>NC_140431.1:5627500-6252500 GCF_965140295.1 Lepidochelys olivacea | reverse complement strand
TACTACAGTCCCTGAATCCTAAACTTCCCCATGGGAAATCACCTGATTTCAGATTTCTTACCAACCCAAGTTTCCCTGAGGTTCACAGACTTTTTAAAGAGCTGAGGATAAATCTCCAGGAACCTGGGCCTGAGTTTTCAGCTGAAATTTGAGTGATCTCAGACTGATTTACGATTTGGGATGAAAATTAGGCAAAAAGAAAGAACCACACACAACAGATGCTAATCAGGCTGCTTAATGCTTTCAGACACCACAGTGATGGGCACGGTAAATGACTCCGAACAGAACAGAATTGCAGAAAGCCTGGAAGCTTCATCTGAGATTCATTCTGAGTTACAATATTGGTTCACTAAGAACATGGGACCAAAATCACAAAAACATCTGCACGACCCCATGTGGCATGAAAACACTCTCATTCACATCACTCTGCTGAACCTTCTGCGCAGATGGGACAGTGATCCTTGTGGTTAGAGAGAGCAATATGTTCTACCCATCGTAGTATTGTACATATATCAACAGGCAACAGACACCACACCTTTCCAGTGGAGATAACTTAGCAACATTTCACTCCAAATGTTGTAGGTTTAAGTTAGCTCCATTTTAAGCCTGTAGAGTTTAGTTTGATACAAGTCCTCTCTTCTGAGCAGACCATTTACTTTAATTGTGACTCCTCCCCTTATTTAAATACTAATTCCAACCTGGGAAAAGGGCCATATTTTGAAAGGGCCCATCACATTTTTTGCCAGCAGTTTTGTACAGTTGCATAAATTCAGGCACAATGTGTGCCATTTTCATGTCTATCTGTTTGATTTCTGGGCACAGTCTGGGTACTCTGGTTAAACATGTAACTGACCTCAGCAGTACCAGCAAATACTTGCAGATGCAAAATTGCTGTCTTAAAATGGAGGACAGCTTCTAAATGCCTGGCCTTCAAGTCCAATGCTTTCCCTCATCTTGCCATTTCATTGAGATGACCAGTAGAGGGCACTGTTCACACAGCTATACTAGACACACTTTCTGGACTCCCTTATGATTGGTCAAAAAATTAAAACAAAAGTTTGGCGAAGAATTTTCAAAACAGCAAAATATTTCTTGTTTCATTAGCTTTTAGAATTATTTTTATCAACATTATTTATGAAAACATTTCTCTCCTTGTTTATTGCCCAACGTTTTTTACAAGAGACATATTCAACACTGAATTTTTTCATCAGGGTGGTTGCAAGATGGATTTTTAAAACATTATTTAAAACTAAAATTAAGTGCTGAAAATAATTAAAATTAAATGCTGAAAATATTTCAGAAATAAATGATGAATGACAAATTTGCATTTTTGACTAAAATTAATGGAAAAGATAAAAAAACATGAGAACTGGTCAATGTCCAGTCTGAATCCTCACTTAGGTATAAGGTGAAGTTTAGGATTTAAATCCAGGGGCAAATTCAGGCCAGCGTTTGGGTTTTAGCTTAAATTGCACCAGATTCTCACCAGCTGTTTCCATGAGATTTCTGGCCCAAATGATGAAAATAATAATAATCATTCTAGCTCCTAAATGGTACTTTTCATCAGTGGATCTCAAAGCGCTTTACAAAGCAAGCCAGTATCATTATCCTCATTTTATGGGGGGGAGGGGGGGACGGGGACACTGAGGCACGGGGATATGACTTGCTCAAGGTCACCCAGCAGACTAGCAGGAGAGCCAGGAACAGAACTCAGGTCTCTCAAGTCCCATATCAGGGCTCTAGAGTTCACAAGGGCACAGGACCAGCACTGCTACTCACTCTCGACAGGGCCTGCCTTGCGAGCGTTTCAAAGGCCTGCACTACGTTGACATCGTTCTTGGCACTGACTTCGAAATACGAGATGTCCTTTTCTTTGCACCAGAATGAAGCTGTCTCCTTGGACACCTGGGAGAGGGGAAGGGGATGGGGTCATGTTATTCACGTGCAGCCCTTAAGGAGGTGACCCAGTCCAGTGCGTGGGGTATTCACCAGTCCTGATGGTAGCCATATGCTCAGAGACCCTTGGGCTTCTCCTTGGGCTTTTCACTCTACAGCCACTGGGAGCAAATGTTGGGATGGTGCGGGGAGCCCTCAATGCCCATTGAAGGCAACGGGAGCCTCCGGTATGGTTTCAGAATGAGGCCCTCAGTGCATGCTGCCAGCTCCGCTTGGTCTCTTGACAACAGGGCCAAGTGCTGGGAGGTGCGGGGCATTGTACCGTCAGTCACACAGTGCTCGGTAGCAGAACATTTGGCTTATCGGTCTTCGAGGACACTGATTTTCTTAAAGAGCCTGGGCTGGAGCACGTCCCCCCTGGGAGGGTGCATTGTTCACAGGCAGGGGCTGGGCACAGTGAGGGGCTCAGCGCAGCTTGGGTGCCTGGCTTTGCAGCTGATGGGGATGTCCACCTAACAGCAATAGCACAAAGCCAGGCCAGTGCTGTTGTGACCTTCAGCAAGGTCACAGGAGGGCTTGGTGGGGCGTTAAGTGAAGGAGATTTCTCGGGAGGGAGTCATCTGGAATCTAACTGTTGAGCTACCGCTGAGGAGGGGTTTTATTAATTATTAATAATGATTTCCCTTCCCTCACTTCCTGACAGGAATTTCTGGTTTGTTGAATTGTAAACCCAGCCTGTGCCAGACTAAATACTCCAGCTACATTAAGTAAACCCTATAGCTTCTGACGGGAACTACTTGTTCCAGGTGCCTTAATTTTGGGGAGCCCAACTGGAGACACACAGAAGGGGCCTGATTTTCAGAGGGCGGGAACTCAGCCCTTTTTGGAGATCAGACCCCTTTAAGGCATCTCCAGTTGGGCACCCAACATCATTAGCCATTTCTGGGAATTTAGGCTTCAAGTGGGGCATGCGGTGGGTTATTAATTTTTAATTGAATTTGGTGCTGGTGAAAGGTGTGTGATTGACAGCCCTGGAGGCTGGAGTCCTGTGTCATTCATAGTAGCTGGACAGGCAGAAGGAGGGCGAGTTTCCCCAGGATGCTCCAACCCTGACCTGGAGGCACCACCAGAACGCTATGAAATTTAGTCAAAGAAATCAAGCCCTACCCCTCCCACTCTCCATGGCCGATTCTTCTGAGCCCTTAACTGGGACCAAGCTCCCTCCTTACCTGCCGTTCATTTAAATCGATTTTATTTCCCAGCACCACCATGGGAAAGCCCTGTTCTGTGGGGATTATCTTCTCCAGGAAGTCCTCTCTCCAGTCATCCAAGGACTCGAAGGACTCCAGGTCCGTGACGTCAAAGGCCAGCATACAGCCGTCCGAGCCCTTATAGAACGTCGACACCATGGACCGGAACCGCTCCTGACCCCCAGTGTCCCAGATCTAATGGGGGAAAAGGGCAGAAACGCACAACATTCATGACTGTTATGGGGTGACTGGCCCTTTAAAGGGGGATGGGCTTCAGCCCCACCTGTAACACAGCCACCTTGCTTCCCCAGGTGGGGGAAATGAAACCGGTCATGATGTGACCCAATCAGGCTTCTACCTTATTTACCTCAGAGGCCTGAGGGGAAAGGGGAAGTGTTGATGTCAGATGGCTGCAGAAAGGCTGCGAGGAGCTGGAGCATAAGGTAGGCAGAGGCCTGGGAAGACTCTGGGCTGGAAGGACTGGGGGGTGCCTGTCTGGGGAAGAGCAGCATGGGGGAGAGATGGAAAGGAGCCTGGAAAGGGCTGAAAGGGGATGGGCAGAAGCATGAGAGGCGAAAACACCAATCCCGGTTTGAGACTAGGGCAAAGATTTTGTGTTTTGTTTGTTCTGAAGTTCTGTTTCCCCAGAAGGGGTGGGCTTTTGTGAAGGACTTAGCCAAAGGACCAAGGCACTGCACTGCCCAAACCAGGCTGTGGCGTTTACTGAGGAGTCCTGAGAAGGGGAAACTGAGGCAGGGCTGCTGCAGAGCCCCCGTGCTATCAGGAGGTGCTCTGGAGGTAGTGACCGGCTGACTGTGACTTTAGACCAGGGGTTCTCAAGCTGCGGGTCAGGACCCCTCAGGGGGCTTGCAAGGTTATTACATGGGAGGTCGTGAGCTGTCAGCTTCCACCCCAAACCCCACTTTGCCTCCAGTATTTATAACGGTGTTAAATATAGAAAAAAGTGTTTTTAATTTATAAGGGGGGGGGTCACACTCAGAGGCTTGTTATGTGAAAGGGGTCACCAGTAAAAAAGTTTGAGGACCACTGCCTGAGACTGTCTGCTGCCCTGTACTCCATTTAGCTATCAAGGGCCTGGTTTCCATTGGTGCTGCGCACCTGCAGCTCCTCTTGACTTCAGCAGAATCCATGGGTGCTCAGGCCACTGAACATCAGGCTCAAGCCTGCAACAGTTAAAATGTTACCGTTGATTTCGAAGGAGCAGGAGCAGGTCCTGAATGATCCTGTATCTGTGCACCGACCTTTGTTAAATGTATGTCGCCGGGCGCTTTGCACACATGCCAGGTCAAAAGACCTGCTCCTTCTGAGTGGATTGATGCCAGAGACCAAACAGAGAGGTGCCTCACCTGCAGTTTTAGGGGGGTGTTGTCCACCATGATGTGCTTAGATAGGATACTGGCTCCCAGAGTAGTCCGATAATCTTCATGGAATGTCTTGTGCACAAACTGGTGCAGGAGGGAGGTTTTCCCCACGCTGGGACAAAGGAAGAGGCACACAAAGGGACAAGCATTAACCTCAGGACTTCTGAGTTGCACTATAGAATCAGGGGCAGGGAATAAGACTGGAGAGTCACAAATTTCCACACCCTGTTATTAATGGGATAATGACTCCATGACGGGAACCAAACTCCAACCACTCCACCTTGCCATTTTCATCTCCGCTAGTATGCTCCAAAGTTAGCCTTGGTCTTGGATGTATCTTAGATGTGTGAGACCTGTATGTAGCCAGGCTTCAAACTGGTCTATGAACTAGTTTGGTTTGGGGGTGGGTGCCATACTGTAAGTACAGGAAGATTGGAGTTTGAACCTCTACATTAAAGGGCTTAATGTTTTAATGGATTATTTTTAATGCTGTTAATTTCCCCTGTGTTCCACAGCAGCTTAAAGATGATTATAAATACATGAAAAATAAATCAGAGAACCGTAGACACTGAAGATAAAGTCTCTCTTCCTCATTTACATTAAGGCCAACTTACATCATTCTAGCAGTGTAAAGGGGGCTTAGAGTGGGATGCATTTAGCCTTCATGAGAACAAACCCTCAGGACTGTGGGGCTCCAGCAGGAAGGATTTTCTTACCCCAGTGCTCCTATGATAATTATCTTCAAATCCACTTTCTTGCTGGAATTCATGAAGGGGGCCTAGAGGATGGAATGAGAGACCATGACTAGACTTCACGTCCCAGCTACCACGAGACACATGCAGAGGGGGGAAATTCACCACCAGCCCTAGGCGCCACTTAATCCAAGGGACCGGTAACCAGCCCTATAGCTGCGTGTGACTGTGAGTGCTGTGGTTACAGAGCCGCCTCCAGGATGGAAATTTTTGAAAGAGCTCAGCACCCACAGTGGGGGCCAGAGTCTTATCTGTGACTATCTGGCCTTTATTTAGATGCCTGAATGGGAAGTGATGTATTTTTGGACATCACATCTGGCAGCCTGTTATGCACACCATGTGTTTGAAGGCAGGCAGAGCAGGTGCTCCGAGTGCTGGACTGCTCAGGCTCCAGCTCTCGGCAGGGCCCTGTAGCACTCGTACACCTTGAATAACAGCACATTCCTTTCCCAGGGCTGCTTAATGGTGCAAATACCCTCGGCACAATGACTTTAACAATTACAATAAAAGATCAAACCAGCAATTCCTGACTTAGCTCCTTGGGGCCAGTTCAGGGCAGGGGTACTGCATCCCATGGGACTCCTCGTGCCAGGGATACTCCACCCACCCCTCTCCCAGTGGTCAGGAACCCTGTCCTGCAGACTGCCCCCAGCCTGAACCCTTTTGTCTATGATCTCAGTGGGGCACTGCCCTTCTCCTGTCACATGTCACCGGCTGTGCGGTATCCGGCTACTGACCAGCATCCAGCAAATAGGCTGGCTCCCCACCTGCCCTTAGCTTGCCAGCCCCAGCTCTTAGGCTGCCTGCTGCCCGACCTTCCCCTGCAGCCAGCTGCCAGCTCCCTGATGAGCCAGATCCTCTCTGCCCTCAGCATGTCACTTCATTTTTCTGTGCTCTGGGCACTCTGGCTGGATACTGACCGGGGAATGACAGTGCCCTCCATTGGCTGAATCCTTTCCTGCCGGCACATCCAGGATGGTGGGAAGGTACCCCATAATGTTGTGCATAGGCATGATTTGGGTGGGCAGCGCCAGTCAGGCCAACAGGGCGCAAAGTTGAATTTTGCTCATAGGGAAATCTCCCCATTACCATCCCTCCCTGCGCCAGAGTCAGCCTCTCCTCAGAGGCTGCCTGGCGCGTTGGGAGAGCTCGGAATGGGGCTTTGCTCTTGTTATGGGTGCTCAGGAACCTTAGAGCTTTAACCATCACTGTTTGTAGCGTGGTTAAATGAGCTCCATTTCTAGGTCCCTGAAATGCTGAGCATCTGCATTTGTCTCTTGTCCGGCTCGCTAGCAACCCCCCCCCACCCCCCCGCGTGCTGTGCTTTCCACTGCCACAAAAGGAGGCAGGCAGCGCACAAGCCCTCACAGACTGACAGTGCCTGCCACAAGGAGCCTATTGTGAGTGGACCCGGCATCCAACAAACCTGTCAGTGTTTGCGCTGTGCGCAGGAGCCAGCATTACTCAGCCGCTGCCTCCCCCACTGACTTTACCACTGCCTCTGTCCAAACGGCGCTTCTGTTTCCACATCCCAAACGGGTGTTTCCTGGAGCTCTGGGCGCTATTTTACCCTTACGGCGCTGGTGATGTCAGGTGCAATTTAGAGTGAGCCTTTAAAGAGAGGCCTCTGGGGCCAAGGCTGAGGGACTATTTTTCACCTGATGTCACAGCCTGGAGACTGACACTACTGAGACCACTGCAACTACACCCTGTCTTTGCGGCTACCTTGCCACCTCGCTCTCTTCTGACCGCTACCCATTCCCATTTGTCTACTCATTCTCCTGCTGAATAGTCTCTAATGCTAGACCGTGAGCTGTCTAGGGCTGGGACTGTCTTACTGTTGTTTGCTTGTACAGCACCTAGCGTAATGAGGCCCTGCTCCCCGTTTGAGGTTCTTAGGCGCTACTCCAACAGTAGTTTCATCATCATCATCATCATCATAAAATAGCTGTAAGAAACTTGAATGAAACTTCCCTGACTTTGGGTTTCATTACCACCCTGAAACCTGGGTCCCTCCCACACAGCTGAGCCAAACCTCAGAGGAGGCGGGCCACAAAGTATTTGTTAAAAGGGCGCGTATCACTGCTGGCTAATCTTTCCTGGCTGACTTTCAACTGTGACTGCATGAAGCACTGACTTGGGAGACCAACCTTAAATTCCATTCGAGACTCCTGAGAGCAAGTCAGAGGTAGAGAACCCAGTCCACAGACCTAACCATGTGGTGATTCATCATTCTTCCATTCCAGGGTGACTCATTCTTTTCTGGGCCAGCAGAAGGGTTCACCATTACACAGTGCAGGGAAAGGCATCAGGGAGGAGTACTGAAGCTGAGAAAATCATTATTTGAGAAACATCTCTGTTCACTTCTGTAACACTTCTGTTAGCAGAGCTAGATACCAAAATATTACTGCCATGCAGACCTGGGCTCTGGTTCAGCTTTCACCTTCTCCAAAGCACAAGAGTTCTCAGACACAAGATTCAGCCTGTTTCAGAGAGAGTCTCAGTCCCCTAGAAGAAACGTTTGCTCTGGTTCTGCACTAGACTTGCCAGTTTTGGTTGGATGTATTCCTGGAGGTTTCATAACATGACAATCTTTCATTAAAGATTAATCTTTAATTCCTGTAGACTCCAGGACAATCATGCAGGGTTGGCAACCCTATTCTGCACTGCTCTGCAATAGCCTGGGACAATAAACAAACCAAGAAGCTTGGAGAAGAAAAGACAGGATTGTGAGTGAAGTTATGCCCACGAAAGCTTATGCCCAAATAAATTTGTTAATTTCTAAGGTGCCACAAGTACTCCTCAGTTTTTTTTGCTAATACAGACTAACACGGCTGCCACTCTGAAACTTATGCAGAGGAGAGTTAGTGCTTGAGCCAAGTATAAGAACGGCATATGTAGATACACGTGACTGATCATACTGGGACACAGCAATGGTCTAGCATCCTGTGGTATAGCTGGCACTAGGTTTTTTGCCTTCCCATTGAAGACTAATCCCAGCCCCCACCCCCTTTGCCCCCTTTTATGCACCTGGTCAACTGTGCAATACCAGAAAATGGGGGAGGGGAAATTTTCTCCTAGACAGCTGAAAATTGGCTTTGGGCCATGAGGTGTGAGAGTAAGGCAGAGATCAATTCCTGGATAACAGGCATCTGGGAAAGGATCGGGGAGAGAGACAGCTGAGCTGGCTTGGATAAAAATAAGACCTGATGGAAATCACTGCCCAGCAGCCTGGACTAACCCTTATTAGGAAGTGTGGTGGATGCGTCTAAAACTTTTGAACTGCAGATCTCACTACCCCAAAGGAGTCTGCCGTCACCAGTACAAACCCAGTCCCAGTGCAATACACTCGGCCATCCCAGTGTGAGAAAGTGAAATCACTCAGTCTTGCTGCTAGCATCCCTATCAAGTTCTGGCCATCAGGGACAGAGTCCCCGTGGGTAGGTTACAGCTTTCAGACAGCATGGTTCTGGCATCTGCAAATAACCTGTGTTTTTGATGAGATGTCTTCTTGCACTAGCATGGTTTTATTTGGCTTTGACTCTAAATGCACCCGCTAAACTAACAACTCTCTGAACGTGTTGTGTGGGGGATCGAGGGGTGACGAGAGTAGAGTGCGTGTAAAATGAACGGGTAGATCACATCAGGTATCTTCTGGTTGCGGCATGTTTCTAGCTGGCATGTCTACCTGCCATAATGGCACCATCAAAGATTTAGGGATTCTTGAAAGTTATCTTGGATTTAATTTGGTGTTTTCTGGTAAACTGCCTTGCATTCACACACCAGGTTGTTTTTTTTTTGTTTGTTTTGTGGTTTTTTTGCCAAATTATCTGGCATCTCATTCTGCATTAATTAATTAGCTTTGGAAGTGGACCAGCTCAAATGCAGAATGAGATATTTTACAATAAGGTAAGTGTGGATGCATCCCCAGACTCCCCTCCTCTGCAGCTAAAGGTTGGGCAATCCGCCCCTCAGGTTTCACCTTAGTGTGATGTCGCTGTTCCACTCCAGCCTTCCAAAGAGTCCTCCAGCAAAAAACAGGGACCTGATAGTAACTAATATCATGAAAATCTAATCAGAAAAAATAACTTTTTGGAGAAAGTGTAAATACACATGATGTTGGCCTTGTGCATACCAAAGTAGCAGGAATGAACACTACGCATTTCCCCCCCTCTCATTGGCAGTTTCCCTTTGGAGTTTAATGTACCTGGCCTTCTTGGTTCAGATTTTCAAGAATGCTCAGGACCCAGAAGTGAGAAGGCAGCTGCTGGGCGCTGAGCATTTTGGATAATCGTGTGTGTGTGTGGCAGGGTGTGCCTATGTGTGTGTGGCAGGGGGTTTGTGTGTAAAACACATTGGTGCACACTCTGCAGCACTAATCCCCCAATGTTGTCACTTCCACATGCAGGTGATCAGGTTTCCTGTTGGGCTGATGGGTGTCTTGTGCAGAACTGCCGGGGCACAAATTGAGGCCATGCTTGGTAAAGGAGGCCCTTTATGTTTCTCAGGGAGTGGCTCAGGCCAGTGGCGCTGGAACAGTTTTTGGAGTGGGGTTCCTGAGCTGCCCCTCCCTTGCCCCTGTCCGCCCCCCTCACCACCCCCTAGAGCTGGGGCCAGAAGCTGGGCCCCCACGTGAGGGCCCAGTGGCTGGGACCCTGGGCCCGGTTGCCAGCCAGGATCCCACAGCGGGGGCCAGCAGCTGAGCGCCTGGCACCAGCAGCCGAGCGGGATCCAGGGCCGACAGCAGAGCCCCCAGGCAGCAGCAGGCATGGCGGCCAGGACTCCGGGCAGCGGGGGCACGGGGCCGGCGTCTGGAGTGCCAGGAATAAAACCTGGGGGTGCTGCAGCACCCCCATACCCCTGCTTCCAGCACCTATGGCTCAGGCTGGATGGGGAATGGCTGGGCTCAGAAACTGTCACAGAGCTGCACTAGTCTGGATGCTCTAGGCAGCACCACAAATAAGTCTGAGATGAGTAACGTTCAGTCCATGGCATCTGCATTTACACCAGGGAGCAGCAGGATTCATGCAGCACAGCTGCAATATGAATGAGTCTTTCAGAAATCAAGGTCTCCATTAACCCTTCAGACGGCTACAAGCCCAGACTGCAGAGGTCTCCTATCTGATCCTGGATTCACCTCTGTGTAACACCAGTGACCTCATTGGAGTTACTCCTGCTTTGCACCTGCTGGACTGAGAGCCGAATCCAGTCCCCTGCTTTAACTGGGATTAACTAGGATTGCTCTGACCCCGGTCCAGACATGTCAATCCCTCCTCCTGTCTCCAGCCCGCCCTACCCCCACACCTGCAAACTGCTGTAGTGATCTTACTCATGTTGAGCTCAGATCACAGTCCAGGGTGGGGCAAGCTACTCCCAAGGAAGCTTTCGCCCCTCTCTCTAGTCTGAGATAGGTCAAAGATGGAGCTAGCCTTCTACCCCTGTCCCTAGGACCCGTCTCAATGTATTAGCTCAACTGAGTTAGTCTAACAGGCCTGAAGAGATGCAAGCCAGTGAGCTGGCCATGCTGTAGCCTATGGGAAAACTAGGTTCCAACATGGCCAACTAATATGGCTAGGAATATACTACTCCCTTTTTGCCCATTGAGACAGGGCTCTAGTGAGGGAGCCTCGTCCAGGACTGCCTTCCTTAGGCGATGCCTGAGGTAATTAGGAGCATGCCCAACTTCCATGCTGTGAGGCAGCCACCATCTGTTGCTCCGCACGAGGGTTCGGATACATTGTGAAAGAACCTGCAGCACCAAGAACCTGCCACCAATGAAAGTCTGTCTGAGCTATCCTGAGCCTGCTGTTCCTCTTCAGTGACTCTTTTCCTTTGCCCAGGTCGCTTCCCATCTCTCCACGCTTCCTCCCCTTGGCTTCCCCTCTAGTCTCCTCATTCCTTGCTTGAGCGAGCCTCTGTCCTAGCCAGCTGGCAGTCCACCCTCTGGACTGTGGATTCCTTCTGACTGGCCGGCCTCTTCTTGCAGCCACACTCCTCCCACAGTCTGGGTGCTGCCCTGAAAGGCAGTGCCTAATTAGGTGGCCACCTCTGTGGCTGATGCCAAGAATCACCCCTGGATCAGCCAAGTCCATTTCTCAGTATGGGACTAACTAGTTGCCCAGAGGCATTAAGCACTGCACAGCCTGAGAAGCAGATGGTTATGTTTAGTGACAGTGTCCAACCCATACATTTTTTTCATGGTGCGTTGTCTAAAGCTGCCCGACTTTACAGACCTCTGAAAAAGGCAGAGGTTTGACTCTGCCCAGACGCCTCCATACAGTGTAACATGACCTCTGTGCAGGGACCTATATACTACTGAGCCTTCTGTCGAGACAGCCCCCCTCTCCCTCCTCTCTCTCATCATTCAGGGAGCACCCACCCATCACTGCAGTCTCTCGGTGCTGGCCCGTGTCTAGAAATCCGAAAGTCACCAGTTGTTTTGCCATATCTGGAAACCTTTGTCTATTAACACAAAATGAAGTTTGCAAAACCTGATTTGCCTGCTCACAAGAGCAGGCTGTTACTTTTCATATCCCACCGGCTTTCCTTCAGTCTCATCCAAACCATCACCTGTGGGAATTTCACATCAGCAAACAAAGGGGGCAAACAAAAGACACTTACTGACTATGGCATTCATCCTGTGATCTCCTCCTCCAGCTGCAGGGATTCTAGTGGCAACCTGAGGCCATCTGCTCTAGCCCTCAGTACTTGCTGCAGCTCTTGCTTTCTTCCCTTTACTTTGCTTCCTGAAGAGGAAAGAGTCAAGTGAGAGGAGTTTCCAAGAACTCTCAGAGTCTCTGAGCGTACATTTATCTTTCCCTTTCTCTCTCTCCTGCTTTTTTTTGCCAGCAGTCTGAATCAGGGGGGAAGGTTGCTAAAGAGGCAGTCCAGAAATGACATCAGCAAAAAGGGGTTGAGATAATCAGATTTTGTGCCCTGGAGGAATTTCCTACGTGCAGAGATTTGAACAGGGTACGTCTGCGTGAAGGAGGAACTAAAGTTTAAAGTAAGTTGACTGGGCACTGAATGAGGTAGGAAGCAATAAACTACCCAGCACTTTCCAGCCCTGGATCAATGCCTGCTACCGTATCTGCAGACAAACCTCCCATTCTAGCCCCACTTTGATGGGTACTTCATTTTTAAAAGCTTGCTGTCTTTGTGGACGCAAACCCTCTCCCCATTGCCACCAGGGCATGGTGCCCTGAACACTGGGAGTTTGATGGAGGAAATAAGGTTGGACTTTTCCTAATTGTTTTCTAACTCCTCCTGCTGCTGAGGGCACCCAGTGCACCTTCTCTGCCGCCCTTGCCTTGCCAGGTTGGGTGTGAGATTGTTCAGGGCTCAAAACAAAACAAAACATCAGATTACGTTGCCATTGTTGCCTGAACCCTGCAGAGTGAACTCCCTGGACTTTGCTTCGCCTGTACCGATAAGGCCAAGTGGGCCAGCCCAGGTCGGTAAGAGGTTTTTTTTACCATCTGATGGCTTTCGGGGGAGTCTGAGGGCTGTGTCTACATTAGGAGCATTTTGCTGGTGTAGCTGTACTGATCTATTACACCAGGAAAGCACTCCTTGTGTTGATGCAGCTCATACCAGCAAAACTGCACTGTTGCTGGTATAACCGCATCTTTAGTAGTGACCCTTGTTGGCACAGCTATGTCGGTCAGAGGTCACACTCCTGAGTGACATAGCTATGCTGGCAGAAGCTTGTAGTGTGGACCTGGCCTCAGTCCATTTCCTGGTGCACCGCTGTCTAAATCACCCTTTCCACCAGCTCTGGTGGCAACCGCAACAGAGACGCCAAGGGCTGAACAGGCTCAGAGACTACACTGCTCTTCAGAGCAGGTTTTGAGGCATGTTGATAGGTCAAGGTGTAGGGTTGTCTGTGCTGTGCTGCCCCGGCTTTCTGGATTTCAAAGAGCTCTGCACGATCTCCTTTTTGCAGATGGGGAAGTTGAGGCACGGAGAAGGGAAGTGACACAGCAGCAGCTCTCCAGACTCCAAATCCAGTACTCCATCCACTAGAAATCCTGCCTCCAGTAGAGGAGTCGGTCACTAGGGATGTCAAGCTATTTACATTGGCACAAACAGTTTAAAAGGAGAGAATTCAGCCTCTGACTGTTTGATACTCCCAGTAACCTGAACTATAGCCATGTCCGGAGGAAAATGTGTGTATCGCATCGGCATGACTTCTGATGTTGGCAAACAGGAGCCATTATGGTGGAACAGACCAATGATCTATCTAGTTTGGTATCTCACGGCTAAAGCATGATGCTTCCCAGAGACGCAAGTCCCTTCCCTCTTGGTTCACCGAACTGTGCAACCCTATGCCACACTGCTGCATGGGCAGAATCTCTCCCTGAGCCCAGCTACAATCAGAGACTGCACAAGGATGGACAGTGATTCTGACCTGAACTAGAAGTGGCTGCTCCTGGAGAACACCTTGCTGGGCGGGCTCTTCAGTATGATCTGTACACTAGAGAACTTGTTCAGGGCAAGTCTGATCCAATCTGAGAGCAAACACTGAGGCGGCCAACCTAGATAGCAGGCTCCACCAAGAGATGGGTGCTTCCTGGAGGAGGGAGTGCCCTGCTGTCCAAGGCATGTAGCACTAAAGGTGTTTGTTCTTTATCATTCTGCATGCTGGGGTAAGCCTGTGGCATTTGCCAGGTGTGTCAGGCAGGGTACGGGGCTATGGGGAGTACTGCTCTCTGAGCAACTACCCATCCCAATCTCCCACATCCAAGAAGATGAACCTAGGGAAACCACTCTCCCCAGGTCTCTGTGACAAGCTCCCCTATGCCCTACCAGGTGGGCAATCGATCGCTTATGTCCCTTAAGGACCAGCATTTCCCTACATGGGCTCGCTTTGCTATTGAGGTCTGCCTAGGGGCCCTCCCAACTGAATTCATGCAGGGCCCCTGTAACCTAGAGCCACTTCCATACATGCTGCCTTTTTCTATTTCTGCTGACTCCTGACACGTCCTTGTTGAACTCAGTGTTTGGATTTGGTTTTCTAGCTGTCTTGTGTTATGTGGGCGGGTGTGGGAGTTGTCTCCTGGCTATAGCAGCAGCACAATGAGTCATGCACAGGCCCTGTACTCTTTGTTAAATTTGGGGAAAGCACAGGCGTGTGGCAGAACAAGTTCACTGCTTGCAAGTGACTCTTGCAGATACTTTGGGCATTGCCAGACTGGATCGGGCCTGTGGCCCATCTAGTCCAGTACTGTGCCTCTGACAGTGGATTGAGCAACCTGCATGGAACTTGTAACACTTCCGTCCCAGGAAGCCAGTCTGTGTGTACATGGCTGGAATGCTCGCTGTAGTTGCACCACCTCTGTAACTCGTTCTCTTAACGAAGAGCCAGTTTAGTTTTAGAAACCTGGATTGCTCTCATGTTAGTACTCAGCATGTGGCCAGCACCTGATGCGTCAAAGGAAGAGACAAAAATCCCTGTTCCTCATTCTAGGAGGAATCCCCTTAAAGGGCCTGATCCAAAGCCACTGATGTCAATTAAAGACTTTCCATTGATGCCAATGGGCTTTCGATCAGGCTCCTCGTGAAGGGTTTTTCCTCCTCAAAAAGCATAGTTTTGAGGCCTGTCTAACCAGAGATCCTTCTCTTCGTCCTGAGGAATGGAGTCATGGTGGGGGCAGACAGCACAGCGATCAAATACCTGGTCTTGCCTGGTCTACCGCTCCCAGAGGTGGGGAATTACAGGTCTAGTTTTTCCGAGCGTAGCGTTGGCCTAACCATGCTACAAACCAAACTGAAAGTCTTTTACAGGCACTGACTCTTCCGAAAGGCATATGCTCTGCTTTTTTTTACACCTACAGATCAGAGTTCCCCATAAAGGGGTACTACTACATGGCCCAAGAAGTTCAGCAATTTCACAGCCTGCATGACTGTCGTATGACTCAACAGAAAAAAAGAAACAAGGGGCAACTTACCTGGAGTTTACCCCTTGTTCATACAGCTCAAAGGCATGTCCTTGCTCCTTGTTACTCTGTCATGCTATGCTGTATAGGAATAGGGTAGCAACTCCTTAAATCATTTGTGAGCTGTCTATTAGAGCTCACTGTGTTCTAGTGTTTAGAAGCTAACAGAAACCAATCGGAAAGGCAATATGCCTATAGCTAGGCCTGGCACGCTTGTGTGTGGTGATGTGGGACCTAACTGTGCCCCTGTGGGCTTGTCACATTGCTCTTGTTCTGTAAACAGCAAAGGACACAACGCATGCTTTTAAAACGATGCCAGTCCAGAGCATGGCATGTGCAAGCAGCAGATGATGCAGCATTTTATGGGCACATGGCACCTGAGGCAGGATTTAGCTGGCACCCTTCTGTACTCTGGAGAACTCTTCCCTGGCAGGTGGTATTATTCTCACTCAACTGCTCCCAAAGTTGCCCTGGCCTTAGGTTGTGCCCCAAAGTCCTGATCCAAAACCCGTCACTGCCAATAGAAAGACTAAGGTCTTTGGGTTAAGTCCTAAATCCCTACAGTTGCCTTGCCAGGCTCTAGCATTTCACCACATCCTTTCCCAAAGCTCTGGAGTCCTTCTTTCCAAAGTCTACCTTTTCCATGCTGACCCTCCTCCTCCTCCTCCTTCTCCTCCTCCTCCTCAGGCCTTGCTCAAAGGATCACTCTCTGACCATCCCCATTTCTCCAGCAAAAGCCTGGCAGTTAGATATTCTAGTAGCAATATATCCCCAAGCCTGACCTGGCCAGGCCCTCTTTGACCCTTTCTGTGGCTACTTCTGGCCTCTTTGCAGTTCACATACTCAGCCACGCTGAACTGAATGGACATGTTTTGCCTAGAGTCAGCTGATCGATCCATTTCCATCCCAGGCTCTGAGGGCAAGTGCTGAAACATGCCTCGTGGCTGGGATTGCTTCACAGCCTAGGCCAGTTACTTCTCCTTTCAAATGTTGGGATGTTCTCTGTGTACTAATCTGAAGTGACTCAGGGAGCACTGAACAGTTGTGGCTCCAGCTCTCACTTCTGCTTCTCAACATCCTCCTGCCTGGTCTAACTCCTACCAGTGGTATCCTACCAGACTCTGCTGCCTTCCCCATACTTTTGCTGAGTATCCTGCAATGTGACTCATTTGAAGGACCTCTTCAGCTGATTATGATAGTCTTTGTGGGTGTGGCTTACTAACTAAGTTAGTCACGGGACAGTGGAGAACAACATCTCTAAACTATGACAGGCATTTCTAGGGAGCCAGTGAGGAAGGCTGGTTCAGTGGTTAGGGTGTAAGGCTACAACTCAGGGGATCCAATGTCTGCTTTCTACTCAGCCACAGACTCCCTGTGTGAGCTTGGCGTGACACAGGCCCAGATCAACAAAGATATTTAGGCTCCTAACTTCTATTGTTTTCCATCTGTACAATGGGGATAATAGCACTGCCCTACTTCACAAGGGGTGTTGTGAGAATAAACACAGGAAAGCTTGTGAGATGCTGAGATACAGTGGGGGCCACAGAAGTCCCAAAGAGAGATTTTTTCCACGAGACACCTAACACCATTAGGTTGTCCTCTTAGTGTACACGCAACGTGCCTCAAGTGGCACAAGGCCAGGATTCATCACTGAATTTGGTCCACTGGTTGCATCATTAGCTTCCCCAGCTTGGGCTGGGTACTGATGAGGAGTGTGAAGTGAATGCTGATCCATGCCCACCACCATCAGGTGAGCTCTCACCCAAGGGCTATCTCCATTCTAGTCTGTTCTTAAAATTTTCCACCACTGCCACTCTGCCAGTGGTAGCAATCACGGTAGCTCCTGTGTACATGGGTAGATGGTGTTTTAACCACCATGGGGTGGGAATGTCTCAAGTACTCGTTGACCTAGTTCTGCTTCCATTGAAATCAATGGAAGCTTCACCACTGAGTTAAATGGGACCAAAATTAGGCCAACAGTCAGTGCTTTGGAGAAGGTATGGGGTGGTAGGACATCTGACCCTGCTCAGAGCAGGTCTAGGAGACACAACGGTTGAAAAGTTGGCAGCTGCCTGACCTCTGTCTACCATACAGTTCCCATCAGTAGAACTACAATGGTGCGAAACCTTATGAAGAAAAGGCATAGAGAGGAAGGGAAGAAATTATTTAGTGTAGTGGGGATAGGTCAACAAGGGATAAGAAAAGGAACTTTTTTTTAATTTTATTTTTTTGCTGAGTATCGGGGAAAGTTTCCTGACCGTGATTTGTCCCAAGTGCTGCAACAACTTCTCAATGGAGCTGGTGGAATAAAAGAAACACTTCCTCATGGAGAACTGCAGGAGAAAAAGGTCTAAAATCACCATTCATATTTTTCACAATAATTCAATCAGCAGGGGAAAAGATAGAAGCTCCATTGCTTGGAATGGCCAAAGCTTACTCGGGCAAAACACTGAGAACTTAGCTATGGAGAACAATCTTGCATTACTGGGTAAGAGGGACTGGATAGGACCACATGGGTCTCCTCCTCTGTGTTTCTAGGGCACCCAGGGCCATAGCAGCATTAAATTCTATATTTCTGTGAACCTTTCAGAGGAAAAATAGGGATGCCTATGAGAATTTCTCTCTCTCTCTCCCCTACTGGAATAGGAAACAAACCTCAATGCTCCAAAAGGTTCTAATTAATGGGTTTAGGGCATCCCATCTCTTGGTTCTTGCTGGATGCTTGTCTGGCTAGTGCTTCTTCACCCACAGTACTGGGTGGGTAAGTACGGTATGGGGAAATCAATCCCACTGTACACTATAGAGGTTGAGAGCTTAAATACGAAGCAACTTTCAGCTGCTGCCTCTTGCCATTTGTGGTGGAGTTATGCCTGGTAACTCTTGTTTGGGAGGGAAACAAATATCTCTGTATTGCTAATCAGGATTCGTAGCTGGCAATGTTAGAAGACAGGTTTGCATGCCATTTTATGGTACCTTATTTAGCAATGTGCCGAGACAAAGTGGAGTGAGTGCAGGAATGAATTGTGGTTGACACAGTGACAAATGAGTTTGATAGCAACACAATCACTTTATTTGAACGAGATAGGCACACCCTTCCAGTTTGGTTTTAGTCAGTTCATGTACACGAGCAGTGAGCCCAAGCTGCATGGTTCAGACCCAAACTCTCCCCACGCTTTGGAGTGTTAGGTTTAGCACATTTTGAAGAGTGGAATCAGCTGCAAAGTTTAGCCCCAGATAGAAATGTCTCTGAAGTTCACAGGCTTTCTGGATCTAGGGGGTTAGTTCAGGCTCATGGCTAATATCCACCATGTCTAATTCTGCTCTTGGATATCCTCCATCTTTGGGATATGCTGACATAGGGTCTATTTGCTGTATGAGTTTGTGCTGGCTATTAGTTAAGTGGGGTTGATTCCACACAAGTATGAATATCTCAGAAAAGACACATGGCTAACAATAACCCTCCCCTCTCTTCCCTTTTCTGCTGACTTACGTGCATTTCTCAAGACACATCATGTGTGAGCTGTGGGTGCTAAATTCACTCACATGTATTCTTTAAGCCCTATGCTCACCATTAATAAGTCACATGCTCCGGACACCATTGTGAGCAGCAGGCTGACCCCTAACACACACACAGATTTTGAAAACAGTTGCCTTTTTTTGCAGAGCGCTGCCCATTTTAGGACCCATCTTTCCAGCTGTGCCAAGCGCAGTGCTGTCTGTTTGAGGAGATTGGCCCAAAGTTTTCTTTACCCGCACTCACTCTGCAAGCGCATGTACCCTATCTACATCTCGGGAAATAACCCAGACGCTCCGAGCAAAACTCACTGGAAAGCAGCTTGCAAAGCATAAACACCCCAGGCTCACTTCAGGCTTGTTCCACATTTTGCCCAGGTTTCACCAACCTCAGCAAAACTGGCTGAAGTATCAGGTTTTCGTGCAGAACTTCCCATCTAGCGCTGCTCTGCCCCTGACCACAGCATGTGACCTTTAAGAGCTTTCAAAAGCACCTCAGAGAGGTAGAAACCCAACTCCGACTGATTTTCAGTAGAACTCATGCTCCTAAGTCTCTTGGGCTCATTTGAAAATTGCAGGCTAAAGACAATCAGACCATATAACAAAAAGACTTCCTCTTTGGTCACCATATCCTCCACCTGCACAGTCAAGGTTCTTCCCAATCCGATGAAGATGCTGCTAATACAGAGGACACCCATGAGGTATTATTTCAGGCATATCCAAAGCTTTTAATTCATGGGGGTGAAGGGTGATGCCACCATGCACAATTTAGCCTACCAAAGCCAGCGATGTTTTCTGCAGTAGCTTCCAAATCTAATTCAGTTTGATTGTTGCATCTTTAGATGTGAAACGAGAATTAAAATTCTCTTTTGATTTGATGAAAATCTCCATTGATTCAAGGGTAAAATTAAAATCTATAAACTGGCTTTAACAAAGTTACCAAAGACATTTTTGTATTGGTCACACAAATGCCCTCTGATAGACTTTGTATTTCTGTAGTGCTTTTCAGCCAAGGATCCCAAGGCATTTTACAAAGAGGTCAGTATGATTATCCCTGTTTTTACAGGTGGGGAAATTTGAGGCACAAAGACACATGATGTTACTTGCCCAAAGTCACACAGTGGCAGAGCCAGGGATAGAACCAAGCTCTACACTGACTCCCACTGCCTTTCTCTGACCATTAGGGAACACTGCCTTAAGGGACAACTGGTGCCAGCCCAATTCTGTTATTTCCACGGTCAAAGACAGAGTAAAACTGGCCAATGAAAACATCACCCAGAATCCAGAGCGGCCCAGCTGGTGGTTGCATGTTCAGCCCCTGGAAGCCGCTGGTGCAGAATGCCATGCCGTCACTATTATCCTAGGGGGAAGAGGAATTGTGAATATGAGAACAATTCCCATCTTTCTAGAAAGGCCAGGAAGAAAATGCAGGACTCCTAACTACCAGCCCAGTACTCAAACCACACACCCCTCTGAGAGCTGATTCTAAGACTCCTGCCTCCCAATCGCTTTGCTATTACCACTCGACCCCCCACCAGCTCAATGCCGGGAATAGATTCTGGGACATACAGTGCCCACTCCAATGCTCCAACCCTCCTCCCAGAGCTGGAAACAGAACCCAGGAGTCCTGACTCCCACCACCCTGCTCTAACCATTAGACCACACTCCCTATCGCTCTTTTCATAGTCTGAACTGTTACAGAATGATCTTGTGAACATTAAACAGAGGCTGGAGGCTCTCTTGTGCTTCCCAACTTCCTGCCTGAGCTAAAAATGGGACTTCACTGAGCACAGCCTGCATCTCAAGGCTGGATTGCACATAAGCCTACAACAGAAACCGGACACACATGCTGTCATGCCAGTTTCAGAATGAGGAAGAAGTTTATACCATGAGGGTGTAGGCCTGGGGACTGAGCGTGTAGGGGATCCCATTGATGGTGAAGGTAACATCAGGCATCACGTTCAGGTTGTTGCATTCCACGGTGTACTGCAAAGTGACAGACATGACACAGATTGGCCAAGCCCAGGCTGCAGGGACAGCTTACCTGGCGTGCTGACCCCAAAGGCCAGGAAGCCTAGTAAATAGAGCACTCCCCTTCCCAAGCAGATGACCCTGGGAGCTAGTCCTTTGACTTGTTACTGGCAGGTGTATGGGTTAGGGGTAGGCATGAAGCTCAGAGATGCGATTTCAGCTCATGTAGTCGTGCCCAAGCCAGCTTTCCTCTAGCTATCAGTGATGCTATCTGTATGTCGATTATACCCTCAATGGAGGAGGACGTCACGGGTTAGGGGCCTTGTATCAAAAGGAGCCTTCTGAAAAAAACAACAACCCCAAACCCTGGGAAAAAACATACAGTGCTGATTTCATGTAAAATGTACTAAGTTGTTGCTGGATGGTGGTAAATGTACAACAGGGAATAACTCTGCATTGGATGGGAAGCTGTTACAACACTCAATGCCCCTTACAGATGAGACCCAGAGAGGGTAAGGGACGTGCCCAGCAAAGGAGCCTCAAGATAGAACTACGTTACTTGGTACTCAACCCAGGACTCTGTTCTCTAAGCCCTGCTGTCTCCTGTATAAGCCCATGGCCTTGTAGGCACTTTATTGTTAATCTCTAAGTGCTGCAGTCCTGCAACATTAATAATTGTCTTACACAAAAGGGAATAGGCCAGCATGAGTATTTGTAGCTTTTATGGGGACAGGGAAGGATATCTACATCTAGATTTTAATTGAAATTTGGCAGCAGTGTTTATATACAGAGACCCTGGCTGACCTATAGGAAAAGCTGTGTGTCTCTGAGGCCTTAGGACTTGCAGCAAGGATATGACCACGTGATATTCAGTGGCATAATGGTAAAGGCAGGGTTTCAATAGCTAGTGCCTTTATCTCTTTACCAGGGCTGTCTGCTGACACATTGTGTGGGTCTGATCAGGCCTTTTGAAACCTAGAGCCTTTATTGTCTCCAGCAGAGATGCCAAACTTCAAATATTCCTGTAATATTTTGTTTGAGGAGTTACATCCTGGTTGGAAATCTAGCATGGGGAGACAAGAATTTCTGCATCCAGGAAATGTGGTATCCGCTCATCTCACATTGGCTTACCTCGCCATCCATGGGCACCGCACCAATATAATTTTGCATTTCTTTTATTTCTTTGGAAGGACCGGTGATTAGAGAGGTCCCGGTGTCTACTATCGCCTGGCATCCTTCTGCACAGAAGGCAACTGTCCCACCCACCTGTATGCTGGGGAAGAAGAAAATGGAACAAGCATTGGAGAAAGGGTCTATGGGCAATGCATTCCTCTCCCCTCCGACCCAGCACATGGCTGAGCACACATCAGAACTGTGACCATTCCAGATTCAGTGGGATAGTCTGATAAGATTGTGCATGTGGTTAGACAGTAAGTACTGAGGCTTTGCTTGATAGTTACTCTGGTGTCTGCGAGGCACTCAGATACAAGAGCACAATTAACTGATTAGCAGAATTGCTTTCCGTGTATATAAAACAAAAACTGGTCATCACCAGGAGCTGAACTCAGGACCTGCAGCATCAAACCATAGGCCTCTATTACTTCAGCCAAAGGAATAATTTCCTTTGTTGATAGAAGTTAGTAGCCTGCTATTTCTCTGTTTGGCCCCGCCACTAGGTGGGGACAAATTACCCTTTGCAAGTGTGTTACATGTATGCCTTGCAGGTTATATTAAAGTTGGATTCTTGTGGCTGCTGACCAGTGATGGAGATTTCAGCTACTTTAAATCATGTACATAAAATATAAGTGAGGCTTGTCCTTAAATATTTTACATTCTCTTTAGTTTACGTCTCTGGACAAACCCTAAGACATTACATTGCTTCTAGGCAGAGATGAAGAATCAACAAGGTACATATATTGGGCTATTTAAGTCTATTTTTTGAGAGAACATTTCTGTTTTCATTCCCCCAATGTGGGCCAGTTTTTTGCAAGAGCCTGCATGTTGGGTGCAGAGCGCTATTGAAAATCTGCCCACCAGTGTCACCCTGGGGGCTGCTGGAGGCTGCATGCTGTGGAAATCTGGTCCTGAGCATTTTTTAAAAACGGACCCTAGACGGGGGGGGGGGAACCTAGTTTAATACAGACATGGTTTTCAAAACATAAGATGCAATTCTGTCTGTTACGTGCTCATGTGACACCACTCCCCTGCCCCAGTCTCTGTAGTATCTGGGCACCTCAAACACCCCTGGGAAGCAGGGAAGGACTATTACCTTCACTTTATATATGGGGACCTGGGGCATGGAAGACAATATGATTTGCTCAAGGTCACACAGGGAGTGTGTGACCGAGCTGGGAACTGGCTCTTCCACATCCCAGGCTAGTGTCCAAAGCACAGGACCATCCTTCGTCTCTGTTCAAGAGCCAGAGAAGGCAGGAGGTTTGGGAGCATCCTTTTTCCGAAGTGAATCCCTTTGTTCACTGATTGATCATGGCATTGAGCTCCTGGGTGAGTGCTTGTAGCTTAGAGGATGAATGGCTTTGGATTGCTGCTGTTCTGAATTGACAGGGTTTAATGGTTACACAGTTTACCTCTAATCTGTGCCTACCCAGTGCCACCCCCACCCCAGCCACCATCGTGGGGAACCCCCACACAGACACTTACTTGTCTAATTGGATTTGCCAGTATCCCTGTTTAGTGACTGGCACCCAGTTCAGAGTCCCGCTGAAATGAGAAGGATCAAAGCCACCAAATAATAGCTCTCCCCCAACAGAGGAATCCGGGTTCCTGGAGAAAAGAGGATTTGGATACATCCAGGTTTTTCATTAGCAGAAGCATTTCACATTATATAATCCTATTACTGTGCACATAGCTCTTTAAACTCCTGAAATCCATTAGTTTTCTCCCCAAAATACTTAATGTTGTTGTTTATTTTTTGTATTGCGGTAGTTTCTGGGAGCCCCAGTCATGGGCCAGGACCCCATTGTGCCAGGTGTACAAACAGAACAAAAAGGCGGTCTCTGCCCCAGAAATCTTACAATCTAAGTAAAAAACCCATTCCCCGCTTGGGGCCCAGCCTGTTCCCAATTCCCTTGTGTACAAGGCCTGACCCTCAGGCAGTGGCTCATTTTGTACAGAATTGTGTTCACACCTGTTCATGTAGACTGAGAATATTGGCAGATCCACCAGATTTTGTGCCATCATGTTATCAAACACTGGGGTAACCCCATCCACTGCCAGTGATGGATAGGCCAGCCCAAGAATCCCATCAAACTCAGAATCCAGAAAAGTGTTTCCTGGCTCGCTGACGCTCTCTGCAAACTGCTGGTTGCTGACAGTGATGCCTTCAACCTAGAGGGGAAAGAAAAGCTACTTATTGTTTCTGACCTTTCATCAGAAGGCTCAGCAGCAGGCCACGTATTGTGCCACGGCAGGAAAGAATAGGAAGAATTTGGTCTTCTGGAGGCCAGGTCATGGTGTCATAACAGGAGAGAACAGGAAAGGAAGACTTTCAGGGTGTAGGATCTTGTTGTGAAGTGCAGAGCTATTATGCTGACTCATCTTGGTAATTAGACCAGGTGTGTCTCATTGGCTCCAAGCAAGAACATAAAAGTTCAAAGTTTACTCTGCAGCAAACTAAAGAGAAGGGCAGGAGTTCCTGCAGGTATAAATTTTAATCAGCCCACTCAAAAAGGAGTTAGGGTCTAATGCTCATGTTTGTAAGTGGAGTCCTGCCTTAGGTCTCTGTTATTTTCATGAAGAATGAAGGCACACTTCATTGGGGAGAGTGTGGTTGAGTGAGATGAGTGGGGTTTAGTTGTATCAGTTGTAAATGTGTGTGTGCTGTCAGGAGTGGGGTGAGGAATCCACTCATTTACAACAGGCATGCTCCGAGGACCCAGTCCTGCAATGTTCTGAGCCCCTCCCTCGAAGTGCAGATTGCCCTCCATTCCCACTGACTTGCTTGGGAGTTGAGCCAGGAAAGGTTCTGGAGTCATGGTGCCCTACCAGGAAAGAACAATGGGAGATGGGCTCACATGTCCCTGGTGACAAAATAATGCCCTGCAGTCACAGTGCCATGGACAGGAGAGAAAAGGGGAGAAGAACCTTTTTAAGTTTTCTAAAGAAAACCAGACTCTGCTCACAGTGACTTGATCTGATCCGATGATTCCCGACAAACTACCAGTCCCATATTGAATCGAGAAAGGAGTCCCAACTTTACTGTAGGTGCTGGAATCTGATGGGTGAAATCTGGAATGCGCAGCTGTAGTAAAACAAGATGCCACCTTTATTACTATTTGTTGCTTGCATTACTGTAGCACTGAGGACAGGGGTGGGCAAACTTTTTGGCCTGAGGGCCACATCGGGGTGCAAAACAGTATGGAGGGCCAGGTAGGGAAGGCTGTGCCTCCCTAAACAGCCTGGCCCCTGCCCCCTATCCACCCCCTCTCACTTCCTGCCCCCCCGCCCAGCTCCTTGTTCCCTGACCCCCCCCAGGACCCCCTGCCCCTAACCGCCCCCCCCGGGAACCCACCCTCTATCCAACCCCCCTGCTCCCTGACTGCCCCCCAGGACCCCCAGCCCCTTATCAAAACCCCCGGTCCTAGCCCCCTTAGCATGCTGCTCAGAGAAGCAAGTCTGGGAGCTGCGCCGGAGCCAGACACGCTGCCCTGCAGGAGCGCGCAGCCCCGTTGCCCAGAGCACTGCCCACATGGCGGCGTGGCTGCGGAGGAGGGGGGACAATGGGGGAGGAGCCGGGGGCTAGCCTCCAGGCCAGGAGCTCAGAGGCTGGGCAGGATGGTCCTGCGGGCCGTAGTTTACCCACCTCTGACCTAGGAGCTCTAGCTGTGAACTAGGACCCCCTTGTGCTAGGTGCTGTCCAAACACAGAACAAAAAAACAAGGCAATTGAAATTACTCATGCAATGGCACGGTCAGGTTAACTTGTAAATGAGAGCTCCAGCAAAATGTGAGCATTTAGAGTTGTATTTTCTGTATTACAAAGAATAATAATTCTTAGCACGGTCATGTGTCCAGTTACGGTTTGTCTTAAAGAGGAGAGGTTTATTAAAGAAAACAGCTGCAACTTGTAGACCTAAGGAAACAGGTTTCCACAGAACTTGAGTTCCAGCATTGTGTTCTGTGTTTACCAAGCACCACTACCCATCTGGAACTCTATGCTAGATATGGAGTCATCTAATGGCTGGAAAAGTGCTGCAAATAAACATATTATTGCAAGAACTTGATAGCACTTTAAGTTTTCAAATCACTTTGTGCAATAGACAACTAATTTATCCTCACAACACTCCTGTGAGATAGGGAAGTCAGTATTATTATCCCATTTTACAGCTGGGGAAATTGAGACACAAAGAGAGGGAAAGTGACTAACCTACTTAAATCCTAGGCCTGATTCTCTCTTCCACTCTGAGATCATAAAGGAATAGTAGAAAGAGGGTAGAAGCAGGCCGGGGTGAATACCCCCAGGTAGTGGTGTATTGCTACCAGAACAGCACTGAGCCAGCTCCTCTTCCTGTCCCACCCCCAGTGTGGGAAGCTTAGACAGAGAATAGCTGCACTCCTTGGGTATTCTTGGCTTCCCTTAGCCCTCAGGTGGGAGGGAGCTTTTGGAAGCAGAGTATAGATTACAGCAGCCCTTCGGCTGCTCTAATTTATATCATGGGCCACAATGAGTACAAAGGTGGCATAAAGTCACCTATTCCTCCTCCCTCCCTAACTCCTTCCTGCGCTAAGCACTGGATTGGAGTAAAAGGGAATCCTGGTCTCCACATAGTCCAGTAAGTGATTTCTCCACACAATTCTCAGTTCTTTATAAATATATTTTCAATGTTTCATGTTGCACAGAGTTGTCATGACTAGGGCCAACACTATGAAAAGTGTTCATTGATTTGGGGTCCCTCCATTTTTGGGTGTCCAGCCTGACACCCCCTTATGGCTGGACACTCAGAATCAGAGTGGCCACTTGCGCAAGATCAGTTGTGAATATCCCAGGCCCACCAGAGAGTCTTAACCGGGAGTGGAGCCAACGTCTATAATTAGACAAAATGGACAGACACCCCCCCAACACACACACAACGACACAACCCTTTGAGGCTCCTTTGACCTGTCCCTGGCTGCTAAGGAATTATACATTAACTAATCCATGTCCCAATAATCTATCGCCCCCTCATCCGGCTTCCGGCAAGGACAGAAATTCTGAGGCACAATACACACGTGTTGTGCAATGATCTGACTCCTTAGGAGCCTGCTTACTGATCAACCCACTCCTCAAAGCTGCAGCACCACTGGCCCAGATCCTTCACCCCAGCCTGTTACACGGAAAACATCACTGCTCTAGCTGCCCAGAACCAGCACCACGTGTACTATTAAGCTGAATTCCTGGGACTGCTGCCCAGAACTAAGGCTGCAGTCTCGATTACCCTGTAGTTTCCAGTACTGCTGCCTGGTACCGCTGCTATTACATGCAATGGCCTTGTAACAAAACAGATTTTTTTTTTTTTTTAGGACCTAACACACAGTGTGCATGACAAAGGGTTTCCGTTTTTGTTACATCCCTTTTTCCTATTGGTTGATTTCAGTGCAGATGGTCTGGGTTCCATGCTGGTGCATTCACTTTGTGCTCTTTTGGAGCATATTTAATTTTGCCTGCATTTGGAAAGCAGTGGTTCAGCGAAGCTAGTAAGGTGACCATGAAGAGGGGGATTTCTCTAAGCACCTCCAAGGCTGATTGCCCTCTCCTCTGCGCCCGCCCCCCCCCCCCCCCCCGCCTCATTTACACTGTTTTAACTCCATGGATTTTACTTGATTTTTCTCTTGATTTACTTTGAGTGGAGAATCAGGCCCAGCCTCTCTACTCTGCACCAGCCAATGTCCAGGAGCAACATGCAGCTGAGGAATCGCTACTTACCACAGGCTTTGCTGACACAATAGATTGATGGAACCCAGAGATTGGAGGAGCCAGTATCGAATAACACTGTGAAATTCTGAGGAGGGGTCCCAATAGAAATCTGTCCAAAATACTCCATCTAGCCAAACAGCAAAGCAACAGCCATTATTAGGCATAGGCACCCTGGGAAACCACAAGAGAGCCAAGCTCTAGGGGAATAACTATGGGATGGATGTTTGCAATGGGCTGAGTTTGTTTCTGGAATGGCTGACACCATGTGGAGGTTGCTGCAGCATGATGCTAGGGGGAAAGTGGGAGCCAGATACAGCTAGAGCCTGGAAAAATGTTAACAAATCCAGAATGAAAATGCACAATGATTGTGGACTCCGTCCTGCTCCAGTCAATCTCGGTGGCCCAGCTCCCACGGGCATCAGTAGGAGCAGGAACAGGCTTAAGCAGAATCCCCATAAAGATCCAAACATGCCCTGAACTTTGGGAATGCTTTGAACCAAATGTCACAACCACTGACACTATAACAGGCCAGACAAAGACCTCAGGTCTGGGAAAACCCCCAACTACTGGGAAAGTTGGTCTCTGGGTCTAAACCTTCTGGCTTGGGCCCTGCTCTGCTTGTGTGATTGTATTTTAGTTTTGGAGGGGATTTTGGTTCTTGGCTCTAGGCTACTGTCCCTAGCTTCATGTCCACAAGAGTAGGAGAAAAGTGGGATTTGTGTGTGTGTGTGTGATATACACTGAATGGAGCCCTTTGGGATCAACATTACATTCACAAATCACATACCCACAGGACAAAAGACCAGTAAAAAGTCGGGCAGACAGATAACTATGGCACATTATTGTTGGCTTTGCTCACACTCTGTTTAACAGGAGCTGAGCTCAAGGGTCAGGATGTAGGGCATTCAAGGCTGTTCATGTAAAATAATGCACTCTCTCTGCTTCCTGCATGACTTTTCTGTGATTTCTGCAAAGCAGTGCCCCTATGCTGCCTCACCCCCCCTCCCCACCCCTTGCTGCATAACTTACATCCAGGTAGTTGATGAGTGGCTCATTAGTTTCTGGGACGGCGGAGCAGTCCTCCCTGTACTGGATCATGTCCAGCTTCTGGGCCTTCCAGAATTTGGACAGCTGCCCATGCTCCCTCAGGATTTTCCGCAGGGATTTGTGTCTCCTCAGGGGCACCCTGGGGAAAGAAAGCATTCACCCAGTAACCATGGTCCTGAGCAACAGGAACTAGGGAACCCGAATTAAAAGAAGGCTTGCAGAAGTACACTGTGGATTGGCTCATCTACCCAGTGCATGGCATTTGATAGAAGGCACACATGTACTGGTGTGTGGTATTTACTTTGATTGTAAGCCTTGGGGGAAGGGACCTTTTTTTTGTTTTTTGTTCTGCACCCAGTACAGTGGGGTCCTGGTCTATGACATTACATAAGAATGTCCATACTGTGTCACACCAATGGTCCATGTAGCCCAGTATCCTGTCTTCCAATAGTGGAGGGTGCCAGATGTTTCAGAGGGAATGAATAGACCAGGGCAATTATCAAGTGGTCCATGTACTGTCATCCAGTCCCAGCTTCTGGCAGTCAGCGGCTTATGGACACCCAGAGCATGGGGTTGCATCCCTGACCATTCTGGCTAATAGCCACTGATGGACCTATCCTCTGTGAACTTACCTAATTCTTTTTTAAACCCAGTTATACTTTTGGCCTTCACAATATCCCCTGGCAACGAGTTCCTGTGCATTGTATGAACAAATGCTTCCTTATGTTTGTTTTAAACGTGCTGCCTATTAACTTCATTGGGTGACTCCTGGTTTATGTGTTATGTGAACGGGTAAATAACACTCCCCTATTTACTTTCTCTATCCCAGACATGACTTTACAGATCTCTATCAGTTCCCCTCCTCGTCATCTCTTTTCTCAGCTCAATAGTCGCAGTCTTTCTAATTTCTCCTCGTTTGGAAGCTGTTTCATACTCTAATAATTTCTGTTGCCCTTCTCTGTATTTTTTCCAGTTCTAATATATCTTTTTTTGATATGGGGGCAACTTGAACTCCACGCAGTATTAAAGGTGCAGGTGTGCCATGGATTTATATAGTGGCATTACGACATTTTCTATCTTCTTATCTATCCCTTTCCTAATGATCCCCAATGTTCTGGTAGCTTTTTTGACTGCTGCTGCACATCGAGCAGCTGTTTTGAGAGCACTGAGGCTCCTAAGTGTGATCACAATACAAATAGTAAATTAGTCCTTTGCTCGGAGGGTTTCAGTGGCACCAAGGTTTGTCCCTTTGACTCCAGTGAGTTTGCATGGGGAGTAGATAAGCACAGAGATTGGCTGTTAGTGTTGAGAAATCCAGATCCATTTTGCCCACTGACGCTAACGGCTGCGACCTAATAATGATTCTTTTCACTTCCCGGGCAGTGCTCAGTTGAGAACCCCAAAGTGTGTTTTAAAATGCTCATCAGTATAAACTCTCAACCCTGCCCTTCCAGGAGGTGGTGTTATCTCGGCTTTATATCAGAGATACAAGGGGGTGAACGGACTTGCCCCGGGGGCGATTCACAGGTAGAGCCAGCAATAGACCCCAGCAGTCCGGAATCTTAGAACCAAGCGTGGAGGTGAGTTGTAATTTAGGCAGAGGTAAGTGAGGGTGAAGGAGTCTAAATTGTTATCGCTTCCAAGCTGAGGAGTTGGAAGCAGGTAAGTCAATGTTAAAACACTGTAGTAGAGTTTATGCCTGGTTCCTGCTCCTGGCAGTTGGTCCATCCTTCTTTGCTGGCCCCTTCAGGAGTGAATTACATCCATTTAGACTCTCTTACACCCATTTACCAACAGATAATTCATATTAACCCACCATCTCCTCTGAGTCAGGTCCCCAGCCTCTGTCTCCATCCACTGGAGTCATCTCACCAGCCATTGAGGAGATATTCTGACCGGAATGGAAACCCTGCTTGGTCCCTACAAAGCTGGGTCTGACTGGTGCTCTCCCCCTCAGTTTCATGAGCATCATGTTACCCCAGCCTGCCTACCACTCCCCACCCAGCAGTGTTGTGTCGGGTGCTGTTTAAAGCCTGGGCACACGGTTCTGGCTGCTGTTTGTTTTAACGTTCACCGTTGCCAAAATTCACAAGTCCTCGGGAATGAGCCTCACTGCAAGCCCTGACCCTAGAGCTGCCGTCGCCTGGGTGCCCAGAAAAGTGAGGAAAGGCCAAGGAAGCCTGCTTACCTTTGCAACCCATTGGCCAGCCAAAGGCAAAGCATCCAAAGGATCAGCCGATTCATACCGGAGGCTCTGCTCTAACACTCACTCAGCCGCTCTCTCTAACTTGTGAAAACTGAACAAAAGTTTTGCCCTTATAGCAGCTGGAACAACCCAACCCCAAAGGATAAGAGCCCTGCGATAAGGCTCATCTGAACGTCAACACAGAACCTTTGCGAGAGAAATGAATCACTATGCACACACTCAGTCCTGGCGACAAGAACTGAAACACACAGAGCCAGATTGTTCTCTGAGATGGGAGAGTTTTGCCCGCGAGCAGGGGAATCTCCCCCAGCCTGGACTTATGGGGTTTCCCTGGAACCCTTCCATCAGTGTCGGAAAGGTAGCACAGTCCTGTGGTAGGACAGAAGATGTTGCTCTGAATCTCTCTGTGCTTCAGTCCCCTCATCTGTAAAATGGGGATAGTAATCCTTCCTTTCCCAGCCTTTGTCTATTCAACTGTTAGATATTCAAGGCAGGGGTCGTTTCTCACTATATGTATATACAGCACTGAGCGCACTGGGCCCTGAGCTCAGCTGGAGTCTCGAGGTGCTCCGTCAGACAAACAATGACAGTGGGATTCGCTCCCATACTGGCCATAAATTGCTTGCTGGGGGTTCCACTCCTTAACCCCACACCCCCCCTGAGGTTAAGTGCAGGCCCCCAGTGCACCCTCCAGCTGTTGTTTTCTTCATTTGCCTGTTTTCTCCCCACTTTCCCTTCTCCATCACCACCCACAGATGTCTCTGCCAGCTCCGACGAGGCAGTGTCTGAGGCAGGGAATTAAATGACCTGGTGGAAACTCCCCTCCCTGCTCTAGATTTTCACTCATACATTTCTGGCAGTAGAGAAGATGTCTGTCTCAATTTTCCCAGAAGGGAAACCATCCCCCTTCTTATCCTTGATGAGAGCTTGTCTCACACCAAACCATCCCCCTTTCCTGTAGATCTGCAGTCATCTGGCCTGAAATGCTGATGGGGATTCCTCACAGAGTCAGTTACTTCCACCCTTCCCCACTTCAGGGTGAGCTGTAGCTCACGAAAGCTCATGCTCAAATAAATTGGTTAGTCTCTAAGGTGCCACAAGTACTCCTTTTCTTTTTGCGAATACAGACTAACACGGCTGTTACTCTGAAACCTGTCAGTATACAAAGTACAGCAATAGGACAGGCCTGCCACCTTCAGAGCAGATGGGGAAATTACTTGCCAAGAAATACTGATTATTTTTTGTGAAAAAAGTTTCCCCTCCCCTCAAAAGAAAAATGTTCTCTTTTTTCATCCTCTCGGAACCCTTTCCTCTCCCCTTCCCCCCCTTTCCTTTTCCCATGCCCCCTTCTCCAGTGGCAAAATGGAAAAAAACAAAACTGGAAAATATTTGTTTGTTTTTTTGTCAAAATACCAGAACATTTCAGCAGAAAATAATTTTGTCCCATGAGAATTTTTTTAAATAAAAAAGCCATTTTTGGGGAAAAGTGTTTTACTTTTTTTTTGGTTGGTTGGTTGACCAGCTCTGTCACCGACATTTCCTGTGCTTTGTGTTCTGGTGCTTTATGTCCTGACCTGTGAGCTGTAGCTTGGGAGGTGAGGGTCATGAAACTGAAGAAGTGGCTGTCTGGCAGTCATTTATCACCTACTGCCCTGTAGCATTGAACTCAAAGCCCCTTGTAATGCAGTTTGCATGCAGGCCACTATGCAAAGTAAAGCTGTGGTCTGCTGGGCTGTATTGCATCCCATATGGCTTTGATTGTTTTGCTCAGCAAACTTCAGTGACACCAGTGGTGTCCTATACCCATGCTCAGGCTTGTGTATGTAAAAGTGTTGCTCAAGAGCGCTGGGACAGTTTTCAGAGTAGCAGCCGTGTTAGTCTGTACTCACAAAAAGAAAAGGAGGACTTGTGGCACCTTAGAGACTAACCAATTTATTTGAGCATAAGCTTTCGTGAGCTGCAGCTCACTTCATTGGATGCATAAAGTGGAAAATACAGTGAGGAGATTTATATACACACAGACCAGCACCAATGTATTATGTCCCATTGGCTAGCTATGCCTGGCAATTAACCCACAGAGGGGAGAGAATGCCTTTCCTTATTCTCAAAGGCACTGGTGCATTGCTGGAGGAAATTAATGTACCTGTACAGTCTATTGGGAGACAATCCTCTGAGCACAGCCGTTTTTGTTTGTTTCAGTGTCCTCTGAAGGCGAGTGGAAAGGGGGAGGGAAAATCGATGGTCAGATGAAACGTGCTAGAAATCAGACCCAGTTACACTGGCTGCCAACAGACCCAAGTGCCCCAGAATCACGAGGGTACAGGGGAATGCTGCCACATTCTCTTTTCCCCAGACATGGCCCCTAATCTGGCTGCAGGAACAACACAGACGGTGGCCCAACAGCCTCCCCGGTGGTTCTATGCCCCCAAGGGCTCTCCTGCGCAGGGGTGATCTTCCCAGGCCGGGTAAGCAGGCATCAGAGGCACTTCGCACAGTGGAGCGGCACCAGCCCTAAAGTCCATTTTATGCGGCAGGAGGCTGAGGTGTGGAAAAGCTGGAGCCAGGTTTCTGGCGTGGGAAGGAGGGGCAGTCAAGTGTGTGGTCCAGTAACAGCCGTACGCCATAGCATAGGAACGCCGGGCAGAGGCGGGACGGCACCCTGGATTGCCCTGGGGGGAACAGAGAAAGGATTGCTGTAATTACACCCAACTTGAGGGTGATCTGACTGTCCTGGAGAAAGGGACCACGGCACTGTATTGAACTAGCTGATGACTCATCCATACTGAATAGAAAGGGGGGAACATCCGAACGCAGGAATAAATGATTTGCACAAGCCACTTGACTCTCCCAGAAATTATCGCTACAGAATAAACAACTTTATTTTTCTGAAATTGGCTTGATTTAGTAACCGAGCCCCTACAGTTCAACAGTTGCTCTGTGATCAGCTTAACTCTACACTGTACTTGTTTTGGAGGAAAAGATTTAGTCTCTCTCCATTATGCGCAGTCCAGCCCGGTCACTCTGAAGTTCTGGGACATACTTATTAGTGGCTGGGTTTCCCTCCTGCCTGGATTCTATGATGCATCGACTGGGGTTCTTTATTCAATTGCAAGCGAGACAGTGAGGTCTGATGGTAGTAGCAAGGGACTGGTTGGAGCAAGGAACAGTTACGATACCTGGGTTCTTAGGTAATAAATCATCTTGTAGGTGAATTTGTTTCCATCTAGTAGCCAACTCTAATTGCCTGTAATTTGCTCACAGCGAACAGGTGCTCTTTTAGCTTCAAGTCAAAGAGCCTTTGCTTTTGGTGCTGAAGGTCCCAGTCCTCGCTGGCGACCACGTCTCATTGTATCTGCAACTTTTCAGTTCCCCGTTACGTTCAGGCTCCTCATCCTCCCCACTGTGTCACTACAAGGCTCTCCCCTTGCATACATCTCAGACCTCTACCCCTTCTCTCTGCACTCATCCCCTCTCCCAAGTGATCCCTTCCCACTCTCCACTTTGTGCTGCCTCCCAGGAAGTGGGAATTTGTGCCAAGCCTGTGATGTGTCCTGGGAAGAGGTATAGATTTATAGATTCATAGAGTTCAAGGCCCAAAGGCGCCATTGGGATCATCATGCCTGACCCACCCTGTGTAACACAGACCACTGGACTTCCTTGAATTAGGCTGATAGTTGGAGAAAAACAGTCTACGGAGGGGAACAAAGCAGCTTTTGGCTCCTGTTGCTTTTCATCTCTCCTGGTGTTGATTGATATGTAGTCTAGATGCTTTTGCTGTGTGATCACCGCCTGGGGACAGGGAGAAATTCTCCTCCCACACCGTTTATTGCATTGCACCATATTATGAGGATTTACAGCTCCCTCTGATGCAACTGGCACTGGTGGGCATGGGATAGTGGACTATATGGATAAGTGGTCTAGTTTGACCAGGCCTAGGTGCTTCTCCGGAGGCCATGGAAAGTAAAGAACCGTTGTGAGTCATTCTGTACTAGTGATTGTGAAACTCAGTAGGACAACATATTAACATTAGGAAAATTTTCCAGTGGAGTCTGATGGCACACCAGGGATTGTACCGGGGCTAAAGGCATGAGCTGCTACCATTCGAAGGTAGCTAGATGCTGTAACAACTGATATTCTCTGTATGTCGGCACAGGGGTAGACGTGTAAATGTAAAAGTGAACATGGATGTTAGCCTAAACCCTGATTTGAACTCTGAGCCTGTGGATATGTCTACACCGTACACTCCTTATGGTGGCGTGTAGCATACATACACTGCACGCCCCCTAGCACGGGTATAAATAGCAGGTGGTGAGGCACTGCTTAGGTGAGTGGAGTAAACACATACCTGTACCTTTTTGGTACATGGCTCTCTACACGTCCAAGAAGTGCCTTCCATGTCCACAAGCTATTTTTAGCAGGATAGTGCCCCTCTGCCTCCCTGCTGCCTGGGCCTTTCCCTGCCACAGGGAAGGACTCCAGCAGCTCCAGAGCCTTTCCCCACTGCCTCTCCCATGCCAGAGCCTTTCACTGACTTGTGTAGCTACACACCTCAGTGTGGACGCAACCCACTTTTGACTGTGGCTTGTAGCTACACATACCCTACATGCCGCCGCCCAATGGTGTGCTGTGTAGACATAACCCGTGTGTGAATTTCACAGCTGTCTTTGTAATGCAGCCAAACCCAAACCCTGGATCTAGACACCTCAATATTTTGGGTGTATTTGCAATCTGGGTCCACATTGCATAGCTTGTGCCTGTCTCCAGGAGATAACAAGCCCACACCTAATTAGTAGTTTATATTACAGAAACTTGCAGGAAGCCCGATCAAGCATCAGGGTCCCACTGTACTAGGTTGTTGTGCAGACAAGTGACAAAAAAGACAGCCCGTCTCCCAGAGAGCTCTCAAAATACATGTCAGACAGGATGCGACAGGTGGACGAAAGAGCTTTCTTTCCAGCTGCTGCTCCCTTCGGGGGTACTGCAGACGGAGCCCCTTCCCATTGCTGCTTTCAAACGGCAGTTTCAGCTTCTGCTTGTGCCTCCCCGGAGCCCGAATGCAGAGGAAGCGTGGAGGCTCTGCAGGAAAAGGGGGCATGAGAAAGAGCTGTGGAGATAACAAACAGCCCGAGTGAGAGTCTTCTGCACGAATATGGTTTGCATGACCTTTCCGATGTCAATGGATTCCCCTGCAATGCTGCGGCTGCTACTGCTGGCTCTGGGGTCAGGTAAACATGATGCATTCTTTACACAGAAAAAAATGCCCAGTTCTCTGTGGAGAAGTCATCCACGCCAGTGGGTGTAAACTGCTACCATTCTGATGTGGTGGCATCTTACCCCGCACTTTGCACGGGTACTGGTGTAAATGACTATGGTGTAAAAGACACAGAGCAGTGGGAGCTCTGTCCCTGTCAGAACTGCAGGCTTAGACTAACTGATGGGGAATTGATGCAAAGGGAATGGCGACAAGGAAAAATATTTTCAGTATTTTACAGTCTCTAAACAGATTAAAAAAGTGAATGTGCAATTAGCATAGATACACTGTATGAAAATCTACAGCGTTCATTTTAAAATACCAGTCAGTGTAATTAAAGCCTGTTCTTTGAGAATAAGCCGCTTTGCAGGAGCGACAGTTCTGTGCTCCCATGGTGGAGCTGATGAACTCTTCCAAAACAACGGATGCTTCTTTAGCATAGAATAGCCATCTCGTTAAGCAGCAGTGAGTGCAGTATAAAAACGGCAATGATTAAATAAGCCTCCACATGTGATTGAAGTAGTTTTTTTTCTTGATGCCAAGATCATTCCAATTAAATTACTAAAGCAGTTTAATTATTATCCTTTACCTGGTTTATAGCTTGTTGTCCAGATACCTATATTGTAGCATGGCAATAACTGATGAGGAATGCCACAAAGCTGGGTGCATTTCTCCAGTGCCCAATAGGGTAGAGGGATTTAGGGATAGTTTATTTTTTAAATGTATCTAAAGGCTTGCACCTTTGACATTTTACTTGTCAATTTTTGGTCTATTTTGTTTTTCCATCTTGGCTAATTAGACAGGAAGCTCTTTGGGGAAGAGACTGGCTTGTATTCTGTTTATGCGCAGTGCCTAGCAAAATGGGGTCCTTATGCTGATTGGGTTGCTTATATGCTACCATAATAGTACATATTTACATAGTTAGTCTCCTCTTATTATTGTCTCCTTTTATGACATGCATCGCTCCTACATTAGAATTAATAGGAGTACTTGTGGCACCTTAGAGACTAACCAATTTATTTGAGCATAAGTGAGCTGTAGCACACGAAAGCTTATGCTCAAATAAATTGGTTAGTCTCTAAGGTGCCACAAGTACTCCTTTTCTTTTTGCAAATACAGACTAACATGGCTGCTACTCTGAAACCTGTCATTAGAATTAATGTAAGTGAGTTGCATTCTGTTCAGATCCCCCACAGTAAACATGGCAGAATTTACTTCATAGGTTTGTTCTGCACTCCCTGTATTTGAGCTGTAAAGCACAGTGAGCTCCACAGATGAAAAACTCCAAAGAAGTACAAAATATTATGATAAATATAGTTGTTTTCAGCACACGCCGGACCACATATCCAAGACATGCCCTCTATTTCTGCATGTGCAGATCTGTGATTGCAAATGTTTGTATCCTATCACTTTTGCACAAAAATGGTCAAGTCCCATGGGCACATGAAGATCAAGTTCAAATGGATTTTGTGCACATAAATTCAGTCATTTGCATTCACAAATTCACAAAAATAATTATATGTGCAAATTTATGTGCGGAGAAATGGAACCTAGACTGAGGCATGTTTTGAAATTTGACCTATAATCTGCAAGTTTCCCACACCAGGCACTGATATTCAAAAAAGGGCCAACAGATCAGATCTAAAACAACTGAACAACATTATTTCAGTAAATGCCAGAGCAGCTGAAAAATCAGTGTGGCCAAAACATAATAGCCACAACTACAAATGTTGCGAGCATAAATTTATAAACTGAAAATCCTACAAGAAAAATCTATTCTGATGGGATCTGATTCTGATCTCATGCTAGTTTTATACCAACATAAGTCTGATTTCCACTGAGCTATTCCTGATTTACCCCAGTGGAAATGTGAGCAGATTCAGGGGATTTAATTCAAATTTTATTCAAGTTGCACTTGGCAAGCCTGATTTTGATGACTCTCTAAAATGTAAAACAACACAAAACCCTTCATATCAATCTCAAAACTTATGGGTTAAATTGGGTGCTGAGGTAGAATTTTTCCTGAAAAATTTAGAGTGAACCAAACAAGGGGATCTTGAATGATGACATCCTGAAATTAAAGCTCTTAAACACAGTTATCAAATTCTTCTAATTTTTGTTTTGGCCCTTTGTAGCCAAGAAACAGAAACGGTGGGGAGGGGAGAGGAGAGAGAGAACTTACTTTACCATATTCCTCTTGATGGAGAAGTGCAGCTTTAATTTTGTATTTCCTGGCCTGCTAACATTTGGAGATTTTGTTTAACTCTTAAACTCTAGAACACTCTCAAACTGCTGTTAAGTGCCAACAAATGCAATTTCACCTTAATTTTTAGGCAGGAATTTTATTAGCTTCAGCTCTTTAGGCGGAACTGCTATTACTCCAACATCCACTTTTCAATGCTTCGGTCTGGATATATGTGGCTTTGATTCAGCAAAGCACATAAGCACACACTTAACTTTAAATATGTGCCTAAATCCCATTGACTTCAATGGGAATTAAGGGTGGGATTTTTTAAAAGATCCTGAAAGATATTTAGGTGCCTAGCTCTCATTGAAATAAGTGGGAATTAGGACCGTAAATACTTTTGAGGATCTGGGCCTATGTGATTTAAGAACATAAGTTCCCAAATCCAACCCCAAGTGCTTAAATGCTTTACTGAATAGGGATGAACGTGTGTGCTTAGAGCTGAGGGCTTTGTTGAACTAGGACCTAAATGCATTACTGAATCAGACCACAGATGCTCGCCATTGACCAGTGATGCCTTAAGAAACCTGGCCTGAATAATTCTGAATCCAAAATGCTCTGATGACCTTATCAAACCATTCATAATTAATTGATGTGGACATATTTGTCTGGCTTATATTTTTGTTGATCTTTTATCACTAGGGTAAAAAACAAAAGATAACTTAAGTTTGGTCAGCATGTCACACAAATGATCGGGAGACGCACTGTGGATTGCTGAGCTTTCGGAGGTAGCAAGGGAATAAACGAACAGAATATAAAATGAATCCAAATATTCCATCACTTTGTTCATTTATACGACAACCACAGGAAAATTTGAGTTACTTATGATGCCTCTCAGTATAAATATACAATATTGGGAATTAATGAATCTTATCAGGGAGAGCTGATGGCTACTCTGATTTATCGATTAGTTCTATTGTTTTTCATAAATAATGGATTCACTGAATAGTGTTGACCCAACAATGAAAATGGTTAGGTACTACAATTTTAGCTGAAAAACTTATTAGATTATAACCAGCATTATTTGGTGAATCTGATAAATAATATTCAAAAAGCTCTAGAGTTCTACCAACAGCGTGGTGTGACTAAATCTTTACTGAGTAGTAGGGTTGGATCACTGAATACTGGGTGATACTTACTGTGTTTGCAGGTTAGGGAAGTGTGAATTAGGAAGCCTCCTCCCATACTTATGACTCAAATATTTGGTAAATGTTCATGGAATTATTTGAAACTAGTGTGTAGCATCAACAGTGTTTATGAGGATTAAGAGTAGCAGCCGTGTTAGTCTGTATCTGCAAAAAGAACAGGAGGACTTGTTGCACTTTAGAGACTAACCAATTTATTTGAGCATAAGCTTTTGTGAGCTACAGCTCACTTCATCAGATGCATTCAGTGGACATCTGATGAAGTGAGCTGTAGCTCACGAAAGCTTATGGTCAAATAAATTTGTTAGTCTCTAAGGTACCACAAGTCCTCCTTTTCTTTTTTTTATGAGGATTAAGTGACTAATGTTTCTAAAAGTGCTTTGAGATCCTTTGATGAAACTGAGTGAGGACTTCAGGAGCTGGCATGGATCATTGGGGCAGGAGAAGTTGATGACTTCAGCTGTTTAAGCGTGTTTCCTTACAGATTTCTTTAAAATTATGGGGTGAAATCCTGGTCCCACTGAACTCAATGATTGCTTCACCATTGACTTCAATGTAGCCAGCCCTGTTTTTTAGTTGAAGTCATGAGTTAAATGCCTTGCACACTAGTTTGGCAGTGTCAGTCCTGAATGGAACAAACATATACGGAGAATATATTTTTGTCGACATATATGTAATAGGGTGTGTTTCAAATTTCAACATTTTGATGAAAATTTTTACCAAAATGTTGAATTCTGATAAAATAAATGTGGGGGAAATAATTTCACCTTTTCTGTCTTTGACCAATCCTAATATATATTTTCAACTGTCACTTGTTCTCTAAAACGTATAGCACAAACAGATACTGTATGTGCAATATTGTGAGTATACTGCAGTTATCAGAGGGATGACCCATGAAAAAATTATATGTGATATGGTATCACGATACATCAGTGGATGAAATCTGTTGCCTGTGCGAGGCAGAAGGTCAGACTAAATGTTCATAATGGTCCCTGCTGGATTTACAATCTACGGCCCCAATCCTGCAAACATTTATGCATGTACTTATCTTTACTAACGTGAATAATCCCATTAAAGACAACAGGACGCTCATCATAGTAATGCTAAACGTATGTACAAGTATTTTCAGAATTGGCACTTATGAATCTGTGTTGCTAATAAGGTAGGCAAAGAAGTTAGGTGCCCAAATCCTGTTGAATTTCAATGGGATATGGGTGCCTAACTGGTTTGAAAATCTCAGCCTATGTAAATAATATACAAATTATATATTTATTGTCCTATATTAACCTGATGTAAACCATATATATGAATATATTTTAGTTTATTCCGTTTTATATAAGAAATGCCTTGTGTGTCGATTTAAATATGTATTATACAGATGAAATACACATGTAATCCACGTTGGGTCTGTGTATTTTATTTTATTCATTTTCAGTAACCTTTTTTCTTGATAAAAATGTCGGTACTCTTTCTTTGACTTAGCATCCTATAGTTTAAGATCTCGCAACGTGGCGACAATTAACCCTGTCTCTGAGAGTTTTCATGTACTGACTGATTCAGATTGTGTCTGGCTGGAATTTGCTGAAGAGGGTTTTTTCTTTACTTTTCAGACATCATTTTCATTTGCTAAACTGCTTACAAATCATGAAGCATTCGGAAGACTGGAGACCTTACGGCTGCGGAGCCTTTTCAAAAAAATGTGTTCTTCGTTAATGTCGGGACAGTTGTGCAGTTACATTTTCACTTATGGAGGCACCAATTGTAGCTCCTTTGTGTTCTGATTTTCATTTAAAGCAGGACTAAAACACCTTCTGTTAAATAATTTAAATACTGTTATTTTCACAGCAAGTTGGGGTCAATTCCTCTTCAGAGGCTAGTTGAATTTTTCAAGTAATTTTCTTGATTAAGTACTCATTTTTATATATAAAATTCTTAAAAATTCCCAAATTTAGCATTGGTGTCCAAATGACTCTTTTGTGTTGAAAAAGCTCAATTAATAGAAGTCATACACTGTTGAAATTTGGCACGGTAATTTAGGCTAAATTGACTGCAGAGGCCATTTCCCCCCCCCCCCCCAGATAAATCAGTTTTCATACATTTAAAGTGTAGCTTCATTTGGAGATGTGACTGTGCAATAAAAGACACCTTTGTACTCCAGCATTCTGCTTCTCACGAGTGTATTCAGTCCATATCGGCTGATCTTAGTGCATCAAAAAATAAGAGCCGGATCCTCCACTACTGTTAATGGACTCTAATGGAGCTAGGCCAATTAACTTCTGTGGGAGTGGAGGGAATCTGGCCCTACGTTTTTACTGCTTTAAGGCCTGAAATCAGTGGGACTCTTTCCATCGAATGAGTTTTTGTTGTGCCCTTTTACTCCTGTTCGCTGTGCAGAACCAACGCAGCTCCAGGACAATGAGCTGTGAGTTCAGTTCCATCTTGCTCACAGTCATCGGGTCTGTTCACTCACAGACCGTCTGCATCAGGGATTTGACCTGGTTACAGCCATGGGTGTAGGCAGGTAAAGCTGCTGTAAATTGCAATTTGTATTGATGCAGCATATCCCGTTTTCAAGTAGAGGAGAGCTGCATGAGTACAAATCATGGGTTGGGGTGTCTACTCTGCCTACACTAGAACTTTGCACTTGGCACACCTATGCAAGTGGCTAGACTCCCCAATGCAGACATAGCCTGAGTTCCAAGCAGTTACACATGTGCAAGAACATTGAACAGGCTCATGTACGTTTCCCGGAGGGTTGCATTTGGGGAGCAGAATGTTGATTTCTGGTGATGATGTGTGAAATGGAAAGAGCCCAGCTCAACTCTCACAGCCTGAAAGTCTGCAGGGGCGGGCAGTTCCGAAAGCAAGTCTTTTTTTCTTTTTGCTTACTGAGCACATTTCATAGAGAACGTATGATGCCTTTTACTGTCACGTTCCAGAGCAGAATCACACTTTAAGAAGTACATAGTTTCAAAAAGCGTCCAGCAAATTGCTGGAATGTATCCAACAAATATATCATTATAAAATGAGATCACTGTGTAGTTAGCAAACACCTAGTATTAACAACAAGAAAAGGTATTGAGCTTGAGAGTTTGAATGGATTAGACAGATTTTCAAAAGAGTTTGGAATCAGATTTTCAAGTGCTTAGCACCCACAACTGGGGCCGGATTTCCAAAAGACCTCAGCACCCAAAAGGCTGAGTTGTTTGGAAAATCTGGCCCTCAGTTAGGTACCTAAATGAGTGCTGAGCTCATATGAAAATCTAGTCCATTGTCCGTTATGCGCATATTTCTGAGGAAGACAGCGATAGCTCTATGTAAATGGTTGTATGAGTTTTCTTTCTTTTTCTTTTATTTTTTTTTTAGTAAGGGTAAGTTCCCTAGACTAAGTATGTTCCCTGGACAACGTGTTTTAAACAACCAATTTATTGGTTGGAATGGTAGGAGCTTTCCATTCTGAAGCTAAGTTCCATTCTGCTCCAAGTAAACTCTAGATTCAAAGGGCCAGATTCTGACGTTAGCTACTCCTGCACAAATCTCGAGTAATTCTACTGACTTGAGTGGTTTCTCTAAATTTATACCATATACTGGAGAGTGGAATCTGGTCCCAAACAGCTTGTTTGAAATAATTACAGAGTGTGTCTGTAATGGGGAGCATGTGTCATTTTTGGAAGAAGCAATATTTTGTGGAATAATTACCAAGCTGTTTGGTTACAGAACCCATTCAAATTACTGTTCTGTGTTCTGAATGTGACACACAGGCACTGTAAGCAACTTGCTTAACCTCTTAAGGAACCTTGTGGCAGTACTGAATCCAGCTGCTGAAATGAAAGGGAATTTGGGTCGGAGAAAAGGAGATAGAGAAAACACCATCCTTCATCTGGAAATCTGCATGCTGAAATGATTAGACAGAATGGGGAGCATTGACTCAGAATATATTTGCTTTTCAGGGCTTATATGCAGTCATTCCCATGTGTTATATGGAATAGGGGGAGGCCTCTAAGTCTTAAGGATCAACTTTGTTTATCTCCTTGACTTAAAATGGAAATGTCTTAGAGTCCCCCTCGAGGGTCGACATTTGTTTAAAAAAAAGAGTCCTTGCCCCAGAGAGCTTGGCAATCTAGTCTCTTATCATACCAGAGGTGAACAGGGTTCCAAAAAGACTGAAGGGGAGGGAGGCAGGTTACTAGCCCTGTGACTTGAACTCAGATCCCACACTAGTGCCAGGCCAGCAAATCTTTGCTGCCATTAATGAATTTTCTAGGTATTTAAGGATATTAATTAACGTTATTATTTGCAGAGAAGTACATGGTTTTTTGAAACAGGATTGAATAGCATGGTGGCACAAAGTCAGTTGTTTTGTAAATTCATTAATTAAATAGAGGGATTAAACATCCATGATGCCCTAATGAACTGTAATTAGTGGAGACAAAGCTAGTCTTTGAGCAGCTGTAGTTTCCTTCCTTATACACAAGCAAAGGATGATTCAGATACTACCATCATGAGCACGATATAGCTTGAGTAGATGGGAAGAGAAGCTAATGGAGAAGACTAGAAGTCAGGATATCTGGGTTCTTTCTGGCCTCCATACACTGTCCAAGTGACTCAGGGCCTGATCTTGCCAAGTGCTGCATGCCCCTCACAAGCTGCTGAGTAGCTATAGGAGCCGAAGGAACTCACCTCTCAGGATATGGCCCTTCACCTCTCTGTGCCTCTGTTTCTGCATCTGTAAAATGGGTATAATACTACTGCCCTGCCTAACAGGGCGTTGTGGGACTTACTGAATGCTTTAAAGTGCTTTGAGAACCTGCAATGGAGGGCTACAGATACACTAAGGATGATTATGAACTTTGTTATTTAAAAGCCAGCAGGTTTCTGTAGGCTGGCAGGAGCCCAGGAGCCGAGTGGAGAAGTGAGACAATTGGTCACAATGCGGTGTCCCTATGACCCCGAGCACAATGCAGTGGAGAAGCTGTGGTGGAGACATGAAGTAATACAGTGTCTCAACCTCATGGGCTGTCAGGGGAATACCAGCAATGAGCACCAGGGCTGAACAGCCATTCGAGAAAGCAGGGAAAATAGAACATTTCCTGTAATGATGATGGGACACCTAGAGAATGCCACAGAGTTGTATGGGCGTAGGGGCAGTGTCATGATATTAAATGTCTTAAACCATGATTTGAGGACTTCAATAGCTCAGACATAGGTGAGAGGTTTATCGCAGGAGTGGGTGGGTGAGATTCTGTGGCCTGCGTTGTGCAGGAGGTCAGACTAGATGATCATAATGATCCCTTCTGACCTTAATATCTATGCATCTGTGAGTCATGATAACTATCTCCAGTGGTAAGATTGTTCAGCTGACAGCTAAATAATGGCTATACCTTCAATCCAGTCTACAACAGGACAAAGAGCTGATCAGCCTGTCTGTTTAGGGTCTCATACCAGTCTCATCACCATAGTCTCTTCATTGCTATTTCTGCCCATCAGGAGGAAGCATTTTAGGAGAAATTTGCAACCTGTGGGGCCTGATTCTCTGTTGCCCTGCACCTTGGGCCTGATTCTTGTTGCATTAAGGACCCTTAACAAGGTTCTGCCAGTGTAAAGGGGCTTTAAAGAGCTCAGTTCTCTCCCTGGTGGCATTATTCACAGCGTATGTCTCTCCTGAGATCACGAAGTATGATTGCAGCTTGCCCAAGCTAGCTTTAATCCTGCTAGCTTCTCTCTCTCTCTCTCTCTCACCAACAGAAGTTGGTGCAATAAAAGATATTACCTCGCCCACCTTGTCCCTAGGTAATTACTCAGTGGCTAGCCTGCGCTGAAGCCCATGACTGTAGTACAAATACGCCCATGAATGCTTTATCTGGCATGTGGTGCCATTGAGAGCAAGGCTGGGTGTTTGCTCCCAGAGGTGGATGCTACTGAGCTGGACAGGCTTACCCCCACGCTGGTAGGAGTCGGTGTGTATGGAAAGCTCACCCTGCTGCGGCTCACACGGTCCCAGACTCGGGGCTAAAGAAAGGACTCCAGCCTCCAGAACTGTCGGTCTGCCATCTCCAACACCAAATGCAGTGGTTCAAACAGTCTTTAATAGACAATAACCCTGGCACTGACCAGACATTTGTGTTCTTGGAAAATCAGCTGATACAACCAATGCCTCCGCTCTGAAAGTGCTCCAGAAAAAGACTGCAAAGGACCAGAGGGGATCGAACAGGTCTCCTCCTGCTTGAATGTTTGCTTCCCCGCTGTACCAAATTAGGGCAGTTTATCACTCCCTGCCTGGCTCGCTTCCTGCCTGTTCAATCAGATAGGCTGAGTGAGCCCTACCACGGCTTCTCCGGGGTGGTTGACCTACAGAGTAATCTTAGCTGAGTGCGTTGGAGCCCAGGCACACTGAGGTGTGTGGGCCTTGTTTTTACCTCTTTTCCTCTCTCAGGGAGATGCTCCTGAGTCATCCCAGCTTGTCTAGTGGTGCAACATCCAACCCCGACAGCAGGTACGAAGCTGCTTCAGACCCCGCCAGTATTCTGGGACACGAGTCAGTGGTTTTAGAACTGTAAGCGGAGTCTGATTGGGATCCCCTCCCCTTCATGAGCTCCCAAATGCATCCCTGTTGTTTTGTATTTGAAAGGCCTAGCCAGGACATAGGATCGGATTGACTCCATGACCTTGCTCCTTGCGTTCACATGAGCGCAAAGCAGGTGCCAGACACCACAGGCACCAACGCCGGGGGTGCTCCAGGGCTGGAGCACCCACAGGGGAAAATGGTGGGTGCTGAGCACTCCTCAGCAGCCCCCCTATCAGCATCTCCCCCTTCTCCCAGCACCTCCTGCCCACCAGTGGGCCCTGCCAATCAACGCCTCCCCCTCCCTCCCACCTGCTGCAATCAGCTATTTTGCGGTGTGCAGGAGGTTGGGGCGGGAGGGGGAAGGAACGAGGACGCGGCGTGCTCTGGGGAGGGGGGGAACGGGCGGGAAGAGGGGGGACGGGTGGGGGTGTGGCCTTGGGGGAAGGGGTGGAGTGGGGGTGGGGCCGGGGGCAGAGCTGGGGGGTCGAGCACAGTGGAAAGTTAGCGCCTGCGGCAGGCACTGCCGTTCTGATCTCATAGCAAGTAGCACCTGCTCTGTGCAGGCATAAGTGACCACACAAGGAGCCCGGTGGGGGGAGAATCAGACCCAGAGTGTCTTATGTTTTAATAATAATCTGTGTTTATACAGGGCCTTTCACTCTGAAGGATCTCCCAGCACTTGTAGGGCACGAGCAAAATTCCCTGTTGCTGACACAACTCCACTGATGTTAATGGGGTTGCACCAGTGTAGCTGAGAGCAGAGCATGGTCCTGTATTCTCAGAACTAACTTCCCCCATGCCCAAGTGCAGCCAGGTCCGGTGTGAAACACTGCAGCTGTTTAACAGCACACAGCAACACTACCGCCACTTAGTACATGGAGGGAGGAGGAATACTGTATTCAGTGGAAACTGCCAGGGAAATTTAGCTTGGCAAACTGTTCCCAAACTGGAATTTGGCTCGTGGATTATTGTGAGTGAATTTGAAGGCTGAAGGAAAGCCCTACGTGTTGGACAAGTTGGTGAATGTTTTTCACCAGAGGTATAGCAAATTTTCACAGGCGTTCTGGGCCGCTCCCGTAGCCGTAGGGCCTCAGTGGTGTCAATGGGAGATTTGCTTGAATAAGGACTAAGGAAAGATGGCGTGTTAGGACCTCAAAATATGGCCTGTTATGTTTTGGATACAAACAATTTAAAAGTCCCCATCTCCAAAAACACCTAAGCATGTACATTTTTTGTAAATATGAACTAATGTAATTTATGGACACGTTCTTTCTCTCTCTGTCACACACCTGCCCACACAACATTCCACCTCCCACTCTGTGGAGCCCCGCTATGCAGAACTGCTGGGAAGAGGTCATCACTGTGGAAATTAACCCCCTTTCTTTGCATCTTCTCAGCCCTGTTATATTTGCCATGGCCATTTCCATATCCACAGCAGTTCTGGTTCTGATCCTGTGTTCTGGTACAGCTGTGGAAGAAGAAAAGGGATGAAGGTAAGTTACTTGCTGTGCCTGTCATGGTGGGTTTCAAAATGACCAGCCACAGAGATCTGTCCTTTGGCTATCCAGTAGGTTTACTTTGCAGTCTTTCTACCCTACACCCCTCCAAGTTGGTGTCAAGACCTAATTGCATGCGCAGAACTTCCACAATTCCACAAGCTAAGAGGTGTTTGAACACACAGATGAGCACTTGGGAGATACAGGGAGTTTGCTCATCCAAACCAGTGCACACACAAGGTTTGGCTGGCACAACTGAGGGACCCTTTGGAAATTTGTCCCAGTGACTAATCCAGCTTCCATCTTGTGATTCACTTCTCCAGACTGGGTTTATGTTTCACTGGGGTCTGTTTACATGAGCTAAGGGTCATGGACTTTGGATAGGCCAAGACAGGGTCCTTTATTTTATTTTCTTTGATTCCGAATAGCGACCCTAGTGGTTACAGGAGACAGCCCTGCAGTCACTGTGCTTCAAGCACCAAATGTCCCGTCCCACATCCTTTTCCCTCACTGAAGGAGTGACCTGTGTAGAACCTCAAAGAAGGACTCAATAAAGAGTCCTTTACAGTCCATTGACATTTACCATTCCAACAGCATCAAGCTGTCCCTCTTTGTCCAATGTCACTCTTGATGGTGATATGTCTTGGTACTGTCCCAAAGCTGCCTAGAAATCAATCAGACGCATCACAGATTCACACAATGTAACACTGCCTCCTGTTCCAATAGGGCACTTGCTCCCACTTGGGCAGATCCTCTAATGGTGTAAACAGGTGCAGTTCCACTCAAGTATCCAATTATAACTCCACAATTACAGTAAGGGGTAAATAGCTGGCTATAGAAAAATAATTAAAGTGTTTCTCCAACACCCCCACCCACCCACCCACACACACACTTCATTTTTATTCTTAATTATCAAGGCACAAAGGAATAACTCACATGGAATATATTCAGACATGAGAAAATATGCCCTGCTGCACTCAGGATAGAGGATGATTTTGCCACATATATGAATCATCCCAACACCCAAGAACATCACCCGTTGTGTGCAGCCCTCACCTGACAAAGAGGAACAGCACCCACCTAGCAGGGAATGATGATCTTGGAGTAAAACCACAGGCGTGGGAGTTGAGAGATCCCAACTGTACTCGCAGCTCAGTCACGGACACACTGTATGACCGTGGGCGAGACATTTCACCCCCTCTGTGCCTCAGTTCCTCTACCTCACAGAGGAGCCAAGCTCTACAATGTTTGTGAAGTGTTTTAAGATCCTCACACTGGTGATGGCAAAGTATCATAAGTAGTGATTGTGTTTAGATGACATGCAATAAATACCAGGAACAGAGATCTCTGAAAACTATGATACTCAGCTATCCTAGTGATGAAGGCTCAATCGGAATTTACATAGACTACAATGGCATGATCACCATTAACCTGTAGCAGGTTCAGACTGATCCTTTGTGGTGCCTGACTTTGCTGTTGTGTAAATAATTATTTCCAGCTGCTTCTCTGGGTTGGCTGTGGGCCAAGACTCAGCTAGTGTAAATCAGCATCACACCATTTAAAGCAATACAGTTCTGCTGATGAACTCCAGCTGGAGATTTGACCCTATATCTACAGATCCTTAGCAATCCAAGCTTTGCCATGGCACATGTCAAGATGCCAGCTGCAAGGGAGAGCCTAGAAGGAATCACAGCCACACTGACAGGGACTGTAATTTACCTTATGTTTCTTCTTGTATTGAAAATTAGGAAAAATAGGAATATCTGTATTTGGATAGTTATTTTTCCTTTCACCAGTTGAATCTATTGTACATTTTTAAATGCTCTGATGCAACTTCTTGGAATAAAAGTGTATTTGTGTTGTCTCTCAGGTGTGCTAATGTGCAGAGTCTGGTACAATTTTCTGTTGTTGTGAACACTTTGTCATTGTGAGACTGAGTGGGACAGATCCTTAGCTGGCGTGAATTGACATGATTCTGTTAACTTCAAGGGAGCTGCATTGATTGATTGATACTGGCTGAGGAGAATTTGCTGGGGAGAGGTGCCAGATTAACAGCAGCCCTAGAGAAAGAAATCCTCTCCCTCTCCACAGAACACATGCAGCGTGGGCAACCTTCCCCATATTGCCCTGCCAAGATGCCTCAATCCTGCCTTGCAGACACCTTCTCTAGGACCCAGCCAGTTTTTGGCCTCCCTGCTGAGACTGCCAATAAAGGTGCCAGCTATGGTGGCGAATATTTAATGTATCCACTCAGCTGGACTGAGGCCTCTAACTCTCCTCCCAATGGCTCCTCAACAGGCCGGGGGGAGGGGGGAATCTATACCCAACTCTGCCACTGACAGTGGATGAATCACTTCCCCACTCTATGCCTGTTTCCCCTCACACCTTTCATCTGTTTTGTCTATGCACATGGTAAGCTTTTTCAGGCTGCAGCGCATAACAGGGCTCCAATTTTGATTGAGGCTCCTGGGGGCTACTGGAAGACAGCTAATAATAAATAAAAGGCTGATTTGCACTAGCTGAACATCTCTGTGTGTAGAAATACAGCTGGCGGATTTCCGCCCATAAAACGGTCATTCATTTCCCAGAGCAAGAAAGATGGACACACAGCATAGGCTTGAAATCAACAAGAGATGTCGGTCCATTGCATTTAACTGTACAGCTACCCCTCCACCAACCCCAAACCAAACTGCCTCGAGCTCTTCTCTGTGAGCTTCAGAAGATGGCAGTGAGACAAGGAGAAGCAGGGGGTGCAGGGTCCCACAAGGGCTGTTTATTCTATTAGGCAACATGTATAAAGCCAGCAGCCCTGTGGAGATGTCTGATCAGCAGCCACTTCCTGTTACCGTTACACACTGTTACAGTATTTTTTTTAATCAGTGGTCTGATCTTCAGCTGCATGAATTCCCCTCTCACACCTCCAGGGGAAAGGGATTGCTTCACAGGGCCAATAGACTAAAGCACAAACCAGTGCAATTTATGTAAGTGGATTTGAAGCTGACACCCTTGGATTCTGCCACCTGGTTATCGACAGGACAAGCAGAGTGATAGGCAACGGAGAGCTGGTCTTCTAATCTGGGGAGTTCAGGGCTCATCAATCCTTGGCCTTTTTAGCCAGCCAATCTGCCATTTACTGCAGTGGTTTTGTGTTATGATCTGGCTGAGATTCACAAAACTCATTTCATATGGGTCATTAAACAGTCAGCAACTAGCAATAGCTCTAGAGCTGGTTGAAAAGTTTAAACTGAATTTTTTCTTAGGAAAATGTGGCTTTGATCAAAATTCTCGGTGGGAAAGTATCAATTATTGATTCTATTTTTTCATTTTCTGTCCAGAAAAATCTGAATGAAAATGTTCATTTTGAATTGATATCAAGTCCAAATGTCGACTCAAAATGTTTTTGTTTTGAATCGACTGTGCAAGACAAAAAAAATTAGCTTTGAATGTCACAAGGGTTTTGTTCATTCAAAAATATCAAAACATTTCTGAAATGAATTTGTTTGAATTTTTCATTTTGTGAAATGTTTGAAATGTGGATTTTTTTTCCTATCCTCATTCAGGATGAAAATCAATGCTGGACTATCAGAAATTCCTGTAGGATGGAAAACCTGTTTTCCTACCAGTTCTACTACCAGCCCAGGGCTGCATTTGAACCCCTTATCTGCCCAATCTAGATATCTGACTAGGTCATTGCACCATGCTCGTCAGACAGGAGGGATGTTTTACAGAGATAGGATGGTCTTGTGGTTAAGGTACCAGACTGGGATTTAAGAGATTTGGAGCCCATCCATGGCTCTGCCACTGACTCCCGGTGAGACATTGGACAAATCATTTAATTTCTCCTTGGGGCTCAGTTCCCCATCTGCAAAATAATCCTTCCTTTCTCCGCCTCTTTGTCTGTCTTGTCTCTTTATACTGTTAAGTTTTTCAGAGCAGGGACTGTTCCTTAGTATGTGTATGTACGGCACCTAACACAATGGGGCCCTGATCTTAGCTGGGGCGTTTAGGGGATACTGGAATATGAGTAGTAATAATTAATGCTCTTCATTATAGCCTCTGACCTGGCAATGGAGTATGGGACTTTCCATTGCTAATGTTCTGCCAGCCCCTAATTTTGGTTTGAATTCAGCATCTATAAATACTATAGATAAATGCACAGTGAGGTTTATTTAATCCTATGCAGCCTTTCAATTAAGCACTGACCCTTCCCCCTCTCCTGCCTTCCATTCTACAGAGGCAAACCTGTTCTTTTACGCTGCTTCTGAAATTCCTCTCACGCACCCTGTGCTCTCCGCCCCTTTTCTCTTCCCTGACATCTCCCATCTTGTCTGCCACCCCCTCCGAACCACCTGTCCCAGAAGGATGGGGACCTGTGCAGTATTGAAATGAAGGTGACTCAGCCCACATGAGTGGGCAGCCTCCGGCTGAACAGACACTGGGTCATTTGACAATTGTGACAAAGCCAGCAGGACCAGGCAAATGCGGGGAAACCAGATTGGGGGAAGCCAGACAAACTGAGCCAGTAGAAGGGATGGTCTCAACTCTAAATTAGAGCAAATAAATACATAAAATACATACTGAAGGGCATGTTTCATCCCCATGTAACTCAGAGCCCCCTCACACAGCTAGGTCCAGTGTTTAAAGGGAATCTGCATAGGGGAAGGAACATAACTGAGTTTGTGCCTTTTTGTTCCTTCTTCGTAATGGGTTAGGAAAAGTCCTGAGAATTTTTTAATTTTAATAATGTATCTTTTACTCTAGAAATGCCAAGAAGGTCCAGTCTTGTGTTTCCTGATTTCTATTAGCACTTTCCTTGGAGGCAGAGCCGCCCGGGGGGGAGGGGAGGAGGGAAATGGGGCAATTTGCCTCAGACCCCGGTGCAATATACTATACTATAGTATTGCAACTTTTTTTATGGAAGGGGCCACCGAAATTGCTCTGCCCGAGGCCCCCTGAATCCTCTGAGCCGCACTGCTTGGAGGACCCCGGGAATGAGAATCCCTAGACACAGGGCCAGCACTAGGTATGTGTACCGCTTCCGCCTTTCACAGCCCCAGGGGCTCCACCATCTTAACGCATGTTAATTATAATTAATAATACATAGCTCCTATGTAGCCCTCTTCATCAGTAGATCTCAAAGCGGTTTACAAAGGGAGGTGAAACTCTTTATCGCCATTAAAGTCTACACTGCCTTTTCTAGACTAGGCTTTTAGACTGCATTGGTTAGCACCTCTTAGTTAGCTACTATGTTCTTAACAGCATCCCTTGAAATCCCAGTCTAGACAAAGCTCAGATGGGAGGTACATGGTGCATGGCCCTCTCAGCTCTGATTGGAAGGTGCAGGAATGGTGAACCTTTAACAAAAGAGCTTTTCTTCCTATGGTTTATTCAAGCCTTTGAATTAATTAGATATTAACAACAATCCAAGAAGCTTTAAACAGTCTGAATAATGATTCCTCCTCCACTCAGTTAATTAAGGTCACTTGCTTGGTGTGTGTGGCCTTGTCTAGACCAGAATAAAAGGGGTGTTGTTGGAACAGGTTGATTCACAAGTTCTAAATGATGTGCTTTAAAAGTCTAGTGTGGATAAGGCACGTTGCCTTTAATGTGCAATACACTGGAGAAAGAGAGCCTGTGCTTCAACTCAGCCAGGTTAGCACACTGTGAAGCCTACACTGTCTTGTCTATGCCGGACCTCTAAACTGTGTTAGAATGGGTTAACATCACCCCCTTCAAATCCTAATCTAGACGAGGCTTGGACATCCTCCTAGCTCAGGAGTGCTGAAGGAAAATGAACATAATCAAGGCCTGAATCTCTAATGTAAAACACAAGCAGGTTTGCTTGCACCACTCCGTTGGCTTCAAGCCTCTAGAGCAGCTGGCAAGATTTGGCTCTAGCTGTACATATAAGTTCCAGTTCAGCAAAGCACTGAAATGCATGCTTCACTCTAAGCATATGCTTAAGCACTCTGCTGAATTGAGGCCATAATGCCTGATCCGAAGCTTATTGACATCAATCTAGTCTTTCCTGTGATTCCAGTGGGCTTTGGATCAGGCACATATCCCTTGATTGCTACATTCAGTAGACATTAGTAGTACAAGTTCCTCGCAAATCCTTGATTTCAATTGGGCATCTTCCTTGAGCCAGAGCTCCTAACAGGAATAAAGGCTTCACAAAATTTGCAGTGTTAATATGCTGGGAAGAGGGCGGAGGGCGGGCGGGGGGGGAGGGACAACAACAGAAAGAACATAATGAGCAAAGCAAGCGCAGCTGCAGTCAATATCTCATTAGGTTTTATCTTTAAAATATATATTTAAATACATTTTTAAAATAATCTCTTCTATCTAACTATAACCATGTAAGCAAAGAAGACGCCTGCTAGTGAATTTTGGATTTGTGTCTTTCTTTGTAATTTCCTTTACACCGACTCACTTTTCAGATTGCTATCTGCTTCAGCATCATCTCCTGTACCGCAATAGGAAATGAACCATTTAAGAATGACAGCCATCTAAGAAGGATACTTCAGGGGATGCATCAGTTCAATAGGGGAGGTGAAAAAAAGCAAGAAATGGACTTCTAGTCTGGTAGTTGCCTAACTCTTTGGGTAAGTAGAATTATATCCAAGATGGATTCAGAGGGACGTTGAATGGGATTCTTGAGAAATGTTTGGTTGAGCAACTCTTGGAAATTCTGTTCTGGGATCAAAATAGAAAATCATTTTCTGATCCGCAGTGCAGACGGAGCCTCTCGTTTCTAAGTCTCCTGTCCTCATAGTCTCTAAAACCTATCTCTGTATAGGAGACATTTGTTGTTAGTAATTATACAAAAGCATTTATTTCATTTTAGTTATTCGATCATTTTAAAGCATTTATCTAAAACTGAACATGCCCTTACAAAATTGAAAACACACAATGCAAATTAAATCTGGCTTGTCAACCTTAGTTATAAAGTTGAATTCTCTCAGATGTTATGGCCAAAAGTTTCAAGCTGAGGGCCCCAGTGCAGCAGAGCAGATGTTTAACTTCATCTGTGTGCTTAAGTCCCACTAACTTGAATGGGATGTAAGCACTAACTTCATGTTAAGCACATGTTTAAGTCTGGGATGTTCAAAGGAGTATAAGGGAATTGGGTGCCCAATTCCCATTAATTTGTAATGGGATTTGGGCACCTAATTAGCTTCGGCTGGGATTTTCAAAAGTGCCTAAGGGCTTTGTTGAATCAGGACCTCGAGTGCCAGATCCTCAAAGTATTTTGGTATTTAGGTGCCCAGCCCGCACTGAAATCAATGAGAGTTCAGTGCCTAAATACCTTTGAGGGTCTGCGTCTTAGTACATAACGTTAGGCTGTTAAGTCCACGTTTCGGCTTTAAATAAAAGAGGTGTGATTTTTTTTCCCCAGAGGTACCGAGTACCCAGGAATCCCATTGGGAGCTGATGGAACTCAGCACATTGAAAATCCAACCTCCTTTATTTAGATGCCTGAAGATTGGTTCAGGAGCCTAACTTTAAACATTTATGGTCTGTAGCTTTTATTTGTTACTTAATCTTTTTTTAAATTGTATTTATCAAATGCTTTTTTGGGCATTTAAAAAAAAGGATAAAATTATGAAAAACAAATTTTAGGTTTATTATTATTTATTTATAATTGTGGTGAGTTAGTGGATTGCAGTAGTGCTCAGAAGTTCCAGTCAAGGATGAGGGCCCCATTGAGAAGGGCATTGGACACACATGCACACGTGCACCCCTCCCCCCCACAGAGTCATGTCTCTACCCCACATAGTAATGACTATTTTAACTCTGAAAGCATGGCCAGTGAGGTTTAGGCAGAGTGTAATAATTACGGTTCCCAGTTGTAGGTTAAAGTCCATAAAACTCCACCCAAGCAAACCTTGTAGAACAGGCCTTTGTAGCATATACACTGGAAAGACCCCACAAAATGTTCCTGTTTTTCAGTGTTGGGAATGGTTATCAGAGGTGGCTGAGACACCCTAATGATTTCCCACACCCTCTGGGAGCTCATGCCCAGGATCACAGAACTCTGGAGGGTGTTGTCGTCTTTTGGTAAAACTCATGGAAAACAGTCAGTTATATCGTGGCCCAAAGGCCCCAGTTCGGAGAAGCATCCCTCTTCAGGGAGCACTGATTGGAGGCAAAGTGTTTTCCTGATCTGGGGCCTCCCAGCCTGGGTGGACAGATTTAGGTTAGTGGGGCTCAGGCTAGCATGCTAAAAATAACTGTATAAACAGTGCTTTGAAGTTGTGGCTCAAGCTCTAAAGCCTGGGGTGGGGTGGGTTGGGCGTCAGAGCCCAAGCTCCAACCTGAGCGGCATCTTCAAAGTACTGTCTACATAGCTATTTTTAGAACGCTGGCATGAAACCCCCCCTAGCTCGGAGCTGTTCACCCAAGCTGGGAGGCTCGCTGTTGGAGATGGTACAGACATACCCAAAGAATGCCTCAGTGGCGCACAGCATTGGATCAATGCAGGAGCATTCTATGGAAGTCCCAACCCCCGGCAAAGAAAGCCAAATACGCCATTTTTTTAAAAAAACAAAATTTGCATAATACTCTGCAAATTCTCTCATGCCTCATCCGGAGAGAAGCTCACTTGGTTTGTTATCACATCATGCAGCTGAAAATTAGCAACTGAATATTTGCTCTCTCTCATTAGCAATGGCTAATTATGGGCCTTAGTCACATAACTGACCCACCAAAGTCAGTGGGGCTGCTTATGTGAGTACAGACTACGCATGTGAGTAGAGGATGCTGAATGGAGCTCTGGGTTTGCAAGTAACAGTCTGAATGTTTGAGGCTACAGTAGCCTTACCTTGAGATCTTTGGATGCAAAGCAGTATATAAGAGTTAGGTATTATTTTTCGTTACTGAATAACTTTGAGCCCGACTTGCACCATTTGGACCAAGCACTGATAGATGCTGAATCCCGATAGCGCAATTTTATTCCCACTAACTACAGTAGAAATTGTCACTGCTCTGCACCTTTCAGGACCCATAGAGAAACGTACTCTTCAGAATGACACTGATGTTCTTTGCCATCAGAAGTACCGCTGAAGTGAGAAGAGTCTGTCATGCGACAGGGCCACAGTTTGCAGTCAGCCGAGCTTTGCATTGACAATGTGTCATCTAGCCAAACGTTAAAATTGGATAAGAAGTAGGTTTCTCATTGGTGTCAAGTCCTTTTCAGGAACCTCTCTTTATATACTATGTAGAGAATCCCTTATAGAAACCTGCTCTTGTGTCAGCTGTCCTGGGGAGAATGTGAGATAGTGGCTGTCTAATGGAGGTAGACACTGGGGGACAGGGGAATTACATTAGTATTTACAGTTCTGTATTATCTGTGACTATGATGAGTTTTTATTAAGCACCTGTCACTGCAGGCCTGTCTGATAAAGTAACACTTTGTTTTTCCCTCTAAAACATTTTTATTATGGTGATACCTAAAAAATAAATTGGGGTAAGGCAAAGCATATGGGAAATAACTACATGTACAAACAACAGGAGGGGCCATTACAATGCAAAACAGGCACGATGCATATCTGGATTCTTATCATGCCTACAACTAGATTCCCCTCCCAGGTCTTGCTCCAACTCCCACTGAAGTCAATGGAAAACCTCCCCTACAAGCCAAAGGGAGTTGTATTCTCCCCTTGGATATCCCATGGCAACCTGGTGAGTTTCAATGAGTTTGTCACATAATGGAGAATGCGTTAGATAGGCCTAGGAACAACGCTTCATAAAAGATAGACCATGAATTAGAAAGAAGAGGAAGGCCCTTTAGTTGTTTATTTTCCTACAACTAATTTTTGCAGCTTTGGAAAAGTCCCACCAGGCTGATTCCCCTGTAGAAACCTAATGGGCCAGATCCTTGGTTGGTGGAAATTGGCATTAAAGTCAATGGAGCTGGCTGGGGTCTGGCCTAACGACAATAAAGTCTCCTCCTAACCCGACTTTTTCCCTCATTTCCAGCCCTCTGTCCATTCCACTGCTATTTTTTTTTATCCCCTTGCCACTCTGTTTGTGTTAGTGCAGCATCAATTTCTTTTCTTTGTTGCATCACTCTGCTGAGACGGTTGCATTTTTTCTCCATCAGTTCTGTCCCCTTATTGCAGCTGACTGTGAAGCATCACCCACTCAAGTCCACATGAGGTTCAGTGGATGGTCAGAAAGACGTATGGGAACTGCTATTTGCCCAGTACAGCCCGGTGCATTGTTAGCATGAATTGATCCCCTTAGAATATCATAGAATATCAAGGTTGGAAGGGACCTCAAGAGGTCATCTAGTCCAACCCCCTGCTCAAAGCAGGACCAATCCCCAATTTTTGCCCCAGATCCCTAAATGGCCCCCTCAGGGATTGAACTCACAACGCTGGGTTTAGCAGGCCAATGCTCAAACCACTGAGCTATCCCTCCCCCCCTTATTGGTAGCTGATTTATGGGGGCAGGAGGTAGGGCGTCCCATGAGGTATTACATGGTTTTAACCTCTGTGGCTCAGGGCAGCTCCAGGGGAATGAAAGCCAAGAGGAGTGCAACAGACAGCCCAAGATGCACAGGAGGGAGCTTTGTCTAGTGGTCAGAGCATAGGACTGGGAGTCAGGCATTCTGGGTTCCATTCCTGGCTCAGTTACTGAGCCCTTGTGTCGCTCTGGGCAAATTGCTCAGCCTTCCTGTTCCTGAGTTTCCCCCCCGTTCTGCAATACAGACGTGCACAGTATTATTATTGTTTTATCGGCACCTGAGGGACCCAGCCATGTTCCTCTGTGCGTTCCTCTGGCCCCAGAGACACTGGTGCCTCTTTGCTATCAGGTCCCTGGATATCCCTGCCCTGTCTCCTTCTCTCTCCTTAGAAACCCTCAGCAACTCATTCAGCAGTTGTCGTGCCTGTGAAGACTCTCTGCTGGGAGGATGTCTTGTCCTAGGTAAGCTCTGCGGTGCTCCCAACCGCAGTATGGAGCAGTGGCCATTAGTGCTGCTTATTAGAGGGAGAAACCTGCTATGAAAGGGAGTTGATGATCGATTCCCCATGGAGTTGGGTGGTTGATCTTCTCCCCTGTAGCCCGATCTGTAGAATTAGAAATGGGCTCCAGATTTTGAAGACATCAAAATTCAAGGGTTGTTCAGTTCCAAGGGGTTTGGACTCCTCTCTGCTTATTTTTAAAATCTCCATTTGGCTATCCCTGGGGCAACTATGTATTCTTGCTGGACACCCAGGTCTGATAGTCAGTTAGGCCAATATTTTCAAAAGTGACTAGTGGTTTTAGGATGTCTCCATTTTTAGGAGCCCAATTTCTATCCTATTCTATATAGATTCTTATGCCATGCTCATCACTGTCTTATTTGTGTGCCTTTCAACTTGAGATTTCTTAAAGGGGCCTGGTTTTTTTCAGAAAGGGCAGAGCACCCAAAATCAGATTTAGTTTGTCTCGAATTGGACACCCAAAAGCTTGGCAACCTCAAACCACTGGTCACTGTTGAAAATCTTTGCCAAAGTCTTTGGGAAATCACCTTAAAAACAACGTCCTATCTGAAACCATGTCAGCCCACCAGCACTTGAAAGATCTAACATAACCTGATTGTTTTCTCTCCCTTAGCCTATGTGATTATTGGTGGATAAACATTCTCAGCTCAGGTGTGACCTCTATTGTCTATGTTCTTCTCCTAGTAGTGCTTTACATCAAGCTCAGCAGAAAAATAGGTAATTTCATCTCTTATTGGTTTCATTTATAATGTGCCCCTTTCATCCCTGGTGTGAATCCATTTAAGTGAACAGGACAAATTTGGCCCAAGAGCCAACAAAGAGTAACTCTTTGGTTTGCTAAGGGTCACAAACTGCTGAATTGTGACGGCTAGTCCTGGTTCATGAAATGCCAAGCACTCCAAGAGATGGGGGAGGAGAATGAATGGGGGTCCTTTTTAAACAAGTTCCAATGTGATTTGAAAAACAGATGGATCAGTCCCTTAGCAGGTGTAAATCGTAGTGCCATTGAAGTCATGCATTGAAGCCAAAGGAGTTGCTTTGATTTACACTAGCTGAGGTTCTGGCCCGGTGTGTGCGGAATGCAGGATGAGCGGAGGCCACACAAGTCATGTATTTTGGGGGTAAAAAGCAAGGAGTGGCAGGGGTTAAAGAATCAGCATTTGGGTGGTTTTGCTACAGCACCACCACATGACAACAGGACACTGTGGGTATGTCTACATGGCAGTGGGGGAGGTGTGATTTCCAACTTGGTAGACGTCTTGCTTGAGCTCTGCTTGAGCTAGTGCCTAAAACAGCAGCTGTGGCAGCACTGAGTCAGCCTGGACGGCAAGTACCGTCCCGCCCGACTGCCTGGCGGCTATCTTGAGTCGCCACCAGCGCTGCTGAGGCCGCTCTGCTAGTTTTAGGCCTGTCTACACGGCGAAGTTGTCGACAAAACTTCTGTCTTTCACGGGTACTTAAAAAAAGCACCTCCCCCCCCGCCCCGTGAAAGACACAAGTTTTGCCGACGCACGGGGCAGTGTGCACGCGGCTTTGCTCCTGCCGACAAAGCTAATGCCGCTCGCGGGGCTGGAAGTATTTTGTCGGCAAAAGTGCCGACGAAGTGCTGAAAAAGAGCGTTTACGCAAGCTGACTTTTAGCAACAAGGCCTTGTCGCTAAAAGCTGCTTGGTGTAGACAAGCCCTTAGGTACTAGCACAAGCAGAGGTACTGAGTGTATGGCTACCCGAGCTGAGAATTCTTCCTCCCAGCTGCTATGTCGAGGTACCCTGTGCCGTCATCACATACATACCAAGTAAGCTGAAATCCTGCCAGCCTTACTCACATGAGTAGACCCACTGAGGGCAACGGGGCAACTTGCATGAGTGAGACAAGCAGAATTTGGCCCGTATTGTCAGATGTCTGACAGGACATGTTACACATGAAATAGTCTATACTAGTCTATATTACAGCTGTTTGAAAAATTGTCCTATCACAGGAAATGTCAACGCTTCAAAATTATTTTCTGCTCCCGGTCAGAATGAGAAGTCAAAAATATTTTTACAAAAATTGTGAAATGAAAAACTCCAAAAAGTTTTGAATCAGAAATGTTGAAATGGAAAATTCTGACACTTTCGATCAAAATGAAACAAGTCAATAGACTGATGTTTTATTGTTTTTGTTTCAAAACAATTTTTTTTCTTTTGAATAGACTTTTAAAACAAAAAATTCCACTGCATTTCAAAAAGTTGATTTGAAACATTTTTTGTTTCAATTCTCCCTGTTGGAATGTGGGAAATTTTCATCAAAATCAACATTTGATTTTGATTAAACCACATTTTCCAGTGAGAAACATATTTGTCCAAGCACTGTATATAGTACATGTTCCAATCAGCCCTGTTGCTTAATTCAATCTCGTATTTGTATAGATGGAGGTTCAGAAGCACAGTGAACCTTTCACCACAAGACATCTGAGCCCAAATCTGCTTTAGATCACAGTTTGATAGTTTCAGTAATTTCTCACTCGTTTGTTCACCTCAAAAATAAAATAGCCCACTCTGACTCTTATGTTATATTCTGCTCAGGAGAGGCCCTCACAGGATTGACATGAGATGTTCTAGGACTGGGTTCTAGTGCAGTGGTGGATCCGTGTGTGAAAGTCCCAGGAGTGGAATAATCGCGGCTGCTGGGATGTGGCTTGAGGGGCACTAACAGATCTGGATGTGGGGAGAGCAGGACTGGAATAGCTGGTGTACATGCATGTGTGTGTGTGTGTGTGTGTGGAACTTTCTCGAGCCAATACTCTCATTTTTTCATATTTGTAAGCACTGGGCACTTCTAGGAGGTACCAATTTTGCTTGTCGTTCAGTGCACCATCTCCTATAATGCCCTGTACTGTGTGCTCCCGTGGGAGGCACAGAAATGACAACAAACCACAAATGACCAAGCCCCTTGTGCACCATTATACTATAGCAGGAGGGATTTTTTTATTGTCCCTGCCTAGTGATCAGCTCATGCCCTGAAGTGACAGCCCTTGTCATGTTTTCCCTACAGTAGCAGGAGTAACGAGCAAATCTGACTTTCCATTTCAGACAATCATTCCTGTAGCAATCAGGCGAGCAGCAGCCCTTCTACAAAACCAGAACAACCCAACGCTTCCCAGGCAGCACAGGAGGTTTTGAAAAGGCCGCGCATCCAGGGTAAGATTGCATCTTTGGGGCCAAACAATCAAGTCTCAGCTCAGTGGGTGCAGCCTGCAATCTTCAAATCTGTGCTTGCATCAGCTCCTCAGCTGTTGCAAATTGGCATAGCTTCATTGACTTCAGTGGCCCAATGCCAGTTGAAACTGGATGAATATCTGACCTCGGGTACTTGTTCCTGCAGACAGGTATTTGGAAACATAGGGCCAGATTCACCACTACGTTTCACCTTAAGTTGACACTTACACCCATGCTAAGGGAGTCTAACATGCTATGGTAGTGTGTTACACACGTTTTGCACTCGTTTTGCAAATGATGAGTGACATAAGGTGTGGGTCCTGCATTCGTATTTCAGTGTTTGAGAAAGGGGGGAGAGCAGTTTATTCGTTACAATAATTTATTCGTTACACAACAGTTTATTCGTTATACAATAACTTCTTCTTTAACTCGCGAAGAAAATACTTCGCTATCAGCCTGATTCATTGCAAGGGATGAGCCTTTCTTTGTATGTTAGCAGTAGAACTGGGCAGCAGCAAACACAACCTAGCTTTAGGACGGGGAATGAAGGACCTGTACAAGTGAGCTATATGCATTAGCAATTCACATCACCTCCTCCCTCCCCATTCCATTTGCCAGATGAGTTCTTCTCCATTCAGTCCTCCAGGCAGGCGGATAAGGGTCTCTGACGCCAGCACTCTTCATATTTTACATTTTCATACTAGAGAATGTGATCATCGGGAGCCAATAACGCAATGAACCTTTGAATTCCCTGATCAATATTGCTGATGTACAGTAATGCCTCTTGTCAGGCAGCAGGGGGGAGTGGAGTTTCACTGCACATATTGGGAGGGGGGCATTAAAAAAATCAGCATGAAAAGCAAAATTTCAAATTTCCAATTTAAAATCAACCATAATGCTGCAGAGTTGGAATATATTAAGGGCCTGGTTCTCATTTCTGTTTAGGGTTTGTCTATGCATGGAGTTATTCAGGGACGTCCTTAAACCATATGACAGGTTTCAGAGTAGCAGCTGTGTTAGTCTGTATTTGCAAAAAGAAAAGGAGGACTTGTGGCACCTTAGAGACTAACAAATTTATTTGAGCATAAGCTTTCGTGAGCTACAGCTCATTTCATCGGATGGCTATGCTCAAATAAATTTGTTAGTCTCTAAGGTGCCACAAGTCCTCCTTTTCTTTAAACCATATGGTTAATTTAAACAGGAACAAGACACCCACACATGGAGTTAATCAGGAATAGCTCCATGTATAGTCAAGCCTGAAGGCCCCTTTATACCACATCTGGCAGCATAAGGATGGGGGACTCTATCGTGGGAAGCAGTGACTGTGAAAATCATTTGGGGGTTGTGGTAGATAGTCAGCAGAACATGAACTCCCATTCAGATGCTGCAGTCAAAAGAGCTAATGTGATCCTGGGATGCATAAACTGAGAAATCTTGAGAGTGAATAGAGAGGTTATTTTATGGCTGTATTTGGTGTGACCACTGCAGGGATACTGTATCCCGTTCTGGTGCCCACAAGTCAAGAAGGATGTTGATAAATTGAAAAGGGTTCAGAGAAGAGCCATGAGAATGATTAAAGGTTTGGAAAATATGCCTTCTAGTGATAGACTCCAAGTGCACAATCTATTTAGCATCACAAAGAGAAGCTTAAGGTGTGGTTTGATCACAGTCTATAAGTATCTCCATGGAGAACAAATATTTTTAATAATGGGCTCTTTCATCCAGCAGAGAAAGACATAACATGATCCAGTAGCTGGAAGCCGAAGCTGGCCAAGTTCAAACTGGAAATGAGATGTAAATGTTTACTGGTCAGAGAGATTAACTCTTGGGACAATTTACCAGGGGTCGTGGTGGATTCTCCATCCCTGACAATTGCTAAATCAGGATTGGATGTTTTTCTAAAATACATGTTTAGGAATTACTTTGAGAAAGTTCAATGGCCTGTGTTATGCAGGCAGTCCCTTCTGGCCTTAGAATCTATGAAGCTATATAAAGAGGCCATATGCTCATTTTAAGGCTCCTTTACAGTGCCAGGGTGGTGTAAAGAGGCATTAATGTAAATGAGAATCACATCCAAACAATTAAAGGGCCCAACCCTGTCGTGCCTCCCCCCTCGCCGGATGTTAATGGGAGCTTTGCCAAGAAATTAAGATAGCAGGATTGGGCCCCATTTTGGACTCGTGACTGGAACCCCCAAGAGACAAGAAAATGGAATTGTGCATTATTGTTTGAGAAATAGTGTCATGTGCATAGATCCACACCATATGAGAGAGAGAGCGAAATCCTCTGTCGACTGCTAACCCACTTTCTCATTCGTCTCTTCTCCCTGCCCATTCTCTAGCTTATAGTTATTATAGGTGCAAATGTTTACACTTTTTTTTTAAGGTGACAGTGGCTCTTCCTCAGACAGCTCTGAGAGCTCAGACAGCAGCCCTTCCACTAGGCAGGTAATGGAATTGCACCAGTCTCATTCTTATTTATTTATTCATATTATTTATTCTTTTCATGTAGACATAATGTAGACCCTGAACCAGGTCTAGGCCCCGTTTTATTAGACGCTGCTGTCCAGACACTTGACTAGATTTCCCAAGAGCTCAGCGGCACCCAGTATGATGAGCTCCCCTGAAAACCTCCCCACTTATTTGGTGCACAAATAGGAGCTGAACTCTCATGGAAATCTGGCCTATAGTAAGAGACAATCCCTGCCCCACAGGACTTCAGCCTAACTCCCAGCTTCAGCACCATTCAGCAGACTGCCAAGGGACAGGTGTGGGCATCAGGACTTAAAGAGAAGAGAGACAAAATGGGAGTGAGAATATTGCAGAGGATACAGCTGGCCAGATTAGATGACAAACATGCAATTTTTCCTGGTCCTACTGATTGATGACATCCTCCCCAGGTTTACACTTTAGAACATTGGCTCTCAGATGATGGTGCTTGGGCCATCAGTGACCTGCAGAGTACTTCCCGGTCAAGGGGAGGAAACATGAGAAACAAGCAGGGGAGGACTGAGGTTCAGGGATGGGGAGGGAGCCAGTAAGAGTATACATACTACCTGAATTTTAGGGCTACTCAGATCCAGGACTCCAGAATCCATCATGTGTGTGTGTGTAAAACACTGAAAAGCAACACGGAGAACGTTTGTGATCTCCATGCCATCTGCGGTATTGCCACGTGTTGCTGCTGATCCAAAATCAAACTGCTGACATGGCAGCAAAATCCCAAGCAAACTCACTTCAGTATCTTACTAAACCAGTGAGTGAAATCACTAAGATTTGAACGGCAGTTGTTCTCTGTGGTATGCAAATGTGAGACAGGTGAGATCTGTGCAGTGAGCTTAGAGATCGTATGACCCCCTAAAGTGTCACTATGGTTGCACCAGAACAGATAATGCCTGTGAAGACTAGACTGAATTCTGGTCTGGTTTCTATTTGTCATACGCTAGTGTCCTCGGTCAGAAGAAGGGGTCAATTACACGTCCCTGGTCTTCCAAGTTACCGGTCGCAGCGCAAGCACTGCAGAGGACTATGAGAACATGAAGATGGGAGAAGACTATGTCAATGTGGATCCCAAAAAAAGGAAGGTGGATTTCTGGACCTGCTCGAGCCCTGTATCTTCCAAACCCGTGGAATATACTGAAGTGAAACTGTGATTTCTTGGGATGCTATTAACTAAGTTTTCCTTAGGAACATCAGAATTGCCACAGCAGGTCAAATCAATGATCCATTCTTAGTCAGTATCCTGTATCCTTCTCTGCACATTTCACATGGGTCACTGACAACCTGTTCATATAGGTATGTTCCTCCTAATCCTCATCAGTTAGTGACTGTCATGTCCTGAAGCATGAAGCTTTATATTCCTTACAACATTTTATTCTGCCTAATGTAACTGTGCATGTTCTTGTTATCCATACAAAGGTCTCTTCCCTTCTGGATCCCACAAAGCTCTTGGCTGTGTTGATACAATGTGGCACTGGTTATTCACAGCTAGTGTAAAAAGAGCATTTCCGTTTCGCAGCGATAATTGTGCCCTTCCATTTCATTGGCTTCCCCTTGTTCTCCCATTAGAGGAGAGAGTAATTAAGAATACCCAATAAATATAATACAGGGCCAAATCCTCAGGTAGTGTAAAACCTAATTCAACTTCAATGGAGCTACACCAACTGGGCTGGCCCTTTGATTTGACTTGTTTTTTATTTGCTTGATATCAATTAATTAAAAAAACCCAAACTTCTAAATGCTTAAATATATTTCCTGGGCCTCCTTTGTCTTTTCCCTTGACCAACGCTGACTTTTCTTTTTTTCCCCTCCTTTCCTCTTTTAATTTTTTTAAAACTCTTCGTAGCGTTCGAGTGACAGGTCCCTGGGCACTTCTGCAGGCAGTCAGGGCAGGGGCTCTCTCTTCTGAAGATGATTTGCCTGCGACGTTCTTTGGCTGAGGACAGTCATGTTCGTCAGGGGTACCCAGGGTTGTGAGGCACCTCTGCACCGCCGGTCCGGGGTGTGAGGGCTTCTTTCCTGTGCCTGCTGTGGAGGAGCTCCCTGCAACGACCAGCTTGCAGTATTACAAGCGCTCCCTTCCAGGCCTCCACAGGCCGCACAGTCTCTGTACAGGTAGTGATAGGCTCACCCCGGCCCCTGCGTCCTCGGAGCGTCCCTGCAGAGTCCAGCCCCTCCCCACTGGAGGCTCACAGAGTGAGAAGGCTGCTGTTCCAAAAGGAACAGCACACACCAGCTTGTCACACTGGTGATTCTCAGTTAACACCAGAGCCCGAAGGTATTGTGGTGGTGAAAACAAGAATAAGTTGATGATCAAAGAGCAGAGATTCAAATGACCGTGCGTCAGACTGCTGGAAACAAATGGTTATGTATAAAACAAAATCATAACGCACTTCCTGGACACTGAACTTAACGAACAACTATCCTCCTAGTAATATCTCGAATTTCCTCACCCACCTTGTCTTTCTAATATCCTGGGGCCGACATAGCTACAATAACACTGCATGCAAATTATTCTCCAGTCTAAAGAAGCGGATCTAACCCAACATTCTCTGCCAAACCTGGGAGACCCCTCTTTCATGCAGCAAACTTGCTATCCAATTACTTCTTTGTCTCCCCCTGCCCCGCTGTAGTACAGCAAACCTTAAGATGTGCATCTTGAGAAGGTTCTCCTTTCACCCCCAACTCCCTTATTTGGTTCTTGCTGTTAAGTTTTTCCGATCCTTCATTAACAGTCAGTTCAGACTGGTGAGAAGAGAACCCTTGTGAACTATACAATACGTAATTTGCATGTAAACAACAAGCTAGATCAGGGGTGGGGAACCTACGGCCCACGGGCCGGATCCGGCCCGCTGCTTCATTTCATCCAGCCCATGGCAAGTCTCTGCAATGCAGGCTGGAAGCCTCAGGCCTCCCTCCTGACCTCTGCAGGGCTGGAGTCGCGAGCACCGGCTTGCCTCACTGTGGGGGAAAGCTGGGGTTGACAAGCAGTTAAAAGTCTGGTCAGCTCCACGCAGCTCCTGGAAGAGACTGACATATCCCTGTGGCCCCTAGGAGCAGAGATGATCAGGGAAGCACCGTGCGCTGCCCCCAGCACCTGCTCCGCAGCTCCCATTGGCCGGGGACAGCAGCCAATGGGAGCTGCGGGGGCAGCACCTGCAGGAGTAGGCAGCGTGCACCACGCAGAGCCCCCTGACCCCTCCGCCTAGGCGACGGACATGGCAGCTGCTTCTGGGAGCCGTGCGGAGCCAGGGCAGGCAGGGAGCCTGCCTTAGCCCCACTGCACTGACAACCAGGAGCCACCAGAGGTAAGCACTGGCTGACCAGAGCCCGCACCCTGAACTCCCTTCCCCAGGTCACAACCCCCTCCTGCACCCCAACCCGTGCCCCAGCCCTGAGCCCCCTCCTATACCCAAACTCCTTCCCAGAGCCTGCACCCCAAACCTCCTCCCGCACCCCAACTCTCTGCCCCAGCCCTAAGCCTGCTCCTGCACTCCAAACCCCTTGGCCCCAGCCCAGAGCCCCCTCCCACACCCTGAACCCCTCATTTCTGGCCCCACCCTGGAGTCTAGGGGAAGCTCCTAGACTCCACATGCCCCATCACGGGGCTGGAGCTGCGAGCATTGGTTCACCCTGCTGCAGGGGGAAGCCCTGAGCCTCAAGGCCTCCTCCCTCGGCGTGGGGCTGTGCGTGGCCTGCAACTGATTTTTACTGTGGGTCAGTGGCCCCCGCCCGATTGAAAAAAGTTTCCCCCATCCCTGAGCTGCATAAACGTTTCTTGTCTAGTAGGAAACCTCTTTCTTCACTTTTGCTTGTGACCAGTCCCTAGGCACAGACCTCAGAGTCGCCAGGGTGCATGGCTCACTCTTTTATTTCAGACCTCACATGACAGTCTGTGGTGGACAAGAATGTACATCCCACACGCAGGAGATTGCTGAAACCATGAGGACCTGCTCTGTGCCCCTTGCTAGTGGGCACTAAGAGATTCCTGGGTCAGAAGGACACAAAGCCTAAAAAGCACTGTCTTCATCTGATTCTTTCATTACCAAGCAGCCACCTGCTTAGCTGCCTTCGCACCTGGTGGTCAGTTGCCGAATGCAATTACAGCCGGTGGGATGCTTTTCGGTCACTGAGCCAAAAGGTCCCGGCTCCTACACTGCCTGCCACGAGTCATGGGTGCCGCATGCCCATCCCGGAACAGAAGGGATTTTTTTAATGCACAGTATAAGCTTCCATCCTGGCTCGAACGCTGATTAGAGTCACTTCAGAGTCCCAGGGCTCCATCAGGAATAATAATTGCCGGAGCACAGGTTGCTGGTATCAGAGGCACCAGTCCCCACCTTGTGTCATAATTAATCAGCACAGCTGGCAAACAGCAGTCAGAGTGGGTTAAACCTGCAAGGGCCTAACGTCTCATGGAACCATAGGAGTTGCCAGCCCAGAGCAGGTCATTGGGCCATCTAGTCCAGTGTCCTGGCTGGGGTCGAGTGGTTAAGGCCATGGACTGTGACTTGGGACATCTAGGTTCAATTCCTGGCTCTGTCCCAGACTCTGTGTGACCTTGAATAAGTCATATAGTCTTCTCTGTGCCTTGTGAAGTTCCGCACCTTTGGCTGGGGCAGGGACTGTCTCCTACTATGTGTCTGTACAGTGCCTAGATAATGGAGCTTTCATCTCAGCTGGGAACTGTAGGAAATATCTTACTGTAATAATGACAGTTGCTAAGAGCTGTTGCTTTCAAGGGAGGGGAAAGAAACCTCCTTGTGTCCAATTCCTGGATCCTCCTGAGCCATCCTTTCCCCTTGAGATGGGGCCAGATTGGAGCTAAAGATGGAAAGCTCCATATCCCAGTATCTAATATTTGCCTTGGGGAAGAGGGTTTTATCTAAAATAAACTTTAAATTTCAAGATACAGTATGAGAATGGAAGGGTTTAAGGTTCAGTCCTGTACTATTTGTCTTGCAATAATGTTCTGGCCTTCTCACTCCATGAAAATGAAATTCCGCCTACATTTTCTGTGAGCCTTTCCTAATCCTGTCCCAAAATACCACCTCAACGTCCACAGCAATTTCCAGCCTGCAGCTTGGATCCCAGACTGCCTGGCAATTACCTTTCTGAGCAGTGGGGCCCTGATTCTGAAATGTCAGGTGTAATGTCAGAGCCAGGATTTAATAACACGCTTGACAGTCCGTGGGCACAACACACAGAATCCTATCACTCGGCTTCCCTGCAGACGCCTGGCTTTGGTGCCCTATTCGGTAAGGAGTTGACCCCTGCCAGACACAGGGTGAGGGATTTGCTGGACCTATGATTTGATCTGATATGGCAAACGCTTGGGGTCTGAATGACCATTCCCCTATAGTTTGTGTAGTCACTTATACCAGTGCAAAGCAACGTGACAACAGCAGGTACAAGGCAGTGGAGAATCAGGCTGTTGGTTTCTGTGTGTAATCGATTTCCCTGTGCGTTATATTCAATTTCAATATATGAAATTCAAGTTGCAAGGTCTATGCATGCTTTAAGTGCCACTTAAGCTCTCGCAATAAGTTTAAAGTAGTGCAGAGGCCTTGTGCTGCACAGGGATGATGCCGAGTAACGAAAGCAGTTCCAACCTGGTAACATCAGTCTTGCTCCTGTGGGGCTACACCTCTCCTACAAAGTGCCAAGCACCCGCAACTCCTGTTAACTTGAATAGGAGTCAAGGGTACTTAGCACCTCACAGGATCAGGCCTATTGCTTATGGGCCTAAGCCAGAACACTGCCATGTTAGGTGGGGCTGGAGGAACTGAGCCTCCCAGGTTAAGCCTCTCTCTAATTTCCTGCCCATAGTGGTTGTTCGGCCAATTGGTTTTGCAGAAGTACATTAATAATCAAGACACGCTTCATCAAAGGGAACTTGTATCTGCAGCAGCGTCTCTGTGCTCTCCAGGGACTGAGCAAGGCTGCCAGCAAGCAGCTTATATTAGTTTACCTGCTGCACAAACCAGCGGGTTGATTTTGTAGTGATTTCCCAAGTCCTCCTCCTGGTCCTGTTCAAGTCCATGGGAGCTGTACCATTAGCTAGGAACGCAGTGAGAACTGGCCATGATGCTGTCTACAGCAGCAATATGAATTGGATTTTGATTCAAAGCCACTCAGGTCTTTTTTCTGTCAAGTCAGATTAGAAACAGATAAAGCACGTGAGAGACTTCTGAAATCAGTGGCTTTTAGAAGCATCTGCACAGCTACGTGCATATAGGAGCTCTGCTCCTCCATCCTATTGCTTTATATGAAAGGAGATGTTTTGTTCAAGATCCATCTGCACTTGCCATTTATTCCCCACTCAAATCATATAACCATCCTATCTGAGCTAACGACTGTAAAGGAGCCGTGGCTGTGTACTCACTAGAGTGATCCTTATTGCTTTAGCACCCAAAAGGCTTGGTCTTCAGTTTTGCCAACTCTTGTGATTTTTATCACAAATCTCACAATTTTTAGTGATTTTCTTAAAGCCCCAGCTGCTGGAACCCTGGTGTTTTATGAGACTCGTATTAATACCTAGCACTTTTCATCAGTAAATCTCAAAGTGCTTTATAAAGGACATTAATATCATTCGTTGTCCTCATTTTACAGATGGGGAAGCTGGGGCACAGGGACAGGAAGCGACTTGCCCATGGTCACCCAGCCAAACTAGTCTAAGGTCCAAACTTAGACCCCCAGTCTCTTGAATGCCCAACCAGCGCTCTTGTCGCTGCTAGGCCACGCTTTCGTTTTAAAAAGTAAATGTCTAGCCCTCGTGGTTGTGGAGGAATGCTTGAAAATGTGAACCAAGTGCGACCTAAAGGTGCCGAAACCGGAAAGTAAAGAAAAAGGTTCCATCCTTTAAAAACATCTCGTGATTTTGGGGGAGCGGACTCGTGCTCTTGGAATGTATGGGGGTGGTAATACGAGTACTGTTCAGGCAGAGGAAAGGGTCTTGCGGGGTGTGTAAATTCATGCTCACTTTAAAGCCTCTTCACGCTGACAGAGTGATGCCAAGCAGCCTTTGTGTCACACAGAAGCAGATCCCTTATGTTTTTCTGGAATCCAAGAACAGCCATAGGCTTCTGGGACCAGATCCTCTGTTGGTGGAAATTTGGGATAATTCCGTTAACTTCAATGGTACTAGGCTGATTTACACCAGCAGGGGATCTGGCTCTCAGCTTAAAGTGGCTTTTGTTTTAGAGGGAGGAAAAAAAGCAACAAGAAAGAACACTAAGTAAAGGCCTCAGCAGAGAGCACGGCATGTAGGTCTCTTGGCTGTAACAGGCTGCAGCAGCTCTGAGAAGCAAACAGCTGGGTTCCTGCAGGCAAGCAGCATGCTTAGAAATGTAAAGGTCCAGTGCCCAGGAAACTAAGGGATCAGTTTCATAACGATATACATCAGAGAAGCTCATAGGAATGCTGAGTGCACACGGAATGCAGGGAGTAAGCGGGAAATCAATAAGCAAGGATAATTTGAAGTCTGTGTAAACCCTGTGGCCTGAAGCTGGAGAGGGTAAGAAGCATTATACTCCCATCTGTTGGCGAATAGGGAGCAGGACAACCAGAGAGCTGCTGTATTTGTATGAGCGATTTACCCAGAACTCCAACTGAAGAGAAGCTCCAGAGGGGGAGGAAATCTCTGCCCCCATTTATTGGTGAATAGGTGGAATTGTAACTACAGAGATCTTCTTTTGAAGATCTAGCAAGAATTCCTCCAGTTTGGGAGCAGCAAACTCAGAACTGGTTAGGTAATGGAACTGGCTTAAAAGAAGATCCAGGTGAAAGCGGTTCTTAATTTGTTTCAAGGACTTTGTTTGAAGATCCTGTGTCCTCTTGATTTTCCTTTCCTGGGGATCATGTGTTGTTGAGAAGACTTTATGGTAAGACAAGAGACACTGCTAGCTTGTCTGTGGGGTGCAATGCAGAGAGGACCTCTGCACAGCTTGGAGAACTCTGGTGAGGCCACTCAGACCCAGCCACTAACTAAAGCTGAAGTCATTACATCTGGGTTAGGTAGTGGAGCCTTACAGAAGAACCAGGTAGCATTTTCCAGGGGGCTGGAAACAACCCTGCTCAAGTACCCTTGAGACTCTGAAACTGTGACCCACCTCACTGACTCCAAACTGTGAGTGGGGTTTAACAGACGGGGAAGGGACATAGCAAAGGCTATTGGCCTGTAGGGCATTTACACCAGCAGGTGGGGTTAGTAGGTTCCTGCCAAGGTCACTGTGGGAGAGTGTTTGAGTTATATATTGCTGTTGTGTTTTCCCGGATTGATGCTGTGTTCTCTTTCCCCCCAGTGAAGTTTCCCTTGTTTCATTCACAGACTCAGTGCTTTTGAGTGGGGATGTATTGCCTGTTAAAGGCTTCCAGGGGAGGTATTTAGTGATCTCTGAAATTCTGAGTGAGGGCTTGAGCTGATGGTGGTTGGTAGTTTGAAGCAGGACCTTGTATTAATTTAGGTGGCCCAGCAGTATTGATATAATCCAGTCACTGCCCTGCACTAAACCATTTCAAACAAGATTTTGGGTCTGATATGTTCAGTCTTCTTGGTATCATGGCAAACACACCATTACCAATTCTTTTACACTTTTATTAAAGACCCAGAAAAGCCTGAGCCACACCTTTCAAGCTCTGTCTCTATACAGCTCTACACTGAGTGCTCGCGTGCGCCCCACTAGCCTGAGTCTGTCCACCAGGGCTGGGAGGCTAGATTTACCCGGAAGGAGCAACATGCTTTTCCCCGGGTAATGCTCTGCAGGAAGACCCTGATTCAGCAGAGCAGTTAAGCAGAGCCTTAACTTTAAGAAGGTGCTAGCATCCTATTAGCAAAGCCCTTAAGCACACGCTTAACTTCAGAAGAGACACATGTGCTTTGGTGAATGTGGATGGAGTTAAATGCTCTGCTGAGTGGAGGACTAAATAATGCCACACATATAGTAAGCTGGCTAGAGCTTTGTCTGCTGTGTAACACCGATGCCTTGAGTAACACGTAAGGAATAAATACCAAATGCTCATGGAAAACCTATTGATTAGCAAGTAACTGCTGAAAATGTGGCAGGTTGCCATCTTTTTTATTCTGTGCTGCTCAGAATTTGGCAAGAAATAAAGCAAAAGAACAAAAGCTTTTGAAGACGTGGGTCTCTTTGTGATAAAGTAGCGTTCTATTTCCGACAAGGATGTGCACTATCTATCCTTGCAGCTGGCAGCAGTTGCAGTCAGAGCAAAGGAACTGCCAGCAGCGACAATACATTTCAAACAGAGTAAAACTTGGGATTTATTTTTTTTTAAATGAAGGGTTTTGAGACTTATCAATTTGTGAGTTCAAAGATTTTTTTTTTGTCTTTTTGTCTTCATGATCTTGTTGTTCTGAGTTGTCCCCTGTAGGAAAAGACATGACAGATCAGTTTTTAGACTGTGGGAAAGGATGTTAAGGCTAAGGAGAAATGGGGCTACAGAATTAAAAGGGTAGATGTCAAAAAGAGAGATTGATTTGTTGCTTTTCTTTCTAGAAGAGCTGGCAAAAAGGGAGAGTCATGATTTGAGGTAAAGGCAACTCAGGGAGAGGTCAGCGCAGAAGTGTAATGTAATCTGATGTATATATGGAGGCTGGAGTTTTCAACAGAGCCTAAGAGAATGATGTGCCTAACTCTGTGGGTGTGGGATACCTATCTAGGGTACGTATATGGCGCTAGGACTGTACTATTGGCACGCTTCCCAGTCTTTAATGTATGTAGCCTCACAATGCCCCTGTACAGTAGGAAGTGTTACTGTCCCCTATTTCTTTACAGAGAGGCTAAGGCTCTAACTCTCATTGAAATCAATGGGAGTTGAGTGCCTAGGTACCTTTTGAGGGTCTGATCCTGAATGACTTGCCGAAGGTCACACAGGAAGCCTGTGGCAGAGAACCCAGGTAGTCCTAGGCAAGTACGTTAACCACTGAACTGTCCTTCTGTCCTTTTGAAAGTCCCCACCGTAGCACCCCAGAGCACTCCACAAACTTTGCATGGGCCATTTCAAGCCCTTTGCAAGCGTAACTAACTGATGTACTACCTATGCATAATACAGTTTCCTCTTCATCGGCCACTGGGATGCAGCCACCTCTGAGATGAAATGCAGCAGCTGTTTAATAGCACACAGCACCACCACACAACAGCTGATGCCAAGGAAAAAGAATGCTGAATCCATCTGAAATGGCACAATGCATTTAGGGAGGCCGGATCTGTCTAGATTAGTTGGACTTTAGCCAGGACTCATCCACCTAGCCCTTCAAGGATCACAAGTGTTCAGGACCCCAGAACAGGAAAGTCTCCATCTCTAACAGGACAGCATCCTCTGTGGCAGATGGTGCTGGGGCTTATGCAGACTCAGAGGAAAGAGGCCCACCTAGGGAACCATGACTGGTGCTTCCTACAGCAGCAAAGTTCCTTTGGGAAGTTACCCACCAAAGGAGCAGGATGAGCATGTGAACTACTGAGCTCAGACAAAGGTCTCTACAAGGCAGGTTTACTCTAAGCACTAAGGGAAGCTGCACCTCAAAACAAATCTAACCTTTGCAGGGTGGAAAGAGGGAACCCTTTCTTTCTGCAGGGAGGACCAGTGCTTTCCCACCAAGGGATCCCAAAGAAGAGCTCTGTGGAGTTTGACAGCTTGTCTTTTTCACCAACAGAAGATTTTACCCCATCCACTGTTTCTGAAATCCTGGGACCAATATGGCGACAATAACACTGCAAACCCAGTGATGGTAATTTCACAGGCCAGCTGAGACTATGTAATAACTTGTGGCCACATACAGGCATCACGTGCATCAGGTAACCTTGCTTCACAGGAAATAGAACGTTGTTTTCATGACCCTGTCATTCTGAGTTGTCCCCTCTTGGAAAAGACGTGATGGATTGTTGGTGGTTTGTTTGTTTGGGTTGGGTTGAGTTTTTTGAGAGTCTGAGAAATACAATAATAGAATCATAACCTAGAGAGGTCTTCTAATCCAGTCCCCTGCACTCAAGACAGGACTAAGTATTATCTACCCCATGCCTGACAGGTGCCTAATGTTGCTAAAGACCAGGAGAAACGGGTCTACAGAATTAATAAGGATAATGAAGATTACCTAAGATCTGGGCATCAGCAACTTGACCACAGCAAAACTGCCATTTGCTTCAAGCTTGTGGAGCGGTACAAAAGAAAAGCAAGGAGCGCTATCGACGGGATCTGCCCTAAAACAACCCATCAGTAGATGGCACACATACAGCCCTGCGCATTGCAGACCCCTGACACAGACATCCGGGGTTCCAGCAAAGTTAGGTGCCAGGCAATAAAGCTCTGCAGCCATCAATTACATACAAAGAACAAACTCACCAGAAGAGCACACACAGGGAGAGAACTCAACAGGCCTGATTCTCTATTATCTCGTCCCTTGTGCTGTCATTCATGCCAGTGCAATGTCAGTGTGAAATGCCACCATTCTGATCTGGCACCATTTTACACACCCTTTATGTGGGTGTAAATGGCTGCACAAGGGGCAAAGTAACAGTGAATCAGGCTCCTAAACGCTTTGCCTGACTTCTCTGCTCGCTTACAATGTTTTTTTACAGCAGTAGATTGTAAGTGCTGTGGGGCAGGGCCTGTCTCCTTGTTCTGTGTTTGTACAGCACCTAGCACAAAGGGGTCCTGCTCCATGGCTGGGGTTCCTGGGTGCGACCGTAATTAATAAAACTCCAGTGACCTCAATGGAGTTAGCCTGCAGAGGGAACTCTTTACACCAGCACTGCAGCAGGGGGCAGCGTCGCTCACAGCTATTAATGGAATGGGCCGCTAACACACTGCAAAAGGTACATTTTGACCTGGAGGAGCTGAATTTTCTTCTCTCCGGGCGAACCATGTCCATAGGCTGCGTAATTATTTTTAATGAACTTTCAGGCAGGCTTAGCTGAGCTGCCTCTTGCTAATAGCGCCGGCCACTTTACAGGAACTTCAATTGACATCTTATTTAAAAGAAACGTGGAACCATCCCATGGACACCCGGGGAGTTACTCTGGATTGACAGTGGTGTAAATGACAGCAGGGCTTCGCCCTGAGAGCCTGCTCCTGCTCCTATTATAGCCAAGGGGAGTCTGGCCATTGAACTGAATGGCACAAGAATAGACTCTTTGCCTTTAATTGATCCTGTGATCAGATCTGAGCAGGCATAAGGGCCCACCTATGTGGCTCTGAACTGCTAGGACTGGCTCTAGGCACCTGCAAAGCAAGGATGTGCTCGGGGTGGCACGTTTCCAGGGGCAGCATTCCGGACATCCTTTTTTTGGGGGGCAGTTGCACTCTTGGAGCTGCGCTACTTAGACGGGGCGAGGGTGCAGCGCCCCCGGCCACAGTGGGAAGGGGAAGCCCCAGCCCCGGGATGCTGAGCTGCCAGGGCCCAGCTGCTACCTGGGGAGGAGAGGGAGAGTTCTGCCGGGGAGCCGGGGCTGTGCCGCCTTGTGCCACCCCTTATCTTGGGGCTTCTCTGCGAGGCTGGGCAGGGGAGGGGGGAAAGCCCCTGCAGGCGCTGGGAGAAGGTGACATCATTCCCTCTACTTCCAGCGCCGCTTGCGAGCCCCAGCCCCACCTGAGCTTGGAGCGGCAAAAAACCTAGAGCCGGCCCTGTGAACTGTGGCCCCCCAGCATTGGACTGCCATGCCCTCAGGGCAGGGGGCTGGTTTGTACAGCTCAGTGTAAGGGACCCTTCATAGCAATGCACCAAATCCTGCTTTACTCAGACAAAGCGTCCGTTGTAGTCTATAGGCCTGATTCGCCTCTCACTGTCCACGGGTGGAAGCCCATTAACATCAGTGGGCTGACTCCTGCCAGACACCGGTGTGAGAATCAGACCCAAGACTTCAGTGGAAGCTTTGCGTCAGTGAGGACTGAGTAAAAGCTTCAGTGATGCTTGTTTCCACTATATCCACTTCTAGGTAGGACAGCCGTGAAGGTGGGGAGGGGGAAGCCCTATTATTTAAGAGGCGCATTGACCATATCTTTTCACTAGACCGCTTCTCCTGGTGTTTCAGGGGCAGGTGGAAGGGGGACCAGACCTGATTTCCTTTGTGCATGGGAAAGAGAGTGAAAGAGACGCTGCTTCTGCACAGTAGCAAAGCATATAAGGACAAGAGGGACACCGTGGTGCTTGCCTGGTTAAATGCACAAGTTCCAGCAGAATAAAATTCTGCCCGATGCAAAGAGACTTTCCTTCCCCCCCCCTCCCCCCGCACCCCAGGAGGCATCGTGCATGTTCTCTAGTCCCACATCCATTCCAAGTTCGGAGTGACAGGCAAACAGCGAGGAGTATGCAAGCAGGGGCGTGCATCCCACAATGGCAGCTGGTGCAAGCGGTGGTTCTAGAGCACACCCGCCTCCGTCACCGTGTCCTCGTAGGACTGGCCGAAATCTTTCAAGGTCCCCTGCTGCAGCCGGATCCCAGCGGTGGCGGTTCGGTGGCTCTGAGTCAGGATGGTGGTTTTCCTGCTGCAGAGGCTCCCGTTGGAGACTCGCCTCTTGAGGCCAGGCCGGAGGCTCCTGCAGCAGGAGACGTACCACAGCATGTCGTGCAGGAGGTGCCCGCTGAAGAACATGTAAATCCAGGGGTTGCAGCAGCTGCTGAGGCTGGCCAGCAGCACGGTGATGGTGAATGCCACGTTGGTGGACTCTGCAAAGAACATGGGACAAACACCTATGAATTCTCCAGCAGTGCACTGGCGAAGAGGCAGCATGGTCCAGCGGACAAGGCATTGGCCTGCGAGGTAGGTTCTATTCCTGCTTCTGATCTGTTGTGCAAATCACGTCCTTTCCCCTCTTTGTCCGTTTCATCTATTTAAACGATCAGCTCTAGGGGGCAGGGACAGTGTGTTTGTGCAGCATCCTGCACAGTGGGGCTCTAAGCTCAGCTGGGCAGGTGTCACTGGCAAACAAATAATAACAATATCCATGCACATTACAGTGCCCCAACCAGGACTCTGTGGGGATAGCCTGCACCTTTGCGGGTTGAGGCTGTAAGTCAACCTACATGTGGGGTGTGATCTGGCAGCGTGTGGCGTGTCCATTCTGTTTGAGTTCCTAAGTGAGTGCAAAGAAAGCTCCATTCCCATGCCACAAGAGGGAAGAGATGTACGGGTGGAACCAACAGGAGCCTGTAAATATTGAGACGGGATGTATGATAAGGGCTAGCTGGTGCCTGGCTTTCCATTTACTGGCTGAAACAATTTCCCAAAGCCATTGTGTGTGTTATGTAACCGTAGAGTGGCTTATGACCTCCTACATTTAAACAGTCTTCACAGACGCCTGCAAACACACCTCCCGGGAGCCTCACCGCACACTTTCAGAGGAAGTGATCTGATCTCAGCAATCAGAAGGCACCTTTTCAAAAGTCTGCAACTGTGTCGACAAAAGCCTGAAAGCCACCCTACCGTCTGTTAAAGAACGGCTGGGGCTACACAGCCCCAGCAAATAGATGAGACGCTTTATCCTGCTGTCCAGTATGGAGGTCACGGAAAACAGCGGACACACTCTCCCCTAGCCTTGTTACATGTCGAAACAATGGAGCAGCTCCTGACGTGCATCTTTTCCACTCATTTGGGATTGCACAAGGCCAAGATGTTTGCACTGCATTTTGAGGAGTCTGTGCATGCTGCTGAAGGAGCAGAACTCCTGGCCTTGGCTGGATTTCTAATAACAGCAGTGATTTGGATCTGCAGACTTTTCTCTACAAACCCGACGGGTGAGCAAATGCTAAGCCTTCTCCATTATTTGTTTAACAAGAAAATAACATGCAGGGCCAGATTCCAGCACCCTTACGCATGAAACATATTCCACTCCTCAAACGGGTTCCGTTGAAGTCAATGGACCACTCAGTGAGTCAAGTGCCACCCAGCGTGTGTAAGGGTGTCTGGAGCTCAGTGGGAACAGTGTTATTCTGTCCAGACTGATGGTGCAAGCAGCTATTGTCAAGGCCTGGGGAGTGACCATGTTGCTAGGACCAAAGCTTTCCAAGACCCATGAAAAGAAAAGGAGTACTTGTGGCACCTTAGAGACTAACCCATTTATTTGAGCATAAGCTTTCGTGAGCTAAATAAATGGGTTAGTCTCTAAGGTGCCACAAGTCCTCCTTTTCTTTTTGCGAATACAGACTAACACCGTTGCTGCTCTGAAACCTGAAATTAAAGACTTAAATCAGTATGAGTAGGTGAGAACTCCTTCCAGTGAAGCAGTTGTTAATTCTATTTCTCTGAACATTAAATAGATACAGATGGTGACTGGAGTTTGGACGGACTGCTCAATGGGAACTGAATTTCAGACACTGTGACTGCTGTGGCTCTATGCCTTGAGGGTGAAATTCACCCTGTGCAGAAAGCCAGCACAAGGCTTAGACACTACTTAAGTCCCTCTTCAGCCTTTAGAGTTAGGTTATGAGTTTTGTGCTGGCCCTTTGCCCAGGGTCTGCATTTCACCCTTACTGAATATCCAGATACTGTTTAAGGTGTGAGGCAGTAAGGGGGAGATCTGCAAAAGCACCTAGAGGATTTAGGAGCACAAGTCCCATTGGCTTTCCCTGGACTTAATTTAATTGTATTTGTTGTATGATTGATTATGTTAGGGTATCTAGAGTCTCGGATCAGAATCTTTATTATTTTACATTAAATAAATACATGCTTCTGACGATCTCCTCCTAAAAATGCTGCTGTCTTTTGCCTCTATATATCGTTGTGAAATGTCACCCGTTACAATGACTGTGATGAAGCAACACAGAAAACCGGCTTATGTCTGAAGAACTAGTCGATCCTAAGTGTGGCAAAGCTCTGAAGCAAGAACCGAGAACGCAAAGTATTGCCAACAGATTTTGCATCAGGGATAACATGTTAGCACTTTGCACTGGGATTCTGTTAAATGCGTTTTGCGATGGGACATTGGTAACATTTTAAACTCCACAAGATATAAAAAATGGCATTTTAATTGATTACAAAGAATGGTTTGTTAGAAGTGCGTCTCTGATCAGCTGGGAAATAATCAGCACCACAGTGAAGAGTGGGACAATTTCCCAGCCACTTTTTGGGTCACAGACTGAAAATGGTTGAGAAGCACTATTCCAGGTGTCTGTGTGTGCTCAGAGACACACGACACACGCCTGCACACTGCTCCTTCTAAGCTAAATGGAGACGAATGATTATTAAAGCATCAGTGTAATAAATTACTGTGTGAGAGAGAGAGAGAGACACTCATCTGGTTTATTTTGTATAAGTGTGCTGTCCAGTCTATGTGGCTGTGACTTTGTGTTTGTATCTTTGTTGAATGAATGTGTCTGTGTATGGAAGAGAGTGTGTATATATAGCTTTGTGAGTGAATATGTGAGTATATCTTTGTGACTCTGTGTGTTTGTGTGTGTCAATAATCTCTCTCTTGGTTTGTGATTATCTTTTTGTCTGTTTATCAGGTGTGTGTGAACAATTATTTTTGCAGATTGGAGGATTGAGTATGTGAGTGTTTCTTGTGCTGTGCGTATTCTTTGTGTGTTCTGCGTGAGTGTGTGTGTATTGTATTCTGAATGTATATATGCATTCTCTGTGTTCTGTTTTTGTGTGTAGTCTGTGTGTGCTGTGCCTGTGGTGTGTTCTGAGGGCGTATATATTGTATTCTGCATGTGTGTGTTCTTTCTGTCTGGGGGGGGGGCAGGGGTCATTCTTTAGAAGCCAGTGGCTGCCCTGGATGCCCATCTACACACCCTGGCCTGGAGGTGGCTGTGGCTGGCAAACTGTGTGAGGCTCCCCTGCTCTGCACCCCGTCTCTCCCCCTGCCCCCCCATCACTCACCGTCATCGGGGGCGTTCTCGTCCCACACTGACCACATCTGCACACTGAAGAAGGGCGCCCAGCAGGCGATGTAGGCCAGCACGATGACAAAGGTCATCTTCACCGTGCGGATCTTGGCCCTGGAGATGGTGCGTACGCTGCTCACCCGGGAGGCCTGGCCGCAGGGGCACCCCACTCCCGTCTCTGTCCCGCTCTGCATCTTGCCCCGGAGGTTCTTGCAGATCTCGTGGCAGATGAGGCCGTAGCAGGCGGTGAGGATGCCCACGGGCAGGACAAAGACACACAGCGTGGTCCAGGTGATGTAGGCCCGGGCGCCCCAGGGGTACCTGAAGTCAGCCCAGCAGTCCAGCACCCCGGAGCCCTGGTGCACCTCCCGCAATGAGAAGATGAAGACCTGGGGCAGGCTGAGGAGGCCACTGAGCACCCAGGTGGCCCCAATCATCAGGTAGGCCTGCCTGCCTGGCTGTTGCAGGGTGCGCAGTGGGTGACACACGGCGATGTAGCGGTCCAGGGTCATCATGATGAGCATGTAGGTGGAGGCGAACATGCTCAGCACCTGCAGGTACTTGACGGCCCTGCAGAGCAGGTCGGGCCCCAGGAAGCGGTAGGTCACCTCCCAGATCATCTGGGGCAGCACCTGGAAAAGCGCCACCCCCAGGTCGGTCAGTCCCAAGTGCAGGATGAAGAGGTGCATCCTGCTCATCTTCTTCCTCAGCCGGTACATGGCCAGCAGCACCCCCAGGTTGCCCACGGTGGCAACTGCCAGGATGGTGGCCAGCACCCCGATCTCGGCCCGGGCTAGCTCCTCATCTCGGGTGTGGAAGAGAGTCCAGTTGAGATCCCCTGCCTGGGTCAGGACGTCCCCAGGGTCGCTGCAGGGAGTGCTGTTCCTCTCCCAACCCGGCTCCATTGCTGGGAGAGCTGGATGCAGGAGGAGGTGGCCGGCTGGCAAGCGGGGGAAGAGAGCTGCTGGCGCTGGAGACAACCGGGGAGCCACCAAACTTCTTCTTCAAAGAGGTGTGTTTAAGATGAATCCCTCTAGCGAGCTGAGCTGGAGCTGCTCCATTTCTTCATCCCCAGACCCTGGAGCTGGGCATTTCCCCTATTGCATTCCCCAAACCTGAGTGAGTTCTTTCTTTCTCTCTCTCCCTGCTTTCAGACAAGTCCTGAACTAGCTGATGGCAAATCTCCTCTCCTGTTAGGCAGGTCAATTTCAAACCTTCTTCTGGAGTAATTTGATGCAATATCTCCCTGGAGAGCACCTAAATCCCTCTTCTCCCTCTTGTGCTAGCCAGCTCCAAATCTCCTTTCAACCTGGGCTGGTCAGCTCCCAAATCCCCTCCTTCCCCCCTTCTCCCCTGCCGTTAAGTTTCAGAAAAAAACCCTTTCTTTCTTGTTTTTAAAAAATGCAATAACAATAAATAAGCACCTTAGAGATGCTCCATCTATTGGATTTTTCATCCAAAGGGTAGATTTAAAGAAGGCAGGTTTCCAGTGTTAAATCCAGGTCTTGGTTTAGGTACTGTAGTGCCTTCTGCATGCAGCCTGCGATGTGTGAATGGCATCTGGCTTGGGTCTGAGGTTTATAGCCTGGGAGCTGCCTGCCCTCTCCTGCTCCATTCCGCTGCCACCCTGTTGCTGAGCTGCGGCTGGCTGGAGTCAGAGAAGCAGCACACACAGGTGGCTGGCAATTTCCTCCCTTGGGGAATAAAAGAAGATGCCTTGCATCTCTTCTGCTGAATATCCCCGCTCTCTCTGACTTTCCTACAAAGCTCAGATTTCCAGGGCTTCCAACACCACACCTGTTTTCACCACCAGTGATTTATTTGTAGGAAGGGGGAGCGGGACCCCAGAAATACTCCCCCATCCTTAAATTGTCTGTTTCAATGCTTTAAATGTTCAGCAGCCTCCCAGGTAGGGAACGTTTCTGTCCCTTCTCTCACCCTCTTTCAGTGGTTTGCAGTATCACCTGCCAATCACACCACAGAGCCATATTCCCCTCTTTCCGCAGTTCCCAAACCTTCCCACCCCACCTCTTCCAAGATTTGAGAGAGACAAGGTCAGGGAGGTAATATCTTTTATTGGACCAACTTCTGTTGGGGAGAGAGACGAGCTTTGGGGTTTACACAAAGCTCTTTTTCAGACCTGGAAAAGGTACTCAGAGAGTCACAACTATATACAAGGTGGAACAGATTAAGCATAAAGAGTTAGCACATTGCAAGAGAGCATTCAGGGTAAAGTGGGCACTTGACAACTCTGCAGTTGTTGGGCAAAGGAGGGTCAGTGTGTTACCACTTGTTGTAATGAGCCATAAATCCAGTGTCTTTACTGAGTTCTGATTCTGAGTATCCAGCGAAGTTATGAATTTAAACTCCAGGCTCATCTTTTGAATGTGTTGTGCCAGTTTCCTTGGAGGATGAGGACTGAGAGGTCAGCTTGGGAGTGACCCTTTTTGAAAAGTGATCGGCCACAGGTGATAAGGTGTTTTGTCCTATCATTTTTCTGTGTGACTTTATTGGAGAGTGTAGTGATTGTCTCATTCACCCACATAGTTGTTATTAGGGCATTTAGTGCACTGGGTGAGGTGCCATCTACTTCCCAAGACTTTCACAGCTAAGGCACTGATTTTAATCTCCGGTATCAATATACTTTACAGAGGCGGAAGCACAAAAGTACAAAGTAAGGGCCTGATCCAATTCCCTTTAAAGTCAGTGGAAAGATTCTTATTGACTTCAATGCCCTAAGTGACCCAACTCTGCTGTGACTCACTGCATGACCTCCCCACCTCTGTCCCTCCATCTGTATAATGGAATAAGGATACTTACCTCCATTACAAGAATGTTGTGAAACTGGTCAAATATTTGATATCCTAACAAGCCTGGTTAGTCTTCCTAGCCCGAACACTGCAATTTCAGTTTATCAGACAGCCATCCCCTGTCGGATAGGGAGCAGAAAACTGGCTGCTCCACTGTGGCTAGTTCAGAACAACCTAGGAGCCAATCTCTGGACTGCTAGCGGGAGGGTCTGCCAGCAGCTTCAACACAGCCAGCAAAGAAGAACATATCTTCTGGGAATCGGTCTGCAGAGCAGTTTCAGTCTGGGATGACTGTCCAGTCTCCCTTGTCATTGATTTAGGGTTTGTGCTGTGCAGTTAAAAAAGCCTCATGAAAATTCATGGGAGGGGAAAGGGATGTGAACACATTAATAATTTCCATCAGTAGGCAAAGTGCGTTACATATAGTTTGAGCCAAGAGAAATGCAATAGATGACTCAATTAGAAATGCAATAGATTCTGTCAGCAGACAAGTGCCTCAGAAATTACAGTGCCAAAAACACAGATGATGGAGTACTTATCTCCTGTAAGAAGTAGACTGTGTGTTTCTTTCCTGCAGGAGGCGAATTGTGGTCTTGTGGCTAAACCCTGAGGCTGGGTGTCAGGAGATTTGGTTTCTGTGCCCAGCTCTTCAAAATGTGGCTTTGAGCCAGTCACTTCCTCCTTCTGTACAATGGGGATAATAATATGTCCTGCCTCTTGGGAGTGTTGTGAAGTTTTAATTCATGAATGCTTGTAAAGTGGGCAGCAATTCTCTGCTGGAGAATGCTCTGACAGCAGAGCCTTATCTGCATGTGTGCTTTATATTATTTAGAAGGGATAATTAAGAGGATTTTCCTCAGCTTTGGGGTTTAACGCCCCTTTGCCCCATAATATTCTCTCCTCTGGATTTTCACTTCTTTATTCTTAAGATCCCTTTCCCTCTTTTTCTTTCAAAAACTATTTCTCTCCCTCTTTTCTGCCTGCTGCCCTGATTTTCTTACTTCCCAACTGTGTTTCTCTCTTACTAGGAGCCCTAACAGAATTTTCCTTCTTCGTGCAGACCTGCTCTGAGCAGGGACAGATGACATGGCACTTAAAACGTTGGCCGTCCCCTACAGTCCTCTCTCCCCGGGAGCTAACCACTGCTGTAATTGGTGGAGATGAACCGGGGACGGGGAATCTTAGTAATAACAAAATCCTAGTGTAGACATAATCTCAAAGAGTAGATAGGCCTAAAATGAGACAGCCTCCTCCCCCCTGCTTTGTGCAGATGTGCGGGCAATTGTTTATGTCGCTGGGCCTCGCTGGGCTCCATTCTTGAGGATAAGCAGGGAATTGAAATTTACAAAATCCTGCTGTGGTGGAAAAGGATTCCTTTCAGTGTTAGTACGCAGTTCACTGTCTGTAAAATGGGGATAGTAATCCTTCATTCCTTCCCACCTTTTTTCTGTCTTAACTGTTTAGGGTGTAAAAAGAAAAGGAGTACTTGTGGCACCTTAGAGACTAAGCAATTTATTTGAGCATAAGCTTTCGTGAGCTACAGCTCATTTCATCTGATGCATACTGTGGAAAGTGTAGAAGATCTTTTTATACACACAAAGCATGAAAAAATACCTCCCCCCACCCCACTCTCCTGCTGGTAATAGCTTATCTAAAGTGATCATTCTCCTTACAATGTGTATGATAATCAAGTTGGGCCATTTCCACTAGCCGTCACCTTCAGCCCCCAACTAAAACCCCTCCAACGCATTATTAAGGATCTACAACCTATCCTGAAGGATGACCCAACACTCTCACAAATCTTGGGAGACAGGCCAGTCCTTGCCTACAGACAGCCCCCCAACCTGAAGCAAATACTCACCAACAACTGCATACCACACAACAGAACCACTAACCCAGGAACCTATCCTTGCAACAAAGCCCATTGCCAACTGTGCCCACATATCTATTCAGGGGACACCATCACAGGGCCTAATAACATCAGCCACACTATCAGAGGCTCGTTCACCTGCACATCCACCAATGTGATATATGCCATCATGTGCCAGCAATGCCCCTCTGCCATGTACATTGGTCAAACTGGACAGTCTCTACGTAAAAGAATAAATGGACACAAATCAGATGTCAAGAATTATAACATTCATAAACCAGTCGGAAAACACTTCAATCTCTCTGGTCACGCGATTACAGACATGAAAGTTGCGATATTACAACAAAAAAACTTCAAATCCAGACTCCAGGGAGAGACTGCTGAATTGGAATTCATTTGCAAATTGGATACAATTAACTTAGGCTTGAATAGAGACTGGGAGTGGCTAAGTCATTATGCAAGGTAACCTATTTCCCCTTGTTTTTTCCTACCCCTCCCCCCGCCTCCTCAGACGTTCTTGTTAAACCCTGGATTTGTGCTGGAAATGGCCCACCTTGATTATCACACACATTGTAAGGAGAAAAGGAGTACTTGTGGCACCTTAGAGACTAACCAATTTATTTGAGCATGAGCTTTCGTGAGCTACAGCTCACTTCATCGGATGCATACCGTGGAAACTGCAGCAGACATTATATACACACAGAGATCATGAAACAATACCTCCTCCCACCCCACTGTCCTGCTGGTAATAGCTTATCTAAAGTGATCATCAAGTTGGGCCATTTCCAGCACAAATCCAGGTTTTCTCACCCTCCACCCCCGCACACACAAACTCACTCTCCTGCTGGTAATTGCCCATCCAAAGTGACAACTCTCTTCACAATGTGCATGATAATCAAGGTGGGCCATTTCCTGCACAATATTCTATCTACTACCCAAGATCCATAAACCTGGAACTCCTGGGCGCCCCATCATCTCAGGCATTGGCACCCTGACAGCAGGATTGTCTGGCTATGTAGACTCCCTCCTCAGGCCCTACACTACCAGCACTCCCAGCTACCTTCGAGACACCACTGACTTCCTGAGGAAACTTCAGTCCATCGGTGATCTTCCTGATAACACCATCCTGGCCACTATGGATGTAGAAGCCCTCTACACCAACATTCCACACAAAGATGGACTACAAGCCGTCAAGAACACTATCCCCGATAATGTCATGGCTAACCTGGTGGCTGAACTTTGTGACTTTGTCCTTACCCATAACTATATTACATTTGGGGACAATGTATACCTTCAGATCAGCGGCACTGCTATGGGTACCCGCATGGCCCCACAGTATGCCAACATTCTTATGGCTGATTTAGAACAACGCTTCCTCAGCTCTCGTCCCCTAATACCCCTACTCTACTTGTGCTATATTGATGACATCTTCATCATCTGGACCCATGGAAAAGAAGCCCTTGAGGAATTCCACCATGATTTCAACAACTTCCATCCCACCATCAACCTCAGCCTGGTCCAGTCCACACAAGAGATCCACTTCCTGGACACTACAGTGCTAATAAACAATGGTCACATAAACACCACCCTATACCGGAAACCTACTGACCGCTATTCCTACCTACACGCCTCCAGCTTTCACCCTGACCACACCACACGATCCATCGTCTACAGCCAAGCTCTGCGATACAACCGCATTTGCTCCAACCCCTCAGACAGAGACAAACACCTACAAGATCTCTGTCAAGCTTTCTTACAATTACAATACCCACCTGCGGAAGTGAAGAAACAGATTGATAGAGCCAGAAGAGTTCCCAGAAGTCACCTACGACAGGACAGGCCTAACAAAGAAAATAACAGAACTCCACTAGCCGTCACCTTCAGCCCCCAACTAAAACCCCTCCAATGCATTATTAAGGATCTACAACCTATCCTAAAGGATGACCCTACACTGTCACAAATCTTGGGAGACGGACCAGTCCTTGCCTACAGACAGCCCCGCAACCTGAAGCAAATACTCACCAACAACCACATACCACACAACAGAACCACTAACCCAGGAACTTATCCTTGCAACAAAGCCCGTTGCCAACTGTGCCCACATATCTATTCAGGGGACACCATCACAGGGCCTAATAACATCAGCCACACTATCAGAGGCTCGTTCACCTGCACATCCACCAATGTGATATATGCCATCATGTGCCAGCAATGCCCCTCTGCCATGTACATTGGTCAAACTGGACAGTCTCTACGTAAAAGAATAAATGGACACAAATCAGATGTCAAGAATTATAACATTCATAAACCAGTCGGAGAACACTTCAATCTCTCTGGTCACGCAATCACAGACATGAAGGTCGCTATCTTAAAACAAAAAAACTTCAAATCCAGACTCCAGCGAGAAACTGCTGAATTGGAATTCATTTGCAAATTGGATACTATTAATTTAGGCTTAAATAGAGACAGGGAGTGGCTAAGTCATTATGCAAGGTAGCCTATTTCCCCTTGTTTTTTCCTACCCCGCCCCCCAAGACGTTCTGGTTAAACCTGGATTTAAACTTGGAGAGTGGTCAGTTTGGATGAGCTATTGCCAGCAGGAGAGTGAGTTTGTGTATGTGTGTGTGTCCCTGGGAAAAAAAAAAAGGGGGTGGGGGTGAGAAAGCCTGGATTTGTGCTGGACATGGCCCACCTTGATTACCATGCACATTGTAGGGAGAGTGGTCACTTTGGATGAGCTATTACCATCAGGAGAGTGAGTTTGTGTGTGTATGGGGGTGGGGGGAGGGGTGAGAGAACCTGGATTTGTGCAGGAAATGGCCCACCTTGATTATCATGCACATTGTGAAGAGTGTTGTCACTTTGGATGGGCTATTACCAGCAGGAGAGTGAGTTTGTGTGTGGGGGGGTGGAGGGTGAGAAAACCTGGATTTGTGCTGGAAATGGCCCAACTTGATGATCACTTTAGAAAAGCTATTACCAGCAGGACAGTGGAGTGGGAGGAGGTATTGTTTCATGATCTCTGTGTGTATATAATGTCTGCTGCAGTTTCCACGGTATGCATCCGATGAAGTGAGCTGTAGCTCACGAAAGCTCATGCTCAAATAAATTGGTTAGTCTCTAAGGTGCCACAAGTCCTCCTTTTCTTTTTGCGAATACAGACTAACACGGCTGCTACTCTGAAACCTGTTTATTTTGTAAGTTCTTTGGGGCGGGGGCTGTTTCTTGATATGTCCTGATCTCAAAAAGGGGCTTCAAGAAGGTCATGTAAAATACATTATGATTTGTTGTTATCTCAGTCCTGGAAAGATTGGTACAGGTAGAATTTGTATCTCCATGATCACAACAGGTTCAGATACTACAGTGATGGGCATGGTATAAGGAAGAGAAGAGAACCCTAGCACTTTGGGACAGTGGGATTTGTAACTGTGCTGCACGGCTCGTTCTGAAGAAACTCACTGGATTTTTTTCAGATCCAGGGAAGAGGGTTTTGTTTTGTTTTTGTTTTTTTCTCTTTTGAAGGTCAGTTCTAATTTTTATACACTGTGATTTGTCAGAATTATTGGTTCGGAGCCAGAACAGCAGGGGTTGTCGCAGCTCAGTTTGAAAATGTGTTAGCAGAGCTTTGAGTTCAGAAGTTTGAGCAACAACTGCTTCCACTATGCCTGTCAGAAACAAGGGCTTATGGTCCTTTACTTTTCTGAGAGCTACACTGAAAACCCAAGAAGAAAATGCTGAGACCGTTAACTGCAGTTCACGCAATTACACTATGCAGTTTTATTAAAGTATCAAATCAAAGTCAGCGGTGTTTATTTCTCACGCTGCATACCATTTAGTGTGTGTATATGTAGAAGTGTGTGGTGGTGGTGGTGGTGGGGGGTATATATCTGTTGCCCTGTAGTTTACAATGCGGATGTTTTCTTTTTCCACTGGCCAATTATTTCAGTTTTGTGTGAATAAAAACTGAATATACTCCTCAATAAACTATTCTGCTGCCATTCCTTGCAGGGAAAAACAAAGCCCGGCCAGTGATGTAAATTGTTGTTCTTGATCTAGGATTTGTAACCTGCAGGTGGTTTGACTGCTATGACTCAGGGTATTTGTGATGTTGCAACGGTTTTGCCTGTAAGAGTCCAATTATTTTCTTAATGAAGGTTTGCAATTTTGCAGTTCACCTCTAAAGGGCACAAGGAGCACAGTTGGTATTTCATTAAAGGTTATTTATATTCAGGAGTGACCCTATGGACAGAAATGGCACATCCCTATAAAATGCCTATCTGAGGTTCTGGAGTTGTTCGAGAGAGGGAGATATTACAGGGACTAATGCAGGTTTTTACAGTTTAGGATCAGACAACTGATTTTCTACCAGATTTTTTTTTAAAAGTGTAGCAGAGGACGCACCAATGAAAAACCAATGGAAGGTAGAGGTGGAAGGGAAGATCCTGGAGAGAGAAGGATGCATCTAAATAGTTTCAGGGCCAGATTTTGATCTCACTTATATGAGTTTAAACCTGGAGCAGTTCTTTCAAAGCTGGTGCTCTTACTCTGCATTTACACCAGGATAGCTGAGCAAAGAATGTGTTTCTAAAGATATTTGCAAAGGAATGATGCTAATCCACAGTAGACAAATTATCCTCAGAAGGAAGAAATCAAAAGAAGTCATTAAAGAGCGACATTGACTTCAGGGAAATCTTTAAAACAGATTGAACTTAAAACATAAACACATGTACTCATTGCTTGTTTCTCGTCTTTTTATTTGCCACATTGGCTAGTGTTTTCAAAGCTGTTTTTCAATGAGAGCTTGGTCCCTTTCCTGCTCGTATTCCTTTGTCATTATTCATTAATACCTGAGATATCTGTAGCAGCTTTCATCTGAGACCCTCCGTGCTCTTTACAGTATAATTATGGAATACTTAACTACTGCTCTCTAGTGGACAGAGGCAGAACAGCTCAACTGTGTGTCATTGGCTCTGTAATGAAAGCAGCTAAAAGAGATTCTCCTTTAGCACACGTGATCAGCGGCTCATTCTTTTGGCACTGGAGGATCTGAGTTCTGTTCCTGCTATCACCACAAAGTTCTAGGTGACCACCGTGCAGCATAGTGACCACCATGAAGCACTAGGAGTATTTGGATTTGCTACAATATATTCCTAATAGCAAAGGAAATAGAAAGAATGACTTGCCAAGTGCACTGCTCTTTTGTATCCTTCTCCCCCCTCCTAGTTAACCCAGCAATTTTTTTCCAGTTGTGGCATTCTGGTCCTGCTTATTGCTAGGGTTGTTACTTTATTAGCTCCCTTGTCACTCTCCAAGCTGTGCTCTTTACACGACTCCCTGAAATAGGAAACAGCCATGGGATGAGGTAGGTAGATGGCATGCTGCAATTGGCAGGCAGAGGGTTAACAGGAAGGCCCATAGTTAGGATTGTCAAGGGAGCAGGGCTGGCGTGGTGATGGCTAATTAAGCCACTCCCCTGAGCTCCTTCTGAGTGGGCTGAATTGATGAACAGTGAGAGCTAGAAGTTTTATAGGGGAAAGAGAACAGTGCTGGTTTTTGGTGAAGCCCTCCGTCTCTTTGCTAGTCCAGAGAAGGGAAGTGAGGGAGAAATGAATGGGGTGATTTCATACAAAAATGCTCTGGAGGCTGAGGCGGACTTTTCCCTTTGTTTTTAGTACAACGGCATTGCTAATCCTGTTTAGGATGAGTGATAGCCACGTGGCTCTGGCCATCTAGACAGTGCAACACAGAGGTGATTACCTGGAAGAGGCTGACCGGTGAGTAGTGTTCTTGTTGACTTACCAAGCCCCCCATAAGCAGATGCATCCTGCATAGTCCAATCTTCTCCCCTCCAGGCAGTTCAGCAAACACAATTTTAAAAAGAGCTGGATGCTCTGGGCTCAAATGAGTGTAGTTAATGGATTTAATCTATTTAGCAGCACTAAGGATCTGACCCCATGGGCTTCAAGGTGAACTGGCATCTGCTGTTAGCACAACAGTACTTCTGATTACCTTTCCTGTCTGAAATCACTTGGCATAAAGTTTCACTGCACATTGTCACCAACTGCAGTGTCCAAATCCTGAGTCTTACGAGCTAATGCAATAATGCACCTGCATAACCTGATGGTGAGGTGTCACTTTTCTACTCTGACGTCAGTTGCTAAATGATCCCTTTAGGCAGAGAAGAGAGTGTGTGCAGGGCAGTATCTCCAGCTCCCAAGGGAAGCCCACAGCTGTAACACCTTGGGTTGTGAGATAGCCGATCTCCGCACTTAAGCACCATTAGGCTAGGTCAATACTTAGATGGGAGACATTCAGGAAGGGTTGTTGGTTAGCCCCCGTAGTGGGTGCTCCTCTCATTTAGCTGCCGTCTCAGAGTAGTGTGGAGGATGCAGTCTTTAAGGTTAGATCTAAAACTACTGGGGTTATTAAAGATCCCATGGCACTGTTGCAAGAGTTGGGTAGGGCTGGGCCTTCACTTTGGTGTCCTAGCAAAGTCTCCTATGGGTTCTGTCCATCTTCTACTCCTCTACATTCCTCCTGCAGTTTCAGCTGCATGCAATATTTGTCCTTCACCTAAGCCAGCTGTGCCCTGTTGACAGTGCTGTTATAAAAGCTATTGTGTGCTCCAATTTAGTGGTGGGTGTAGGTTGTAAAGCAGCTTGGTGTCTGTAAAAAGGTGTTCTATAAATCAGGGAACAACTGCGCAGTGCATAATTAGCCTTTCTACATTGGTGTCAATTATAAGCATCAGTAAACTAAATAAATCTATAATATAGCTCTCTGCCTACACTCAAATCTATTTCCCAGACATCTTGTGTGCTGACAATCCTGTCCATCTTGGAGGCCCAATTCGTTTGACTCTTGGGCACTCTGTATTCTGGTGGTACTGGGGTGTATTCCGTTTCCAGCTGAGTTGTGTCCCCATTGATGCTGTCTTCTCACATTCAGGATGGACTTAGCGTAAACAGGCTTTCAGAAATATTTGCACCAGGAGGCTTAAAAAGTCCTACTGCCCAGAGAAACAAATAGTATCTCTTCTTCTTGTTGCACCTAGCCCTTTGCACATCAGATTATTGTGTTGAATCATGTACCAAAAATGAGTTCATACCAAAGCTGTTAGGGAAACACAAATTGTAATTGCAAAGACCATGTCTTTTCTCCATAGGTCTGACAATGATACACACATCCGTATAATGGGATTTCTAAGCTCTTAACATATGGCTTGTCATGGTAATACCCTATTAGAACAGCTAATTTTCTGACCTTTGTTGTCAATAAATCATTAAGTATAATACGTGTTTTTATTACCAATTTACATCCTGTCCTTTCCCCTGCAAAATACAGAATTTGGGATCTCTTATGACCCTTAGTTTACAATACATTTGGCAGAAGAATTGACTGCTTTGTTTCATGGCTAGCATAACAGGTTTAATATCTTAATTTTTTTCCAGTTTGATTTTCATGGTTTTTTTTTTTTTTATAACACTGCTATTCAGCCTGTATGTGGTGATATCACACTTCAGTGGATAGCACAAGGCACATTCTCTTGTACCCCATTGTATGTATGTCTTTACCCTTGGTCCTTGACTATCTGAGTCAATGAGAGTTTAAATGAGAGCAGGACTGAGCCCATAGGGACTGCTCCAATTTCTATTAAGGTCAATAAGAGTGTTTTGATTGACTGCAGTGGGCATTGAATCAGACCCATGGAAAGAGGGTCTGAGCACAGAATTGAGAGCCAGGAATTCGTGAGTACTAATGCCCGCTCCCTATGGAACTTGAGCCAGGAAGATGCTGAGATTTCACGGCATGTAATGACTTTGCCACCTTTGAAAAGTCACGTTGCTGATCTCCTGATTCAGTTTCAAGTGCGACGAATGCTTTCCTGCTACCAGATGGCGAGGGGATGAGTTTGTGAAGCTTAATGTTCATAAAGTGCTTTCAGGAGAGCACCCATGTAATATGTTCAGTAGCAGGCAAAATAATCTCTTTGTAGGATAGTGATCAATTACAGAGTTTTAATGAGATCCCCTTCGATGTGGGTGTCGTGGAGAATCAAACCCAGGCCAAGGACTTGTGAGCCACGCTCCAACTCAAGACCACACGCAATGAGCAGAATTCCGAACGTCTCCTAAATCGAGACGCCTACTCTGGCACAGCTATTAGCAACAGCGTTACTATGGCCATTATCATTCTCCTCTCTGTTACTGGACAGCGTTACCAGGGTCCCTGCAATTACGATAAACTGCCACCTTTGGCTTATAATTATCCTCAGTTACAAAAGCTGCTGTATTAAGTCCTAGAATTTTATGGCAGTTGTGTGTCTTGTTCTTCTCTAATTAATTAAAATGGTGGTATTGCTTTATTTTAAAGAGCATATATAGGTGCATAAGCAAATGTTAAAGACATAGCAAATACATCAAAGAGAGACATCTCCGGCTGTGTCTACAGTACCGCGGTAAGTCGACCTACGCTACCCCACTCCAGTTACGTGAATAACGTAGCTGGAGTCGACATACCTTAGGTCGAGTTACTGCAGGGTCTACACCATGGAGGGTCAACGGGGAAAAAAAAATCTCCCGTCAATTTACCTTACTCTTCTCATCGAGGGTAGAGTATGGGGGGTCAACTGGAGAGTGAACTGCAGTCAATTTGGTGGGTCTTTACGAGACCCGCTAAATCGACCGCCGGTGGATCGCTCTCAGAGCGTCGATCCCTGCCATAGTGTAGACCTGCCCTTAGGGATACCACTAGATATGCAAAGTGACTCCAAGCATAATGAGAAGTCCATGTGAATCTGCTTATGAAGGTGTGACTTGCAGTATTGGAACCCTTTCTCCTAAGATCTTAAGGGTGAAATTCACACCTGTGCAGGATGCCTGAGTATCACTTAAATCTTGATAATAAGTGCTGCTCAGGCCCTGGGCTGGCCCTCTTGACTGGGGTGGATTTCACCCGTGGTATTGCCAATCCCAAGCAATCTAAAAATCATGATTCAAAACCATGAGATTGGGCTTAATCATGAGAATTAGAAAATAATACATCTTGGTGGGCTTTATATTTCTCTTCTTGTGGCTTGGCTCCATGTGGGCGTGGCTTGGCTCCATGTGGGTGTGGCTTTCACTTTCCAGTTTTCCTCCACAACCACGAGGCCTAGAAACTTGCAGATATTTTTGTTTTGTGGTATATTTTTAAATGAAATATGAGATTCTCTTGTAATCACAGGTCTCCAGGAGTTGGGACTTTTATAAAAACAGCAAGTATCACAAGTCTCATGATGAAATCACAAGAGCTGGCAACGCTGAATAGGACCACACGTTCAAACATCAGAGCTTAAAATACACCTGCAAAGTGTATGCTTGAAGGACCGGATCGAAAGCCCCTTAAAGTCCATGAAAAGACTCCCATTGTTGGCAGAGGACTTGGAAATATTCCCTACACTTGTACGGGGAGAAATGCTATCAAATATTGGTGTGATCATGGGGTCAAAACACCAAAGGAACAATAGCCAAGATTTTCAGATGGGACTAGTGATTTTTGGATGCCCAACTTAAGGCACCTTAACCAGAGCTGTGGTCGGTTGATTGGTTAGTTTATTCAGAAAATGCTGAGCATCTGTTCTCTGAAAATTGGGGGTCCTTTGGGGTACATCAGGTTGGGCACCCAAAATCACCAGCTGCTCTTGGAAAATCTCAGCTGACATTTATTGGCACGCTAGTGAATGTCCAACTGTACCTTCCCTCCCCCTGCAAGTCCCCCCAGAGCAACACTGACTTGCTCCGATGATTCACTCTGCCATTAACAAATGGTTGTTATGCTGATCTAGCCAGGCCGACTACATGATAGCCAATTTGTTTCTGTGCTATTCTTCCATCTGCCAGTCGCAACTGCAGCTTATTTGTTTTACTTACAGAGCATATGATGTGCCGAGAAAAGATAGATATAATGAAATCGGCCAGAGTCCCTGGAGTGAATCTGGAATGATCTATTAATTTGCCAGCCAACTGTACAATATCTATTCTAGCTTAGCAAGGAACCTGTACTGAATGCCCGTTCAAGCTGCAGCTTTCCCTTTGCATCTCCCCTGCTCTCTTCAACTATTTTAGGCTTTTGGGATAAAATCATTAAGTCATGGGCAGGATTAGGTGACAAATGGCAAAGGTGCTGTACTTGCTGGCTTGATTTTTCACCTCATGTCCCATTGACAAACTGTTGGCTGTGTGTGAATGCTGCGCAGGAATGATGGGGGAAGTCAGCAGCATGGAGTATTTGTTCCCCAGAGCAATTTCAGCAATGCTGTATAAGCTTTCCGCATCCCGACTCCCCTTGAGCGAGGAGTTGTCGTTCCATCTGTGGCATCTTTAAAGATTGCCAGCTGTGGTGTTGTCTCCTGTTGATGCTTAAATAAGAACTAGATCTAGGCCACACAACTTGGTTCAGACAGGCATCAGATGATGATCTGGGGGGAGACTTGAGGGGGAGATTTTGGATGTCTGACAACCGGAGGCCCCTTTGAAAAATCCTAGATTTGCTTGCCTGTAGCTAACTATATTTTAGATCATATGCACAGAATTCTGATACCCCAGGAACTGCATCTATCTGCCTGGTAACTACTTTATTATGAAGCCAGCCCACAAATTGGCAATGTAAGTCCTCTGTGCGTCTGGTCCTGTCACGTACAAGAGTATGGCATATTCCCCCTCCCTGGTCTCTCTGCAGTGCCACATGCTTCCAGGAACATACATTCCAGTGCTTACTGATACACCAGGAATACTGTAAGAAATCAGATCACTTTTGTCTCCGACTTTTCTTTTGCTTTCTATGATGGGATGAAATTATGAAGTCAAGGGAGGCACCCAGCTGAGACAGCTGCCTCTCAAGAGCAACAAAAAGCCTGTCTCGGATACTTCCTTTCCTTATTGGAAGCTAAAAGAGTGAGATGTAGACCTGGGATTTGATGCGCAGCTGCCATTGTTGTTCATTGTTTGGCCTGAACAGTACTTGTATGTCCCTTTCACACGAGAACCTTTTCTGCCACATCTATGTCAGAAGCAGGTACATTTCTAAAGAGAGCCTGAAGGCTGAGCAGGACGGGCTCTAGGCAACAGCAAAGCAAGCACGTGCTTGGGGCAGCATTTCGGCCATCCTTTTTCTGCTTGGGCAATTGCGCTCTGGGAGCTTAGTCCTATTTCTTGTTCAGCCGATCGCTAAGAGAAACAAGTTTCTTTACTTTTACGGGAGATAATGCTGCTGGCTTCTTATTTATGTCACCTGAAACTGAGAACAGGTGTTCGCATGGCACTTTTGTAGCCGGCATTGCAAGGTATTTATGTGCCAGATCTGCTAAACATTCCGTATGCCCCTTCATGCTTCAGCCACCATTCCAGAGAACGTGCTTCCGTGCTGATGACACTCTTTAAAAAAAAAAAAAAAAAGTGTTAAAGTTGTGACTGAACTCCTTGGGGGAGAATTGTATGTTTCCTTCTCTGTTGTACCTGCATTCTGCCAGATATTTCATGTTCTAGCAGTCTTGGATGATGACCCAGCACATGTTGTTCGTTTTAAGAACACTTTCACTTTAGATTTGAAAAAACGCAAAGAAGTTACCAATGTGAGATTTCTAAAGACGGCTATGGCATTCGACCCAAGGTTTAAGAATCTGAAGTGCCTTCCAAAATCTGAGAGGGATGAGGGGTGAAGCATGCTTTCAGAAGTCTTAAAAGAGCAACAGTCCGATGTGGAAACTACAGAACCTCAACCACCAAAAAAGAAAATCAACCTTCTGCTGGTGGCATCTGACTTAGATAATGAAAATGAACATGCGTCAGTCCACATTGCTTTGGACGGTTATCGAGCAGAACCCCTCATCATCATGGACACATGTCCTCTGGAATGGTGGTTGAAGTATGAAGGGACATATGAATCTTTAGCACATCTGGCACATAAATATCTTGCTATGTCGGCTAGAGCAGTGCCATGAGAACGCCTGTTCTCATTTTCAGGTGACATTGTAGACAAGAAGCGGGCAGCATTATCTCTTGCAAATGTAACCAAACTTGTTTGTCTGAGAGACTGGCTGAACAAGAAGTAGAACTGAGTGGACTTGTAGGCTTTAAAGTTTTACATTGTTTTATTTTTGAATGCAGTTATTTTTTGTACATAATTCTACATTTGTAAGTTCAACTTCCATGACAAAGAGATTGCATTACAGAACTTATATGAGGTGAATTGAAAAATACTGTTGCTTTTTGTTTTTTACAGCACAAATATTTATAATAAAAATAAATATAAAGTGAGCACTGTACACTGTATTCTGTGTTGTAACGGAAATCAATATATTTGAAAATGTAGACAACATCCAAAAATATTTAACTAAATGGTATTCTTCTGTTGTTTAACAGTGCAATTAATAGCAATTAATATTTTTAATCACTTGATAGCCCTACATTGTACACAGGGATGTTATTTTGAGCGTACAGCTTCTTCAAACTCCCCGTAAACCCTAGACGAATGACAGAGAGCAGCCATTTAAAGAACCAGCAAACCCCTCTCGCTTAGCACAGGTTAGTCAGGCTCATTAGCAGAAGGTTGAAGACAAATACTTTGGAATTCTAGAGTTACACTAACACTTAAGCATCAAGGAGGATATGCGCTGAATCTGGGGTTGTCACTTGCACCAGTACAAAGTGTGTGTGTAAATTGGCACAATTTGGATCAGGGACTTGCCACACCCCACTTTGCTGTAGTGTAAATGAAGTCACATGGTTCAGAAAAACAAAGAATCAAGCCCAGGATCTCAGTTTACCACTCAGCTCCCCCGGTTATCGATCTGCCTTTTCTCTTGAAGTCTTAACCAGTCTCTTAGAGAGAGACCTGGTCTGAATCAAGGACCCCAATGCTTGAGGATGTTCAGTGCTACGATGCTGACCTGTGCCCATCTGTGTCCCTGTTTCCCCAGCTTCAATCTGAAATCCAGTTCTCCTGAATAGCCGTCTGTAGCCAGACAGCCAGCCCCCCCCCTCTCAGACCAGCATTGCTGGAAACACAGGAGGAAGCAGGAACAGGGCACTTAACATATATTCCAGCACAGCCTTTGAAGCTGTGAAAGCACAGGTGTGCTGCTACAATGTGCCTCTGGGAACAGATACAACGATTAAACTCACAGCAGGCAGAGGCCCTGTGACAGACATGGCTCTTAGCCCCTACTAAATAGCGTGATGCACACACACCAACATCCTAGTTGGGAAAATATTTACCCTGATAAAAGAAATGTCCAGTCGTCGACACTTATTGTTTCTCTCCTTTGCAAGTGTAAACTACTCTTGCGAAAGCTGGCGTCACCCCGACAGACCAGCCTCAATTTGGCATAAGAAAGGAGAAAGAGAATAAAGGAGTACAGAGGTATAAGTAGGGGACCTACAGCACCATGATTTTTGAGTGCTTTTCACTATCTATCTGCTGGTCAGATAAGTGACAGCCTCCCAAGGCTTCTGCAGCTAAGAGGGTCCCTACACCTTGTCCCTTATTCGTCTTTCCGCGGAATTGAGTGACCGATCCTGGCTTGGCACCGCTGGAATCGAGAGATGCAAGGAGGGTAAGAAGCACCCACACCTGATCTCCTATCTTTAGTGTACACATATTTTGAAATAGAGCTCTATACTTTGTTTTCTTTCTTTGGGATTGTGGCTTCAGTTTTGTAACTTGTTTGTGTGTGTAACATCTCTACATTTAAATAAGTAGGCACTAGCAATTTTGTAACCACATGATTAGAATCTAGCTTAATAAATTTTTGGTAACCATTTATGCATAAGCCTGACTTGTTTTCTCTGGTTTACTGTAAAGCAGCCAACACAATTAAAGAACCTCAGCCGTTTTGGCTCTAAAGCCTGGCCATTAGGTGAGAGTACTAAGAGCCTAGCGTTGAGTTGTGCCGCCTCCACGGGGCAAACTCTTGGGGCACCTGTCAGTCAATCCTGGCTGCCCGCTGCGAAGGAGCTCTGAGCTCTAGCAGTTAAAGTCACGGGTGTGGAGAGGCTCTTAGTGCTGCCATTGGGGCACCTGTCAGTCAGTATTGACTGCCCGCTGCGAAGGAGCTCTGAGCTCTAGCAGTTAAAGTCACGGGTGGTTAGGACCTTGGGGCATCCGTCAGCCTAGCCCGGGCTGCCCGCCGCGAAGGGACAGTGCGTCCTAGCGGTTAAAGTCACGGATGGTATAAACGGGCATAGCTGGCACCTCACCAAACATCCTTGGCCGTCGGCTAACACCGTCCTCTTAGAATCATAGAATACCAGGGTTGGAAGGGACCTCAGGAGGTCATCTAGTCCAACCCCCTGCTCAAAGCAGGACCAATCCCCAGTTTTTTCCCCAGATCCCAAAGGGCCCCCTCAAGGATTGAACTCACAACCCTGGGTTTAGCAGGCCAATGCTCTAACAGCCACTCCCTGCCTAGAATTTCCATTTCTAGCCACAGTGCTATCTGAGCACTTCTTGTGGAATATTGTCTGCTGAACATGAGCAACATGCTTGGTGCTGTCTGTGTAAGACACACATTAAGGACAGTCCCTGCCTTAGCGTTCCACAGCCTAGAAGACAAGATGAGAAGTGAAAGCCAGAGGAGAGAGTTAACAAGGTTCTTTTTTTAAGGCAGATCAAATCAGCTCCTCTCCTGCAGTGGAATATCGGGCTGAAGAAGGTGTCTGACATGAGCTGGTGTTAGTGGACTTCCTGGAAGAATTGTCTTACGGAGGTATTTAAATGGGCGAGGGCCTAGTGCTCTGGAACTTGTAGCTCATCCCATTTGTACGGTGCAGCATGGAGGAAGGTAGGAAGAGGGAGCTGGAGAAGGAAATGAACAGGGCCTTGAGGCTTTGTTGTCATGGAGAGGTTGAGACTACAAGAGAGGAGATGAGGCCTGGAGGTTGGAACAGACTTGTGGAGCAAAGACAAGAGGCTTATCTCTGTGATAAGGAAGTAGGAAAAGGGGAGTGGGCGGAGAGGTTCGAAGGGAGTAATGGTTTCTGGCTGAGCAAGGGAACAGCAGCGCTTTAGAGATATGGAAAGGGGGCGTTACACATATCAGGGCAGCTGTGGTAGTATCTGAGGCTGGAGGTGGAGAAGGGTGCTGCAAAAGAGGCTCGGGTTTGCTCTGTGTTGTGGCAGAGGAAGAAGCTGCAGGAGCTGGTGTCAGCCTGGAGGCAAGGGGAGGACAAAAGTGGGGTCGGATGTTCTGGAAGCCTGCGTGATGGGACAGAGGGTGATGTGGCCCATGGCAAAAGAGGAAGTGACAGAGGAGGAAAAACAAGGAGCTGAATTACAGTTGTGTGGCTTCAGCCTGTTTGTATTCCTGCTGAACCAGCAGTAAGAGGGGTTGTAAAACTGTCCGCGGTCACATAAATAGTACTGAGGCACTTCCCTGGGGAATAAAATAAACCTGACACCAGGACATTATTACAGCCTAATAGCTCTGTCACGTTTTTCTCTTCTCTCGGTGTTCTACGGCAGCCCTTAGTTTGATGCAGATATTTTGAAAAGTTTTTGCATAATAGAGCAACGGCCAGAGGAAAAATTGAACAGACTGGCATCTGGAAAATAGAAAATGACTTGTCTATCAACCTTAGGCTCTTGCTGTTATTTACACTGCCTCTTCCTTGCATCATCCGTGATGCTGGGAGGTTTTGGTATCCATGAAACAGCTCATTTTCTCCCCTTTGCCTTGCTTGCTTTGCTACAACCATTAGGATTTAAAACCAGCCACATCCAGAGCATTTACAATTTAACAATCAATAAAAAAAAAAAATTACACTCCAAGACTGGAAAGAAATCATTTTGTTCTTGTCTCTTCCTGCTGGGGTGTAGCGAGAAATATGTGCTGGGCTAGCTCTGGCGTGAAAAGCATTAGCAGCTGGATGGACAGCTAGTATCGTCTTAAACTCAGCAGACGATGGAGAAAGTCAGTGGCCCTAGCAATAAGACTGAGGCAGCAGCTTTGGGCCAGTTTGACATGTATTGAGGGGGAATGAAGTAAGTTCTCTGAGCGGGGACCATCTTTTTGTTCTGTTTGTACTTGACACAGTGGGGTCCTGCTCCATGACTAGGGCTCCACGGTGGTAATGCAATACGGATAACAAGGGTTGGACGTTCTAGCCAGGAAACTTGTGTTAAACCAGCATAAACAATTCTTGAGCTCCAGTCCTGAAATCGGAAGCACAGGGATGGAACCGTACAGAGCCCCCCTGAGAGCACTGGGGGTGTGCAGGGGTTGGTTGCCTCCTTGGAGCTCACTGCAGGCTAAGGCATAACCCCATACGGGATGCGTCACATTCTAGCACCTGCATTCTTGTACTGCATGCAGTACTGGGTTCCTGGCTCCTGCAACAGGCAATCTTATGCCTGCTGCTGGGAGGTGGGACTGTTTGTTTTCCTTCTCCTGCTGGGTGAGAGGAACATGCAAATTTTAAATCTGTTTTTAATTGGAAATGTCAAGGGGGAACAAAATGAAACCTCCCATGAGCTCCAGGGCTGCTCTGTCCGCTTGCTCTCCCTCGGATTGATTGCCCTTTTTCAGTGCAAGGCAGTGGGCTCTGACAGCCATGGCAGCATTTGCCATCAATCAGGACTGTGGTGCTTTAGAGGCAGTCCCCACAATTACCCCCCCTTTAAAAGAAAATGAATAATGAGAGGCGTTGCTTGCACTGATCGGCACAATCGTCAATGGCTGCAGATTCAAGGCTTTGCAATTGAATATTTTCTGTTCCGTGTACAGTCTGGTCAACCCTGGGTTCCCAAAAAGTCATGAGACTTGAGAAGGGTCAGGCTGCTGGTGGCCGGAGGCCGCTGCCCGTCATGCTGCCCCAATATGATCTTATTGGTGGTGTTTCTGTCCTCTGTCTCTTCCCGCCAGCTGCCTTTTGTTTTATACTTCGTCCCTGCCCCAAAGACCTTACAATCTATCTCTTTTTTTTCCCCCGTGAATTTGTACAGTACCTAGCACAATGGGGTTCTGGTCCATGACTGGCTCCCGGAGGCGCTACTGGAATACAGGTGATGACGATGAGACTGGCTTAAATCATAGGACTGAAAAAAAATTGATTTTGGGTTCTTCTTTGCCTCTTGGTTTCTGAGCCTTGAGGCTACCCCTTAAATTAGATTTTTGAGCTTTTTTCTGCAACTGGGAGGGCTAGAAACCTTTTCGATTGAAATCTGAGATTCTCACATAGGCCCAGGTCCTGAAGTCCTGTGAATTTCAGGAAAAACTCCAAATACCATGAGCCACGGTTGGTAACATTGGATATATCCTAAAACGTGGCTGCAGTATGTGATAGGGTGGCTCAAATAAAATACACCAGAAAGGATCTCCCCCCCTCAGAGAAGGCTGGCTTTTGGGTGATGCACTGGGCAGGCATCTAACAACTATTTTAATGAATAACTGTAGTGAACAGGCTGGAAATCATTTACTTAAGGAATTTGTGGGGTGCAATTGGTCACATGTTATTGTTTCTGTTCCCTCATTGGCAACCTGTTAATGGCTGTCATCTAAGGAACAACAACATGCCTTCACCAGTTCTTTGGAGAAGAACTTTTGGAGTAAAATGGATGGGATTTAATATCAAAATAAATAACTTGGGGAGAGAGAGAGTCTTGGAACTGATTCACTATTGTCTTCTTTAATGCACTAACAACCTCCATTTTAGATGAAGTGCTGCAGTATTTCTAGTCGGCTGCACAAGAGAGACCTAGACAGCAGCAAGATTGTGGCTGAATTTAGATCTGGCTTGTGTACATGCGGGGGCGGGGGGGTGGCTTTTCTACAATAGTCCAAGGCTGTTTAATGAAAAGTGCGATTTCACTTAGCCTGGTCAAATAACCTCTCATCCCTTGTTGTTCCCTTTCAGCGTACCTGACGTGGGCAAGGAGACAAAATAAACCCAAGTAGAGAGCATTATTGCAGGCTTGATTCAAATGGTTTGATTCAAGAGCTTTAATAGACCACCGACGTTAGTGGAATAATTTTATCTTCCTCTCACACGAAGTGTGTCTTCCTCTCAATGTGTGAAAATCTCTCAGGATACACGGGGCCCACTGGGCCATCTCCTCCCTTCACGATGGCCCTTAATTTTAGAGCAGAGAGCCTTGCTGTTTGCCTGATTAGATGGAAGGCTGTGGCCATAGGATATCTTCCAAGTACAAGGAGACATAAGGCAAGGCAGATCATTTCCTACAATTACTCCCTGTTGCAGCTGTTGTTTACCCTAGGTAATTGCTATACCTTTACCACACAAGCTACTGTAAGAACTAAGCACCAGAGTGATTTAGGAATCTTCGCTACCGCTAGGGTGATCAGACAGCAAGTATGAAAAGTCAGGACAGAGCGTGGGGGGTATTAGGTGCCCATATAAGAAAAATCCCTGAATATCCGGACTATCCCTATGAAATTGGCACATTTGGTCACCCTAGCTACTGCACAACATTCAGCCCTGCAAGCAAGATAAGGTCTGGCCAGACTTGGCTGTGACTCAGAGGGAGCAACCTCTAGGCGCATCCTTCCCCTGTGAATACCAGCCAGGGGAATTGGACGGAAGGAGCTGTTGTGAGGGCGGCTTCTCACCTGCCCTACTAGGAGCTGGACTCAGGCCACCAAACTTAATGTAGACAGGCTGCAGAGCTGCCGTTGCTGCTGCAGGGCTGGATTGCAACTGGCATCCGACAGGCACCCGCCTCTTTAGCTTCTTCAACCCCCTTGGGCTACCGAGTGCTCACAAGTAAGTGGCAAAACCTTTTCTATAGCGGCTCCGTTAACACCCAGGCAGCATCCTGTTGGGGAAAGTAATGTGAGGATAATAGCTGCTAATCCTTAACGAGGGCCTTATGCCCCATCTGCTCTCCTTTGTCCTGTACCGAACACGAGCTCGGACGTGTTCCTGCGTCTCGTTCACTTCAACGGGAGCAGGACTGGAACCTGAGAGAGAGCTGCTAACGCCTTCAGTCCTCTCCCACCATGAGATCCCTGCAAGGAGAAACTGGGATATGCCACATTTGTGCCTTGTGGCATACTGGCTGGTCCAGGGAGATGGATGGGCAGGGTCCCATAGTCAGGCAAGAATTATGGCTAGGCATCGGTACCGTCCATGTGACGCTGCAGGAGCAGGTACTGAGCGGCGCTGGGGGGGTTCCTCTTTTCATGTCCTGGTGATGAGGAACAGCAAGCTGTTGTGGAAGAGGCAGCAGCCAGCAGGAGCTTTGTCGGCCTTCTCAGTAAGTGGCAGTGGGTCTCCCCCATGCAATGACCCAGACGCGTGGAGGTTCAGATTGTCTGCTGCTCAGCACCCTGAAAACAGTCTGAGACGCCGAGCTGTAGCAGGCTTTGTGGGAAGGGATCTGCCAGCCCTCTGAATGGGCAAGGGTATTGCCCGCCGTAGAACACGTGGTGTGCTGTGCGCTCTGTCACAAGTGACAGGCAAATCCGGCCCCAGGCTGGGAGAGTGGGGTAGTGCGGTTGCAGGGTGGGATTCCCACCATGGAAAGTCTGTCCTTGGATGGTGCATCCTAGCTCCAAGATAGTGTGGTCTGCAAGCTATGGTGAGGCCTCTAGGGCAGACGCAGCTGTAGAAGCAAAAGGCACCCAGGGATGCATTTCCTCCTGCTCTATCTGAGCCATCCTGCCCTGTCCCACCAGGGTGGCTTCTTGGCCACACACACACTCCGCAGCAGCAGGGCTGGCTCTCACTGTAAGTGGTTAGCAGGGATTGGGCACACTTACTGCGATGTCTAGAGATGGGTGACTCCTGGCAGTTTGGTTCAGAAAACACCCAGGTATCCAGGGTCTTCTCCAAACCCACTGGAAACCAAGCTGAATCTTCATGGGGATGGATTACATCATGAGATTTCTAGTGCTTCCTGCTTCTCCCAGCTTGGCAACACCACAAGAATAGCTTTCCTTGAAGGATTCTTGTCCTTCTCTCTCCAGTCCTGGTCAGAACCAGTGACCTGCAGGGGGTTCAAAACTCAGGAGTGGGGGAGAGTCAACCAAAGTGGTTCAGAATTCAGGATCAACACCACTTCCAATAGAAGGGTCAGTTCAGTTATTCTACTCTCCAGGCTGGCTCATCTAACCTTAGATAATACATTATAGTCCACATGAGTATTCCTTCGCTATCTAAATCCATGAATTACCATATGTTAAAATAAGTCAGTACGATCTAATGGCTAGTGTTGGGGGACTTCTGTCTGTGTGTGGCTCTCCCATTGATTCTCTCTGTGGCCTTGGGTACTTCACTTAAACTTTCTGGCTGCAATTTTCAAGGAATAAGGTATCGAAATCCCACTGAAATTCCATGAGTGAGGATAATGCATCTCTTTTGTAAAGTGCTTTGGGATCTCCCTGTGACCTCATGAATCAGAACAGAGACCACTGCTGTAGTTTAGGATGCTTAATTGCTTTGATTCATAAAACTGATTTGTCTAAGGTGTTCATAAAATCAGAGTATTGAGCAATCGCAGTGATTTGTGGTGAGGAATTCGAACAGCTTGGGATGGAAGTAATTCTCCCCTCTCTTTGCCAACGAACTGAAAAAAAAGGACTTGGGGGTACATCCAAGAAGATGTAAAAGAAAAGGGAAGTCCCGGAGACAGAGAGAGCAGTGTTTTCCAGGCATGTCTTGGATTTAGGAAATTGAACTTGGTAACTGTTTTGTTCTGAACCGTGGTGTAATTGGTTTGGGTATCTGGTAACTTTGAACAATATTTTACACGCAGATATGGATCTTCCCTGCATATACAGTCCCAATTACCAAGGCACTTTTAAAAGCTGCTTCCATATGTGTTTGCAAAATAGATTTGAGTGACTTTTAGGGCATGTTGTGTCCTTGTAAATGGGCATCATCGCCCCATGTGTCAGGATATAATGACATTTTGGAAACTCCCACATGCATCCTTGATCACTCTCAGTGTAAGTGATTTGCAGCCTGGTGTTCTTGGCTGTAATGGATGATCATTTCATCATTCAAGCCAATTGCAGTTTGTAGTAAGACCCTGCTGGTAAGGAAACCATAGACTGAAATCAGCAGTTTCTGCACTGGCCTCCCTATCTCACTCAGCATGGATCTTCCAGAAAATGAATGAAATCTACGTGCAGGTCAAGCACCAGAGGATCTTTTTGTTTAGAACAAAGTGTCCCCTGTGAGCATGGGAGTGTGGGAGTCACTGCAACAAGCAGCAACATGATGATCTGGTCTCTTCTATCTCCAAGCTCTGGTGGTTTTGTACAGTCAGATGTTTTCATTTTAGCTGCCGCAATGGGAAGTGGAAGAATCCAGAGAGGTCTGTACTTAGTTTTGCTTTCTCCCCCGCCCCATTCCCCCCAAAAACAAAATTCTCAAAACCTCAACTGCTCAACTATGTCTCTGTTGTATCCAGACAAGGGTGGGGATTTGCAACCACAGTTCTGGTTCTGGTCCATCAAAACCTGTGTAGGATCTGCTTGGATTTCTTAGATGATCCTTAACGGGCATGGAGAGCCTGGTTGTGATCCTGCTCCCACTGAAGAGCTCTTCCATTGATTTCAGCAAGTGCAAGATCAGTCCTTAAATGAGGAGCTGAGCGGCTAGCCATGTGCTGTGTAGAAACTCCAGGCTGCCTCATATGCCATTCATACCAATATTGAGGTATCTAATTCCATCCAGAGGTTTAATTCAAGCAGCTCACCTTGGGCAGGGAGGTGAGAGCTGGTGCAGTTTCAATGAGGGGGGAGATTTACAGCTAACTGCCATATCAGAAGGAAACATGAAAGTTGCTCTTAAGCCCTTTCGCATTCATCCAAACAAAACAAGGAGAACTGAGCCCATCCCTTCTGCCTCAGGGACCCAGGGTCCCCTGGCTTGTTAGCTTTGTTGATAGGATTTACAAATAAATTTAATTTTATGTCCTCCATAAACTAATCTTGCTGGGATTATGCCTGGAAGGAAACCAGAGATGAGGGGGTAAAAACATCTCTCCCTGACGTAACCTGTGATTAGTGATATTACTGGTGATTAGCCAGAGGCCAATTCCCTTCCTGGGCAATTTTGATACTCTCAGAATTCACTGCTGTTCACAGGGGCATGGTTGGGTTTTTACTTAGCCTTTGCTGTTTAAATGTTAGTGCCTCACTGGAGTTGAAACAAAGCCCCTTAAGAGGGACAGGTATCAAGACACTGCATTGGAAATATCAACAGGGTTTGAGCCTGGGACTATCAGCTCTGCAGCACCAACCTTTGGCTCCTGAGCTAAGGGCCTGACCCAAAGCCCATGGAAAGGGATCTGGCTTGCATCCTATGGCATTTCTACCAGTTTTTGAGGGGACTTCAGAGCTAGTCTTTGGTCTGGTAGCTGCCTGCAGTAGCAAGTGACTGTGGTGGCTGTCTCACAAAGGATGAGGTTGAGGGGACTGTCCGTGACACACTTTACAAGCATATTACAATGGATAGAATAAGGGTCCTGATCCTGCAAATCCTAGAATATCAGGGTTGGAAGGGACCTCAGGAGATCATCTAGTCCAACCCCCTGCTCAAAGCAGGACCAATCCCCAATTTTTGCCCCGATCCCTACATGGCCCCCTCAGGAATTGAACTCACAACCCTGGGTTTAGCAGGCCAATGCTCAAACCACTGAGCTATCCCTCTCCGCCCCCATACTTAAGCATGTTCTAATTTTGCTAATTTACATGGTGTAAATTTCTAACTGTGAAGGTAATTAACCATTGGAACAATTGATTATAGGTGCTGAATTCCTCTCAACCCCGCCCCCTCTGCTCCAGGCCCGCCCCCGCTCCACCCCTTTCTCCAAGACCCATCCCTGCCCCAGCATGCCCCGTCCCCAGTCCTCCTCTTCCGTCCCAGCCTCTCCTGTTCGCCGCAGAACAGCTGTTGGGGGGAGCTTGGCTGCCGGGGGGGGGCGCTAAACACCCGCTGGAACACCCATGGAGTCAGCGCCCATGCAATTGACCAAGCGTCATGGTGGATTCTCAGTCACTAACAATTTCTACATTTAGGTTGGTGTTTTTTTCTAAATGATATACTCTGGGAATGATTTTGGGGAAGTTCTATGGCCTGGGTTACATAGGGGGTCAGACAAGATCAATGGTTCTCGACCAGGGAGATGTGTACCCCTAGGGTTACTCAGAGGTTTTCTAGGGGGTACATCAACTCATCGAGATATTTCCTAATTTTACAAGAGGCTACATGAAAAGCACTAGCGAAGTCCCCACTCACTAAGATTTCATGCAGACAACAACTCGTTTATACGGCTCTGTGTACTATACACTGAAATGTAAGTACAATATGTATATTCCAATTGATTTTATAATTATATGGTAAAATGAGAGAGTCAGCAATTTTTTGGTAATAGTGTGCTGTGCCACTTTTGTATATTTTTGTAAGCAAGTAGTTTTTAAGTGAGGTGAAATTTGGGGTATGCAAGACAAATCAGACTTCTGAAAGGGGTACAGTAGTCTGGAAAGGTTGAGAGCCACTGGACTAGATGATCACTTCTGGCCATGGAATCCATGAATCTATGTGAGCAGTCACATTGACTTCAATGGGACCACTCACAGTGCATGAAGTTAAGCATGTGAGTAAATCTTTGTAAGATCGGGGCCTTGCTTGGTCTTTTGTTCCATGTTAGGATAGGTACTAACTTCCTCAGACAATGAGCCATATGACATTGCAGGGAGCAGCCTACAGAATGCGTTGGCCTCTCCTGTTCTCCTGCTTCTGTTGTTCAAATTTGTTTAAGATCGAAATACACGCCAAGAGTTGAAAGCAATCCTCCAAAATATATACTGACTGAAACAAACAAGCCAGGGATTATTTGAGAAGTTGCAGAGAGTCCCTGAAGTTTCACACAGTTCAGTTCAGCTAATATCCCAACCTGCTGACATGAGAGCAATATCCTGTCTTCTTCCCTAAAACTAATTAATTTTACACCAGAGTGAGTCTCCATCTCAAGCAAACCCCCCCGCCCCCCAGCCCGTTTACTTCAGTAGCAGGGAGGTGAGGCTTTGATGTGAACTCACTGTAATTGTAGGAAGGGAGAGTGCTGGGAGGTGGTTATTAGGTTTCAGAGAGATTCATGTTCCTGAAAAGAGATTTAATTCAACTTTTTTTTTTTTTTACTCCAACAACTTCATCTTGAGATTAAAAACAAAAACAAAAATTGCAGCAGAGTTTGTAACTTGACTGAGGGCCAAACTTAGCGGGGGTGGAAATATGAAAGCCTTGATCACTAGCCTATGACCTAAGTCAACTCTGATCCCTCTTAACAAAAGCTACTTCACTTCCATCCACTTGGTTTGTTTCCTTTTAATAATACCTGTTGTTATTAAGTTGAATTGGTTGTTAATGGGTGAAACATAAAGCTAATTGGCTGCTAATGGGGGTGGTAATGAAGCTTATGTAGTACTTCTCATCTGTACTGACAGGTTTCAGAGTAACAGCCCTGTTAGTCTGTATTCGCAAAAAGAAAAGAGTACTTGTGGCACATAGCATCCGATGAAGTGAGCTGTAGCTCACGAAAGCTCATGCTCAAATAAATTGGTTAGTCTCTAAGATGCCACAAGTACTCCTTTTCTTATTCTTTTGATTGACTGGTTGGTTTGTTTAAGGTGAGGGAGGGCTGTGGGCAGTCTCGCAGATCTCCGTGGGCCATATCTGGGGTGCATTTTGGTCATGCTTGCTGTACAGTGACAGTGGATTTTTCAGAACTTTTCATTGACAACGATGATTGAACCCTATTTATTTTAAGTCTTTGTATGTGAATGATTTTTGTAAAATTGTAGCCTGCCCCCCACATGCCACGATTCCCCAAGCTAAGCAGCATATAGCAAAGTCCATTTTAGGATGGGAGACCTCCTGCAAGGAACACCTCTCTGTACCTGAAGGTATTGGTGATTGAGTGGTTTCAGAGTAACAGCCGTGTTAGTCTGTCTTTGCAAAAAGAAAAGGAGGACTTGTGGCACCTTAGAGACTAACCAATTTATTTGAGCATGAGTTTTCGTGAGCTACAGCTCACTTCATTGGATGCATACCGTGGAAACTGCAGCAGACATTATATACACACAGAGATCATGAAACAATACCTCCTCCCGCCCCACTGTCCTGCTGGTAATAGCTTATCTAAAGTGATCATCAAGTTGGGCCATTTCCAGCACAAATCCAGGTTTTCTCACCCTCCGCCCCCCCCCCCCCGCCACAAACTCACTCTCCTGCTGGTAATAGCCCATCCAAAGTGACCACTCTCTTCACAATGTGTATGATAATCAAGGTGGGCCATTTCCAGCACAAATCCAGGTTTTCTCACCCCCCTCCCCCTCTTTTCCAAAAACCACACATACAAACTCACTCTCCTGCTGGTAATAGCTTATCCAAAGTGACCACTCTCCCTACAATGTGCATGATAATCAAGGTGGGCCATTCCAGCACAAATCCAGGTTTTCTCACCCCCCCCCACCCCCATACACACACAAACTCACTCTCCTGCTGGTAATAGCTTATCTAAAGTGATCATCAAGTTGGGCCATTTCCAGCACAAATCCAGGTTTTCTCATCCTCCGCCCGCCCACCTTGATTATCATACACATTGAAGAGAGTGGTCACTTTGGATGGGCTATTACCATCAGGAGAGTGAGTTTGGGGGGGGGGTGGAGGGTGAGAAAACCTGGATTTGTGCTGGAAATGGCCCAACTTGATGATCACTTTAGATAAGCTATTACCAGCAGGACAGTGGGGTGGGAGGAGGTATTGTTTCATGATCTCTGTGTGTATATAATGTCTGCTGCAGTTTCCACGGTATGCATCCGATGAAGTGAGCTGTAGCTCACGAAAACTCATGCTCAAATAAATTGGTTAGTCTCTAAGGTGCCACAAGTACTCCTTTTCTTTTTGGTGATTGAGTGGTAGTCTTCCCTTCCCTGCACCTGAATCAGTGGTGAACCAATATCACTAGCATGATATCAGGAGATCGACTTTCATGTGCATAATAAAATGAAAGTCCATCTCTGGTCACTAAAAATCCCACGGAATTTTATGTAATAGCAGGGTGTATTATCCTGGTGCCCTGGCTAAATCCCAATTTGGGTAAAGTAGGGAAGCAGAATTTCATTCAATTTCTCCTACATTTTTTTGTAAGATAACTTCACCCTCTGTCCTAAGCTGTTGTATTGTGTTGCTATGTGCTGTTATGCAGCTGCTAGGTCTCACACCAGGGGTTGCTGCCCTTTCAGTGATGGGTGATGTGACTTTTATTTATATAATCTTTTGAAGTGCCTTGGGATGAAAAGTTAGATCACTTACCTCTGAAACAGGTGAAGTAATACTTAAGTCTTGGAATTAACTGGCTAACAACTGATCTGAGGTGCATGGCTAAAAGGTGAGATAGGAGTTCATGTCTGTTGTTCTTGGGTGAGGTTCTGTAATGGCAGGTTTCAGAACGGCAGCCGTGTTAGTCTGTATTCGCAAAAAGAAAAGGAGGACTTGTGGCACCTTAGAGACTAACAAATTTGTTAGTCTTTAAGGTGCCACAAGTCCTCCTTTTCTTTTTGCGTTCTGTAATGAGCAACTCAGTCGCAGATCCCTTGACAAATGACTGCTCTGGATTTCAAAATTCATGCTACTTTGGTGTCAGAATGCAGAGCCCCACTGGAAACACAACCTCCATGACGTTAATTGCCCTGGGGAGCAGTAATCCCCGGGGCTGAGGCACTAATGAGCTCTTGTGCTAAGTGAGCGGAGAACAATCAGTGAACAAGTATCGAGTATTCATGCGGGTCACAAGTCCATTGTGAGCTATTCATAGCCGTTCTGCTGGATGTTTTTGGCAGCAAGGAGAGCTGGGTTCAGTTATATAGGGCTTCCTTCTGAAATCTTAACAAATCAGACTAGCTCAAACTCCCACCTTGGAGGATTCCCAACAGGAAGCAGGAGCACCATTCTGCCTCTGTTTCTGGTTTGTCCAGGCCCCGCTACCCAACTGTGCCAGCAGCTGTGGGTTTCTTGAGGGTGATCCCTTGCCCCAGGAACACTTGGTGTAGTTCTCTTGCCCTTTGGTTACCCAGCCGGGATAATCAGGTTTGATTGCCCCCAGACTTAATACTGCATTCTGACCCAAACGCCCCTCAACGATCACATAACAGACATGCAGCGAGGCCTGGCTAATTCCCCTAGCTCACCAACAGATACTGGGAGACAGCTCCTTCCATGGAGCTGCTGTCCAGCTGGAGTTCTGAAGCAGCTCTGGGCCACTCTTCTCACTGTTCATCAGGAGGTATCAGAAGCAAGCTCCCTACTCTCTAATGGTTGAGCCACTACCAAGGGGCCAGAAGAGGTTGTATCTCTTTAAATACGATACCGTCTCCTTGCCGGGTGCATGACTCAGCTGACTGGCACAAGCATTAAATGGTGCATGTCTGGTCGATAACCCAAGTCACTGCCTTCAGCAATATCTCATCCTGAATAATAACAACATTCTTCACTCCACAGGCCCTTTCACATCTCATAGTGTTTACGGTGAATCAGTTAAACCTTTCAGGAAGGTGTTGCCTCTATTTTACAAATGGGGAGGGAAGCACAGAGTGGGAGTTAGGCACCTGTCGTCATTGTCATGCACTTAAATACCTTTGAATATCTGGCCCTAAGCATCTTGCCCCAAATCACTTTGTGGCAGAAGCAGGAATAGAACCAGGAGTCCTGAGTCCCCATTCCCTGCTCTAGCTACTAGGCTAAATTTCCTACACTAAATTAGACACTAATCAATGGGAAGATGAGATTTATAAATCGTTTTTATTATTTGGAGGACACATTTTTTTATATTTCCCAAAGGAGTCGCCCACATCTTATGTTTTATGTTGTTGAAAAGTGGAAATAAGCCTGGACAAAACCCCTGATCAGAGTGCCCCCAAAATTTATTACTCCCAATTATCTGGTAAAATAACCTTCTTCCTGACCATCTCCTGGACAGCTGTTTTTCTTTCTCTCTTGACTTTCCTCTGCAGCACCAGGTAAGAAGAGAGCCTAGTAATTGGGATTAAATGATGCTGCAGTATCCATTCATTTCTTGATGCTTTGTTTTCCCCCAGAGTGGCACTAAATATTCATTGAACTTCCAAGCAAATTAAGAGGGAAGAGGCTTGCTTATTGAAAGTCAAGCCAGGGAACATAATGGTCTCCAGCAGTTACCCTTATTTGGCTGGTGAACAGAAAATAATACTACTTTGGGGACTTCTTAGCTGTTTATTGCTCTGACAAGTTTGTCCTTCACCAAAAGTTAAAATGGCAGCTCCAAAAAGATTTGAAAAGCTATTGTTCTCCAGCATTAACCAGGCCAAAATTCTACCAAAAGCTTGAAATGAACCTTTTCTGAGGCTGGGAAGAGTTCAGTGAACTTTTTCCCCCTTCATTTTTGTTGCAAGTGTTTCTGGGGGAAGTATGGCAGCAGAAGCGGTGAAGCACTGAGCAAGACATCAGGAGTGGTTCACTTGGAATTCTTGGTGAAGATTCAAGTCCATGTCTAGTTTCAGCAAAGCAGATTGCCAGACCCTAATTCTAATTACTGATTTTTTAAAAAAAATTTTTTAATCATGGTGCTCCTTTTGCTGTGCCCTCTGGCTTTTGTTGGATACTGAGAGATGGAAGAAGAACAACCAGCTGCAATCATCCTTGTGTTTGAAATGATAGCCATGGCAATCTTCTATGTGTATATGTGGCCTGGCTTTAAGTGTACATGCCTCTGCACAGTAGCTTAAAGGTGCCAAAGAACAGAGGTCCAGGTTCTCTGTGGATGCAAATTGCTGGAGCTCTGTTGACTTGAGTGGTGATGCACCAATTTACATCAGCAGAGAATTCGATCCAGAACCTCCGTCCCAAAGAGTTTACAGTCTAATGCAGTGGCGAAGAAATGCAGCATGACTAACGGATCCTATGGCTGGATTGGAACCCCCTTTCCGTGTGGCTGTTAAATGTTTTCTCCCAAACACAATATGAAAGGCAACCCTGAAAAACTGAATGCCTGCAGTGATGTTAATGAAATAAAACTAAAAAGGGGTGCATTAACTAGGCCGTGCCTACATGAGCTAGGGGGCTGAGACACAAAGGTCCATGTCAGTTTGTAAGATATCACTGATCATAAAGTTCACATTGAGCAGTAGGTCCTAATCCTGCTCCCACTGAAAACTCCCACTTCATTGGGCAGGATCTGGCCCTTTGAGCACATAGCTGGATGGAATATATGAAAGAAGGAATCCCTTGGAATCAGAAACTGCTGGATGTATCCTCTGCCCCTTCCCATCCCATTCTTCTGTTCTAAGCTATAAGGTCACTGACTGCTGTTTACATTGGCAGTGAGTCTGTTCACTGTGTCAGATTCAGTTTAGGGATGATGCTTTGAGGACTGTACCGTATTAAAAGGGTGTTACAAATGATCACTTCAAGTCAGTCTCAGTTAAATGGAAATAGAACCTAATGGGTTTAGACAAAATTAAGCCTATATCAGGATCTGCCAGGGCCGGGCCATGATATGGCATCTTGTAGAAAGCTCCCTAATACGGCACTGTCCTCTAGTGGCGAGAAGTGACCATGAAAATAAGTACAGTACTAGTAATCGTTTGTATTATAGTAGTGCCTAGAGATCTCAAAAACATACCTTTTTAAAGGAGTTAAGACAGTCTTCAGTATGTGAGTGAGAATTGTCATGCATCCCAAGAGCTCTTGATTGCTATTGCATGGCAAGATTTTCAAAAGATCTTTGCACCCGTGAGCACAGCTGTTCTCCAGGAGTATGAGGGGACAACTTCTCTGTTTTCAATGGGAGCTGCTGGGTGCTCAGCCTGGATGAAAACCTGGCCACAAGTGTCTTCCCTCCACTCGAATAGCCTTCTTATTTCATGGAATCTCTCAAATTAAAAAATTAAGTGATCACCTGGCATATAATTGACGGGGAAGGGAATGTGGTTTCACAAAACAGAGGTGGGAGTCATTGACATGGCTTATAAATCTGCATTAATGTTTCTAATTGCCAGCTCTCATGCCATAACAGAGGCTCTTAATGAAGAGTGAATTATGGAAGTGCATGGGATTACCTAACATTACACTAGTCTAACCATTTATTTTGCTGCCATCTGCTGGCCTTACTCTAGGCCACCTGAGCTCTTCAAACAGCCCTGAATCAGCTCCTCCCCAGAATCCTCAGCCACCCTTTTGAAGTCCATGCAGACCGACCCCTGTCGTGTGGTAGGAACCTTTATTCCACACTCCTGCTATCTGCGCCATGAGTCCTTCAAGTAAACAGGGAATGCCTCAGCACCCTCAGTGCAGGAGTCTGTGCTGTGCCCTGGGCCCTGAGTTTGCCGGTGCTCAGCTTACTCCTTATTTTTTGAGTACTTGCACAACTAGAAGGCCCTGAGAGCATCTCACTCCCTGTCCCCATGCTTATCACCTTAGATACCCCTATGTTCAGAGGATACCTAGTTTGATGTTCCTGTCTAGCACCTCCCTTCTATAGGGCACGCAGCCAGCATCTGTGCAGAGTGATGGGGGTATCCTGTAACCACCCACAGTTTCCAACAGCCACAGCTCTCCAGGAGTTTTAACCATACACCTGACATTAGGTAAGATTTGATTTTGGGGACCTGCTTCTCCCCTCCATTTATTCAAGCCTTGTGTCTCGAGCAAGGGGCTGGAATTGAAGGGGAATCTTGCTTTCTGATAGCGTGGCCAGCTAAAATCCCACTGAACTCTTTCTAGTCTGAGTGGGTGCTAACAACCCCATGGCATTTTCCATAAGAGTGGGGGCAGGGAGTTGTCCTGGTCTCAGACTTGCCCTCTGTCTGCTATTGTAGAATGTGTGAGATGATTGCCAGCCTCCTACCCCAGAGGTGGCTGCATTTCAGTGGTGTGATCTGTCAATTGTACAGTGCTTTGGAATCCTTTGGGGGTGAATGATGCTGTAGGAAGGGAATATATTGTTACTGCCCTCGTAAACACTGTGCCTTTCCCTAATCATCTTTGGTATTATTATTAGATGTTGGCATTTTCTGTCAACTCATTAGTTTATTGGAATACTATTTTAACCCACAGCGGTTGGTATGGTTGACTTTCTGTTGTGTCCGAGGAAATGTAAAAGGATGGTGTGACCAAAGGGTCTGTTTTGAGGGATGTAACCAGAACAACAAAGTGGTACAATTCACCCAACCCCATGAACATCACATCATGCCCCAAGTATAGACTGCAAACTCTTTGGAGCAGTGGATGGCTTTTATTGTGTGTTTGTCCAGCATCTGCCACAATGGGGCCCTGATTCTGACTGGGGCCTCTGGGTACTACTGGAATATAAATAATAGATTCCACCATTAGAAAAAGCCTACGATGAGTAGAAAGGATTCAGTACCATACCAGTGCTGATGAAGGTGGTGTCCACATGGTAGATTACACATAGCGCAGAGTGTGGGCTTATAGCTGAGGAAAATAGGGCAAGGACCTGTGTGTGTGCGCATGTGTCGGAGGGTGTTAAGTGCATGAAAGGGATTGAAAAGAGTCTGAGAGTTGGGGTAAAGCGGCACAGGAATGAATGAGAGAATGTATTTAGAAGCATGTAAGTAAGAGACCTTGAGTTAAATGTTACCTTGATCTCTTTGCAAAGCCCATATTCTCAGTATTTGGTGATTTTGAGATTTAAAAAAAACAAATTTAAATGGGCTATGGGTCAGCCTCTTAATAAGTCAGTGGGCGTCTTTCTCCATTGAATTCAGTGGGCTTGGGATTAGATCCTAAATAAATAAACCCTTCAGTACCAACCCAGTACCTGTCCCCATCACTGAAGAATAACCCTCGGATAACAAAGGAATGTGTGTGCAAGGGGATGGGAGAAGTGTTTCCTGGAAGGGAAAGGAATCACTTTTAAGACCCCAAGTCTTCTTACAAACAGAAGCGAGGGAGTGGGGAATTTATATTTTAAAACTATGAAAAAATATTTTGATGGGATCTGTTGTCACTGGCCCCAACCTCTGCCGCTGCCCCCGAGCCAATTCTCATTGTACAGCAGGTGGCGATACAGCTTCAGTTCCAGGCTGGGAGCTGAACGAGAGAGGGTGGTAAATTTCCTGGGCCACAAAGCCGCAGAGGCAGGCAGAGTAGGAGGTGGTTTTAGGAGGCAGGGCTGGACTGACGGTGGTTTACTGTACAACTTCTGGTTGAGCATGTGAAATCTGTTGTTAACCCTGACAAATGACCGAGATATTGAAAGGTAAAATGATGTTCAGTCAGGCTGAAGTAGCCTGATGTCGCTGCTCCATGGCAGGAAAAAGCCATTCCAGCTCCTTTGCTGCCAGGGAGGCTTCTCCGGTTTCCACCACAAGTGACAAGGGAATTACCCTTTGGTCTGTTGCTCCCGCCCTGGCGTGGCCCGGATAGGATGTCAGACTCTGGAAATGGCTTCTGTGGGCTGTGAGGACGTTTGGGTCAGGCACAGGGACGTGGCGTGTTTTCTCTCCCACCGTTGCTTTGGCTTTGCCATCACAAGTGGCAGATGGGCCTTTCAGTGCTATGGTTTGATTGACTGAGCTGTTCTCATCTCCCCTGTTTCTGGAATGCATCTCACAGTACTCTGGCAAACCCACAGGGTGTTGCCCGTTTGGCACTGGGATAGCACAGTAGCCGGTACCTTAAAAATGTCTAGATACGTCTGGGCGATTGCCAGGCTCAGCATGTACACTCACCAGGATGTGTGCAAACGAGGCATGCATGTTGTCTCTTTTCTAATGTCTTTTATAAGACACCCATCGCTGGAGTAATTTTAAATCTTTTCACAAATCCATAGTCCCAGAGCAATTTCCCAATTGCTACTGTGCTGCATGCCACATCCCTTCAGTACCTGCTGGCCACAGTGGGGCTAGAACTCTGATCCTTCTGGTTCAAAAGCATGGGTCCTGCCACATGAGCAAGGAGACTACGTGGACTACTAGCAGTATAGGATCTATGACACACTGGAGCATTAGAGTCTGTTTGAAGGCAAATGGTTCTTGCATGATCAGTACAGTGTTTTTTTCAGAACAAGGAACTTATTACATCATCTCGTCTCATCAATAGTGAGATTTCCATGCTGGACAAACAGAACTAGAATCTGTTGACTTTCAGGGCAAGGTACAGGCTTTTCTTAGGTGTTTGCCAGCAGGCATGTGACTGTGGGGGAGGTATTCAGTTTATTTCCTAGGATTCATGTCTTTTAACTCATGCCTTGTTATGTCCATTACAGTTTTGAAATCGTGCATGTGCCTGGGGATTTTGTAACAGGCCCGTCTTATAAGCCGAAGCTGTAAACCGGGAGAGGCAATGTGCTACAGTGGGTGCTGGGCTGGGATATAGGTTCTGGTCCAGCTCTGCCACTGAGCTGTGTGACCTTGGGCAAGTCCCTGTGCCTCTATCCTGCTTCCCATCCTCTGTCTGTGGAGACTGTGAACTCTTAGGGGCAGGCAGTGTCTCTTCCTACAAGCATATGTACAGTGCCTATTCTCGGCTGGGACCTCGTTGGGCTTCCATCACACAAACAATAATAAACAGGCTGTGTTACTATTCTCACCCAGGCACAGGCTGGTAGCATTGTTTTCGTCTATCTGGGAGCACATGCAATGCTATTGTGTGGAACAGAGAGTGTCATGGTTTTAAATCCATTATTCCAGATGCTAACATTGGAGACACTGCCTCATATTCTTGGGGCCGGTGACCATGTCTGCCACCAGTGACCAAAGTATGTGTGATGCCATCACCGGTCACAATCGCAACCTCACTGGGCAAGCAAGATTAGGCAAGCAGTGCCTAGACAGATCTCTTGCAGACAGTGCAGGGGTCTTCACCGTGAGAGTGGCTAATGGGATGTTCCCTTGATCGTGTGTAGACAGAACTCTTTGAGCAGCTATATTGTGGCTCCAGGTGGGGAAACCTCCCCTGTTTGGAGAGAGGCTGGTTTTGTTGGAAATGTCTGAATTTTTCCCCTAGGGGTGGGAAGTTGGTCATGTGGTAAATTTGCCTTTTTCTTGAGCTGTTTCTAGTTCTATCATTGCTTTATAGCGTAAGCTGGAGGATTTTTATTGGTTTTTGGTTTTCTGCCAGGAGTAAAGTAAGGATAATTTAATCACATGCTTTAAACTGTGAAAGGAAAGGGGACAGGAAGGGTTATTTCCGTAACTGGCCTGGTGCCTGATGCCAAGGTACCATGGTGATGGCCGCATTAGCTATACCTATATAATGTGTGTTTTCTTTTGGGTTTCTTTTGTTCATCTTCCTCTGAAGCTGCGGATATAGGCCAGTGATCCAGGAAGGACCTCAGACAGAGACCAATAACATAGGCTGCATTCCTTAGGCAAAATTTCCTTTCAATTCAGTGGTGGTCTACACACACACACACACACACACACACACACACACACACACACACACACACACACACACACACACACACACACACACAAAGTTAGTGTGAATGCAGAGCTGGCCCTCGACCCTGCATGGCAGATTCTCTGTTCCTATACGAACTGGTGGGGTTTGGTTAGTCGGAAGGTTTGATAAATGTTGACACATCTGATTTCTGATCTATTCCTTGGTTCCCAAGGATACCGCATATGTTAGGATCTAAGAGAAGCTGCTTATAACCGAAGATGAATGCTTTAAAAATATCAGCGCCCCTCGCTTTTGGCATCAATATTTATCTCTTGTTCCTCCTGCCCCCCCAATGGTCTTTATTTCACACTGTCATCTGAGAATAGAACGTGTGTGTTCTGCAGAGGAGCCTTTTACTCTTTAGGTTGGCTGAATTTATAGATTGAGTCAGATCTTCTGTTATCACAGTGTGTGTATTTTCATTGAGCACAATGCTAATGTCTCTTATGCTTTTCCTTTGTGCGCTGATGACAGCTATGGAACTGAGATCCAGAGACTGAAGTTCTCTAGCTATCCATGGCAGGTGGGCATGCGTGCGGTGGCAGTACACGCTTCCCCTCCCCCACTTCACCCCATTCATGTGCTTCAACCTTGTTCTGCAGACATTACCTTTAGTGATGGGGAAGGAAGGGAAGGCTTCATGGATCGATCAGCTCTTGACCTCGCTGCTGAGAATGCCAGCAAGCTGGGGAGAAGGGTGGCCTTCACAACTCAGTGAAGTGAAGAACCTTCCAAGCCCATCCATGCTGGGAGGGATGACTCAAAGGAACAAAATTAGGCTGAATATCGAGAAAAACATCCTGACCCAGAGCCAGATCGGATTGTGCAATAACCTCCCCCTCCCCCGGGGAAGTACACATCTGGATGTCGTGCCAGTGTAATGTTGCAGGACGTGCAGCGTGACATCAACATTGCAGTTACTGGTAGCTCTGCTCTCTATTACCACACCAGAGCAAACCAGTGGTTCTAATCCAGTATCTTCCTATCCTGGATGAAGTGACCTGTCATTTATCCTCCAAGGGCTACGCGAAGCTCGTCTGTCTTTCCTTGGGGTGGAGTCTGCCTCCTCTGCGGGGACTGCTGATCCAGCAACTCCATGAACAGGCAGCTAAGGCTTGGGAATGGGTCCAGGTTTTGTTCCATGGCAGCAAAGTCAATGCTATCGCTAGCCTCCTGCCCTCTCAAAATGTAGCTTCCTTGGCCAAGGGTTTCTAGATGGAGCCTGTTGCCTCTAGGTCACTTCTGAAGTAGTGACTGAAAGTCAGTTTGGCCAGTGAGAGACTTTTTAGAGCAGTAGTTCTCAAACTTTTGTACTGGTGACCCCTTTCACATAACAAGCCTCTGAGTGCGACCCCCACCTTATAAATTAAAATCATTTAAAAAATATATTTAACACCATTATAAATGCTGGATGCTAAGCGAGGTTTGGGGTGGAGGCTGACAACATGCAACCCCCCCCATGTAATAACTTCACGACCCCCTGAGGGGTCCCGACCCCCAGTTTGAGAACCCCTGGTTTAGAGGAGTTTGTGCACTTCCTACTACGGAAGTGCCATATCACAATTGATTCCTGCCCGCTGCAACACACCCATTCCCCCACAAACCCGCTTCACTGAGGTTCTCTGCAGAGATCATCAGGGATTACATGGGTCACGAAGATGGAACTCCTCTCCCTCCCAGATCATGGTTTGGGCATGTCATCAGGGCAGAATGAGTGGAAGCTGGAGCTGCTTCTGCCCATGCTATGGACAACAGGAGGACTTTGGTTTCCTCCAGGGCTGTCCATCTACACCTTTCACTAGTAGTAATATAGAAATAAATGCCAGCATTGAAATACAATGCTATGGCACCGTGTGGGGGAAGGGTAGGAGCTTTGTCTGCTGCCAGGGTCTGGCATATCACACTGTGGCGAGAGTGCCAAAGAAATCCGTGCCGAAGCTTTGAATGTGCCTGCTGTAGCTAGAGAAGGCTCAATGACTTAGGACAGGTGGCACTGTCCTTATCCAAGTGCTGGCAGAATCCAAGATACTCTTGTTGCCAAGTCCTTTGATCTTACTCTTGGCCCCCAGCCTTTCTCTGGGGCTCCTGAAGCCCTGGTTAGAGGGGTGACTTCAGGCAGTGCTCACAGCGATTTAATTTTAGATCCTCAGGATCAAGCATTTGTAATCCATTGGAGATTGCCTGTAACTCATTGTTGCCACCCTTAATGTGTAAATGATGAACTGTAACCTGAGCTACTGTGCACCTGCCTCACTGTCAGTTACCTAGGAGGGGTTTAATGCTTTAGGAATGAATTGGTGCTGAGACCGCCATTTAGATGGGAATACACACAGTAAAACTTTGAGATTGCTGTATAGTTATAGTTCAAGTGCCTTATCAATAGCTAATTCGACCAATCAGATAGGGTATCTCCTCCTCCTTCTAAAGGGCGCGTGAATTAAGGCACAAAGGGGTAAGCGTATGTCTACACTGCAAAGAAAAAGTCATGGCACTGAGTCTCTGAGCCCAGGTCAATTGACTGAGGCTTGTGGGGCTCTGGCTGTGGGGCTAAAAATAGCAGGGTTGTTGCTCCCTCTTGAGCTGAAGCCTTGGGTCTGAGACCCTCCCCTCTCACTGAACCACGTGACCCTTCTACTTCTTGCTCTTTGGGACTTCAGCTTGTACTATTCGCACGACTTAACCTTTGTTTTCATAATACTTAGCTACGTAACACTCCTCCATAGATCTCAAAGCACTGAGCAATGTGTGGTATGTATTTTCATTCTTTTTTTAAAAAAATCACATGAAACTTGGCTTCCTGTTGGCAGCTGTTGGAAATAGCAATTGCAGACTGCAAGTGCAGACCTGTTTCAGACAGGCATCTTTCCTCAGCAATGAATGGCAGGTAAAGAGCTGTTTAATTCCATATATTACTCCTGGCAGATTTATACCAGATCAGAGCAGCTGTGCAGCTAATTTGGTATCCTGCCTTTGACAGTGGTCAGCACCAGATGCTTCTGAAGCTGGCCCCGTTTTTATTCCATACAATGGTTGGAAGAGATTGCAGGCACCTTCCATTTCATAAAATCTTCTTGGTGCCTATGAATATTGCATTTCTGTAGCAACTAAGCGAAATAGACATTGTATCTAAATTACATGAATTGTGGACAAACAAAAAATCAGTTTGATGATGCCCTGCTACTATTTTCAGGGGGAAAGTCACCCCCTGTGCTGAGGTTCCAGCACAAGCCTTTTGCACCTATTTGAGTGTTTTGCTGGCCCTCTGTAGAGGAGCGAATGTCCCCTTTCAGTGTAGAAAAGGCCAAGCATTTTAGGTATTGACTTATGTCTGAGTTTATGCCAGGTCGGAATTGTTGATAACCTGCACCATCATCACCTCTTAAAGGTCACCCTTTGTCTTCCGATCTGCTTTCCTAACCAAGTAATGCTATGGTTGCACAATTCCCTTTCACTAGCTTCCATATGCGGCTGCTAGTGCAGCTTTGTCCTCCTGGATTGATAACACTTGTCTTCCGTAGGCAATTGGTTTATTCTTTAACAAACTGGATTATATGAGCCTAATCCTCCTCCCATTCACACAGGAATAAATTGGGAGTAACTCAGTTGGGCTCGCTTGTCTGCAGTGGTATAAAGCTGTCAATGAAAGGAGACTGGGACCTTCATTTTGTATTTGCCAACCTACCAACCCATTGTAACTTTTTTGGAATGCACAACACTTTAAGGTGGGTTCTTAGTTCTATTTTTAATTACACAGTTCCAATAACATGCAAGTCTCCAAACATTTCTGGGCTTGCAGTCCCAGTCTACGTTCTAATTCAGGCCAAAGCCTATATAAAATGCTCACAATGAAGACAGACTCTCCTCACATTCAGAGCAGCTTGCTTTAAACTGTTCTCCTCTGTCATGCATGAATAATGATTCCATACCATCTTGTTGTGCTTCCCGCACTGCCAGCTTCAGCTTGAAAAAGCCATCCGGGTATGTTCTGTGAGCACGACGGGACAGACTCATCCTTAGTTAAATGCCAGTCGTTTTAGGGCTGGACTTGGCCCCATACTTTTGTAATGTAAGGACAAATATGTTTCTCATAAAAGTGAGGTGCCGATGGCAGAAGCTTAAGTAAAGTGAAGGCAGAGGCCGTGCAAGCTTCCTCCACCCCTTCTCTGCCAATACTCTTCAGTCCTGACCTCTGTCACACTTGCAAATCTTTGGAGTATGGAGTTGGCTCTGTGATTTGGCCAAACAGCAAAAAGGGGCAAAACTAAGCCCATTTTCGCAGTGACTCGAGTGACTGTGAGGGGGATTTTCAAATGCCTAAGTGACGTGAGCACAAATCCATTCACTTTCAATGGCTCTTGTGCACCTGACTCACTTAGTTGATTTGGAAAAATCCCACCCTGAATGCCCAGATGAATTTCCCCCGAATCAGGGCAAATGTTGTATACTGGCAGAGGACATATGCTAGGATCCATCTCACGATAATAAGCTTCCGCTATAGCACAGCAGGAACTAATTGTGGTGCAGTTGCAGCTGTATCTGAGCGACGTTCAGTGTATTTTAATAAGCACTTCTTTGGGGAATTATCTTTCGCATTTCTCTGACTGTATCACAGTCTCTTTGTATCTATGTTGCTTCACAACCTTGTGCACAAATTCCAGCGTACGCTGACACACAGATGGAAGTTGGTAACAGACATACAGAGCTAATTTCCCTCGCGTGATGTTACCGGAGATGTCAAGCTGTCAGTATTGCGAAGAACCGCAGATGACATGGAAACTGAAGCACCAGAGATTTTTTTGGAGAGTTCAGACCTGGACCTCCTCTCTCCTCCCCTACTGTTGTCCAAAATGTGAGACATGCTTTCTAACAGGAAATCAATATAGAGTGCAGGCCAGTTTGTTCAGCCTGCATTGGGCGTGAAGTCTGACAAGAGACATCATAGACAGCAAAGCAGCTGTGATGCCCCCTAGCTAGTCGCTGTTGTCAAAATACTGCTGCTTTTTCATTTTTTTTCATATTATATTGGATCATCCAAAATTCAAGCATCTGGAATTAGTTTTGTATGCAAGATGGCCAAGCCAGTTTATGTTGCTTATTGCTGCTCCCCGATGATATCTCTGGCATACTACATGCTGTGGGGAACAAGTCTCTTGATTTCTTGAATGCCATGTTTCCATGCATATGTAGGACAATCGCTCTCCAGTGGGCTCCCTATCTTCATTTGGGGTATTGGCTATATCCACTGGATCTCTTTCAGGATCTATACTAAGGCTGAAGAAACATCAAGAAGGCAGTGGAAGTACAAGGATGCTTCACAAATGGGTGGTGGACCAGTTCTTGGTGTCTGAATCCATGAGCTGGCCATGTTCCCTAGCCAACACATGCATGTTGGGGATGACGTCTACAGTCACCTCTCTATACCCTGCAGAAGCAGCCACAGCAGTCCTAGGTTGCTTACTGTAGACTTGGGGCTAAAGATTTTCCTCCTCAGACTCATTCAGGTATGACTCAGGCTACATCTCTGACCAGCTGTGCACCCTGGGCCAAGTCACTCTCCGTGCCTCTGTTTTCTCTTGCACCCTTTAGCCTATTTTGATCAGAAGCTCTTTGGCCCAAGGATGGTCTCTCACTATGTGTTTCTAACACAAGAGGTCTCTGTCTGAGTTGGGGCATCTAGGTGCTATCCCAAAACAAATGATAGGCTGTTCGTTTGCCGTGTGTGTGTGTGTGTGTAACACCAACAGACACCAGTCGTCGGCAGGCGGGATCGGACCTGGGACTTCTGGAGCTAAATGCATGAGTCTCTACTGCATGAGCTAAAAGCCAGAGGCCTTTTAGCTAAGGCTGTAAAGCAGACTCATTAATCTCTTTCTCTAAGTGGTCTTGATGCCACTAGATGGGACAGCACACCACACCCAGACAGTGTGTGGGTTACATGTGCTCTTCCTGAGGGTATGCTTTTAGGGGTCCACATATCTTAGACTTTATAAAACATGGAGAAACAATTACGTGTGCAAAAATAAAGCAGTTTATAATACATGACTACAGGTATTATGTCACTGCATTTATAAGTGAACGTCTCAAGCATGGCATGTATGAGGGGGCCAACAAAGCAAAACTTGGCACCTCTACTCTAGTAACCACAATGGCTGCTGGAGCTGCATGGCATAATAGCCCTCTTTGAGATATCTAGAACCACAGGTTCCTATCCTAGCAGGGGTGACTCAGCCTCTCTGTCTCCAAAGTAAATAAGCTGCATTCCAGGCTATAAACAGAGCATGGGATCTTTGACCCGCAATAATCAAGGGCCATGGTCCATGTGGACGAAGATCACATGCCAACGTTGATTATAGGATGGGGTTTGCCCAGGTGACCTGGCAGCATGCTGTTTGCTTGGCAGCTGCCTTCTATCCTAGAGCTGGCTGCATTTCAATGGCAAAAGGTTTCCTATCTGAATGTCATTTATGAAGCACTTTGACATGAATGGTGATATAAATTAATGCCTAATCATAATCTTACATTTGTATCTGGGAATAATGAAGAATATTTAAATGTGTTCTTTCTTTGTTTGCCTTTCCCCTTAAAAAACCTTGCAATTTATCACTGTCTGTCTGTGATTTCTTTTTCCCCTCCCTTCCTCCCCCATTATCTAGAAATCAATGCTGAATTATGCATCACAGGAAAGAAAATGCATCACCACTGACAGCAGCACTATTGCACAAGGTCCTGAAGAAAGCTGCTTAATTGTAGGGGTTTTTTAAATTCAGGTTTGAAATACCTTTTCATCCAAACCAAATCTGTGACCCTGATCCTACATCTATGTACTTTGTGATGTGTCCCATCTGCACTGCTGTGAATGAGCGAGGTGGCAAAGTTTGCAGATGATACGAAACTGCTCAAGATAGTGAAGACCAAAACAGACTGTGAAGAACTTCAAAAAGATCTCACAAAATGAAGTGACTGGGCAACAAAATGGCAAATGAAATTTAATGTGGCTAAATGTAAAGTAATGCACATTGGAAAAAATAACCCCAACTATACATACAATATGATGGGGGCTAATTTAGCTACAATTAATCAGGAAAAGATCTTGGAGTCATCATGGATAGTTCTCTGAAGACGACCACCCAGTGTGCAGCGGCAGTCAAAAAAGCAAACAGGATGTTAGGAATCATTAAAAAAGGAACAGCGAATAAGATGGAGAATATCTTCTTGCCCTTATATAAATCCATGGTGTGCCCACATCTTGAATACTGCGTACAGATGTGGTCCCCTCATCTCAAAAGATATACTGGCATTAGAAAAGGTTCAGAAAAGGGCAACTAAAATGATTAGGGGTTTGGAACGGGTCCCATATGAGGAGTGATTAACGAGGCTAGGACTTTTCAGCTTGGAAAAGAGGAGACTAAAGGGGGATATGATAGAGGTATTTAAAATCATGAGTGGTGTGGAGAAAGTGAATAAGGAAAAGTTATTTACTTGTTCCCATAATAGAAGAACTAGAGGCCACCAAATGAAATTAATGGGTAGCAGGTTTAAAACAAATAAAAGGAAGTTTTTCTTCACTCAGTGCAGAGTCAACCTGTGGAACTCTTTGCCTGAAGAGGTTGTGAAGGCTAGGACTATAACAGGGTTTAAAAGAGAACTGGATAAATTCATGGAGGTTAAGTCCATTAATGGCTATTAGCCAGGATGAGTAAGGAATGATGTCCCTAGCCTCTGTTTGTCAGAGGGTGGAGATGGATGACAGGAGAGAGAGATCACTTGATCATTACCTGTTAGGTTCACTCCCTCCGGGGCACCTGGCATTGGCCACGGTCAGTAGAGAGGATACTGAGCTGGATGGACCTTTGGTCTGACCCAGTATGCCCAATCTTATGAGTCCTGTGGAGGGTCTAACCCTTGAAGTATGCAGTAGTGTTGTAGCAGTGTCGGTCCCAGGATATTAGAGACACATTTTTTTATTGGACTAACTTCCCTTGGTCAGAGAGACAAGGTGCTAAGCAGCTGGTAGCTCACTTTGACTTTAACTGGAACAATGGGTGCTCAGTTTCTCTAAAAATTGGGCCATTACTGTCTGTATATAGTAGGGAAGATTTCAAATGAGCTGAGTTAGCTATAATGTGTTATCATGGCTATAATGACATGCAGCCGATGAAGCGAGCTGTAGCTCACGAAAGCTTATGCTCAAATAAATTTGTTAGTCTCTAGGGTACCACAAGTACTCCTTTTCTTTCTGCGGATACAGACTAACACGGCTGCTACGCTGAAACCTATAATGTGTGGTTTAGTTATTTTTGTTACCTAATCACTACAGATGTATTCTTAAGTTAGACAATCCCCCAGCTACATAATGTGCACTTAATATATCCCCCAGGAGAATGTGTTATAAATCAACTTTTATTTGATGCACGTGTAGACAGCACACAGTCATAACAGACATCCAAATACAGAAAAACAGCAAATACACACTTTAGCCAACACAGAAGAAGAGGGAGTAACACCAGTTGAGAATAAATACAGTAAAGTACTAAAACAAAAGAGTCTGCCTTCACTGCATCTTTTCAGAGCCTAATGGAGAATATACAAAATGTTAATCTTGATATCAATCTTGGAGTTGCTTTCAGTACGATTCAGGAAATCCACCCTACCTTATCATGCACTACTTCACTTTTGTATTTTATAAATGCATCTTTCAAGTATCTTCAGCTAACCAGATGTACCAAGTATACATGTGGTTTATGAATGAAATGCTTTGGTTTCTGCAAAACATCAATGAGCTTTGTGTTAGGGGCTTGTTACAGGGAGCAGGGTGCCTGTTTGAGATAAAAAACTCATTTAACACACAGATTTCCAAGGCAGTCCTTTGTAGGATCAGAACCTAAGAGGTTTTGCACAATGAGCACTGTCCTGATGCTCACAGAGCCCAAATAAATGAAGAGGAGTCTACCCACATGGAGCTCAGTGCAGATCTGCAGACTTACTCTGTTGGTTCTTCAGCTTAGGGACTATGGGTAGGGTTTTACCAAGTGCTGCAGGAGCACAAGTCTCCTTGACTTTCCAAGAAGCTGTGAGTGCACGACAGGGGATGGATCACTCTGACTGCCTGTTCTGTTCATTCCCTTTGAAGCACCTGGCATCGGCTACTGGCGGAAGACAGGATACTGGCTAGATAGACCATTGTCTGACCCAGTATGGCTGTTCTTATGCTCCACTATTGATGATATTTCTGGTAAGTCACTTAGGCATTTCTGAAAAGCTCTGAAAGTCTGTAATTGGCATATAAAGCACTATCTAGCTAGAGCCCTGTTTACATAAATGTAAAATAAGTCCCTTCAGAAATCTTCCCATTAAATAGAATATTTGTGTTCTGAAGTAAATGTTTACCTTTTTAAAAGTTATTGTTCAGATGTTTTTTCTTTACAAAGTTATTCTCTTAGACCCTCCTATCCTTAGAAACAAGAAAACTTTTCATTTGAGAATGTAAACTTGCTGAAGCAGTTACTTTGTAGCTGCAAGCAGAACAGTACTCTTGAAGCCAGATTTCACTCCACACTATGTCTGGCTGCCTCCTTTCCAAAAGGCACCATGCCACCTTCTACTACCGACTCTGCGGGGATTACCCACCTTCCAGCAGCACAGAAGCCAGACAGAGATTTTATTGAATCTGACCCTAAACTTGTCACACGCTACTCCAGCATCATACTTACTGCTCATCTCATTTAATACTGACGAAATATACAAACATAATTACAGATTATTTTGCTTGGAAACTATGCCTTTTCTCCCTCTTTCAGTTTTTCACCACAATAGGGAGACTTCTACAGAGAAAGAGGAGTTTCCCTAACTTATGTAACATTAATTAAGAATAGTTATGCTAATATTTCATTGAATGTGATCCATGTCCATTTAAAGCAGGGAAGTGTGCCAGTTCCCAGCATACTTCATTATTTACCATTTGTCAGCCATTCTGTTTGCTGGCAGCAAAAGTCACTCTATAAATTTCTTATGCAGTTTCGTTTAGCAGAACCAAGTACTTATTACGCTGTGAAAAAACTCAGGCGAGAAACCCAGGTTCAGGAGCATTCCAACGCTCATCTCCCTAGTGGTTTCACAAGCAAACAACTCCAAAGCAGGATGAAGACAGACAGCTGTACAGTTTCAGCAATCCCTGCTGGCCCACTCTTTCAACAGCATTGATTGTGGCCTCAAAGGAGGCTGTGCACATACTGCCTTCCTGGCTATGGGTGGAATGGGAAGAGAGAAAAGGCAGAGTCCAGAAGGAAGCTTAACTGAAGCCCATAGAATTCTCTTCATAATGTCACAGCTCACCCAGAGTAACTATTCCTCAATAGCACTACACTCGAGGTAAAAATTAAATTCCTTTCAGTGATGCCAAGACTTTTGATCCACAACTGAGCTGTTATTTAGGAAGGAAAAACAGGCAGCAGCTGGCACTTGAAGTGTCAAAGCCTGTGTTTTCCTTACCTGCAGCTGTTAAGACTTAGAACTATAAGAACAAAATAGGCCTAAAACCAGAGGCAGTGGCCATCTGTATGCCATTCATTTTTCAGATAGGCGCATTTTAAAGCTGAGAGGGATTCTTATAAGGTATGTTACATTGGACTAAGACAGCTTCTACCCTTTTTGGAAAACGGTTTGCCAGCCTTCCTGTTTACTGTATTGCTTGAGTTTGTACATTAAGACAGTAGGAAGAAAGCTGCAATACAAGGTAATGAGGGAATACACTGTGATGCACACTGCTGATAATATTTATCTGATATACTCCTCCTCAGAGATGCCAGACATGTCTTCATCAGTGCTTTCCTCCAAATCTGGTAAGTTGCCCCAAAGCAGTAAATTCACACCTGGAAGAAGGATTGTAAATAACTTAATTTGTATTCTGACCCCTAAGACTAAGAACTGCATTCATTGCCACAAAATGAATGGCTCTTGCAAAACCTATTAGATGAACTAAGACAACATTGCCCAGCTGTAGGTTATTTTCTATTTTTATTCAAAAAGGATCTCTAGAAATATCCTTTTGAACTGCACGATAGTAGCAAGTCCTGTATGAAGAGTAATATGAAATAATCATGTAGCTATTGGTAAATCCCCTTATGGCTGGGTTACATTAATTGTGTTGGTTTGAGGCACAGATGACACTGTAAAAGTGTTTAAACTAACTAATCTTGTGTATGAGAAACAGAAACATAGATGATCTAGTAAAAGGCCACATACTTTGGGAAGGACCCAGAAGGACTGATATTGCTAGATACTTCTAGTTTGTGTGTCAAGTAGTTGTTTAAAAGGAGCTCAAGCAAACTGAATAGTAAGAGCAAATATTGGTTGTAACCTCAGCCTAAGGTAATGGGGATCAACAGAGAAAGTTATCCAGGGTCACAGTGACAACACAGCTCAGCTCAGAATGACCAGTCAGTGGAGGTTGCTTAATAGCACAGTGAAGCTACACACACTACTATAAATAGTATCCTGTGGCTCTGCGTTTACACCACTTGTATTTGTGCAGTTTGCATAACAATATTGCCTCAGAAAATCCTGATTCCCATCAGCAAGAGGTTAGAGTAAATTTTCTGACCAATTAATCTTACAGCCCAGTGACTTTTTTTTTTTTTTTTTAATAAAGCCACACAAAGTTGAGGTAGCCTGATATAGCATGTTAGATACTTTAAGCTCCAGGTGACATGAACAGTTTCCTCATAGAGCATTCCTTCCTCACAAGCCTCTCTGCTGGAAAGGCAACTCAGTATAGACTCGCTATATACCTTAAGTAAACTGCATATGCTTTGAGACACCTTGCTATTGGGGTGGAGGGGAGTTGCCAGTTAACTCTCCTGTGAGTTAAATAGAACTTCCCTGTTCAGAATAAAAAGAGTTCCTTACCAGATGAGTCTAGTCTGTTCATACCAAAGACTGCTTGGCTGTGAAACATCCAGAAATGTCCATTGTTACAGGACAGCAGGCAAGGTTTGCATGGAGCAATCACATGGTAACCTACAACATTGCCACTAGAACAGCAAACAAACAAAATAATGATCATGTAAGTTCGTGGATGAAAGCCAGTTTGCAATGAAGAACCAACTCAGCTTAATGTTAAATTGGATCTAACCACTTTAGCAGGCAAATTGGTATATAATGTTCTTATCTGGGGAAAATTAATGGTGAGTTTTTAAACAATGGTACAAAAAGTGTCTGAATATATTTACTTAGAGAGAGTGTGTGTGTGGAGTTGCACAAGATTTATGTTTCTTATACAGGGAGTCTTGTCTTATTGCAGAGAACCAAATTCTGTCTGTTACCTGAGTGTACTTTTATCTTAAGTCAGTGAAATTTGTTGTATCTATCATGGAATCTGATTGTTCATTTGTAAAATAGAACTCCCCTGTGAAATCAATGGAGAGTTCTCCTTAAAACTGATGGTACAATAGGACCTGATAAAAGCTAAGTAATTAGGTTGGCATATATATGAGCCTGATTCTGCTCCACTGAAATAAATGGAAATTAAGGGTTTGAGTAGGAACAGATTATAGCCTAATTAATTTACCTATAGTAGATTCCTTTCACTCCCAGTAGCACACCCAGAAGAAAGTGTGTGCTTTCTATTTCAGCATCTAGACAAACCAGAATTCCTTGCTAGCCAAGTCTCAAAAAAAACCCACCTTGTTATTTTTAGTCCAAGAACTTTCCCATCCAAGCTCAGATCTGAGCAAACTGAAATTTTAGGCATAAAGTAGACAAGTGATCCTTTTGAGCAGTTTAGCTTTTTTTTCAAAAAAAAGGAACAGTATTTTAAGTATCGGGCATTAATAAAAACAAACAACAAGCTCCAGGAACTTTCATGTTAATTTTTTCCATCCGCTAGTGAAGAGTAGGTCTGCCAACAGCATGTTCTGTTACAGCAGAACCTCAATTTTATGAGCCTCTTATACAAACCTACTGTAACTGAGATGTTCAATTTTATGAACTCCTGAATCCCCAATTAGTTCATAAAATAGGAATTCTCTACTGTATCTGTTTTAGTAAAGTGGAAGATATGAGTAACTGCATTTCTTTGTGACTTTATTCACACAGCTATCTCAAATCAATACTGAAGCAGTCTCTCTGGAGTCAGTGTTATGCAAGTTTCCTATAGAACCCCACCTTAGTCTTGATACACATTCTTCCGTGCATTTCTGCTAGGGACTTCTACAATGACAGACTAACAGTCATGTCCAAAGGTAGCGGGGCCAAGTTTCCACTGAGCAATGTTATATCAAATTCATTTAATTTGTGACAACTTTAGTGGCCAGTAATGAGAGGTTGCAATGTTGTTGCTGCAGCACATGCATTGTGGAGCAGGTGCTTGTATGATTACGAGTCACATTGAAATATTACTTACCATTTTAAGCATGCAACGTTCTTCAGTTTGCATTTGCAGATGTCAGTGAAATAGCAGCTTCCAATGAAGTCAACCGTACTGGAGGGGAAAAAATTCGTCACAGGAATAGTTTAGACATTTAACATAACTTCACCCAGCCACTTGCTTTTGCGGTAAGCTAGAATTCCAACAAACCAGTGTTAGGTGTTTGAATTTCTTACTTTTCTATTTCCATTCACAATCACCAAGCAAACTAGTATCAAGATAGAAAAGATTCCTATATATTCCACCAGCAAACCCTCAGCCAGCATCACAGTGCACACATGCTAGCTTTCAGGAACCTGCTACCTTCCACCAGGAGCACTGCTTTAGTATATTTGGTTGCTTGGGTTCTAAAGAAGATTCTGTTGGGACCACCCTTCCCCTCTTGAGCGGAGGTGGCAGTGGTTCATACAGCTCAAGGACTGAGAGGGATATCCGCTACATAATACTTTTGCTGGCCAAGGATGCTGGTTGTCGAGCTTAGGACTGCATACCTAAATTCCAGCTTAAGAGTACAAAATGCTATTGAAGGAACCGCAGGTCAGTCCCAGCAGCAATTAAAAAAAAGTCTCAGCTTTTGATTATACAATCCCTATTCTTACACTAAGGCCAGGAAAGCAGGCAGATGTCAAATTTGTGAGCTGAGAGATAGTGCTCCCTGCCTCTTACAATGCTTCCTCAACAGCTCACCTCTAGTTGTCCAGTAGCGTACCATAATACTCAATGGTCTAGGGTCATCTGCTCAACACAGATTTCAGCTGAATCCCAATGCTAAGTGAATGTACTTCAAATATTCACATAGCTGACTCTCTTCACTTCACGGAGTAAGAGGAAGAATAGCAGACCATTAGTGTAAAGCAGGTATTTGAGGGCACCATTAAATAGCAAAAGAGGCAGAGGGGGGTAGAATAAAGATACTTTCAACACAACCTTGAAGAGCATCAAAGTTAAACTCATCACAAACCACGTGAGGAATAGTACGAACGATGCTGAACATTACACTACTGCGTAGTCACTTAATTGCATATCTCCAGTTATCACACCAATAAACTAAAACTGGATTACTTCCTGGAACTGGTTGCTACATAGAAAGGAATAAAAGCACCCAATGTGATGGTCATTTTTATCAAGTCAAGTCAATGACCAAAAGGCATTGCTCACAAGAATCTCAAGATGACACTATCCCAAGCAATTCTATACTCTGTTAGCTATACTCTGTTGCACTGAGTTAGTCATCGGTGCTATAAAACAAAATAGTGCTAATTTTTTTTGAAGATCTTATTCCACTAAGTGCTTTTTCTCCATACTTGAAGTTTGTCCACTGTGAGACCAATCCAGGCACTGTCCTGAGGCACACTCCACTTCACCAGGTTATACATGTAGCAATATCCTTTTTAATTCTACAATCTTTTTGATGGCCAATGAGGGTTTCTCCTCAGGCCTATAGTATGGGCATTTACTACTATAGAGAGACTTAAAGGATCACCCGTGAAACTTTTAGCAGCTGAGGTTCGTAAGTGGTTGATGGGATCTGCAACTCCCCTATATGTGCACACTATAATCCCAGCAGAATCTGCGGTCAGGTAGATTCCTCTTAGGAGAGTAATTAAAAATGAAGCATAATTGAGTGCTTTAGACCAAATCTGACCACCTGAAATTAGTGTGATCTGGTGGGAAGTGCCCATCAGATTCTGTTTTAAAAATCCATGACAGTAATTGAAACTTAATTTTAGAGTAGGCTTATTTACCTCTTTAAGCTTCTAAAAATATTACACACTGGCAGAAAATAAAGTTACAAGCTAGCTGACAAAGTCCCTTTAATGGCTTTGCTCTATATATTTAATTTTTCCTACTTTACCTGAGGATGATGGCTAACTTCTTCTGAATTGTTTCAGACTATGAGTGTGGTTTGGTTTTATGCAACTCAATGAACTGGCCCACAGAGGTAAACATCAGCAAGGCTCAAGAGCTGCTTTGTTGTTGTCCCAGTTCCAAGCAGTCAGTCAGTCCAGAGCTAACCATTTTAACTAGACCACAAGGGAACTGGGCCTCTCACTAGTACTTAGAGGTGATAATTAGTCTTTTTATACAGGGATTGAACTCCGTTACCATTGGGTTCAGTTAGCAACTCACTATCTATATCTACATTAAGAAACTTGCCTATTTACAATGGGTGTCATAGGCAATACGTACTGCTGACCTAGAGCAAGACGTAGTTTAACTGCAAGGGTGAACAGGTTCAAACTATGTTCAACACAGTTTCAGAAATGGTAGGTGATTTGATTTAGTTCTGTCTGTGCACTTGCAGTTAAACCATTTTCAGTACCCTTTCACTATGCTCGTTGCAGACACCCTACATCTTTGTCTGTAGGGAATCAGTGTTCTTTACAGTAGGGCTTTCAGTAGTGGTTGGGTTGCAACAAGTGTCCAGCATTTTTACCACTCTCACTTAAGCTGTCTAACAAAGAAAATGCTGTGCACGGGTATCTTGAATCCAGCTAACCCAGGAAATAATAATAGCGAAGACACCACAGTCAGGCTTCTGTGCGGGTAGTGCAAGTCTGGGATGCATCATGAACATCATCATCGGCGACCCCTTGATTCAAGGATGATCTCTACTACAGATTTACATATGGGTCCTGAGATGACTCAGGAGTCCAATCCTGGAATCACAGATCTGCCGCAATAGGTACAGACATTTCCTGGCAGGCCAACTGCCTGCTGGGAGAAAGTTCTTTCTTTTTTCCTTCCTTCTTTCTCTTTTCAGGTTTGAGAGCAAGGCACTTCTCCTCAAAGCGACCTATTGCTTGATGGAGGATGTGGTGCTACGGGGGTCGGTTGGTGGCTTGCTTCTCCCAGTTTGTGATGTCCACATCAGTTTTCTTGAGGTACACTTTCAGTGCGTCTTTTGTAGTGCATACTCAGCTTGGTAGCACACAGTGAAACCTGTGCTGTGCTGGCTGCACTTCTATTATTACCCATGCTAGCTGGATTCAAGTTAGCTTGGACAGACTAGCCCATGCTAGCTTTTGCTGTGTAGACATACCTTCAAAGCTGGTGATGGTAGAGGCTGGTAGCACTTTGTCTACATCAGGACTCCCAGCTACAATTGTGGTAGCTCTGGTGGATAACTTCTTCTATAGTTCCTTACTATGGACATAGCCAGCTTTAGCATTGGGTCAATTTCCTAGTGCAGACAAGGCCATTGTCAGACTTAACATCTGTGTGTCAGTTTCTTCTTCTGGAAAGTAGGATAGTATTATCTAAATCAGGTGTTGCCTCAACCCATCTTCTGTGAGGCTGTCTGTTTTTAATGTCTTTTGAGCTCCTCTGTAGAAAAGCTGTTAAGAGCAAACTAATATTGTCAAATACTCTTCTGTAATAGGGTTTCTATGGTAGATCTTAGGTAGATAAGCTTTGTCAACTCCTGTCATTTTTAATTGGTTCTGTTTTTGTAAATGGGAACAAAATAATATTTTCAAAGCAAACTGATCTTTCCTATTTTACAACTTTCTTTGACTTGGCGATCCTTCCTAGTTTTCCCACCAGTTGGAGCACTAGTGTAGGCAGCCACTGGCATTTCAACTGTAGTGTTGTGCAGACCCTGCTTTAAGCTATGTTAGATGAGATGGTAGGTAGAATGCCAACAGCTGGTTCACACTAGTATTTCCACTGTTAGAACGGCATCAATGGTAATGTAGGTACAGACTTTGTGAGAAAAGGGGCAATTTGTTTACATAACTTGGTATGTACCGGGTTGAGTGCTCCATGTCCAACATGAGTGCTTCCATTCATTCTGTTAATGGGTGGAAAAAAACAGTCCTGAGAGTTGACCTTCTGCCCTGTATGCAGAGATATAAGTTTACTTAAGAATCTGCATGTTTCCTATTTTGATTTATTCTTATAATTTAGATCCTCAATACATTAGCTCCAACTCTAACCACTCAGCCCCGACCAACCATCATTTGCCATAAAATCAATTATTACAGTATCAGGAAATCACATACCAAGAAATCATTTCCTGAGTCACTAAAACACAGATCGCTATTTTAACTTCATACTGAAACGTGGTTTACTGACTTTCATAAACTCATTTTTGTAGATAATATGTTTTTATTGTACACTAAAACTGTGGATTACATTTGTAACCACACAGATCACTTTAACTCACATTTGACAACTAGCATTGTATGAAAGACATTTTACACCAGTTTAGAACATCTGTGCCAGGAACGAGGTGTCTATTGTAAATCTCAAATGAGACCACAGAACAATGGCTTAGTGATTAGAATGTGTTTAAAAAAATGAACCTTTGTTGTTGTTTTTTAATTAAATTTTAGCCCATCTTAGTTTATCTCCTTTTAACTCGTGCTTACAGATTAACACTTTGTAATTTACATTCTGAATATTTAATTTACTATTTAATATGTAAATATTGCTTTCCCATAGTTACTCATCCTCTGACTCCAGCTTACATTTGATCAATTAACAAGAAAGATTTTTTTTTTCTTCTTCTTTAATTCTTGTCCTTGCTTAACCATGAAAGCCAAATTGGGTTCTTTTTGCTTCTTTCATCTTCACCAGTTAATGCACTCAACAATTCTGTTGATCTATGAGGCCAAACAGAATACAGCTTGCTTTCCTTGATTGATATTGGTTCCTGCACCATTAAGAGCAAAAACATGTTTGTATCCATAAAATAAACAAATTTGACTGAAACAGAGAAAGTAGCTGTATTTGATCGTAGTGACGTTTTTACACTGAAAAACCCACATTTATTTTTGTCAGGCTGGATGTACGTTCAAGATATGCCAATGAACAATCTTATTATCCATCATCTAAATCAGTGGCTCTAAACCTTTCCCGACTACTGTACCCCTTTTAGGAGTCTGATTTGTCTTGTGTACCACCAAGTTTCACCTCACTTAAAAACTAGTTGCTCACAGAATCAGACACAAAAATACAAAAGTGACAAAGCACACTATTACTGAAAAATTGCTTACTTTTTCATTTTTACCATAGAATTATGAAATCAATTGGAATATAAATATTGTACTTACATTTCAGTGTATAGTATATAGAGCAATATAAACAAGTCATTGTCCATACGAAATTTTAGTTTGTACTGACCTTGCTAGTGCTTTTTATGTTGCCTGCTGTAAAACCAGGCAAATATCTAGATGAGTTGACATACCCCCTGGTTCAGAACCACTGATCACAGTTACTAGGGGGGAGAGTGTGTGGCCTTAAGGGTAGAGTAGCAGAATAGGATCAGGGCTGAGATGCATTTCTCGATCTAATACTAACACTTTCTGACATCTTGTGGCAAATCACTTAAGGGACATGGGTTAGGTTTAAAATAATTTTACTGTATATTCTTACTTTGTTACTAACTCTTGAACAACAATTGTAGAAAGTAATCCAGATTTTTCTATCATTTACACTACTTACTTATTTACGGTTCACTAAGCTTGGAATAGGTCATTTATGTGTTGGAAACATCCCACTAGTCTGGGGCAAGGCCCCCAGAGTTTATACTGCACCTGCCTGGAGGGTTACCCTACTACAAACAAAAATAAACTAGATACTGACTTGAAACAGGAGTGAAACTGACACTTTCAAGTCACTTTCACTTCTGTTTAAAGGCTAGTTACTTTCCAGAAGGCTGTTAAATCCAACCCTACAGTGATTGTCACAGGAACATATTTAGAGCCAAACACCAAGAAAACTTCACATTTTAAAGCTGAGAAAAAATGAGTCTTGTTTATTATTTACAGCTTGTATATATGTATTTTCTAAAGTACTATACCATTCTGTGTTTGGACTGTTCCTCAGTTCCTGTTGCAGTAAAATGGAAATACTAATACTTGCTTGCCTACCTGCCCTACACAATTATAAGGAGTAGATTGAGATCTGGGGAGTAGGAACTGGGCCTTCTTATTGATTTGCCTGGTATCTAACACAATGGGGGATTCCTACGGATTAAGGTCTTTGGGGGCTACTGTGACATTAGTCCACTGTTGAGATGCCTGCAGGTGGCAAAGGAAGAGGACTTACCTGGTGGGTGGGATGTCGGTGGAGTAGAGGTCAATCTCTGTGTTGGCCAGCAGCACAGCCTTCATCCCCCGCGAGCTCAGCACCTGCTGGCAGAATCTGCAGCACAGCAGGGACACACACCTGTCCTTGAAGGTGCAGCCACTCGTGGACATGATGGCTCTGGCCCCAAAGGGTCCGTCCCCTCTTCCCAGAGAGCGGTGAGGGTGCTCCTTGCTTCTCTGAGGGCAGACTGACCATCAGACCCCCATAGCTGCACCGAGCGCCCCCCCGCCCCCTTCTTCAGCTCCCCCTCTCAGGCTCCTTGCCCCAGGGACTGTGCCCCCTCAGCTGCTCTTCCCACACCCACGGCCCCCTCCCTCAGGGTACAGCCCTATAGCTGCACCCCTCCCTTGCCCTGGAGATGGACTCCCCTTTCCCACCCTGCTGCCCCTTCCAGGCTCCAACACCCCCCGCCCCCTTGCAGGCCCTGTACTCCCCCTCCTGCCTACCACTGGGGGCCTTATGCTCTCCCCTTCCTTCCCCCCGCCCTCTCTACTGGGGGTCTTGTCTTCCTCCCCCCTCCTCCTTTCCCCCCACCAGCGGGGGCCCTGGGCTCCCCCTCTCACCCTGCTACCCCACCCCCACAGCTCCTGCTTACTGCCCCTCCCAGAGGCCGACCCCTTTCTCTTTGCCCCGGGCCGGCTGAGCCACCTACGTCAGCCCTGCTGCCGTTAGACCCCCAACGGGCTGGCCCCAGCGAGCCCCTGTCTTCAGAACTGTCACACTCCGTTTGAATCGCTGTCCTCGCTTCCCATTGGAAGAGAGCCAACGCTCCCCTCGAGCCCGATTGGGAGGATCCGCCTCTCAGAGCCGCGAGGGCCCCGCCCCTTCCGCTCCTAACTGGAGGAACCGTGAGCTAGAGGCGGGGCAGAGAAAACAGTAGAACGCTGCTATTGGTTAGGAGGAGTGTCACTCTGAATCTTCCCAGCTGCTGATTGGGGGAGGCAGACGAAGGGGCGGGGTGGGCGAGCTCGCGCTGCGGAGGAAACTGACCGCGGGAGCCGTAGCCGGAGCGCCTCGGCTCATGGAGGAGGGGACCTGGCTGCGCCGCGCTGCAGGTACGAGCTCCGCCCGGGACCGAGGCGTGTGTCGCGCAGACCTCCGCCCTACCATGGGCGCGCCCCAGCCCATAATACTCCAGCCCCCCGGGAGACCCGCATAGTCCCCAGCCCGCGGTGGCCGGCAGCGGCTGCCGCCGCCGCAAGCCCATTGCTCCTCCCTAGCCGGTCGCTCTCCTGGCTCGCCCAGAGCACCCCCGCCGCCCCTTCTCGCAGGCAGAGCCCCATAGCCCCCCTTCTCCCCGCTAACTGCAACCCCGGCCCCCCCCCCGGCGTAGCCCCCCTTCTCCCCTAACTGCAACCCCGGCCCCCCCCCCGGCGTGGCCCCCCTTCTCCCCGCTAACTGCAACCCCGGCCCCCCCCCCGGCGTGGCCCCCCTTCTCCCCGCTAACTGCAACCCCGGCCCCCCCCCCCGGCGTGGCCCCCCTTCTCCCGGCTAACTGCCACCCCGGCCCCCCCCCCGGCGTGGCCCCCCTTCTCCCGGCTAACTGCAACCCCGGCCCCCCCCGGCGTGGCCCCCCCTTCTCCCGGCTAACTGCAACCCTGGCCCCCCCCCACGGCGTGGCCCCCCTTTCTCCCCGCTAACTGCAACCCCGGCCCCCTCCCCCCCCGGCGTGGCCCCCCCTTCTCCCCTCTGACTGTAATCCCCCCGCGGCCTGGCCCCACTTCTTCGCGAATTGCAACCCCGCCCCGCGGCGTAGCCCCCTTCTCCCCTCCAGCTGTAACCCCCCCGCGGCATCGCCCCCCTGCTTCGCGAATTGTAACCCCCTGGCATACCCCCCTCCCCTCCAACTGTAACCGCCCCCCCGGCATAGCCCCTTTCTCTGCTAATTGCACCCCCCGGCATAGGCCCCCTTCTCCCCTCCAACCGTAACCCCCCCCGCGGCATCGCCCCCCTGCTTCGCTAATTGTAACCCCCCCCCCCCGCGGCGTAGCCCCCTTCTCCGCTAATTGTAAACCCTTCCCCCCAGGCATAGCTTCCCTTTCCCTCCAACTGTAACCCCCGGCACAGCCGCTCCCCAGTTGCAACCCCCCCCGCGATATAGCCCCTTTGCCCCCCCACCATTGTAACTCCCCTGCGGCATAGCCCCGTTTCCCTGCAATTGTAACCCCCCGGCATAGTCCTCCCTAATTGTGTAACCCCCCTCGCGGCACAGCCCTTCTCTTAGGATAGAGTTTCCGGCCCATAAAATTCCCCCTTCAGTCCATAATACTCAAGGAGCAATTATTCCCCCATGCCTACATCCCCCGCCCCCGCCCCCGTATAGCTCCCAAACCTTCCTCACCCCACACTCCAGGATTGATTTTCCCCCATCTTCCCCATTCTAGGAGCTCATCTTCTCCCCCCACTTCATTCCCAGAGCTCATCTCCCCTTTTCCTCAGACTTTAATATTCTCTTTCAAACCCATAATACTCTTCCCACTACCCCCATCTCTTCTCCCTGCTACGATCAGCAGCAGGAAAGGGAATACAGGGCTGGGCCCGTCATTCCAGAAATGAAAAGCAAATGGGGTTTGGGGGCCAAGTGGCCCTCTCCTTTTATACGATGGAATTTACAGCAGCCAGGATCCCGAGGTGCTAGAGGGTTTTGCAGTCAGCATTGGGGGGAGCTCCGGTGGCTTCTCCATGTATTTTTGGGAGTGTTTTAAATATGTATTTGCGCAGTCTCTTTCCAGCTGGGTGGATAGTAATGGCATAGAGCAGCTTGGAATATCTTCCACTCCCTCCGTAACTAAGGGGGCAGCCAGCTACACTCTTTCTGTTTGTTTGTTTGTTTCCATTTAAATGCTCTAACCCTAGTCTGTAATCCTTTCCCTCTGCTAGCCACGTTGTTCCTCTGGATGTTGGATGTGGATCCAATTGTTGGTTGGCTTTTTAAAAAATGCACATTTCCCAGATTTTTTACATTTGTTACCCAGAATAACTTCTAACCCCTCCCCCCCCCAATTGTGATCTGACTTCCCCCTGTTGGGAGATTTGCATCTGCCTTGCACATGCTGGGCTGCATTTCCCCTGGCTCCAAATCTGCTTTGATGTCTAGAGGAGATACCTATATTTCTGGACTGGGGGAGAGAACCAAACAGTGGTAATCATAACAATAATGTATAATAAAAAAAGCTGCCACGTCTGTTGAATCACAGGCTGCTGTTTTAGCTATGCCAAAGGGGATTAATCTTGTTTACAAAATGGTTTGTGGATTCATTTTTGAGCTCCTGCAGTTCGTGTAATTTAGGGATTTGAGTCTAATTTTTCAGTGTATCATGTTGCTGCTTCTCCAGTACCTCTCTTTCTCCCTGTTTTGCTCATTTAGAGAAGTGATTTTTGTGCAGGCTAGTTTCCTTTCACTCCCACCCCTTTTTCTCTGGGGACTGAGCTCTCCCAATGAGATTTTTTTGGGGGTGGGGGTACTTGCTATGATGCATGCATTTTATCTTGCTTACCTGGGTGATGCACATATGTAGTAATATGCTGCAGTTTAAAGAGGAATTTGCAGTACTACAGCAGAAATCACAAATTTTCTCCTTGCATCTTGTAACTCAGTGTAATTTTTTTAAAAATATTTTTCTATTTACAGGCAACAAAACCAAAGAAGAAAACATCTGATCCTTCATTTCTGCTCCCGTTTGGGATTTTATGTGCATCATCGTTGAGCCTATTTTAAAAAAAAAAAAGGGGGCAAACCAAACCCACACACAACATGTTGTGCGGAAGGACTTCCACTCCCTGACTGTGCTATTAATGTTGTTAATCGGGAAAAGCCTTTGGGGGCTACATGATCTCTGGGCTGAAGCTTGCTGCTGTTGCTGATAAAGGTTTTGGTGCAGGGAAACAAAACTGCCTTTTCCACCCGCTGATTTCCTAACATCTGCATGTTTCTGCTGCCGCACTCCGTCTCACACCCTCTTCCCATGGACTGATTTTTTTGTTGTGAGGGGGGAAGGACAAGAAACCAAGGCATTTCTTTGGGAGAAACAAAATTGCATTTATTTGTTGCATTCTGGTGGATCTGTTCTGAGATTAATCTTTTTGGAAAGGAAAAACATGACGTCGCCAGCTAAATTCAAAAAGGATAAGGAGATCATAGCTGAATATGATACTCAGGTCAAAGGTAGGAATAATTTTACATCCGTCTGTATTGTTACAGTTTTGACTCAGTAATGCAGGCATTTGCACTAGATATTTGGGTGGGGACAAGGAGAAGAATTTGCAGTGCAATCTTGTATGGGATTTGCAGTAATTTTTTTTTCCTCGTAAGGGTGGACTCCTGGGTATGTCCATGTTATTTTAATGTAACCTAATGAAAGGAATTTTTTTCTGTATGAAAATCCTTGAGTTTACAGAGATGGGTTTCTTTTTCTGGATGCTTTAAAATATGGTTAGGTTTGAAATGTGATAGGCAGTGAAGAGCTTTTCAATTTCTTTTTCCCTTAGGGAATCTTTAAAAAACCTCAATAGAAGCAGAAAAAAGTGTATCACTTGCCAGTATTGTGAACCCTTGTTCACATAAACTCTTCATAGCTGTCTGTGCCAAAAAGCTATAATATTCAGGCTTCCACTCAATAATTTCACACGCTGTGTTCCTTCATACAGCCCTGACTTGAACACCCTACGCTTACTGTGCATATTTGGACTGCTGTTCTGAATGTAATTGGCATTTGCAATGACAAGAACTTTTATTTATATATTCCAAAGGAGAGCGGGGTGTTGGTGCAAATGAGCTTAAGGCTTGGTCAGGACATTATATGCCCTTGGTGATAAAGAGGGTGGTGAAATGCTAGTGTTGAAAACTTTACAAGCATAAAAGTGTTAAAGATAATTTTTGTGGAAAATATACTTGTGTGCTTGTGACTTGGCAAATTGTTGCTGGTGGGGAAATAAACTGCATTTAGCTTGTTGTCTAAAACTTGTTTGGTACAGTGTGTGTGTGTATGGGGGGAGTCGGGGGGAGATGGCCTTGGGGTTCTGGATATAGTTACAGATTTGTGTTACCTGGTGCAAGTCTCTTGGTAAAAGAGTCTGTGTAAAATAGTGAAGTGTGAGCTGCTCCTCAAAGGGGTATGTGAAGCTTAATTCATTAGTGCTTTAATGCTTTGAGATCCCTGGATGGGAGGCAAAAGAACTGCAAGGTGTACATATATTTTTATAAATAATATATACATTTCCCCTCTACCTCTTATTTAGTGAAACATAACGTTAACTTGACAAACTAGTTAGTCTAGTGGAATGTCAAGAGCCAGCTGGAGGTGCTGCTTCAAAAAGATAGACTTAGTCCTCTACTCAGATGGCTGGAAGTGAGATGTAGGTGGTGCTTAAAACTCAGTAAATTAAAATATGCAGGAAGATGTGGGGCCCCCCCATACTGCCTCTTGTTTCAAAATGGGTCGGGGGAGGGTTCCCTCCTCCAGCTTTCTGAAACAATGCACAAGGCACTTCCTTAACCTAGAGCTCTTGAATATTGTAGCTCAGTTCTGTTGAATGATGGGTCTGAGAAGGGTTTAGAGTAATAAGCTGCTTTTATTATTATTATTCTGAAGATTTATTTACAAGCCTGCCATCATATACTCTTTGGCTGTGATCTCATCAGCTCTTGCACCTGAAATAGAATCAGCTGTGGTCAATATTGGAATGGAAGCTCTGTAAGAAAATGCCAAGGAGTAGGAGGAGGTACTGTTGCTGGTTCAGGAAATGGCATTGTCTCTCTAGAACCAGTGCTCCAGCACAGTGATAGGGGGCACTGAACTGTTTGAGGCTAAAATCCAAAATTCTGACCATTTTGTGATTAAAAATACCATTGTCCTAGTGTAGCAAACAGTATCATGTTAATTGTGGTGTCTTTGGTCAATTTCCAAATCTGGTTCATTACATGCTGCCTTTAAATTGCCCCTATAGTTACATTTGGATGTTGATCTTATTTTACTCTCCTTCGGATAATTAGTGTTGCTAAAGGTATTTCAACCCTGAGGTGGCTGCAGCAGTGGTAGTTGAAATGAATCATGTTTGTCACACTTGGATGCTATATAAATTGCAAGGTATTATCTGTCTTGCTCAGATATAACAAAATTCCTCTATCTTTGTTGGCATTTGAAAGCTTAACACATTTTTAGCTGCATTCCACACTGGGATGATGTAAGGCAGCTGTGTTTTGAGACATCACTTAAAATCCTTAATCCACAAACAATGACCTTGTGTGCATGTTCTCTAACCTAAAAGTTGCTAATTATCCCTAAATTTGGTTTGAAAAATTATTTATTTGGAGTTGTCTTTTGTTGTTCACCAACTGACACCCTTATTATTAGTTATGAATAAGGTCATAATTACAGCCCTATGGTTGTGAGGTACTGAGTGAACGAGATCATCAGATTTCGAATGTGTTGGAACAAAATGTCATTAGTTGGTGGCAATTCATTGTTCAGAATTAATTTTGACGTTTACATGTTTGTTCCCTTGGTACAGCAGTCATGATCATGCCCCTTTTGGGGTGCACCTGTACCCATTGGTGATTTTTCTCTTCAGACTGACTGACTTCCCAGCCCGCAAGTGGCTATTGTGCTATCTCCAAGTCAATTTTGACTTGTAGCTTCCTTCCTGGAGCCTAGCAGTATTATCTCTTCTTTGATCTCCACTTTGTAAGCTGCTTGGAGAAAGGGCCATGTCATCTTCCATTTGTTTTAATCTAGCATCTAGCACAATAGGACTGTGAACCTGAATTTGGTCTGTGGGTGCTAATGTAATATCTCTTCGGTGTGTGGATGTTCAGATCTTGGTAGATATGTAGAGCTGTCTAATGGTATCCCATTGAGCTGTAGAGAATGTGGCTTTCCAAATCAACGTTAGTGGTTTAATTTCCCCTATTTGAAACATAGATGGGACATAAAACTGACAGAATTTGATAGGTTGATTGTGCTTGTCACGCTGTCTAGAATAGCTCACGACTGAGAGTGCCAGGCTCAGGTCAGACTGTCAGAAAACAAGGCAGACACTACAAACAGGTGGTATATTCTATAATTAAATTTTACCAAGCCAGTAACACAGGTGCCCTCCTGCAGCCACAAACAGTCCCCTTAGGCTTTCCAATGCATTTTGCTATGCAAGCAAACTAGACTTTGTGATGAAAGGTTATTAAAACCAAAAATCACCTCACATTAGGTTACTCCCAATCCCAAGGGATCGGTCACTTACCCTACGTCAATGGATACTCTATCCCATACCAAAAAAAAAAAAAAAAAAAAATGCTGTCAGCCAGTTTCTCTAGTAAACAAATTAAAGATTTATTCCCTAAGGAAAAACAAGTGAGAGTTACTGAAAAGTTCAAGGAAGTAAAATAACCTGAACAGGTGAGTCTAAGTTTTTAAGTCCAAAGTGATAGGAAAGAAGTAGTAATCTGCTAGTTTTCCACAGATCTCTCAGGATCACCCAAAATAACTTCAGGGATCTCTGTCTTACATCTGGAATGCTCCCTGAAAGTGTCCAAATGGCTCAGATATGTGATTGTTCTCTGGATCTGTTTTTATAGCTATCTTCCCGAAAAAGCAGTCTGGCAAGTGTTTCTGTCACAGCATGGGCTTTTTGTCTGTTGACTAAATGCAGACTGAGTCTGGATTTCCCGTTGTAGAACACCATGACCCATGCTTTGAAGTTAAAATGCTTCTTCATTTTATAGTTCCAAGGCCCCAGTCCCACTTGATGGGCAATCCAATTAGAGAAGTATACACAATGCATTTAGTTGCAGCAATCCAAACAATCTTGTATTAGTTTTCATGAAGTTTACATATCAAGTAAATTCTCACTAACATGCACTTTTGATCTAGGCTAGGGTAATAATGTAATGTGATAGTAAACAGATTATAGCTAAGTGAAGATAATAGCATTAACATTAGATATTCACACACATAAATTGTCTTGTGCCTTTGATTTGAACTGTTCTGTCAGTCACAATGCTTTCATGAGCTTCAGAATATTTTGCATTATGGGTGGATGGGAGAAGAGAGAACTTCAAGGCAATCTTCTTGAATAAGTGTGATGGAGAATGTTGTCTTGGAAGACGTTATTGTTTAAATAGTGAGTTGAAATTCTCCTGAGAATTGGGGTGGAGTTTGAGAGAGTGGGGGCGGGGGGGGTGGAGGACCCTGTTTCTCCACTATGTGTTTATGAAGATTGAGATCTACAGAGTTGGCAAGTGAGATTCCATGGCTCCTGTATGGACCCTTTAATAGTGCAATCTCCTCTTCTTGTCTGGATTGTTTTAATCCTTTCACCACTGCTTTGGGTATAGCCGACGAGTATGTCATGCAGACTGCTTTCCACGTCTAACTTGGGCTACTGCACTTCTGGGTCTAACAGAGACCCCCATGATCATTTTTAGCATAAATGTTGGAGTGTAGACTTCGAGGGAGGGAAGAAAGGCCAATGCTCTATTTTCTCTCTCCTTCCCCCTCTAATCCCCAGAAAGCATTTTATTTAATCAGTTTGTGGAAAGCTGCAGTAAATAGCTCAAATGGTTGGGGCTACAGAGATCTAATACTGGAGTTCTTATCACAGCAAGGGTACCACAGCCATTTTCTTTCTCTTGGGGAAAAGTCACATGTTTAAAAAAAAAAAAACAAAACCAAAAAACTTCCCTGATGTGAAAATCAAATCACTGATACAGTTCCGTGTACTTACATCTATTTTGTCCCCATAATCCTAGTTAATGCATGATTGGAGGAGAACACGTGTCTACATGATCATGCAATCAACTGAGTAAACAGATCTAAACAAAACTAACGGAAGATGTTTGGCTGATGGTCCTATAGTTAAACATCTCCCCCACATGCTCTCAATTTCAATCTGCTGTAAAACCTGCTTTACTAATCTTTCCAAAGCAACTCTACCAACTTTCACATACATCCTCTTTCTCCCTGTTAGGTAGAATTCCAAGTGGTTTTCTTGACCTGATATTTTCCTTTTGCTTTCACCACTGTTTGAAATCAGCAGGTGACTCATCTGTGAGTTGAGGTGATCAACTGTAAGCAATACTTAATTTTTGTCAGGTCCCTTGAGCCCCATAACCCTTCCTTTCATGGGATCTACTGTGCTACCTTAAAAGGGTCTCGGTGAGATGGGACCCACGAGAAAATTGTTAACCTATGAAAGGGGGAGCAATAAGCAATTATGCTGCTGATGGTAACTCCAGGCATCATCTTTAACCTTAATTCACCATGTGGTTAATAGACTGACTTTTTTTGAAAGATCCATCCTGAAAATTTGAGATCTTGTTTTATACACGGTATCAATAATTGTACAGAATAGAGTTACTTGCAGAGCCATCTTTTAATATCCCACTGAGATCCGATAGGTTTATTTTCTCCATCTTGGATTGGAGGTAGCAGTTTTCAGCATTGTCTGGAATTTCTTGGTAGATCTCTTCAGAACTTGCAAATCTCTTTATTTTGATTTAGTTTTGTTCTGTTTCCGTCTACCTATACGTACATATACGCATGCATTTGGGAGTTGCAACTGGGCCTTTGGATATTTGTTTGGCAATGGCTGCTCAGTAAACTATATGTAAATAATGGAATAAAGTTTTCAATTATTCACTTTGACAGGATTGAGTGGAATACCTTAAAATTTCCAGTTTGTGTATATTGTGTTATTATTTACATTTAAAAATGTAAAACTACCTTTTAAGGGTCTTACAGTTAATCATTCCTCTGTGTGCATAAATGATTCCATTTGTTCGTGGCAATGAGTTACTTCAAACTTCTGGTATGGAATTGCTTTAGAAGTCATCTATTTTCCTGCAGTTTTTGATAGTGATAATCCTCTGAGCTTTGAATCTGTTCAGAATGTGCCAACTAAAATGTGAGATCCCAGATTGGGGGGGGGACCCTATTGGGAGATTGGTGTAATGTTACAAATATGATTTTAGTTTTTTTGTTCTCTTCTCTTATGTGAGCTCCCCTACTAATGGATTATTAATGAGGAGGGGGAAAGGAGAATACAGCTATTTCCTACTTCACCCCCTCCAAAAAAACCCAAACCTGTGTGTGTCTAGTCTTCTCTAAATTCATCAAATGTTCCAAGGCTAAAATCTGAAGCTGATCAAAAGATTTCAGTCCCTAATGGGTATCAGTTTTTTTTAGAAGGCAAGAGAAATGTCATTATAACTTCTGCTTGAGCTTGTATAAGTAGATGTGGCAGAACTCACTTTTAAAAAATTTCAGTGGATAATACTGATTCTTATTTTTAAGCATTTGTTGTTTTTATTCTTAAATTTTCACTTTTGGGGGCTGTGGGTGTCAGATTAGAATGGGGGTCAGACAATGATTATTGGATAGTAGATAGAAAAGGAGTACTTGTGGCACCTTAGAGACTAACCAATTTATTAAAAAGCAGCATCACTTGCCCCATAACCTCAGCCATGCGGAACGCAATGCCATCCACAGCCTCAGAAACAACTCTGACATCATAATCAAAAAGGCTGACAAAGGAGGTGCTGTTGTCATCATGAATAGGTCGGAATATGAACAAGAGGCTGCTCGGCAGCTCTCCAACACGAGTTTCTACAAGCCATTACCCTCTGATCCCACTGAGAGTTACCAAAAGCAACTACAGCATTTGCTCAAGAAACTTCCTGAAAAAGCACAAGATCAAATCCGCACAGACACACCCCTGGAACCCCGACCTGGGATATTCTATCTACTACCCAAGATCCATAAACCTGGAAATCCTGGGCGCCCCATCATCTCAGGCATTGGCACCCTGACAGCAGGATTGTCTGGCTATGTAGACTCCCTCCTCAGGCCCTACGCTACCAGCACTCCCAGCTACCTTCGAGACACCACTGACTTCCTGAGGAAACTACAATCCATCGGTAATCTTCCTGATAACACCATCCTGGCCACTATGGATGTAGAAGCCCTCTACACCAACATTCCACACAAAGATGGACTACAAGCCGTCAAGAACACTATCCCCGATAATGTCACGGCTAACCTGGTGGCTGAACTTTGTGACTTTGTCCTTACCCATAACTACTTCACATTTGGGGACAATGTATACCTTCAGATCAGCGGCACTGCTATGGGTACCCGCATGGCCCCACAGTATGCCAACATTTTTATGGCTGATTTAGAACAACGCTTCCTCAGCTCTCGTCCCCTAAAGCCCCTACTCTACTTGTGCTATATTGATGACATCTTCATCATCTGGACCCATGGAAAAGAAGCCCTTGAGGAATTCCACCATGATTTCAACAATTTCCATCCCACCACCAACCTCAGCCTGGTCCAGTCCACACAAGAGATCCACTTCCTGGACACTACAGTGCTAATAAACAATGGTCACATAAACACCACCCTATACCGGAAACCTACTGACCGCTATTCCTACCTGCATGCCTCCAGCTTTCACCCTGACGACACCACACGATCCATCGTCTACAGCCAAGCTCTGCGATACAACCGCATTTGCTCCAACCCCTCAGACAGAGACAAACACCTACAAGATCTCTGTCAAGCTTTCTTAAAACTACAATACCCACCTGCAGAAGTAAAGAAACAGATTGATAGAGCCAGAAGAGTTCCCAGAAGTTACCTACTACAGGACAGGCCTAACAAAGAAAATAACAGAACGCCACTAGCCGTCACCTTCAGCCCCCAACTAAAACCCCTCCAACGCATTATTAAGGATCTACAACCTATCCTAAAGGATGACCCAACACTCTCTCAAATTTTGGGAGACAGGCCAGTCCTTGCCTACAGACAGCCCCGCAACCTGAAGCAAATACTCACCAACAACCACATACCACACAACAGAACCACTAACCCAGGAACTTATCCATGCAACAAAGCCCGTTGCCAACTGTGCCCACATATCTATTCAGGGGACACCATCACAGGGCCTAATAACATCAGCCACACTATCAGAGGCTCGTTCACCTGCACATCCACCAATGTGATATATGCCATCATGTGCCAGCAATGCCCCTCTGCCATGTACATTGGTCAAACTGGACAGTCTCTACGTAAAAGAATAAATGGACACAAATCAGATGTCAAGAATTATAACATTCATAAACCAGTCGGAGAACACTTCAATCTCTCTGGTCACGCGATCACAGACATGAAGGTCGCTATCTTAAAACAAAAAAACTTCAAATCCAGACTCCAGCGAGAAACTGCTGAATTGGAATTCATTTGCAAATTGGATACTATTAATTTAGGCTTAAATAGAGACAGGGAGTGGCTAAGTCATTATGCAAGGTAGCCTGTTTCCTCTTGTTTTTTCCTACCCCCCCCCCCCAGATGTTGTGGTTTAACTTGGATTTTAACTTGAAGAGTGGTCAGTTTGGATGAGCTATTACCAGCAGGAGAGTGAGTCTGTGTGTGTATGGGGGTGGGGGGGATGTGAGAGAACCTGGATTTGTGCAGGAAATAGCCCAACTTGATTGTCATGCACATTGTGTAAAGAGTTGTCACTTTGGATGGGCTATCACCAGCAGGAGAGTGAATTTGTGTGGGGGGGTGGAGGGTGAGAAAACCTGGATTTGTGCTGGAAATCACTTTAGATAAGCTATTACCAGCAGGACAGTGGGGTGGGAATAGGTATTTTCATATTCTCTGTGTATATATAAACCTGCTGCAGTTTCCATGATATGCATCTGAGGAAGTGAGCTGTAGCTCACGAAAGCTTATGCTCTAATAAATTGGTTAGTCTCTAAGGTGCCACAAGTCCTCCTTTTCTTTTTGCGAATACAGACTAACACGGCTGTTACTCTGAAACCAATTTATTTGAGCATGAGCTTTCGTGAGCTAAGCTCATGCTCAAATTGGTTAGTCTCTAAGGTGCCACAAGTACTCCTTTTCTTTTTGCGAATACAGACTAACATGGATAGTAGATGTTGAGATTCGAATAGTTAAACTTTACCATTAACACAAATTGTCAACATCATGTACAAGATATACAAAGTAAACATCCTTAATGAAACTAATACTTTCTCAAGCAGCATTTACCTTTCTTTGTCTATCGGTACACTTCTGTTATCAATGGAAATATGTTTTTCATCAGTTGGTCTGCATATGGTGAAATTGACACTTACTGACATGGGTAACAAGCAAATCCATCCACGCCTACTTATGAGCCTGTTGTCCTCAGTCAGCTAGTGTTTATGCAACTGGGGGTGCCTCACCATGCTTTTACTTTGCGCCTCATTCACAAATGACTTCTCTTCTGGTAGACCCCTATCCATCTTTATGCCTCTTAATTTAATCCAAGTTAAGCAACTGGATTTAAAAAAAAAATCCCCTTGTTTTCTTCCATTTCTGGCATTTGCTTTAAGACCATATATTGGCTAATTCCACCCCTTCCCCTTTTTATTTAAATTCTGAAGAGGGAAAAACCTAAACCCAGAATTCTGTGGACGTTTGTAATTATCCCTCTATCTTGCTTTCCCCCTCCCCACCCCCAGGCAAGTACGCTTATTGGAAGGATGAAGGTTGGAAAGCAAAATTCAGGAAAAGGGTAAAGTGCTTCATAATTGGTTAATTATCTATCTCTTGTGCATGGATTTATCGTTAGAGTTGACAATTCAAATAGCTAAACAGTGTTCCTTTTCATACTTAACAAAACTGTGTAGTGTGTCTCAAACAAGGAATATGAGGAATTTCTGAAATGGGATGTCTGAACTCTTCACTATTCGTTTCTGCTAACTTAAGAGGCTTTGTTCTTGCTCATGATGGAGAAATGATCAACTTTTGCTGAAAATAATCTTCTTAAATTGACATTTTCTGAACTTTAAATACATATATCCTTGGAGGAAGCAGCTGGGAAATGTGGATCCCAAGCTCCAGTTGAGTGGGAATATTTTAATGTGCCATCTGTCCATTAGAAGCCAAATTTTTATTCTCTAAAAATGTATCAATCAATGGGCAGGTGACCAGGAAACAACATGGGAACTAGAAGCTGGTACCTGATGCATTACAGATGTTTCAATATCTTTGTAATCAGGATTTTCTAAAATCTTAGAATATGGAACACAGTCAAAAATATAGATTACATTTCTTTGTAATGGTTTCAAACAGGTACATTTTTGTGCTGTCACGAGCTATATGTACCAAGGCATTTTCTTGTATTTCCCCCCCCCCCGTCATAAAACGGATGGCAAAATTTGGAGCTAGGTCATGACCCAAGGAAGAATCCAATTGACAGCTTGCATTAATTCCTGCAACGTATCCTTGCCATAACTGTTTGTAATGTGTAGCAACTAGAGATGGTCTAGATGCAATCATACCCTGATGTTCGTAGAAATTGGACCTGTGGATTGGACTCATTTTTAAACACAACAGCTTTAGTCTTCTGTATTACTCATTTTTGGATCAGGATTTCCTATTGCTTATGCCAGTCTTATCTTTGGGACTACTCTGTGGACTTAGTCGGACTGATGTAAATCAGGAATAAAAGAAGGAGAATCAAGCCCTACTCACCCCTCCACCATGCAGACATTCATTGCAACCCAGTGTGCTATGGGCTATGGAATCAAGACTGTGAAAAGCCAGCACTTAATGACCAACTTCAGTCATGAAATAACAAAGCATTTAGCATGCTTCTGCACATTCTCTTCTTCCTCCCCCCCACTAGTTCTGAATTTAGCAAATGCATTTATTCCAGATTTTATTCCTTGTTCTGGTGACCCCATGACAACCAGATGAATTTTAAAATTCTTCAACTTTCAGTTTACTTAACCTCATGTCTCTGCTTCTTCACACCCCCTTCTTTTTGTAGTTAAATAGTAACATAGCGGGAGAAATTTACGCAACTGCATTCACCTACCTAGTTAGATTGAAACATTGTTCTTCTGGTGGCCTTGGATTATCTACTGAGGCGTCAGCGTGGGGAGCATGTATCATTCATCGCTGGAAGATCAGTTCTTCATTGATGGCTTTGTGCAAAACCTCTGTGTCCCTTCCACTGGGCTTGTCCTCCCAGGCTTTAGTGTCTCACAGTGATAGTTACATATTAATGTCAATTTCAGCTTTTATACATTCCAGTTAGCTTTGGGATTTTGGTTCGCAATCACCACCCAACTGTTAGTTGTGATAGAGCTATCTTGGATTGTAGTGGTCGGGTGGTTAGATGAATGCTTTGAATTTTGTAATAATACCTTCTACACGTTGTGTTAGCACTTCTGATGGTATGAGTATTACCTTCATTTTACAGATGAGGGCAGTTACTTCTCACCATCAACGTAAATATTTACTTCGTTGCTGTTACGCTCTAGGGCTTGTGACCCAGAAGTGCTGCCTTGAATCACTAGTGTGAGAGTTAATCATTTCTTGAATCAGTTGAAGCAAGGATTTGGAATTAAAATACACTACTTATTTTGCAAGTCTAAATATAAAACGATCATATGTTTACAAGAACAGGCATTATTTGGGAGTGCAGCTTGTACTCTGGAGTCAGCGTGGGCATGATGTTATAATAGTACTGTGCAGTTTTTGACAAGTCTAGATAAGAATTAGCGATTGGCAGCTCGGTAAGAATTTAAGCTTGGGGAAAAATAAGCCTACAACTTGTCATTCCTAAGCACTTGGAGTGGAAGCAAATATATATGTAAATGTGGCTTGGGGGAGGGGAATTATCCTGAACTGGATACTTCAGCACCATTGAATCCAATGTGTACATTTCTGTGTGCTCCAGTACGTTCCATGGAATAATGCTGTAAGTCTTGGTTGTAAAACACAAGCAGTAAAACCTCTATCATTGTTTTGAGGGTGGTGGCTTTTGCTTGCCTCTCTCCTCCAGGACACTGATAAAATGTGGGGGAAGCCATCCAATGGCTGTGTCCCAAGAGCAGGAGAAATGTGGCTGTTAACAAGAATAAACCTGAAATTAAGATTGGGCTGTGTGCAAGGCTTTCAGTAGAAAAGCATGTTTGTATTGCCGCTTCGTCCAGCATGCTGGATTTTGGGTTGTGTGTGAAATTGAGCCTTACTTAAATTGTATGTAGGAAGGGGAACCCTTCAATCTTGGACTAGGCCCACATTTTAGTAGAAAACTTCCTTGCTACTGTTTTTGAGATCAGTCAAAGCAGAAGTTTTTATTCTGGAGAGCCCTTGATCTTATTGTGGTCTATACATGTGGGGGAGGAGAGAGTGAAGAGTAAAGCCATGTGGCATGTTGGGGGAAGTAGTCTTAAAAGAAAGTTTTGAGCTGCTTCATGAGTCCCATCTACAACACAGAAGGCATTGATTTGCTGTCGTTTTTTCTTTTTTTCTTTTTTTCTTCTCCTCAGATGTGGGTGGATGTGTTTTAAGCACAGCAGAGGGCAGAAATTGGTGCATTCTGTTCTGTGTATCGGAACAGTATCCAAAAGTGATGGGGGCATTCATAAAGGCAGGCTAGCTCAAATCAAGTTGCTGTGTGAATGTTTGTGCACACAGAATGTCTTGAGAGGGGAAGAAGGCTCATCTTGAGGAAACCAGGTCTGAGTTCCACTCAGGTTTGGCCTGGCTGTTGTAATGCCTGGGGAGCCACCGGGCCCAGCCAGCAGGACATGAACTGCTGTTGTGGGTTGAGTCCAGGGTGGGCTTACTTGCCAGCATTCCCTACTACCATCACCTGCACAGAGCCTCCCCTTTGCACTGGGCCAGGATTAGAGTTGCAGGGCCAGGATGGAGGAGGCCCCGTTGGTCTGTGCACCCTTGGTGGGATGAGGAGGTGGTGTCAGAGGAAATGGATGGTGTCCCGCTCCCCAAGTAGTTTAGACCTTGGGTGGGTTGCAGAAGAAGACAAAATACAGGTGACAGGTTGCCTAGGCAGAAAGTTTGGAACCCACTAAGCTAGAGCTCCGACTATACCAGGTTTTTCTTACTGCACTTGGATAAGAGCTGGCAGTCCTGTGGCTCAACTTCATATTAACGGCAATATTGGTGCACTCTGGCCTTCCAGCCCACATTTTTATAGCTTATATACATAATAAAACCTCTGAGTTTAAAAGCTTACAAAAATAAAATCTTAAATTTACTTGCCAATGCTGTCAATTGAAAGAATAACCCAGGCAACTCTCACTCATCCTTAGGTACTTTTAATTTAAATTAAAAAAAAAAATCACAAGCCGTGGCTGTTGAACGGTAGATGCTTGGCTGACTCGTGTCTACTTTGGGGAATAGGAATAGCTTGTGCTGTGTGGCAGTCATTCCAGACTTTATTCAGAGACTGCTGAAGTACTGAAATACTGAAATCTTTAACAAGCTGTTAAAATGATTTTGGGATCCCATTTATTTCTATAAAATAAACTTAGACAAGGGTGAGGCTGCAGATTTGCTTATCGTGGTAGAAATGGTGGCACATAAGCAGCTCCTGGCATCTTGACTCTAAGAAGGTAACCAAATAAGCAGATTAACTCTAAACCAAGAGAGGATTTGATCTACAGGAGTAAATGTGCAGTGATGAAATTTAGACAGCACTATTAATTTTGAGTCTTATTTTTTTTCTTATTCTAATAACTTTCAATAGCAGCATCTTGGCTTCCATTCTCTTAAATCTAAAATACTGTTTTTCTGTCTACATTTGGACAAGTATTTTCATGCAAATTATAAATAGCAGAGCTTTATGAATTACAGATGGTGAGAGCTTACAATTTGATAGTACTTAAAAATGCTAGAAATTGTAGCCTGGAAATTCATCTTTGACTTTCTTTGGGTAGCTAACTAATTCCCCATCTACACCATTCTCTTCTGCATTTTTGAGAAAAGTAGCTCAGTTTCTACCAAAGTTGTAGCTGACTTAGTTGCCCCAAACTGTGTGGCCCTGAGTAAGGAGATCTTGGTTTTTGTGTTTGATTTTTTTTGTATGTTTTGCTCCAAAGAGGTTAAGCTCAATCAAAATATTTCTGTGGCATTGACATGTTTTATAAGGGCAATGAAAATGGCAGCATTTTCCTTGAGAGGGTAAATTAATCTGCTTACTTGCCATTGGATTTTAAGTTAATACAGGTATCTCTCTAACAATTAGTCATGAGTATTCATTTTCAAAATGTATGCATGTGTGGAGGTGTTCTTTTATAAACCAGGCAGTAACTAGTGTTTCTATAATAACAATGATCTGAGACCTTGGTTGGTTTGACCTTCAAGCTGATCTTCCGGTTCATTTTAATTTTTTGCTTTACTTTAAAATGGCCACATGTTCTGAAGGAATATATAAAAGGTTGCTGAGGAGAGAACAATCTCAAGCTTTCTCAGTACTGATAAATGTACTTAAGAATTCTATTGCCGGTTGCATGCTATGGCTTCTTTATATGGATGCAGTTTTCCACATGCGGTATCTGGACACAAGTCGTGTAATGGTGAGCTTGTAGCATAGGAAGTAGAAGTATCTGCTAATCTGCCAATTACTCCATCATGGACTCCTAGAGTAAAGGGCATGAACTGTGTGGCTTTAGGAGGCTAATATGGGATAAAGAGCCTTTCGTCTCTGTTTTCAGTTTGAATCTTGGTGGTCACTGATGGTGACTGAAGGGAGTTTCTCCCAAAAAGTCTTGCACTAGTGGTAGAAACAGTGCTAATGCAGACAAGTTGCTAGTGAGTAAGTGTTTTAACCCCAGGATTATTTAGCTTGGCTCAGGGTAGGTCCGGAGGACACAGTAATAATTTTTCTTTAAAAAAAGAAATTGATGCCTGGCCTCTTCTGGCACTACCTCGAGTGGAGGTGCACCATTGACAGCATCAGTGGGACATCTTAGGGGAGAAAATAACTAGTGTAGACAAGGCCTTCAGGGCAGTTAGCCTGTGGCTGTTCAGTGACCTGTATGAAATTAGGTAGTAGGTCTAAGTTTCTGGCGTACATAATTGTATTTTAGGGGCTAATTGATCCACCCCCTTGTTTCCAATCTCAGCAGAGGCCAAAAATTCAATGAACCTCTTTGACTCCTAGAAGTGATCTATCCAGGTCATAGAGAATCATAATTTGCAGGACAGCTATGAGGAAGCTTTTATTGTTGCTCTCTGTGCTGCTGCCTCTTACTACCATTATCTCTTTATCAGTAGAAGCTTCTATAGGGTGCCCATCACTGTTGTATCTAGGTGCTTGTAAAATAAAAAACCTTAAATGAGCAAAGCTTCCCTGGTAGTGTTTAATGAAAATGGGAAGTTCTGGGGGAGAGAGGTGCATCTTACCACAAAACAATGTACTTGAAAGACATAAACTGAAGTGCACGTTTTTGTTCTCTTGGGTATTCCAGAACAACTAGTGACCTACAATGGACCTTGATTCATTGCAGCAGAATTTACACTCTCTCTAAAAGTATCTGAGTTAATGCTTAAACATATTTCTGTAGGGAGTAAATTCCAGAGGCATGGGCCTGCTGCCAAGGATACCTGGCGCCTGCAAGCTTCACCCGTGTGCCATAACTGTTCCTGTGGATAAGAGGGCTCCAGTCCCCTGGCCTGTTGAACTAGCACTGATTCCACTTAAAATAGTTCTCTAGACTGAGATCAGGATTGGATGGTAGGTTGGAGACACATCAGTAAACTACCAGATGCAGTTATTTAATCTAAACTAGTGGTTCTCAATCTGTTTACCATTGTGGGCCACACATGCAGTGCTCTTTTATGTGCGCCACATCCACACAATCTGTATGGCTCTGAGGATATCGCATGCGGTGCAGCTGTGTGCTTAGTGGGCTGCAGGTCGAGAACCACTGATCTAAACAGTAACTATGTGGTAACCACATGTAAGTCAGTGGGAGGCTGCTATGCAGCCAACTGGTATTTTGGAATTCTTGCTCATCTACCCAATTCTGTAGGTGAAGTGCAATATCCCCAATTCTTTTTTGGCAACCACAAGTATGATGAGACAGCTGCTACTCCCAAAGTGCTTTTCGTCATTCCAGATAATCCTCATGGAAACTTCAGTCAAGAAACAACAAAATGAAACTGCCCAGAGAATAGTCACTGCCATGCTTTATCCAAAACCCAGGGTGACTGCTATCAATTTGAAGCTGGGGATGTTCCAACCCACCTTTCTCTTGAGTTCGGTTTAGTGATGCCCTTATGTTCACTGCTTTAAAGTGATAGACTCTTGATCATAGTTCGGTGCAACCAGTGATTTATGGTATTTACAAAAGGAGTACTTGTGGCACCTTAGAGACTAACAAATGTATTTGAGCATAAGCGTCAACGGATGCAAGTGACCTGTAGGTCACGAAAGCTTATGCTCAAATAAATTTGTTAGTCTCTAAGGTGCCACAAGTCCTCCTTTTCTTTTTGCGAAAACAGACTGACACGGCTGCTACTCTGAAACCTGTCATTATGGTATTTAGTTGTACTTTGTCAGTGGTTCCTGAGGGGATGTCTGAGTTCAGAGCCATGAAGTTGTGAGCCATAAAGCAGTGAGACCCTCTTGCTCTCTTGAAGGTGGCTTGGATTGAAAAGAGAATATTAACTCAATGAGGAGATGTTTGGCCATTGATGTTGATCTTGATTTTTTTGAGTTTTTAGTTTGGTTTGATTTGTAGAATTAATATTTCAGTGTCCTCCAAGATGTTACTCCAATGATACATGCAGCCAGACTCTTGATTATAACCAGAAAAAATGACCTGTCAAATGTTTCATATTCTCTGTGTATATATAAAGTCTGCTGCAGTTTCCACGATATGCATCTGAGGAAGTGAGCTGTAGCTCACGAAAGCTTATGCTCTAATAAATTGGTTAGTCTCTAAGGTGCCACAAGTACTCCTTTTCTTTCTGTCAAATGTAGTTTCAGCTTGACTAATAAGCATGTATTCTGTGAATTGCAAGAATTTGAACAGGATAAGCTAGTTAATATATGGATTGATCAATACTTGTGCTTCTGTCAACTTTGACTTGGTACTTATGTAAGTTTTTTGAAAGTTGTAATTAATAACTTGCTTTCATCTTTGTGCTTTCGTTGGATGTGTGTTGCGGTTTTTTGGCTTTTTCTATTTCTTCAGGTAGGTTGCTTATTGTATTACAAAATGTTTTCCATATTCTGTTAAAATGCCCAGTGGATTTGTCCATGGATGATGACAAATCACAGTATGTTTAACTTTCTGAACATTATCAAAAACCGCTTTTGGCCCCTTGGATACCATTTGGTTTCTTTTGTAAACTACTTTGGAAGGGCTGTTTGACTCTTTCCTCACCACACTTTCCTTGATGAGGTGTTGAATCTCTGATGTCCCTTTCCCACCCCCATCCCCAACTGACACAAAGGGGTCTGCTTCACCACAACTAGCCTTTTTAAAAAAGTCGGCGTGCTTCCTGTCTGTCTGCTTAGTAGGCTACTTACACTGGTATGCATGTGATGTCTCAGTAGGATGGTCTGCAGAGCACTACGGGAAGATACTGAAATAAGAACAAAAGACTTCTAAAGTAAAGAACTGAAAATTGCATCTGGAGCAGGGGGGAGAATCTTCACCACTGCAGAGAGGGAGGAACAGTTACAGCCTTACTAAGGTCACATGATAAAGTAATGATCCAATGGAAATTTAACTTGCTTTGAAAGAAAACGTGCTTTCTGGTGTTTCCTACTGCCCTTGAAATGCTTGTCTTCATTTTTGTGTGTGTGTGTGTGTGTGCACACGTGCGGTGGTCTGGGTTCCAGAAATGCCTCCTATGACTCCCATTACTTGTGGAACAGAAGTGAAGAATTTGAGGATGAACTGAAAATATGCAAACAGATGCTGCCAAAGGCTTTGTCTCGCTAAGGCCTAGTCTACAAATGGTTTTACTAACAGTGTGATGTTAAACCTGTTTAATTTAAACTGTTTTATCTTTGCATGTGGACAAGCCTTCAGACCTTGTCTAAACTAGACAAACTTGTATGTGTTGGTTTTTGTTCCAGCGATGATGCATCTGCACTCTTTGCTATCAATGGTTTTAAGCGCCAGTGCAGAGAGTTACAATGCCATTATATAACCTACTTTGAGCACATGGTAAAAAGCATAGGCAGGGCCCAAATGTCGTGATTGGAACCATTCTTGAGAAACAGGTGGTAATTTTCCTATCAGAGATGCACTCTGCTAATATGTCTTCACAGCACAGTTAACTTGGGTTAGCCTAGCCTAGGTGCAAGCATCCCCACACTTGTGCTTCCTGTTTGTGTTGCCTGTGCATGTCTGTGGGTGTATCCCATAGTTCGGGCTGCGATATTCTAGGTTTAGTTTGTGATCAATTGTAGGAGAACTTGTCTGCCTTCCAGGGCAGTTTTGGGAAGGGCATTGGAGGACTCTCGCCATTCAAATGAGTTTTGCCTTTTCTCAGTAGAAAGTGGGTGGCTTGGAGTGAGAGTTAAAGTGGAGCCTGGGTTCTAACCTCTACCCATGTAACCTAGTTCATGCTTTAAGCACTTCTACATGTGAGTTTGAGGTTTGGTGTGTGTGGGGGAGGGTGGAAATGGAGCTAAAATGTGGGTAAGAGCCCAGGTTAACTGTGTGGTCAAGACACCCTTTATGGCTATGTCTGTACTACAGGCTAGGGGTGTAGTTCTGCTGCTTGGTTACACACATTTACGGTGGCTGGAATATAAATAGCACTGTTTCAATAGTTTGAGTCGCAGCAGAGCAGGCATGGCTGAGCTGCACTGGGTGCAAAACCTGCCTGAAAGTTGTGGGTATGTGCTAAGCACAGCTGGACTGTGCCTCTGTTGCTACCCTTGCTACTGCAGCTACAGTGCTATTTACACTTCGGTCACCGAGAATGTGTATAAATGAGTAAAGGACTCGCGCTCCCCCGGCTCGTAGTGTAGACATAGCCTATGAAGCATGGTGAGGTTTTAAGAGGTTAAGTTTATGCTAATGCTGTAGTTGGAGTTGGCGATTGCACTACCATAGACGTCTGCTTTGTCTGAATAGATTGTGACCCTGCAACACAAAGCACAATTTTTTATTTTATTTTATTTTTTTTTGCTGTAGATAATGTACACTTCAGAGCAATAGGAAAAAATGAAGGGAACCTGATACTTGTTGCCTGAGACTTGGAGGCTGCATTCCTGATGCAACAGGTCCCAGGACAAAACTTTAAACTCTGCAGCTGGGAAGCAGATTGTATTCGTCACTCCAAAGAATTTAGTGTTGAGCTCATTTCCTGCCCCTTACCCTGATAACATTTCCTGCCTGGTATGAATCTTCCTCTTTGTGCTGTTGAATCCCAGTAGACTCCTCCTCCACTTTTACCTGTTCGAAATTGGCTATAGTGCCTCTGGAGTTGGTGTGGTCTCCGATCGATACATATGTAACTCCCATTATCCCTGCTAGTGGGAGTTAATTATGTAAATCACTTCATGCATCAATGGAAGAAAGACCTTTCTGTTGTGGCCAAGGTCTTTCACTCCAAACACATTTTCACATGAGTTCCACCTTCATATTTATTTTGACTTAGAGCCAGTGAAGTTTGAAAGCATCATTTCCCCCTCCCCCCAAAATTAGAAGAAAATAACTAACCAGAAAATACCAAATCAAACAACCCAACAGAACTCAACTCACTTCTAAGGGCTAGTTTTTATCCCTTCCTTCCCGGAAGCTTTGGTTAAAAGTTGGTCTTTGCAGCATGCTCTAAAGGTCAACAGATATGGTCAATTTCAGGGAGGGACTCAATTCCAAAATAGAGGGCACCTCCTGGAGAATGCACAACAAGCAGCTCCCTTTCCTATTCCAAGAAAGCTATACCAGCTTGAGTGCCTCTGGCCACAACGGCTGTGACAGTACAGCAAGGAGGGAGCTGGTCTTTTGGGGCATTGTAGGTCAAAACTAACACTTCATACTCCATTCTGAAACCAGATGATTAGATCCGAGACTATTGGTGTTCTCCGCTCCCAGCAAGGCAAGTTTTTATTAACTGCAAACTGCTGAATTTATCCTCACGTTTTTCTAGGTTGATTTCAAGGTGTAATGGTTAAGGTGACAAAGCGTGGGTTACAGTAGCACAGTCCACATCTGCAGTAAGGGTTGAAAACAGCCCACATGCATGGTTGTAGTATGGTGAGTTTTTTGCCACTGCTGCTGTGTGATTGTCCAACGGCACTTTGGTGTGCAGCAAAGCTCTCTAATTGTGAAGGCCAATAAAAAATTACAGGCTTGCACTCTCAGCTGAAGGGGCAGTTGTAATTCTCTACAAATCTGGTGGCTTCTCCTAATTTGTGAGCATCAAGTCTCAGGATTGAGCTTCTGGCAAGCCAGCCCATATCCATACCCCAGTCTCTTCCAAACACGGCTGAGGCATTCAACGACAGTGGTGGGATTTTTTGAGCAAGACTGGTGGTGGTACTGCCACTACCTTCAGTTTCATAACTCTGAATCTTTCTTCCTGCCAGAGGCCTTGCTGTTGTCCTTTCTGAAAATACGTTTGTATACTGACTGGTGTGGAAAAATCGCTCTCCCCGTTTTTAGAGAGAGGAGAAGCATTTCTAAGTGATCATTTATGTGAAATGTAGTCTAGGTATGAAATACAAAGAGTGTACTGGGGTTGCTACATCTGCCTTTAGGAAGAGTCAGATCTCGTAAATGATTCAGCATTTAACCAGCCTGACCTGTGTTGTTTCTTATGAGAAGGTTAAACGGTGCTTACAGAATTGCTTTCTCTTATTGACAACCCGAGTGAAAATAACTGCAGCTCTGTGAACAGACAAAGGGTGGCCTGGTGTATGGGGAAAACAGCTTTCCACCCTTTCTGCTTCTAGCTCAGTGGGCTTCTCAGTGCATTCTTACTGTGTGAAAACTCAAGAAACCTCACTCTACATTCTGCTAATTTGACAGTAATGATATTAAAAGCTGTTGGCCTCCATGTGTGTAGCACACGTATGCTGCTATTTCTGCAATACCAGGTGGTTTTTCTGCAAACGTTTGAAGAGCAGCCTTTTAAAATCTCCCTTTATGGAGTCTTTAGATGCTTGGGGGAGGTGGGGGGTGGAGTTGAGGTAGCACACAGAAATTGCCTGGTTTTTAAATACTCTAAAGAGCTATTGAACTAAACCTTTTCTTAATTAATTTTTAAGCTTTATCACCATATAACTTTTAAATCCCCTCCTTTTACACTTGAGTTGCATTCTCACTTCCTTCTGTGCTGTAGATTGAGATCAGGAACCCAACTACAGTAAGTAACTTTTTTTCAATTATGTTACTGGCCGGAGAGGCTCAAGTGAGATTTGGCATGCTGTCATAGTAAGGAATCTGACAGTAAACATATTGCATAATAAAAAAAGTTAAAAATGGAATGTTTTTTTTTTTAAAAAATGTGTCGTCCTTCCATTTTGTTTTGCTTCCCTTCATGCTAACTGACCTAATCCATTACACTTTTGTCCTATAGTTGGGCTGGGTGGACAGACCTCCCCTTCCCTCTACTTTCATGCAAGCCACAGGGGAGAAGCTCCACATCTGCTACTCCAGCTCTGGGGTGCTGTAGCCTCTTTGCTACAGTCTGTGTTCCTCCCCCACCAACCCCTGCAGGGGATGAGCTTAAAGAGAGGACCTTTATAGTTACAGATCCTTGGTTACATCCTCTGTCTCCCTTGCTCTTCCTTCAAACTAAGCTCTGTCATAAGGTGATGAGCCCTCCACCCTGCATGTAGCAGTGGTCAAATCACACCAGTTCCTGCAGCCTTTTGCATTACAACTCCTGTAGAAGGGGGAAGGTGTGACACTTGGAGGAGTAGGGTTATGGGGCATCTGCTCTTAGCACAGTGGTTCTCAAACTATTGTACTGGTGACCCCTTTCACATAGCAAGCCTCTGAGTGCCTCCCCCCCTGTAAATTAAAAACACTTGTTTATATGTTTAACACCATTATAAATGCTGGAGGCAAAGCAGGGTTTGGGGTGGAGGCTGACAGCTCGTGACCCCCATGTAATAACTCTAAAGCTTGCAGGCCTCACTGTTACTCTACAGGTTAGCGATTGAAACACCTGAACCTTTGACCCCTCCAGGCTCCTCACTCGAGTGTCCAGCCCCTGATCCACTGGACACTCCCTGTATTCACAGATTCATGGCTTCCAAAGCAACAGTGCTCCCCAGCTAACCCGTTTCAACCCTGATTACCACTCCAACATACAGCGTTTACATATATTTATAGTGAAATCAGGTATAAGTTTATGTAACAAAGCACAGAGATTCAAGTAGTGAATAGAAGTATTACAAACAAATTATTTACATATACAATAATACATCGTGCGTTCTAGAACCCTTACTTAATTAATGAGATACTCTCTTGTCTTCTAGAGTGCTGCTCACCCAAAACCCTTGCAGCGCTTTGCAGCCAGGCGAAGGATCCAGTGCGTCTCTTAGCACTCCCAGATATACCAGAACAATCCTTTGTCTGTAGTCATAAACAGGACATGCCACTGCTGTTTGTTCATATAAATGTCTTCTCTTGTAGATTTATTTTTTTGAATCTCCTCTTTTGCCCGTGGCGCCGTATGCACATACACGTGGTGACGCTCCCTGTACGCAAATGGCCAAACAGGGAGAGGTGTCCGCTACGTCCTCTCTGAAAGGAGCATGTCTGAGCTTTTTATATCCCTTCCTGGTGACTTACCTTAGCTCCAAGACCCCAAGAACATAACTTTTAGTTCAGATACATAACTCCTTAAATATTATCCATGTGTACATTTTCACAATCATCATGACGACCGGTGGGCTACTGGCTCTTGGTAGAGACCTTGTATGTCACCCTTCGTGACCCCTTAAAAACTCTGTGCACCCCTTGTTCCCTCTGTCAGTTGGCACCAATGGGTCTCTGGATCACAGTAGGCAGGATTAGATTGATAGAGTCTGTGGTTGGGAGGGAGGGCCCACTGCAATCATCTAATCTGACCACAGCAAGAGCGTTCACATGGTAGCAGCTTTCAGCGTTAAAGGTTGCGAATGCTGCTAAATACTTAGTATTACTGATTTCATACTTCTTATTACTGCAGTACTGCAAAACAAAGGAGGATGTCAATGTGTCTAAATCCGGACATCCAGGATCCATCTTGGGACCGGCACTGACTGTTCTGTCCATGAAAGTGGAAGGACAGGCAGCTCCTAAACTGGAGATGATTGCTGATATTTTCGCAAAACACTGGTGCCATGTTCTCTGTTTACAGAAGATTCATTGAGAATCACAGGATAAATGAGCCAGGGTACCAGGAATGATGTTGGCTTTTGAGAGACCGTACTGCCAGTATGCCATATTAGTTAAGCCAGGCATCAGGATTGCATCCACCTACAAAATGGGATAGAACAATATTGAGCATCTCATTGTTGAGCTTGACCGCATCTCCCTGCTGTCCATTTACAAGCAACCAGACACCTCTTTTAACTTCTAACCTGCCCGTACGAGACTGCATTGTCTGCTGTTACCAACCAATAGTCACTTGGCAAACATCTCTGGATGCACACAGTGATTCAGACCACCTAATGCCCTTCTCCATGGAGGAACTGGATGCCAGCATCAGCACCCAAAAACCGGGGAAGCAACAGGCCTAGATGACATCTGAACTGAGGAGATCAAAAACTCTTGCCCACACGCACACAAAGTGGCTCCTAAGTATGTTAAATTATCTGTCTGATTCAGCTCCAGATATCAAAAATCTGGCAACAAGCAGAGGTAATGGGTCTCTTGAAGCCTGGCAAAGAACCCTCTGATCCACAGAGCTTTTGACCCATCTCGCTCGTGCGCGCGATACTTTAAAATTGAGTGCGTATTACTACATTGCCTCACACCAGTTATTGATTCACTTCTTCTCAACGTACAGGCTGGCTTCTGCCCAGGTTGGTCATGTACCAGACAGCTTCTGAATCTGACTGAACACATTGATGATGCATGTGAAAGAGGATTGAATATAGGAGTGGTGTTCGTTGATCTTCCAACTGCCTATGATACAGTTAATCATCATGGCGTCTTTGCCATTGTTCTCCGTGTAACTCCACTGAATACTATGGCTCTTAAAATTGCTTTTTTTGATGCATGGTACACTTCATTGTCATACTTTGACATATTTGGTGGGCAATTTAATCAGCTGCAACTATTAAAATGTCAGCCCATCTTTGTATTGTCAGAGTCTACATATGGTCAGCTGTGCTTCTGTGAGGGGTCAGATCTTTCGAACCATTATTTTAATAATAACAGTGTAGACGGTCTGGCTTGTGCAAGTTAGAGCTCTGAAGCGCACCCACCTTCCGTTGGCTTTACAGTCTGAGCTCCAGCCTGAGCCAGAACATCTAGTGAGCTCAAGTCTGTAGATTCAAGATCTGAGACTTGCTGCTACAGTCTTTTGTTTTTGTTCTTTGTTGTGTGTTGTGTGTGTGTTTTTGCAGTGTGGATGGAACCTAGCTGGTCTGTGTGGACTCTGCTGGTATGAACTAAGTTATCAAGTGCACTTGAAAAATATCCAGTTTTGATTTAAAAATTGATGGTGATGGAGAATCCACCACGACACTTGGTAAATTGTTCCAGTGGTGAATTACGCTCACTGTTAGGGCCTGTGGGAATTAATTTCTTTAAAAACCTGTGCAAGGAGATGGTACCTTGTTGCATTAATATTTTCAGGAGACTTAGTACATCTTCCAGTCAGCACTGTCAGGGTTTGCAATTTATTGGAATGAGATCCTGGAAACTACTTCAGTGTCCCTACTTGTTTTGCAGTTGGCCTTGGGGTTCACCTTGATCCTCCTGCGTTGTTAATGATTCTTGAGTGGTTAGTTTGAGAGAAGCTTTGCTACAGGCCTTAGCAAGTCAAAGCTATTCCAAACAGAAAAGCAATTAATTGTTGTTTCTCCACTTCTTGCTTCCATATTTACACTCATTATATTGAGGGGTCATATACCTGTAGACAACCATGTGCCAGTCTGTGAAATGGCAACCCGTTTCTACGTACACACATCTATACTTGCATTCCAGCTTTACAGGAGATCTGATCATACTACTTGAAATAAATCTGAGTGTATTCCAGGTGTGTTCAAGAACCTGTCTTAATTCTGTGTGCAAATTGTAAAAGGACACAGCTCCCATCAGCGCTCCCCCGTCTTGCTTACCTGCACTTGTCCTGTCACTGCATCATCCCATGCTCCCTACTTAATTTGTGATGCCCACTTTTTTCAGCCTCTCACATACGTCTATGCTTTCATCTCTGCAATCCCTTTAAGCATGGAACTGAACTGATCTAGAAGGCAAATATCCTCTCCTTCAGCTCTCTTAATAATTAAATTACTATAGTAATAGGGACAGTGGGTGCCTCACAATGTAATGCATTGATCCTCTCAGTACCCCCGTGAGGTAGAGAATTACTGTTAATTGCTATCTGTAAAATGGGAAACTGAGGCAGGGAGAGGCTAAGTGACTTGCCCAAGGTCACACAGGGAGTCAGTAGTAGAGCAAGGGCTTGACCCCAGGTCTTATAGACTAGTGTCCCAATCCCTGGACCATCCTTTCTTCCCAAGACTCAGTTTTTCCAAGATGCCATAATAAATCTGCCAACAGTGGCTAGACTGTTCATTTGTTTTGTTTTTTTAAATACATGGATCAAACACCTAAAACAGGTATGTACATATAATAAAAACTGTACATATTTTGATCTCTCTTCTCCATCTATATGTTGCTTGTCTTAGGGCGAAAAACTTACAAGAAGCTAAAAATATGTGCTTATGATCACCATAGCCAGTCTGCTTGTATATTGTATTCCATCCTGGTGTCTGTTCCTTATTTTTTTTAAAGATATTAAATGGCCTTGGGCTGGGACTAAGCTTTCTTATAAGTTTATACAGACTTAGCACACTTGTGGGCTCTGTTTCCGTTAAAGGACTCTGCCACGGTCTTCCAGCAAATACAGGGAAGTCAAGATCTGATATTTCTATTGGGGGATGGAATCTTGTAGGCTGCTTTCATATATTGTAAAGAAGCAAAAGGAGGATATGTGCAATTTTCCTCCCCTTTTCAGATCCCCTTTAGAATAATGTGGCTTTGGAACTTCCTGTCTATTCTAAACACTATAGACCATTTCTCCAGGCCACTTCGAAGTTGGGCGATCTTAGTTGCTATGGGATATAAGCATGTGTAATTTCATGATAGGCATTTGGCTTTTTTCCCTTTTAAAAATGCATTCTTTTTTCTGTCAAAGAACTTAGTTCATTCTTCATTCTTTAAGGTATTCTTGCAGTGACTAAAAAGTACATCAAATTAACCTTTTTACTGGTATCATGGTGCTTTCTCTTACTTTGCGTTAGAATGTGTAAAGGGACCCTTCCAGATCCGTGTTAGTTGGGAGGCACTCTGTACATTTTCAATATGCTTCCAATTACCAAACTAGATTCTTTCTGAAAAAAGAATTGCAGAATCTGATGGTGTTGTGTTCTAAATAGACTGATAAACAAACACAGGTAAAAAGTTTAAGGGGCCACGACAAATTGGGAAGGGTCACTAGCGAGGTTTAAGAGATTTAGTTGTACATCGTGCACAAGTGAAAGAGCTTTTTAATTGGGCTTTAAAATCTGGTGGTAAGAAGGGTAGGCTTAGGAAAGACATGCCTTTGTTTCTAAGAGAGGTTACTTGTGCTGGGAAGAGGGTCATACTGTTGCTTTTGTTACAAAATGGCAAATTCCAGCATTGTTATGAATGGAATGAGAGTCAAATAGCCAAATGCTGGCCAGAGCAAGTTGGACAAAAGTAGAAGTGGGGGGTAGGGTGTAATGTGTTGAGATGAACACTGCTTATATAAAATTGCCTGAACAAGCTAAAACTTGTTCACATTTGGGTACTGCTTTCTAAATATTTGAAGTTAATTTTAGTGTTTTTTATTTCCTTCTTGATGAGCTTTCATGGGACATGTCTGCACTAGAAGTTGAGTTGTTCAACTTCTCATATCAAATCCAGTGCTCTTATCCTGCCTTCTCGGCACTCCTCTGGCCCAGGGTTTTCCTTAACCATGTTCGATCACAATTTAGCTAGTAGCGAGGATCATGCCAAACCCCGTTAAGGGGCCAGTGCAGAGAACGTACGCTGTCTCAGGCATCATTGCTGTTTGTACTGTGGCCAATGTGTGTTCAGGTTCCTTACAGACGGACAAAGTTAAGTCACTGTGTGAAACTCAGGCTTTGCTCAAGTCAGTATCAAAACTCCCATTGATGTGAATGAGTCCAGGATTCCACACATGGTTCCTGCCTCAGAGCTTTCAGTAGAGATGAATGAAACTTTTTATTCCAACCTTTTTAATTCCTTGTCAAATATGGTCTTATTAAAAAAAAAAAGTTGGCAGAATTTTTTTTAATAGTCAAAATTTAATCCATGAAAAATGGCATGAAAGCGGTTTGCCCCTCTTCCCACATTTTTGCTCCTGAGAGGAGGGGGAGTACAAAAAAATCAAACCTTTGAAACTTTTTTGTAAAATATACTTAGCATTTTTCAACCAGCTCTAGCTTAGTTTGAAGATTTTTAGGTGAGACTCAACATGTGATGGCAACAAACAGTGGGGTGCGGAAAGTGATTGGAGGAGGAGGAATACAGAAATGAGATTCTGCCTGTATTTACAATTACTGCATGAGGTTGGGGGAAGTTGTGTTAGACACTGAGTGCCGAGGGAAGTTGAAATTCTAGCATACGGGCCCAAATATGTCATGGCAATTCTCTCCTACCTACCCCACCCCCCTCCTCACAAAATCCAATGCAAATATACTAGCAGATAACTAATAAGGTTTCTTTAAGTGTCACCAGTGTGCACAGAATTATAACCTATTCTTGTACAGTACCTATATTTGCACCAGTGGGAATGAATCTGCAAGGTTTTCTTAAAGCTTTATTTTTAGGAAGATAAAGCTTAAGACTTAGTGCTGGCAAAATATATCAGCTTGACAGACCTAGACTTTAAATCCGTAATGTGCCAAGAAGATAGAACCATTGAAAACAGAGAAACTTCATTGCACAGTCTTTCACTCCTATTTTGATGGTGCTTTTGTAGATCATGCATAAGTTCAAAATATATGTACGTACGTGAATCCCATAAGTGTGCCTGGTGTGTGACATCCTTTTTTCATCAGTGTAGTCATTGGAAAGGTGGCTAAGTGTCGTAAAGCGCTCTGTTCAAAGGGAGAGGTTAAACTTTTGTGTGTATAAAAAAAAAAAAAATTCCTGTTGCACTTAATTTCTTATAACATCAAAACCTAAAATCTTACCACTTCCTTATTTCTTGAAGTGTGAACAGTGAACGTAACTAGTCAGTTTCACTTCTGTTTATTATCTAATCAGCTTGTATATCAAACCCTCCCACACTAGAGCAATGTTTCAGTGGCTGGGCTTCAGTCAGCTTCAGGAAAGCGTTAAATCTATGTCCCTTCCTTATTCTATGGGAGTTGGCGTGGGGGAGAGAAGTAAAGGAAAGTCTACTACTCTTAGGTATAGTAAGTGATTTGACTTGGTTTTTTGTGGTTTTTTTTTTTTAACCAAACCTAAATTTGGATCAGAAAATGTCTTGGTGGTGCCCTGTTAATGGCAATTCACAAATTGGAAAAGTCTGTTTGCCTGGGGTCAGGGACTCATTGACCTTTTGAAGTCTGAAAGCTTACTCAAAAAGCCTCTTGCAAATGGGAGTAAATGAGATGATAGACCCTCTCCTCTCCCTTTGGAGTGGAAGGTTGTTAGAGGCTCACAGAGGTGCTGGAGCTTTGTGGTGCTTTCCACTTAAATTACATAACTTTTCCCTAATTCAAACAGTCCCTCATTGCTGGTAGAATAAGCAAGAACTGCCAAATGAGGGCATGCTACTTCAGGATTTATACCACGTCCTTTTACTTACTTAAAGTGCTTGTATTTGTTTCAGTGCACTTGTTAAACTGCCCTTGATGTCCTGCTCTAGATATGTGTGAACAAGGGTTATATTGATGCCAGAATGAACAGAAGAGTTGGGTCTTTATATAGTCCCTGTATTGCGGACTTATTCTTCTCTCCTTATTTTCTATGTAATGTGTTAAGAGTCATCTTTTGCTTTCTGGCACATGTTTATATTGGCAAGCTGTAGATCCAAGGGTGAAGGGGTGGGGTGCGGTTGGTATCGAGCCCACTCTTGTCAAATGCTGCTGTTGCTCCCAAATGCTGTTCATCTAGGCAGATACTTTAATGCTTTCTTATTTTCTTTGCAGTCTGGAGAAGAGAAGGGAAGCAATCCAAAGGCAATTGTGTGTGCTCTTTGGAGGGGGGGAGAGAAGTATCCTTAGAGCTGCCAAAACTTGCATTACAGATAATCAATGCAGACTCATGAACTTCACTGGTGCATAGCTGCTCAGACTTAATTTTCTACATGCCTTAACTTGGTTTGAGGTTAGATAGTTCTTACTAAGATGTAAACAATATATAGCTTTTAAGCAGCAGAATGTGGCTGGAGTATTGTATTTCAAACAGAAGTGACTAAAACACCTAAATTGCTTATATTCAAATTTCTGTGTATCCATATCTCTCTCTAGTGGGGCGCCCCCCCATCTCTAAACAACGATGACCGTGCAGATACCTTTTTATCGCTAGCTGGACTGAGTGGCAAATTGACCAATAACGTAGTTAGTTCGAATAAAATAGCAGAACTTGTGGTGATAGTGGAGTCCATATTTTCCCATTCTTTAAGCTGCTGTCTTCTGGTTTCTAAATCCACCAGCCCGCACTCATGAGCTCTTTTTGTATGTTTTTCTTTGCGCTTGATGTGACTGACTGACTCGTCTCTTGATACAGGTGAGCACTACAGCAGTGAGACTTTGTATCATTGGCTGACCGTCTAGGCACATCAGCATTACAGACTCCACGTCTTTGGGGCAGGAAGCTTATCAATATGTGACGCTTCCATTTGGTCTGGGCCTCCAGTACAATGCCAGTTCCTAGTAATTGTAGAGCAGTAGTGGCAGGATAGAGACCATGTAATCTGTTACTTGGGACCTTTAACTCATCTCACTAGTTCAGAGCAAGGAAAGAGGACTTTCAAAGACACAAATAGAAGCAGATAATTGGAGCTTGTGTTGGCTGCCGTGCAGTCCATTCCATTCTATAATGATTGCTCCATCGTTACCATACTGACGGTGCAATGTTGGCATGGGACAGAGTTCTCTGTAACTGGCCCAAATTATGGTGTCTTCTCCCGATCGATTCTATCGAGCATAAATAGATGCAATAAACATGCTTAACTTCAGTAGCCAACCTACTGCTTTCACCAAACTTCCTTTTTCTGTCTCAACCCAAGGTGACTGCACTTGAATGATGAGTGAAATGATTCTTCACTATGTAATATGTAATGGCCTTTGGAATGAAATATGTTGATATAAACAAAAGTTATTTAATCTTAAATTATTCTTTCCATGACTCCGATCCTTGCTGTCTTGATCACTTAATGGATACAGCATATCTTTTTTGTTTATAAAGAACTAATTCTTTTCTCTTTCCCTTTCATTTCTTCTTTGCTCTGGCACTTTGGAATTTGAAGATGTCAGTCATATAATTTTGTTTGCTCTTAACTTCTAGTTTACGGTTTATACCACATTAATTTCAGAGATGCATAATTGTAGGCATACTTGTATCAAATACTCTTTTTATAATAATTTATGTTAGAAGTAGCATGCAACAGAGTATGCCATGAAAGGAAGTTGGAAGTAACCAAACTTATATGATGTGTTCCCAGTCTGGTGTTAGAGAGGGAGATTTTCAGACAAAAAGGTTAAGTCCTATTGAAAGTCAATGTGACACGAACGCCTAAATTTCTTGGGTTCTCTTGAAAATTGTCTCCAAAATGTACAAGCACTAGAAATGGAAAAGCAGTTGCTGCAGTTGGAACCCGTCTGCAACATCTAAACAACTTCTCTTCAGTCGTGTAAAAATGGCATCCTTCACTGTTGGTTCATTTGGAATCCCACCCTTTCGACTAACTACCTGACCTGTTAGCCTGCTTTCTTGTGATGGGGAAAACTGTTGTTTGTGGGAGAATAGTTCCACTCTTCTCGTACTTCAGAGTTCCGAGGTAAGATGAAAATAGGGAAGGGGCCTGTTTAAACAGAGATTGAGTTTGCAGAAAGCCGGGGTGTCAATCTACAGTGCGCCGCACACGGACTGTGTGGACCTGCTACCAAGCACTAAAAGTTACATAGTGTGCTTCGACACATTGCTGTTTCACAGTGGCTTTCTATGACTAAGTTGCTGTGTAGACAAGTGCGGGTGTACGTGAATCTCATTGTAGAAAGTAAAGCTTTCCGGGCTGTAATCTGTGTCCTCAAACTTGTAGCATGCTCAACTACGTTTGCTACACTGGACATTTTTTTTTAAAAGGGTTATGTAATTTTGTGTTTTGAATTATTTGTTTGCTTAGAAAATATTAACAAGTTTACAAATCCTTGCAATGTAAATATCAGGGGGAAAAAGCCCCAATCATTACAAGGTTTAAAGCAGGGTGGATTTGATTTAAATCACTAGTCGGGAAGACTCGATTTAATCATTGATTTCTACATAAAAGTGCATTCTTGGTGGTGGTTGTAACTTTAATACATATTCTTCACAACTCAGACAGATGTAGGTTTCATTTTTAGAAGGTACACACTATACATTTTTAAGCAGTGATTTATTTTGAAAACTTTTCAGATCAGTTTTACAGCTATATCAGAAAATGAATGTTTTTTTGCTTATTTCATTTACCAAAGGTAATTGAAGCAGATATTTATGAAGTGATTTGGAGGTGAACTATCTCCAGTGCAATGGGTTAATCATTAATATTTGAAGGATTTTCTTGCCATGCTATGTTAGGAGGAGAACATCACCAGACGGACACTTAAATTGTTTTTTTAACTAAAACAACAATGTTATGTATTCTGGAGTTTTTTTCAACAGCAAACACATAATATTTTAACAAAACAAGCACATGAATTTTTGAATTCAGTTAAATATTCAAGTGTTTTTAAAATCAGGTTAGTTTTTGTTTAAAATAGTTTAACTAAAATAGTTAAATGAAATTTTTTTTAAAATACAAAAATTTAAATCAACTAGGTCAGCCAGGTCAACACGAGAAACTTAAAATATTGGCTTCTGCTGCTAACTCAGTCGTCTTCACCTTGATTCTCCTGCTTGTTCATAATCTGAAAAAGAAAAACCAGCTTTCCTGTTTTTTCAGGTCCCAAACGATTTCTCAATTTGAAATGAATTAATCCAAAGAAAGAAAATATTCTTTTTACACTGGCAGAAGAAGCTACTGCTGTTAAGTGTGATTATCACTTCAACAGTCTCTGAATCCAAGTGCTTAAGTGATTTCCACCAGTTCGCAATCATCAGCAGCAAACATATATTTCTTGACTGGTTCTTATTCCCAAACTGGGTCTCTTTTATGGCCTGCTGCCATTACAGGTTTTCCCTTCTAGTGAGAGAATGGTATGGTAGATCTCAAATCAATGAAGGCTACACTCAGACCTCAAGACTTCTGGAATATCTCGGGGCCTCTCCTTCTGCCCCTCCACCCCCACGAACATGATACAGTTCTGTGGTGACCTAGAATCCTATTTTCGACGTCTCCGACTCAAGGAATATTTCCAAAATACCTCTGAACAGCATACTAATCCACAGAGACCTCCCTACCAACACTACAGAAAGAGGGATTCTAGGTGGACTCCTCCTGAAGATCGAAACAGCAGACTGGACTTCTACATAGAGTGCTTCCGCTGACATGCACGGGCTGAAATTGTGGAAAAGCAGCATCACTTGCCCCATAACCTCAGCCATGCGGAATGCAATGCCATCCACAGCCTCAGAAACAACTCTGACATCATAATCAAAAAGGCTGACAAAGGAGGTGCTGTTGTCATCATGAATAGGTCGGAATATGAACAAGAGGCTGCTCGGCAGCTCTCCAACACGAGTTTCTACAAGCCATTACCCTCTGATCCCACTGAGAGTTACCAAAAGCAACTACAGCATTTGCTCAAGAAACTTCCTGAAAAAGCACAAGATCAAATCCGCACAGACACACCCCTGGAACCCCGTCCTCGGATATTCTATCTACTACCCAAGATCCATAAACCTGGAAATCCTGGGCGCCCCATCATCTCAGGCATTGGCACTCTGACAGCAGGATTGTCTGGCTGTGTAGACTCCCTCCTCAGGCCCTACGCTACCAGCACTCCCAGCTACCTTCGAGACACCACTGACTTCCTGAGGAAACTTCAATCCATCGGTGATCTTCCTGATAACACCATCCTGGCCACTATGGATGTAGAAGCCCTCTACACCAACATTCCACACAAAGATGGACTACAAGCCGTCAAGAACACTATCCCCGATAATGTCACGGCTAACCTGGTGGCTGAACTTTGTGACTTTGTCCTTACCCATAACTACTTCACATTTGGGGACAAGGTATACCTTCAGATCAGCGGCACTGCTATGGGTACCCGCATGGCCCCACAGTATGCCAACATTTTTATGGCTGATTTAGAACAACGCTTCCTCAGCTCTCGTCCCCTAAAGCCCCTACTCTACTTGTGCTATATTGATGACATCTTCATCATCTGGACCCATGGAAAAGAAGCCCTTGAGGAATTCCACCATGATTTCAACAATTTCCATCCCACCATCAACCTCAGCCTGGTCCAGTCCACACAAGAGATCCACTTCCTGGACACTACAGTGCTAATAAACAATGGTCACATAAACACCACCATGTCTATGATCCATCATGATCCATTGTCTACAGCCAAGCTCTGTGATACAACCGCATTTGCTCCAACCCCTCAGACAGAGACAAACACCTACAAGATCTCTGTCAAGCTTTCTTACAACTACAATACCCACCTGCAGAAGTAAAGAAACAGATTGATAGAGCCAGAAGAGTTCCCAGAAGTCACCTACGACAGGACAGGCCTAACAAAGAAAATAACAGAACGCCACTAGCCGTCACCTTCAGCCCCCAACTAAAACCCCTCCAACGCATTATTAAGGATCTACAACCTATCCTGAAGGATGACCCAACACTCCCTCAAATTTTGGGAGACAGGCCAGTCTTTGCCTACAGACAGTCCCGCAACCTGAAGCAAATACTCACCAACAATCACATACCACACAACAGAACCACTAACCCAGGAACTTATCCATGCAACAAAGCCCGTTGCCAATTGTGCCCACATCTATTCAGGGGACACCATCACAGGGCCTAACATCAGCCACACTACCAGAGGCTCGTTCACCTGCACATCCACCAATGTGATATATGCCATCATGTGCCAGCAATGCCCCTCTGCCATGTACATTGGTCAAACTGGACAGTCTCTACGTAAAAGAATAAATGGACACAAATCAGATGTCAAGAATTATAACATTCATAAACCAGTCGGAGAAGACTTCAATCTCTCTGGTCACGCGATCACAGACATGAAGGTCGCTATCTTAAAACAAAAAAACTTCAAATCCAGACTCCAGCGAGAAACTGCTGAATTGGAATTCATTTGCAAATTGGATACTGTTAATTTAGGCTTAAATAGAGACTGGGAGTGGCTAAGTCATTATGCAAGGTAGCCTGTTTCCTCTTGTTTTTTCCTACCCCCTCCCCCCCCGATGTTCTGGTTTAACTTGGATTTAAACTTGAAGAGTGGTGAGTTTGGATGAGCTATTACCAGCAGGAGAGTGAGTTTGTGTGTGTATGGGGGTGGGGGGGATGTGAGAGAACCTGGATTTGTGCAGGAAATAGCCCAACTTGATTGTCATGCACATTGTGTAAAGAGTTGTCACTTTGGATGGGCTATCACCAGCAGGAGAGTGAATTTGTGTGGGGGGGTGGAGGGTGAGAAAACCTGGATTTGTGCTGGAAATGGCCCACCTGATGATCACTTTAGATAAGCTATTACCAGCAGGACAGTGGGGTGGGAGGAGGTATTGTTTCATATTCTCTGTGTATATATAAAGTCTGCTGCAGTTTCCACGATATGCATCTGATGAAGTGAGCTGTAGCTCACGAAAGCTTATGCTCTAATAAATTGGTTAGTCTCTAAGGTGCCACAAGTACTCCTTTTCTTTTTGCTAATACAGACTAACACGGCTGCTACTCTGAAACCTTCTATTCATTGAACGTTTTGAAACTTTGCACTTTTAGAGAGAGAGAAGGGGTTGACTCTGTATATACAAATTTGCAGAGGGACAATAAGGCTGAGGTCTGTTATTTCTCAACTCTATATATTTAAAAACATTTTTGCTGTTAACAAGCATGTTATTTCTAGAGACAAAAATCCACAGTTTGAGAAAACTAATAATCTCTGATGGTTTCTTCTAGACTGAGCACTGAGTTCCATTGGGTAGATAGAAAGATTAACCTAAATAGTCTATATGGAAGCCCCTGGAACCCCATAAGATTGGGTTCCTAATCATGAACTATTGGAACTCATTTACAAAACTTTTCTTCAGCATGACATGAATATATTGTCCCATACTATGGAATTAGAATTTATAATCCCTATTCCATGATGATATCTTTGGAGGAAAAAACCTATCTAGAGACAATTTTAATTAAGATACATTATAGCTCAAAGTGCTTTATCAAAAAAAAAATCAGATTTACATCAAAAAAATCAGGTTTCTTTAAAATCATTATTTTATCTACCCTGGTTTTAAGCAACATACAACAATATAATAGATTTCTTTTTCTAACACCATGTTACCAAATTAGAGTATATCGTCACAACACCCATGTTACTTCTCATGATTTTATTAAATGGACTGAAATCTCTATATATACATAATTAACAAACCAGGCATGTCTACCAAATGTTAATATTAAAAAAATAAATAAATAAAAATTGGACAGCTATCTTTGGGTTTTTTTGCAGGATCTTTTGGCAGGTGAATGAACTTCTAAGTATTGAATAAACAGTAACCAAATATCTGAGAATCTGTCAGTCTATTTTGCTAGGTGCATAACTGGTGTGTTAATTTTTCCATAAACACACCATCCAGTTTTTTTAACCATTCCTCTATGATGGTGCTATTTTTCTTCTTTCCAATGAGAAGGTACCAATAGTTCAGCAGCTACTAGCAGATGACAGGTAAATTTTTCATGTCCTTCTGTGTGACCATTTCTGTGTGGAAGCCCCAGGAGGATTACCAAATGTTCCTTTAGTAACAGAGATGAATCAACTGGTGATATTTTGTATGGATTCCATCCCAATACTCTGTAATGACCAGATATGTCCACCATATATGCATAAAATCTCCTCTGTAACCACAACTTCTCCAACATTTATCCCAAGTCAATTCATATATGTATAGAAGAGTATTTAACCCAACAGGTTTGAGGTACCACTGAAACAGTATCTTAAAGATATTTTCTTTTATTGTGCTACAGACTGAGGGAGCTGGTCCTCCTTTCCATGTCAAACCTCATTCCTCTGGGGGTAATTAGTCTGTTTACATCCTTTAAAAAGGGTCCTGTGACTTCTTTTGTTTTTAATGGTTTAGGCTATAATGGCTTTCATCCTGCTTTTACTCCATGCAAAGAGGTCTCAAGCAAATCTGATAACAGACTCTAGTGTTGAGAATTCCACATTAAAATCCAGCATTGTGGCGAACACCTTTAGCTTTTGATTTCATTGCAGGCAGTGCCTTTGGACTGAGTTGGCACAAAATATTATGGCATTTGATGGCTTCTAACAAAGAGCCATGTGTTTGCTATGCGAATATTTAATCTTCCATGCCACTACACTTGAATTGTGTGTGTAGAATTCAACATTATCCTTAAGCTGAAGGTCACAGGTTTTCCTGTGAAGGGAGATGGGGAGAGTTGGGGGAATTACTGACCATATTATTACCCTTTTGATAGTTGTAACAGCAGTCAGCTTTTCAGAGAGGGCTTGAAAATGGCAGGGACATGACTAAAGTTACAGCGTCAGGACCTGAACTCAACTGTGCAAAGCTAAATGGCTTTTAAACTCTTCAATTGCTGTCATTTCTAGCATTTATCTTAACATGTCTATATTACTTTGTACTGAGATGAGTTTAAATTTCTTTCTAGTGACTGAAATATCCAAAATTGAGGTCAGAGGTTTAGATGACTTGGTTTTTGTAAGAGGGCAATTCAGAGAGTTTAATATCCATTTTGCTGCTCGGTCGTATGTTGACAGTTTATTTTATTACTAATGGTTTCCTCTATAACTGCTTTTTCTCAATACATACTGTTCATATGTACCTAGCTGTAAATCGGGAGTAAATGGAAGTAACTTTGAATGTGTGACAATCAGGCTCGGTACACCAGATGGTAAAGAGAACTTCACTTTCCCTAAGTCCTGGTTCCAGTCCATTCCATGTTGGTAGCCATCTGGTTGCTCCCAAACCCTCCTATTTGAGATGAGTTTCGGTGTGCGCGTGCGCCCACAAACAGAGCTCTTGGCACTAGTTGGTTCCCTTTTTGGTAGCTTCAGCAGAGGCCAGGGACTGAATGGGCTGTGGAGAGAATGAATTGCTTTCACCCTTAGAAGTGGTCCCTCCTGGTCAAACTAGAAGCCTATTGGTAAGGCAGTGAGGGGAGGAGAGTTGCATAGTGGCTGCACATACCACATGGATAAAACTGAATTCTTCCTCAGGGCTGTCACCCTTGCGTTTTGCAGATGCACTAAAGTTTACTTAATGATTTTAAAGAGTGGGTTTGTGTGGCATGGAGATGAATGTGCTTTTCGTTGAAGATCACTGTCTGTCTGTGTCCATGACAGAAGTCTGAACAGAAGGTTCCTGTAAATGTTATCCTATTGCAAGCCTGCGAATTTCTGCTTGCGGTCAGTTATCAAGTTCTTGATAATGGTAATGGGTTGTGACGCGCACGTTGTACTGTTTGGCAAGCGCTATGTTCCCGTTTTATGGGCAATTATGGTAGAGTGAGAAGAGGCTTGTGCCATGTCAACTGGGAAATAACCTCTCTCCCCCCCCCCCCCCCCCCCGGATCTGCTGGATTTGTTCTGTCTTAGTTAGTTCAGTCTTGATGCTGCGCACTGTGTAGCTGTGACGCACTGTATCTCGGGGGAACGCCCTGCACCCATATGTTCATCCTTATAATACGATGGTGTGGTACCCAATGCAAGGCGTGTCACGTTGGGTGTTTTTGAAAGGCTCATGATGCACTGAGCATTGTTGTTACAGTGATGTTACAGGTTGTAATTTCCTGTGTATATAGTTATTAGGCTGAAAAGTGTCCTTACGGCTTAAAACAAGACCAGGCAAAACTCTTCGGGAACAGAGGGGCAGTTCACAACTCATCAGGGCATGTATGGGACAAAGGACACTGGCCTAGGCAGCAATAAAGGATCTATTGGACTCTCCAGTGAGTCATGCCCCTTCGCTTGGTCAGTTTGGCACAACGATGAGGTAATGCTCACCTGACGGTGAAGGGAGGGGGCGAAGTAAGGAGGGGAGGAAAAAACATAATGGGGAGAGATTTGCCATGCTCTTCCTCTCTCTTCCACCTTCATCTACGGACACCACGACCAAGTGACTGAAGAGCTGGTCAAAGGTGAGAGCCTGGCTGAAGGGCAACCGGCAAGCCTGTGGTGAGAAGCATCTAAGTTCATAAGATGACTGAAAATATTAAGATCAGCATAGAAAGCGTTTTGCTTCTATTTCATTTGACCAAATCTGACTTGTTGTGCTTTGACTTATAATCACTTAAAATCTATCTTTTATAGTTAATAAATTTGTTCTACCTGAAGCAGTGCATTCTGTTTGAAGTGTCAAAGACTCCCCTTGGGATAACAAGCCTAGTACATACCAATTTCTTGGTTAAATTGACGAATTCATAAGCTTGCAGCGTCCAGTGGGCATCACTGGACACTGCAAGATAGAGGTTCCTAGGGTTGTGTCTGTGACCGGAGATATTGGCTAGTGTCATTCAGTTGCACAATCCAAGCAGTGGCTGGCCAAAAGTGCTCACTCATGTGCTGAGAGCAGCTTACATGCCAGGGGCTGTGTGTGAACAGCCCAGGAGTGGGGCTTCTCACAGCAAAGCAGGGTAAGGCTGGCTCCCAGAGTCGAGGATTGGAGTGACCTAGCAGATCACCGGTCCAGCTAAAACCAGGGGAATGTCACAGTAGCTCAATAAAAGGAATGCAATGTTGTCTAGTTGCTAGAGCACAGGACTGGGGATCAGGATTTCTGATTTCTATTCTTGCTGCTGATGGGCTGTGTGACTTTTGGCATGGTATTTAATCTCTGTCAGTTTCCTCATCTGTATGAGGATAGTACTCAACTACATCAGCAGTACTGTGGGGCTTTAATACTTACAGCATCCTGATGAAAGGCACTGTACTCATGCAACAGATTAGTAGTAGTCTAAAATGTTTGCTTGAACTGTTTTTGGGTACAGCTACCTTTATAATAAGAAACATTCACTGCACAGTGTCGTTCCATTCAGTTTAGTTCTCGTTTTCTTTGCCTCTGCTGATTGCGTACATTCTGTGCAAACTTAATTGGGTTGAAAATTGCTATCAGTTGTGTTCAGCAGCAACCAGCTCCTGGTTGGCAAGAACGGGATTGGAGGTCCCCACACTGGCACTGTTGGGTCTTCACAGGAGCACTTTTGATACCAAACTTGCCACTTCAGACTTGGATCTGCTATTTAAATACTTGAACTACTGCATTAGTGGGCAGGGTCTAGTAATTTCAGAGTAAGCATTAGCTTGGCTTCCCGTGTTTAGGCTGACATTCAAAGAGAGACTTGCTTGTTTCACACTTTAAATAACCCTCAGATTGTAACATGGATAGTGAGAGAACACAATGCAGTGGAGACTGCTGGATTATGTGGACTCTGCAGTTCTATTCTTAGATCACAATAGCCGGAATGAAAAGCTGTAGACACTGGCTCACATTTGAGCCATTGTGTTTGGGTGGTGTTTTTAATTCTGAGAGTTAAAGGCCTTTGCAGGCTCTCATTTGACTATACCAATTATTTGGGACCTGCTCTTATTTTTCTTTACTAGAATGCAGTGAGGCTTTCGAAGGGCAGGGGCTGCAAAGTGGCTATTTAAAGCAATCTTGTAAAATTCTCCTTCTTGGCAGTGGTAATTTTATAAATGGGATAGTAATGTATCATTGAGGATTTTCCCCTTATTATGGTAGATGGTGGGTGAGTAGATTTTTGTGTCTGGAGTGGTACATTTTCATGATAGTTGTGTAAAGATTTAGAGAATGTGAAAGTGGATAAGCTCAAGCCATGGCCTTCCTTATTCACTTACTTGATATGTTCCTGTTTTGTTGGAATAAATGTCTGTTTTGAAAAGAAGGGTTGTGATGGTTTTAAATGTAATGGTGCTGCAAACTACACAATATTGCTTGCTCTCTGTGGGAGTTGAGATTTGTGTTCACTGAGTGGAATTCCTATCTCTTGCAACTAGACTGAAGTCAGGAATACATTTGACTGCTTGCGTTTAGATGGTTGTTTCACTTTTAGAAGCACTGAAGTGCTTAACTGACCATTTTCTTTCTAAAGCTGTTTGTAAGCCAAGTAATGACATTTGAACTAATCTTCATAGAATAATCAACTGGTCAACCCGAGCAGTCAGTAGAATATCCTTCATAATGCATGTTGACTACTGTGATCATATTAAAATAACATATTCCCTGATAGGGACGGAGTATGCTGATGTTAAACTCCTTCTCAAACAATTCATATGCATACAAAAGCTGTAGATATGGGGTCAAAAGACTCCTTTCAAGGGAAAGGATAATTTCTTATATAGGCAAAGCTTTCCTACATCATTGCACTATTCCACATTTTGTCATTTCTCTGCGTCTCTTGGGGAAAATAAAGGAGGTGCTTGGGGAAGAGGTGAGAAGGAAGGGATTACTGTTTTCCTCTTTAGCATTCATTTAGCTCTCTTTTAACAAGACCAGACACTATTAGAGTTTTCTGATGAAACAACTGTATGGATGATGATGATACAGGAGAGTGGGGATGTTTGTTCTCCCAGCTGGGAGAACAAATGGTCATTCAATTGAATTAATTTACGAGAAGCAAAAATATAACTATGTAAGATAGTGCCCAATTACAAGGGCCCAACACTTCTAAAAACTCATCAGCTCTGGAGATCCAACAAATATGATGTAAAAAAAAAGTTTTTGCAGTTTTTAGCAGAATATGGTAGCTCAACTGAAGGTGCAGAAGAGCAGTTACATCGTATTTCTCACAGCAACCTGCTGTGCTAGATGCCTCTTCGAGTTCTCCTCCCTCTGACCCCAGAAACCCAACAGAAAGAAAGAATAGTAGCAGGTGTACATGTTATATTTTTACTTTCCTTCCTAACTCTAGGAATGATGAAGTCAATAAAAGACACATTCAGCCTGATGTCCTGTGAAAACGGCACATTCCACTTATGCTCTGGAGTTAAGTACCTCCTACTGTTTAAGTAGCTCCAGACCTTGCACTTCCTTTAGCAAAGCATTTCAGGTTTGTTAAAATTAAGTACCTGGTACCTAATAAACCATCCCAATTGTCTTGCAGCAGTGGAGTGTGAGCTGTGAGTGAACAAGTAACTGAGTTTACTTTCACATCTGATGTGTTTATCGTAGGAAAACTTTTTCAGGGCTGAGCGCATGGAGAATGTTTCATCTCACCTTGCTGAGGGAGCACATGAGCTTCTAGCAGATGGCCCTCTCCTCACGCTGAGGTCTGTTCTTCTACCTCTGCCTGTTGACCCCGTTTCAGTGAAGCCTTCATAATTGATCTAGAGGAGGCACTCCCTGGAATGCAAAGTAGAATATTGCTTTCTGGGATTGTGGAAGCTGCTACCAGTGCCTTGCTTATAAAGCCAAAGGAAGCCTGCTTATTGTTGTAACTTTATTCACAGTCCGTGCAGGAACCAGAGCCCCTTCCAACAGAGGGTCTGCTAAACTGCATATCCACCACTCTCTTGCTTTGTCTGTCTAGACAGCTCCTGGGTCGCTGTATGGCAGGACTGATGAAATTCAGAAATAAAACTTGATTTTACTTCACTGCAGAAGGATTTGAGTAAATGTTTAAGCCAAAGGATAAAGGCCCACAGTTGACTTTTTTCCAAGTAGTGCGTTATCTCGGAATCTGTCCTCAGTGGTGGGAAAGGAGAGAACAGACATCAGAAGGAGAAACCTAAAAAGGCAATTGAAGTGATGATACACAAAAGGATAGCAAGTGACACAATGTATGCGAAAAGGTGACGCTGATGGCAGAGGGGCTCAATTCTGCTTCCCAGGCCTTCATCTCTCTCCAGACACCGTTTGTGTATAATGCTGAATCCAGAAACAGTAAGTGCTCTAGCAGAGCGGTGCTGGGTGATTTTCAAACATTGCAGTGTGGTAGAATTTATGACTAGAGTGGGTGGGGCTTGGATGGGTATAAAAAGCCAAACGTTTTTGATCTGATAACCTCAGTTAAAATTCCAGGCTTCAGCACTCATTGTTTAAACGTCTAACCTGCCTTAAAGTGTGTGTGTGTACAAGCCCATTCTATAAACCAACCAGATGGCTGATGTCACTGCTTCAGTTGACCAGCTAACTTTCCCCAACTGAGCTCCTTTTTCATGTGGTTTAAAACTTATTATTTTTGGATTCCAGAACTGTTAAAGGGCCCCCATGAAATAATCCAGGTGTGCCAGCATTTGCTCAGTGGCTAGGGTTGAATTCCTTCTGATAGCTTAATTTTTTGGCACCATCTGATGGTGACAGGGTTATGGTGAAGGAGATCTTAGATGTGTTACGTTCCAGCTGAACCGTCTTGTGATGCTCATCTGTTTGAGTTATCACACAAGCTGGAATGATTTATTAAAGTGTCTTAAAAGAAGAGAGGCTAAGATGCCTGGTCCAAAAGCTAAATATTTTGTGTATACATATAACATGTTGACGTGTTTAGTTTATATGTCCTATCTTCTTCTTGTGTTAGGAAGTGGGGCCAGTGTTTTCTATATGTGCAACATCTGTACTCGGCAGGATGTGTAATATTTATGTGGGAACTGTACCTTATGCTGAAACATTGGTATACAAAGTGTTCTAAATATGTATTACTTTTACAGGGCCAAATTGTGCTGTTTTTAGTCAAGTAAAACTCCCACCGACTTGGATGGGAATTGCTGTTGCTCAGTATTTCTGGTTATCATCCCCTTAATTGGGAAACAAAAGCAGTCTTATGTGACTGGCTTGTTTATACTATGAGATTAATTTTAATTTGCATATGTTAGATGGGGTGTGGAAAGACTGGAACTCTCACACAACTCCCCCCTGTGCCCGTCAGCACGTCCAAGAAAGCAGAATGAAATTGACTACTTTCTGATTCTTCATGGATCAAAACACACATTCTTACTCTCACCTATTCCATGCAGAAAACTGTTCTTTTCTGTCAACTTCAGACTTAGCTGGCCTGCTAATCGTTTTCATTTTAGAGTTAGTAGCCAAAATTTTCAGACCTAGGGCTCCTAAATCCATATATAGATGCTGAAATGGAAGGGGCCTGGTTTCAAATACCAGTATACAGCCTACTTTTTAAAGGCTGCCTTATCTCACATAGTCTTAATGAAGAGCCAGCTCATCCTAAAACAAGAAGGTAAAATTTTTCAGTTTCAGATTTCAGATTTTTCAGTTTCAGTTTCAGATTTTGGAAACCTCTGTTTTGGAGTTCCTTTTTTGAGTGAAAAGAAAAGGAGGACTTGTGGCGCCGTAGAGAATAACACATTTATTTGAGCATAAGCTTTCACGAGCTACAGCTCACTTCATCACAAGTACTCCCTTTCTTTTTGCGCATACAGACTAACACGGCTGCTACTCTGAAGCCTGTTTGAGTGAGACATGCTGAGTGGTGTGTGTGTGGCTTTGCTTTGCTTGGTGGTTTTTTCTGTTTTTTTTTTTCCTTTCTTTCAGAGGTCCCTACAATTCCCATTGGGCTTGGGCTGGAATTTGGTTGTGTTCAGCACCTCTGAAAATCACGTTCATGGTGTCCTAAATTGGGCCACCAAAACCGGAGGCACCCAAAATCAGTGAGTGCTTCTGAGACTTGGGCTCTAAATTTATTCTTCATGGAAGAGCTTTGTCCTTCCTCCTCTTCAGAGCTATGTCAGAAACGGTTTATGAAGAGGGAACTGAAACTGCTTCAGGAAAGTAACTTGTATTAATCCCATTTCACAATGTATGGTAGCAAAACAATCTAATATAAAATTGAGAATTGATTAACTTATCAGTTACCTGAAACAAAGTTCTGTCTTGTAGCTGTTGTGAAGGGCCTTCCCTTCTTTTGCTGCAATGTTGTTTGGCTGGGCACCACCCCAATAAGGAGTGAAAAAGCAAAACAAATGTTGGTGTGGAACCATCACATGGGGAACGTGGGTGTGTACTGAACTAACTATACAGTTGGCTCATAAGTGTGCTACCTACAGTGCAGCTATGTTAAATATGGGCTTTTGTAACGCACCCATGACATCAGATTGCCAGCTCACTTGACAGATGTTGGCTCAGGTAGAAAAATGACCATTTGTCAAAAATTGGGATCCTGATCCTCCTCCCTCAGGCTCTGAATAGCTCTGAAAGGACCAAAGATGAGACTTAATTGTTGGGCTGTACTTCAAAATTTCCATTATATTAAATTCTGAAGCCCCTTGAACAGAGATGTTTAAAAAGTGGCCAGTCTAAGACTTAACACTGGTGAAGACTTGCTTTACCAGATTGACTGGGGAGATGGACAGCTGAAATCCTGCCTAAAGAATGCAGAAAGAGATGTAGTTTCTCTGATAACATTTTTAAACACAGTTGTTACTACCAAAGACTTAGTATGCTTCTGATTCCATTGAGGACAGGACTGGGGTCTGTAGCAATTACATTTGGAAACGGCTGATCCCACCAGTCCTCACATTGAGGCTTCGCTTAAGTGTAAGACTCTGTTCTCATGTACTGCTAGATGCTGTCTCCAAACATAGGGCAGTTTACTTCTGTTCTCGTAGTCCAATATGGTTTTAAGCATTGTGCAGCCTGTTCTGAGGATGCTGTCCAGTTAAAAATTATATAAACCTGCAACTGTTTCTACTCTGGCCCAGGACAAATAGATTTCTTCACGTTTGCCGTGTTTTTAGTGCTGCAGCATATGTCTTAGAGGCTGTACATGAATTCTGATTTCGGGGACTGAACCACATTTTAGGTTCCCCATGAAGTTGTTAGGTGTCTTGTCTTTTGACTTTGTTCGGGTCTGGAGTCTTCAGTTAATACAAACTGTTATCCTCTAGATAAGAGCATGACTATTAATGTGTGATGAGTGGGTATTCTATCCTGGAAGAGGATTTTCAGTTTTACTGGCTTAGGTGCAGGTTGTTGTTACCAGGAGCACTGGGGTAATTTACACTGTATGCTTATCTCATTAACTTTGGACAATTCCCAAGTCCAGCATGGTCAGAAGAAGTATCTTTCAGCAGTACTTTGTGACAGCCAAATATAACAACAGCAGCTGTACTGAACACCAGTGGAGTTAACTATGGGGGATTTTTCTCACCATGCTTTTTGAGTTGCCTGCCTGTACACATACAAGAGGAAGAATGAGGAAATCTGTAAGGTCAGGGAAACCAGTATTGATTTCCTTTTATTGTAAATGTCATACAGCAGGACAATGACAAGTTCCAGGCTTTTGGTCCTACAGTGGAAGTCAGTGTCTTTGTCATCCGTCAAATCTCTTGCCATTGTACACTTGGCTTGAAGGCTGCAAGGGCCTCTGCAGTGCTAGGATACCATCTGTGATGCTCTGTAAATTAAATCTGATAACTTTCCTTCCTCACCCCCAAATGAATCTCAAGATTCCCCCCGGAAAATGTTGGATGCTTCTCTAACCTCTGTAATAGCGCTCCTCTTTAGTACGACTAGCTTGAGAAGAGTAGGGGCAATAGGTTCCTATGACCTCAGCAATATTGGTTAAACTTCATTAGAGCTTTGTTTGCTAAGCTCCAGTCATTCAAAGTGGTGTTGAGATAACACCATAATATGCATAGAATAAGAATCTGAGCAGAATAGGATATATACTCTGCCCTTCCTGGGTTCCCCCCGCCCCCAATATTATAGCTGTAGGCACTTGATCTAGGAGTTTAAAGCCTATTAGATAAATATTTGCAACATTCCTTGCGAACCTACTTGTCTGCTGAGTACTTCCATGCTGGTTAACTTACTTGTAATCTCTGATCTCTCTCAAGGCATGTCAACGGACTGTACTCAATAGCTATTGAACCCAATTTTATGCCCTTGCTGTGATATGCATTTTTGTAGCACATGTGCGTGTCGGAGTGCTTTGATGAAAGTGGGTATTATCCCCATTTTATAGAAGAGGAAACAGAAGTGCAGAGATGTGACATGGCTTGTCCAAGGCCTGTGTTGGTGACGCTGCCAGAAGACTCCTGCTTTTATAGGGGTGTGAATGACTTTATCTGTTCTTGCTTGGATGAAAAATGACTTTTTTGAATAAGAAAGGTAAGCGTGGAATGGACTGGGAAATCGCTATTAAATCAACTCCATAATTTTGAAACTGCAACAAAGTATCTGCAGTGGTCAATTCAGCTTTTGGAAGGGCTGTCTGTCTGTTCAGAGACCTCTTTTTCCAACATATGTTCAGTTTGTACGGAGAAATGGCTTATTTCGGCAGGAAGCGTGAAAGGTGACGCAGTCCAAATAAGATGCTTAGTTGGAGATGGCTAGGTAACTAACAGGTTTCAGCATAGCAGCCGTGTTAGTCTGTATTCGCAAAAAGAAAAGGAGTACTTGTGGCACCTTAGAGACTGCCCAATTTATTTGAGCATAAGCTTTCGTGAGCTAAGTTCTCACGAAAAGCTTATGCTCAAATAAATTGGGCAGTCTCTAAGGTGCCACAAGTACTCCTTTTCTTTTTAGGTAACAGAATCGCTGATTTTGAAGGAGGAATTTAGGAGCAAGCGAAAAACCCTGTGCCTAAATTGTACTTGTGCTTGTAGCTGGTTTTGCTGGACTTGTGGGGGAAATTTGTGGTGTGACGATTTAGCATGGCAAATCTGCCTATTTGGTTGGGAAAAGAAGCTGATGAGGGCCAGAAAAGTCTACCCAGATGCTTTACAGAGACACTGTCATGTGGAACTAAATGGATAACTTAAGATATGTTCACATACACACAGACAATTCTTCATAGGGGGATAGAACTGCTCATTTGTTGTTTTGTAAGAAATCATAGGACCATGTGCTCTATCTAACCCTGTACACATTACATGTGTATGGGTTATGAATTTGAAAAAGGTTGAAACCTATAAAGATTATTTATAAGTAGATCCCAAAGGGATACAAATTTCCTATCCCCTCTCTACTTTGCCAGAAACCCTTTGAATCTCCAGCACATTGGATGGATCATTCTGTGCAATTTGGTTGTCTGGCAGTTTGCATCAATATTTATATTTTTTTAACCTCTTGAAGAATGTCTGCATTTTTTTTCCCGGATGGTCTCGGTACAAGTCATATTGTAAGGTATTGTGCTTTATTTTTACATGGTTGCACATTGTGTTGCTCAATTAGTCTATGACTTCCTAGTACTGTAGACCAGATCCTGCTATCATTAATGTTGATGAGTTTTGCCATTTGACTTCAGTGAGCGCCAGATCAGGCCCAGGCTGTATTTTTCGCTTTCCTCAGTTACTGTGATATTTCTGACTTACTGGATGATCTGAATGTTTTCAAAAGTTCTGCTTACTGCTGTGAAAATCAAGAACTGACTGATAAAGTAGCAGTAACATGGGTTCCATGTAAAACCAAGGGTTTGCTGCTGTTGTATGATTGCATTGTTATGGTGGGAGTTTCAGTAGAAACAAGGTTAAAAACCCTTCCAAGTCTGCCCTAAAATTCAGAGCCACTGCCTTAAGATGAGCTCTTTCATCCTTTGGAAGGTGAAAAGTAGAAATGCCTTGGTTCGTTGCTAAAGGAGAAATGGTAGTTTCAAGAGAATAAAGTCAAACACTTCATGATCACATTTTATTTCCTGTAGAGGTGAGGAGGAATTGCCTTTTTTGGGGCAATATATATTGTTGGCGATGGCACAGTAATTACGTATTCTTCCTGTGGGAACATCCTATTTTTGACCATAGTACATGGCAGTTTTACATAATCTTTACCTTTTTTAAAAACATGTTTGTGTGATGAACGAGGCACTTTGAATTTCTTTTGGCATATGGTTACCTGTGTAAATGGAAATAAGTGACCAATAACCTGTAAGTGTGTCTGCCTTCGACCTGTCTGCACTAAGAAAATATTAGGGAAAATGTATGGCCATTGCAACATTGAAAGCTCCAGTGTGGTGGGCAGCTGCTGCTGTGTTTTAAGCACAGAGTTCTCTAATGCTTCACAAAGCAACAGGCCTAACCTACAAAGGGCTTAAAATACCGGCAACAGCTGTGGACGAAGCTCCGTCTGCTCTAAGGCTGCCAAAGTTACTGATGGTGCTGACCCTGCACTATCTTCACTAACTTACCATTATCTTCACTAACACCCATTGTTCTGTGTATATAAATCTCCCCACTGTATTTTCCACTGAATGCATCCGATGAAGTGAGCTGTAGCTCACGAAAGCTTATGCTCAAATAAGTTTGTTAGTCTCTAAGGTGCCACAAGTCCTCCTTTTCTTTTTGCGGATACAGACTAACATGGCTGCTACTCTGAAACTTATCATTTCGAAGGCTTCAGTTGCAGTTGTATTTAAAATAAAGTATGCTTTATTTTCTTTACGTTTACATGGAGGAAAGCAATTTTGCAGGGGAATGTGTTTACGTTTAATGTGCCTGCAGAAATGAATATTCCCAGATTAATGGGGGGTGGTGGTGGTGGGGGGGTGATGTCTGTGGTTTCAGACTCAAAATTTGTATATCATATTAGAAGTATGCTGTAGTATCCTAGAGCATTTAAAGCACATGGACAACTTAAATTTTCCTAAAATTAATATTTTGTAAAAACCGTCTTTTTAATACATAAAAAAAGTTAAGGACAGTAGAAATGTTGCTTTGTAACTTGTTTGGATTTTAGTGAAAATAGTTGTTTTTAAATGAATATTCTTCTGTTGTGTTTAGGTTCAGTTGTAGGAGTTGATTAAGCAAGTTAGTGCTACAAAGTTATGATTATAAAGAACCAATTAACTCTGTGTAAAACTGTGTGTAAAGAAAAACTGACATGACTGACCTATGCAAAGCTAAACAAAGGGCATAAATAGTAACTAGTAAATGGATTCCAAATCTTTTCTTCAGGTAATTTAAGTAGCTTAACACACCCTTTTAAAATTTTTCCCCTTAAAATGTTTACAGTTGATAGTGTCCCTTTAAGGCAGCGCCCACTGTCTTGTTTTTCTTGAGGCAACGTTTTGCATTAAATTAACTTCAGTGTCTCTTGGAGGCAAAAGTGCTTGGTAAAATTGTAAAAATCAGAATGACATCTTCTGCATTTTAATCGCATGGTGAACCACAGATGCTGCAGGGTTGTGGAATATTAGTTTAGCTGAGATTGCACTATAAAAGCTCATAAACAACAGTCTATCCCTTTCCTGGTTCAGAATGGTGTTCCATGGGGGGATTGTGTGTTCCGTAAGCTGTCCTGAAATGGATAATACTGTGCCTTTGCAGGAAGTCAGCAATGACAGCTCACTAAAATGCTGAAGCACTTAAAAGTGGGCAGTGTAGAGATATAAGAAATAGTTAGCAGGCTGTAGTTACTGATAAATGAACAATGTAAACACTCCTACCAACAAGGCTTGGTAGAGAAGTCCAAGTTAAACACCACACTTCTGGCTTCCTTGTTGATGCTGGCTCGTACTGGATGGTGCTTTTTGAATGGTTCAGTTTGGCAGACTGCTGCAGCTTTAAATAGTGAAAGTAAATTTGTCACATTCTAGATAGGATTGCTAGGTGTCCGGCGTTTGACTGGAACGCCCAATCGAAAAGGGACCCGGGCGGCTCTGGTGAGCACCGCTGACATGCCTGTTAAAAGTCCGGTCGGCAGGGCTAAGGCAGGCTCCCTGTGGCCCCTAGGTGCAGTGGCGATCAGGGAAGCTCTGCATGCTGCTTCTGTCTTGAGCACCACTGCCACAGCTCCCATTGGTGGGGAGCCACAGCCAATGGGAGCTGCAGGGGGCCGGCAGCGTGCACCATGCAGAGCTGCCTGGCCACCCCTGCACCTAAGAGCTGGATGTGCCAGCTGTTCCTGGGAGCTGCAGGGAGCCTGCCTTAGCCCCACTGTGCTGCAGACCTGGAGCCGCCTGAGGTAATTGCCGCCTGCCTGGACCCTGAACCCCCTGCCCCAGCCTTGAGCCCCCTCCCACACTCCAAACCCCTCATCCCTGTCCCCACCCCAGAGCCCCCAGCTGGACCCCACACCCCCTCCCACTCCCCAACCCCCTGCCCCAGCACTGCGCCTGCTCCCACATCCTGAACCCCTTATTTCTGGCCCCAGCCCAGAGCCCGCACCCCCGGCCGGAGCCTGCACCCTCTCCTGCACCCTGCCCCAGCCCAGTGAAAGTGAGTGAGGGTGAAGTAGAGTAAGCGATGGAGGGAGGGGGGTTGGAGTGAGTGTGTATCCTTGTCTCTGTGGGGCTCGAGTTTCCTATCTGAAAGCTGTTCACTTTATTCTTACAGAAGGTGCTGAATTTGGTCTGGCATCGAGTTAGATTGGGGGAAACAACTTTTTGACCTTAATAGATGTTGAAGCACTTCAAAGTCCTAATGTGAATTTGTATAATGGTGACAATCTTTATTAGTCATGGGGAAAAGCCATAGCTTCTGGTGTTTCTGAAGGCTTATATTTTTCTTTGTTGTCTTATCCAGATGGTTAACAAATGCTTTTTCTTGGGGATTCTGGCCTCTCTTGGGTTTTCATAATTGAATGTAGCCCTTGAAATGCAACATTGAACCAAGAGGTTTTTTTTCCTCTTCTGCTTTAATTGAAAGAACCTTTTGGGATTCTTCAAAAGTAGAGCGATGATCCTAGTGTCTTAGCCCTGGTCTATACTAGGGTAGGGGGGATCGGTCTAAGTTATGCAACTTCAGCTACGTGAATAACGTAGCTGAAGTGGACGTACTTAAGACTTACTCACCGCGGTGTCTTCACTACGGTGAGTCGACTGCTGCTGCTCCCCCGTCGACTCTGCCTGCGCCTCTCGTGGCAGTGGAGTACAGGAGTCGACGGGAGAGTGCTTGGGGATCGATTTATCACATCTAGATGAGACACGATAAATCAATCCCTGCTGGATCGATTGCTGTCCGCTGATCCGGCGGGTAGTGTAGACATACGTAGATAGTCTGGCGGGTAGTGTAGACCTACATAGACAGTCTTTCCTTTTTCAGTAAATGTGTTCCTGAGTTGTGCTGCTGTGGAGATTTGATTGCAGAGTCTGTAACTGCTGTCTATAGTCTTCTTACTACTTGGACATTGGATTAGAATTTTGTTTTCAATAGCACCTTTCATACTTGGCTGCTACTCTGAAACCTGTCACCTTAGTCTGTATTCACAAAAAGAAAAGCAGTACTTGTGGCACCTTAGAGACTAACAGATTTGTTTGAGCATAAGCTTTCGTGAGCTACAGCTTCATCCGATGAAGTGAGCTGTAGCTCACAAAAGCTTATGCTCAGACAAATTTGTTAGTCTCTAAGGTGCCACAAGTACTGCTTTTCTTTTTTCATACGTGAGTTACCATAAATGAGCTGCAAGATTTCAGCAATTGAGCTCAAGTTTGTTTTTTAATCATCTAGTTACTATTGATGTCTCAAATGAAGAAGCCTTGAGCTACTTGCAAGAACAGAGTGATTTTTTTCATTGTATTGTGTTATATTTTAGGTTGAGTGAGTAATTTGAAATATTTCTCATCTCTCAACATCTAAGTTATTGACTTCTTCCTATATGTCAGGTTGCTCTTGGCTGCATTTGTGTGCAGTGTAACAACTCCTGCTATGGAATAGTCTTGTTGGTGTGAGAGAACTGTAAGGTTAGAATTAAATGTAGGGTTTAATTCTACTCATGTTGGTTGTGATGCTGTCAAGCACACAAGAACAGTAAAACCCTGTGCATGGCCCAAACAGATATGCTATCCATTGTGTTTTTTTTTTATTCATCCTTCTTTTTGTTGTACATTGGAGCCATGGAAGGAAGGGATTCAATATTGACATTCATTCAGAGCTCAACCTTGAGATGGTGGTGGTTAATGCTAAATACTTTGGCCAAACGCTCACCACTCAATAAAAGTCCATTATACAAATAACAAAATTAAGTTCGTATGTAGGAATATGAATAGTCTTCCTTAGTTCTTTCTCTTCCATCCCTACCCTTCCATATGAGTGTCCATGTAATCATGATTCATTTGTGATAATGCGAATGCTTGGTTAGAGAAATGTGTCTAGCATTGGGATAACTGCCAATGTTCTCACTTCTTCAGTTCCTAGTATTTTGGCAGTAGATCTCTGCCCTTCTCTCATACACGCAATTTCTCAGAACTCGTGTTTTAAAGAGAAACCTAATATTTAACATTTTCCTTCCCAATGTTGTCTGATTATAAAGTTTAAATCATTCTGTTGGTGATCAAACCAAAGGCTTTGTGCATTCAGTGCTGCTACATTTGAGCAACCCTCCAATAGCACATTGCTATGCATGCAGTACAGAGGAATACAGCTTTGGAAGAAAGCAGTCTTCAGTATCAAGGGCTTACTTAAAATCTTTTTTTATAATAGGTTTTTTAAAAAGGCCCTTCAAGTAGAAGATGGATATTTAATGACTAGAAGTGCAAACTATGATTAACAGAAAAACTGCACTGTAAGTTGAACTGAACTTGAAGGACAGATGTACAGAAGTGTTTAAAGGGAGGAGGGGGGAAGGATTTCTGTTAAATATTCATACTGTAGTGTTAGGCCCTGCTCAAGACCTAACTGCTAGATACTTCACACACTCTTTGGAGGCAGTGCCTGCTTTGATCAGTTCAATCTAAGAAGACCAAAACAAAATTTCATTACTTGGTTCTATAATTAGCTGTAAAACGAGCAAATAGAACTGTCGCAGCTGAATTTTTCGTCTGTTTCACATGCTCTTTATTGTACATTTATAGTGTGCACAATCCTCAGCAGGTCTCCTACACGAGACCTTGGTCTTAGAGATGAGCTTGCCGAAATGTAATGGCTTCTCTCCGTCTCTTGAAACTTTTTCAGGCTTTAAAGGCTTTCTCCCTACTTCTCCTTTTGTTTGACACTTTCATCAGATATACTGGGGGAAGGGGATTGTGGACAAACGTGGAGGAAACCCATAAATGTCCTTGGGGGTTGTAAGAATGAAGCATGTACAAACCATCACGCTAGCCAGAAATAGTCCAAGCCAGCTGCTGAGTATCTTTGGGTTATTTATGACCCAGCAGGTAGGTCTATCCTTGATGCAGTCTAAAGTAGTCGGGCAAGATCAAATCCCACCTTAAATTTCTAGAAAAGCTTATTTACAGGCTTTTATGGGCCTCTAGATTTGATGATGCCTGTGTGGTTTCTAACTGCAAAAGTAAATCAAGGGAGTTTCGACTTTTGGGGGAACATACTGACAGCCTGGAGAAAGGTGTTAGTTGCCATGGCAACTCACCTGGAGTGATACTGCTGGCTCAGGGTTAGTGTGCAGCCGTGGTGCAGCTACCAGATTAAAAAAAAGCCTCATCTGGCTCTAGAGTGTTTATAGGAGATGCCCCAGCTGTATTCAGGTTGTGTAAATATCAACCAAAAGGTAAAGCAGGTTTTAAAATCTCGGATGGGATGAAAAACACATGCCCTATATTTTTTCATTAGTTGCTTATGACAACTAAAGAACTTGGGAATGTATTAGAAACGATTTCTAAATATTCTTTCTGTCAAGCTTTTAATTAGAAATGTTGACATTTTTGTCTTGCTTTGTGTACTTTTTGATCATTTATGCATGTTAATGTGTCAGTTAAAGAAATCCTGAGGTGAAATTAGATCAGAAACTAACATTAATCATTCTGTTTATATCGCTGACTAAATGAGACAATTCACCAAGGGATTTTTCTCCTCATTGAGGAACTAAAACACACACACCCTTCCAGTGCAGCTTTTCTTAGAGCATTGCTATTGAGCTGAAAAATTATTTTAATGCTACTAAACCTAGGATGTTCACCAGAATGCCTAATCTTTCTAGGTGCTGTGTACCTCCTGGGAGGTGCTGGGTGCCCTCCCTGCCTTTTGAAGCTAGTGGGATTTGAGGGTGCCGACCATATCACTGTATCAAGCCCTTACGAACATCTTCACCTTTGGGAAGTGTTGAGTGACGACTAAAGAGTCAGCAGGAATTCTGTACCAATACTGGGGTTCTTAGTTGTCTGGGGAGGCACGTAGGTCAGTTTGTTGAGCCGAGTAAATTGTTATCCACCCAACAGTATTTTGAAAGTTGTCAGTTCAAGTACAGTGCATTCTATTTAGAATGTCTTGTAAAAGTAATATTGAGTAGCAGTGAGGTGAAACTCCAGTACGTTGGTTTAAAACATAAGATCAAACACAAGTGGTCACTCAGCACTTCTTGACATACTCACTGTGTTTCCCCAACAAACTCAATTCTAGCAAAATATCAGTGTATGGTTTCCTATGATTTCTAGGCAATTTGAACAGTCCAGGGAGCTAATCTTAGATGTTTGTAAGTAGTACTCAAACACAGACATGTTCAAAAAGCCTTCATTTGAATAAGGGAGTGAGAAGGTTTTAAACATTAACCATTACGTTCAATTTCACTAAAAAAATAAAAATACACCACTTCAGTAAAAACACCAGTGGTGAATGGGGGGCAGAACTGCACACAGGCAGATTATAAAGCATGTGTGTTGTCTGAATCAGATGTTAGGCAAGTTCAGTAGCAATAGGAGATGGGAAGGAAAATTTCTCTAGCTACCACCAGTGTTATAGGTTTAGCCAACCGATCTTGAGTTTACCTACTGCCTGGGATAAATTAGTAGAGTACCTAGGCAGTTTTTATGTATGTCTTTTTCCAGGGTCCTGAAGACAGGGCATTTTTTAACTGGCCTACTAAGGACAAAAATTGCATATGGAAAGCCAAGCTTTTGAGTTTCTGACGAGCGGGTAAAATAGTTCAGTAGCTAATAATGCAATGTGTTAGCATTCCCATGAATAAACAGCATCCTGACTGTGCTGCTGGTGACTCTTGAGACAAGAGATTCTTTCCTTCATATAAGTGAGGATGCTTCCTCCAAGGTTTTGGCTGTAGAGCAGGAGGAGAGGAACTTTTTCTGAAGACACTTGGAGCAGTTGTAAGCAGTGGTTACTTGGGTATGATTATGTGAGCTACATTGGAATGCAGAGCTCAGGTATGATTGCAGGTCGTGACTCTCTCCGAATCAGCTCTCCTCCTCCCCCCCTACCCCCCGACGCACACACAAACACACGCACAGAGGGACGGACTATTGATGATCCTTCAACAGTTGGAGAATCCTCCAGTGGCACTCCTCATCCAGGCGTATCTGGGCACTTTACAAACTTTAAGCTCCTCAGTATATTTATGGCTTTTCCATGATATATGGGAAAATTTGGCACGAGGGAGGAGGGATTTAGTTATTTTAGTTAAGGTCCAATAGTGGTTCAGAGATCGTTGGGAATTGCATCCAGAAATGCTGGCTATCATTCTTGTCCTCTATCCGATAAACTAATTTAGTTGTTGTTCAAACATGGATGATATTTGGTATCCTGCGGAAGAGATTTGCGAAGTGCTTGCATGGAAGGTGTGTGTTACATGTCCCTCAAATCTCCACACTGATTAAGGAGCAACTTCACCTCAGAGGCACAGTCCATTCACACCAAGCCCTTCATTAGAATTTATGATCGTGACACGGGATGATGGAATTAAAATGGAGTGGGAGGGGAGGGTCAGGATTAAAGGATACTTAGAGCTACATAAATAACTCCACAAGGGCAAGGGAAAACACCAAATGGTTAACACTGAAAACCTTTGTTCAAGGCCATTAGGAGTGCACGTGTTCTACCAAAGCCTGATACTTCAGCTTGGAAGTCATGAACATAAGAGGAGACTAATCAACTTTGCTGTGTCATTCAGACTAAATCAAATTATTGGTATACCAGGAGAAAATAGCACATAATGACTGAAATTTTCTTTTCATCCTGGCAGCCTCATTAGTGTCCTACTGTTCCTTCCTCTGCATGGAGGTGAGGGGGTTTGAATTCTGCATTTCATGCTGGGTCTCGACCCTGCATGAGTGTATTGTTTCTTCTGTACAGGTCTCCTGCAGTCAGCACAGTTCCTAGTTGTTGGCTAAACACTGATCGGGACCAGCAGTCCCAAGCAATGCACAGTGTTTGAGTGGTTTCTGCTTGGCGTTCCACAAGTTAGAGGAAAGTAGGATGGAAGGGGAAAGGAGAAGAAGCTATCACTAAAGTGTAGCAGTTGGTCTTACTCAGCCATATTTAATGCCAACTGTCAATATCATGTATAGACCTTGTTTTATGGTGGGTGCTACATGATAAATATGACAGTCCCAGCCCCCTGCCCCAATTCTTCTTACTTAATAGACAAAAGAAATGAAGAATTGGGAAGGAGATGTAACAAAGGCAAAATAATTTAGCTGTAATGTTTACAATGTGTCCGGTTAGTGCTCCAAATTTTCTCTTTTGCACCTTTTTAGGAGGAGGATTATGGTTCGTAGCCCTCGTGGAAACAATTATTCAGTATCTTAGTTTTTAAAATTGGGCACGTTCCAAAAAGAATAATTGATGCACTTCAGGTACCTGAAAAAAGCGTAATTTTATTTTTTGCAAATAGAAACATGCTTCTTTTTTTCAGATCTAAGACTTTAGTAGTGCAGGGGCATAGTGTTGCCTTAACATGTGGCATGTGCTCAATAGCTGAGTAGAAGAGGATGATAGGTTAAAGATAGGGAAAGTCAATGTGTGGGAATAGTTGTGTCCCTTGGCTTTTCTTCTGGATGTTCTGGTCATTCTAAAAGCACACAAAAGGCTTGTTTATGCTTTGCTACAAGGGGCAGTGGTTCATTGTACTGTCCCAAGAACAGAACAGGAAGCAGTTTGTGACTCTGAAAGTCTCAATTTGGTACCTTGTAACTACACTTGTTCTGGGAGGGAGTAATCTGGACTAATCCTATACCTGTCTTTGGAGATTCCTTGACCCAATGTGCTGGGTCATCTGCACCATGGAGTGCCATGAAGGTGGGCAGCAGAGCGAATGCCACCCCTTCCCCACTCAGAGGTGGGGGAATAGTAGTCCACAGAGGCTGCTCCCCTGCATGCTTCTACCACGTGTGTGAGTAGCCCCCATAAGGGAATAGGAGGATGGCTTGTGCCCCCATGCTGCCATGCATGGGTGTGAAGGGAGTTCACAATTAAGCCCGAAAAGGCAGGAGGTTTAAAATAAGGACTATCACTGTCCCGAAGAAATATGTAGCACTGAAGACAAGTTGACTCGAACATCGCGCCCATCACCAGTTTAATGATCTGTTCAGGAGAGTGCCTTGCTGTGAGCCTAAGTTGGAAATTCTAAAATGAGTTGAGGTGGTGAGCACACATATGCTGAACTCCAAAAATAACGATCACATTACATAGATTTCATGAATAATTCAATTTAGTTTAATGCTGTTCCATCATGCAAATAAAATCCTCGCAATATTTGGCATAGTGCAGCCAAAGCATTTCTATTTTTTTAGAAGGAAGAAATAAGGAGCCTTTTCACTTCTATTTCTAACATCACTAACAGATGGAGCCTTTACTTTCTGCTCAGTTGGAATAAATAAATATGTAAAACCATGGCCGGAGCTATTGGTATTAAATGGTTCCTGTACGCTGCACGGTGGGAGTGCAGAAGGCACAGTGGCCTTTCAAAGGTAGGGCTGTGGTCACAAAGGAGTAGCATTTAGCTGGGAAGATGAAACTTTTTGCAAAATGGGAAAAGCGACCATGTCAGAAACTGATGAAAGCAGCCAAAGTCAGGGAAGTGCCTCCCTCCCCACCTCACTGCAAAAAAAAAAAAAAAGGGGGGGGAGAATGAAAACAAGATGCAAGTCTGGGATTTTCAATAGGTGCCCACAGCTCATTGAATTCATTAAGCTCTTGTGAGAATCTCACCCTAAGACACGGGTGACAAAGGTGCGATTGTGTTCTAATGAACACCAGATGAATATTTTGCACTTAAAGCATACCATTCGTGGTTCTCAATTTTACAGACACTTTAAGCTTTACAGAGTCCTTGTGTTATGACCTTTATACCCAATCTTATGAATGTGGAATCTAAGGCACAGATTGAATGACTTGTCTGTGGGGGAATGGGGAATGGAATTCAGAAGTCCTGATTTAACACTTGGTAGCACTGCTTCATTGTGTGTGTACATAAATTATAATGAAAAGTTTAAGTTTGAGATATGAAACTCTTCCATAAGAAGCAAAGGTGTTAAAAATAAGTTACCGTCTTTAAGGTTACATTGATTGTAATAAGATAACTGTATAGTTCTTGGTCGGAGTGGGGTCTGAACAAAATGCAGGTAACCAGACCACTTGCTGTTCTTTGCTATTGCTTAAACTGAAACCTAACCTGCCATTCAGTATAGTCACTAAATACCACACAGATGGATGCATATGAGGGTCTCCTTTTTGAGCCTCTCTTACGCAGCTCATGATAGAGGCAGCTGCAAACTGTAGAAATGTCTGCTCTCTACGACTCTTTTAGAGGCTGCATCTTTGTGGTGACACTTCAGGTGGCTGGTTTTTGCTAGTCACTAGTTTCCTTAAAATTTGCTTGCCTTAACACCTCTTTGTAGAGCGTACTTGCAGATCTCAATGACTGATAGGGCCATGGAGAGTAAGAGGTCTTCTGCAAACATCCTAGTATATTGAGCTAGTACGTTCCTTGAAATCAGTGCAAAGGCTGTATTCACCTACAGTAGCTTCTATTGCTAGGAAATGCAATGGGGCAATGGCTTCATAAGAGTGCTTCTGTCTTTTTCAGACCTGCTTTACTGTTCCCTCCAGACAGATTTCTTGTACGGGAATGAGCAGATGTTTCTTTTGGAAACATGTGCCAGCCTCTGCCTGCATACATCAATTTCATTTCCTTCATGTAGTGGCACGAAATATTGCAGTACAACATTCTCCTTTCAACCAGGCCTCTGTCACATCCATTAAACTAGAAGATCTGTGAGGGCCTAACTCCGTTCCCCTTTCCTCCCTTGTCCAGCTCTTCAAGAAATGAGAAGACTGCAGTTTCTGAAATGCATTCTCTTAGTTTCCTATGTTGTGGTCAGCCTCATTGATTCTACTTCTTTTCAGGGTATGTACTGAATGAGCTTTGGTTTAGGGCTACTCTCTTTTTCCTCTGGAATTAAGAATGTTAATGTTGGTCTGTAATCTGCAAAAAGAAAAGGAGGACTTGTGGCACCTTGGAGACAAACTAATGTTGCCCAAATTGCATTGGATTGTTCACATGTGGTGGTGATTAATGAAGTGCTTTACGTATCTTCAGAAGATGCACTGTTCCGTAGTATTGGTACATTACTTACTCAGGGAGGGATGGGAGGAGAATCACACTTGCTGAATTATCAACACGGTTTCCAGGAGAACATGGCTGTTGTATGGAAGTCTCCCATTAAAGGAGTGACCTAGCTTGATGCTACATAGCCTGTGAGATCTGAGAAGAGCACAGCACAAGGTAGTATGGCTGTAGAATTTTTCAGGATGGGCCATTTTTCTTACAAGTCTAGTCTAATTATATTCTAAATCCTTTCATTTTAGAATATTGTTGGGCCTTGGTTTTCAAAATATAGTTGGGCGGTGGGAAGAAAGTTCAAACCTATGCTTCCATTTTGTAGTCATGAACTCTGTCCTGTACCTATGCCTAGCCTTGGAAAGATTCTGTTTTGGTCAGTAAACCATCACTTTCACCAGGCGCACAAAGATGAAAAAATATTTCCATCAATAATAATAAAAATGTAGAGAAAGACAAAGTAAGAAAAATGTTCCTTATGTGCTTAGTTTCATTAAAGGATATTTACTTAGTATATTTTAACAGATGGCATTGACAACTTGTGTTTTAATAGTTACAAAGCTTTAACTTCCTGAGGTCTGTCTCATTAAATTATTGTGACACCTCCCCCCCATTGTCCGATACCACCTAGTTGTCTGAATTTGTGGCAATTTAAATGGATAAAAATAGAAGAAAATGCTAAATTAAACCATGATATTATCTGTTGAAATTACTAACACAATTCTGCCAAGCCTACATATGCCATGCATCTGGGGAGTGTAGCTGGAATATGGTTGGAGGTAAAACATGGTGATGCGTTAGTGTGTACCTTGCAAAGTACAGAGAAATAAAGTGTCTGTTCAAGCACACCAATAACTCTGTTGGTGAACTATCTGCAGTCTAGCACAGGATTTTCTGTATTGGTATGGAAATTGAGATGATTACATTGATGTGAATTTTCTGTATTTTTCTTCAAGTGCTAAGGAAAAGCTATCTTGGAAAAAAACTAAAGAAAAAGCTAAATGGGTCGTTGCCCCCAAATGATTTTGTGCATTCATGCATGAAAGAGTCTTCCTGAGCACATCTACAATGCTCTCCGTCTTCCATATGGGTCTCCTGGAGGGACGTAGATATCTATCTAGAGGCCTATGATAAACTTGTTAGCTGACATATTTGAAGAGTAACGTGTGTGTCATTTTCTTGACCTGTATTTAACACAACTGTGTGCTTACTTCCTTCCCCTTCCCAGCTCTGTTTCCTTTTAGCCTGGGAGATCTCTAAACAAGGGGTTATACTATCTTGGTTGCTTGCAAAGCACCTCGTGTGATATAGATGCTACTGGGTATAAATCATACATTTACTCTGTACTCGTTCGAAATTTTTCCTCAAAGGCGATATTGTGGCTCATTGAACAGAGGAAGGGATAAAACTCCTGCATTTTATTCCCAGTTCTGCTGCTGATTTGCTGTATGGCCTTGTGCAAGCTGCTAAACTTCTGTGCCTCAGTTTTCCCATCTAAATGAGTATAATACTGCTGACAGGGAGTTGAGGATGAATTTTTTTTAACTGTGGTAAACGAAGTTCTGGACCAGTGCTTAGTGTTTTAAACCACAAATCTGAAATATAAATGTCAGATTCTGAGGGAGAGATGGTTGTGTGTTTCGGGGGAGGGGCGGTATTGGTACTGACCTGTCTGCCTCCCCTTGCAGCTGCTGTTCAACTTAGTCTTCAGATCAGGATGCCTTTTGGAGGGAGTTTTTAATGAGCCTCACTGCTGTCTTATTGTATGTGCCCAACTAAGTTAAGAGACAGTCAGATGGCTAAGCACCTTTATTGCCTACTCAAGGAAACAGATTAGCGCTGTCAGAGTGGAATCTTCTCCCTTTTAATCTTGACACACATCCCTCTGGTGTCGTATTTATTTTTCTACTTTTAAGTAAATATAATGCTAATGAAAGGGGCCAGATAGACACCCCTGGAAACTGAAGCCTTTTATCCTTAGGAAAGGGTTTAACACAAGCAACATCAGTGCCACCTTCCCTGCCAGTGAGTCAGAATCCTGTGGAGTTCCCTGCATGTCAGGCAGCTCCTGCTGCTGGGTTCTACAAATATGGGTGTTGCTCCTGATGTGGCAGTAGGCTGAGCCCAGAATCCTTTCTTGTAAGCTATGGGATAGCAATTGCACTGTTGGTTGGGGCTGGATTTGACACACTGACCTGGAGGTGAAAAGCCAGTCCTCCAATGGTTTTCAACCTGGGGTACATAGAGGCCTTCCAGGGTGTACATCAACTTATCTGGATATTTGCCTAGTTTTACAGCAGGCTACATAAAAAGCACTAGCAAAGTCAGTACAAACCAGAATTTCATACAGACACTGACTTGTTTATACTGCTCTATATACTGTATACTGAAATGTAAGTATGGTATTTACATTCCAGCTGATTTATTTTATCATATGGTAAAAATGAGAAAATAAGCCATTTTTCAGTAATAGTGTGCTGTGACACTTTTTTTGTATTTTTGTAAGCAACTAGTTTTTAAATGAGGTGAAACTTGGTATGCAAGAAAAATCAGACTCCCGAAAGGGGTACAATATTCTGGAAAGGTTGAGAGCCAATGCAAGCTGCTCAGTCTCTCAAGCCTTCCACTTAAAAAGAATCCCCCAACCAAAAAAAATAACAAACAAAATGAACTAAACAAACAGTGGCTCATGTAAACTGACTGTCTGAGTCTCACTTGCACCCCACCTCTGTGTTCTGATCGCTGCTTAGGGTGCATCTACGAGGGACAAAGTTCAGTTAACGGAAGGTGTAAAGTCCATATGTGTAAATTAAAGCAAGTTTACTCAGCATGTGGATGCCCTCACTCGGAAATAAGGTGGCTTCAGTTGGCTGTAACTTGATCCTGTGGAGGATAGAGGAGCCCTTACTATGAGAGCTTGTAGGCACAATCCCTAATATGTATTGGATGGATTGGAAGGGAGCAATGTAAGTATCATGCAAATTATCTTGGTCTTCCAGTGATCAAACCTTGATATCCCAAGTGGCTCTGCTTGCTTCCCCTTGCCCACAGTATTAAATGAAAACATCTATCCTCGCTTTCAAGACTCAACATCACTCCATCTTGACATACATATCGTATTGTCATTTGCTGTATTCCCAAGACCAGCCTCTTCTGGTCTGTGTCTTATTCCATGTTGCCTCCGATGAATGGAACAATTTCTTAATCCCAGATTGCTGGGACCTTCCACTGCTGTTGTCGTTGGCCTACTCAATGTCCTTCCTAAAGACTTGCTTTTTCTGTAATGTCCATAAATGAAATAAAAACTGTGTGTGTGTGTGTGTGTGTGTGAGAGAGAGAGAGAGGGAGCGAGGAAAAACAAAAAACAATGATCAGGCTCAGAATACCTGAATACAATATACAATACAGAATATTGTAACACCTAAAATGACCCCTCTACCTTCCAGGACTGTGTTTTGTCAGTCTTCACCTGCTTTCTAGTTTGTAAGGCAAACTGTCTTGATGAAAAAGCAGCAAAGCGTCGAGTGGCACCTTAGAGACTAAGACGTATTAGAGCATAAGCTTTTGTGGGTAAATACCCACTTCTTCAGATGTACGGAGTGGAAATTTCTAGAGGGAGGTATAAATATGCAAGCAAGAATCAGGCTAGGGATAATGAGACTAGCTCAATGAGGGAGGATGAGGCCCTCTTCTAGCAGCTGAGGTGTGAACACCAAGGGAGGAGAAACTGCTTTTGTAGTTGGCTAGCCATTCAGAGTCTTAATTTAATCCTGAGCTGATGGTGTCAAGTTTGCAAATGAACTGAAGCTCAGCAGGTTTCAGAGTAGCAGCTGTTAGTCTGTATCGGCAAAAAGAAAAGGAGTACTTGTGGCACCTTAGAGACTAACATTTATTTGCGTATAAGCTTTCGTGAGCTACAGCTCACTTCATCAGATGCATTGAAGCTCAGCAGTTTCTCTTTGAAGGCTGGTCCTGAATTTTTTTTTTTTTTTTTGCTGCGGGATGGCTACCTTGGAATCTGCTATTGTGTGTCCAGGGAGGCTGAAGTGTTCGCTTACAGGTTTTTGTATATTGCCGTTCCTAATAGCTGATTTGTGTCCATTTATCCTTTTACTGTGACACCATCCACTCAGGATTAAACAAAGACTGTGAATGGCTAGCCAACTACAAAAGCTGTTTGTCCTCCCTTGGTGTGCACACCTCAGCTGCTGGAAGAGGGCTTCATCCTCCCTGATTGAACTAACCTCGTTATCCCTAGCCTGATTCTTGCTTGCATGCATCTGAAGAAGTGGGTATTCACCCACGAAAGCTTATGCTCCAATACGTCTGTTCGTCTATAAGGTGCAACAGGACTCTTTGCCGCTTTTACAGATCCAGACTAACACGGCTACCCCCTGATACTTGTCTTGATGTATTTGGTGGTGTACAAAACATGAGCATCAGCACTCAACAAATAGGGGTTTTGTGAACAGGTAGGTGCCCAGGTTTCTTGTGTGCTCATGAGATTTACCCATGTTCTGATGAGTCAAAACATGCACATGTTGCTGTATTCCTATCAAGGTGAGGGGCAGACAAAAGCCCTCCTTAGCTTCCAAATGCTCCCTGCTCCTGTTGAAGGGAATGGGAAAGTTGCTGCCAATTTCATGAGGAATCTGCTTTGGTGGTGGTATCTTTTTTTTTTGATTTACCTTCAGAAAATGACTGTTAGTGGTTTTATATTGTGCCTTGACTGTCTTCTCCTGTAGGAGGGTTGCCTTTCATGTTTACACACACTATTGCATAGTCTTTATGGAAAGACATCCTTGCCAGTCACTTAATTTTCTAATATCTGTGTGTGCTTGTAGGAGGGTAAAGAATTCTCTGACTGGAATGCTCAGATGTTGCTTTTGGCCTGTTAATGACAGAACTTAAAATGCTGGGGCCATTTTATGTAATTTTGCACTTGGCAGGAGGTAACACAGGAAGGCTGGTCACAATAGGCAGCTTCCCCAGAGAACCTCTCTAGTGAAAGCATCTAAAACGAGCAGAAGAGCTCTTCATGGCCATCAAAGCCTTGGAGGTCTGGTTAATCCAAATCACTTTATTAATTTTTCTCTTGGGTATATAAACAATAAAGCCATCTTTGATTGAGAAATCAATAGTGGAGCTCTGCCTGTATAAGGCTGTCTGGCATTTAAACCTTAACTGCCTAGACATATGGATTGTAAGTAGCCACAGATAAACCAGTTCTTTCAATTATTTTTATGGGCCTTTGCCTGCCAAAGCATCCTCCCATGGATTGAAATCCTGTATGATGATTTCTGTAGGCTAGAACGTGAACGGTTTGTGCTTTCTCGTGAGCTGAGAATATCTTGGTCATAACAGCAAGGGCCTTATTTACATTTTCAGTTTAGAGGCTAGTGCAGAAATTTGAGATTTGTCTCCAGTTTTACTTTTCAGAGTAACAGCCGTGTTAGTCTGTATTCACAAAAAGAGAGAGTACTTGTGGCACCTTAGAGACTAACCAATTTATTTGAGCATAAGCTTTCGTGAGCTACAGCTCACTTCATCGATTACTTTTGCATTTCTTTCCTCCTTTTAGCCAAATATTCAAATTTAATTAATCTCCTAATGTTTATCACTTGAAAGTAATCTGTTCCATTTGTTGAGGTGGTGCTAAATTTTGGACTTGAAAGTCCTGGATTTAACCATGTAGTGATTTTATCCTTGAGTTCTGGTAGCTGTTGCCCCCCAAATTCTAATGAGGGATATTCTTCCTTCTCCTGACATGCTTGGTATTTGTAATGAGTTTTCCATATAATGGGGCAAAATAGCGGCAAAATCTCCAGTAGCTACTGCTTTCTAGACACGTTTCTAGTAGCTTTCATAAATTTTTTCCATTAGTTAACGTAAAAAACAACTTTGTGCTATATAAGAATTAGGCAATATTATTTATTGCACTAAATGACTTGATAACCTACCTGACGTGTCCATAATGTCTAATACATCTGTGAAGTTGTTCTGGATTCTACCTATATGGAAATGAAGTGACAGTGATAATCTGCAATGATGTATAGTGCCTTTCATCAGAATCTTAGTGCTTTCTGAAGATGGGTGTTACCTTAATTTTACATATGAAAAAATTAAGGCACAGATAGGTGAAGCACAGTGCTTAAATAATATCAAGGTAGATGGATTTTTCTTAGGTCTTGCAATGAGTTAGTGAAAATCGGGATTAGAACCTTTTGTCACCTGGCTCCCAGTGCCCCTACTGGAAGGACTAGAACACTGCCTCCACATACTCCTCTCTTTTCCCCTCTCCCAAAGATGGGGAGGTACTGAATTCTCATCCCGTTATTTTGGTTTCCGTGGACAATTGTGTAAGCATTTAACTGAGGCTCTTTCAATAGCGCTGTCTAGTTGCTATTAAAAAACCTCACTTGCTTTAAGAACATTTGCTGAAGCACAGTTGTTCCCTAAAACATCAGACAAGCTAAATGTATTTATTGCCCAACTGATGAATACCCAGACATCAAAGTTAATTTATTTTCTAGTCTTACTGGATGATACTAGTAGGAATTCAAGTTGGAAGGTTGAATGGTAATGAAAAGATTGGTTTCAGAAACCGTGTTAATGGGAGAGAGATTTATACTTCAGTGCAGTCTTGTAGGGAGTAGCCTGCCAGAAAATTGTGTGGCTCTGTCCAGGAGGAACTAAGCTTTTTTTTTTTTTAATTTCTTCTTTGCACAGAGATGTGTTGTGCAACATCCAGTGGAAAGTTTCTCCCACCCTTAGGGGAACATTTGTACATAAACTTAGATTCTGGTGATGTCTTATGCCTCATAGGCCTCATGAGAGTCAGGGTGTAGGCTAGCTCAACATGTTCGGTGCATGTTTCAAATCCTCTTTTTATTGTAACGCAGCTCAGAATTGACCAGTTGTTTACTTTTATACTATTTGCGGTTGGGAACACTTAGGGAACTTCCTCAAGCTTCTAGTTGTATTAAATGCCATTTTTTCTCCTTCATAATTTGCTCACCAATCTTGAAAGAAAAGTTCCCACCTCTCCAAATTCCTATCACAGGAGGACCATTTCCAATGGTCACTGAAGATGTCTGGTGGATAATAAATTTAATTCTAGGACTTCAGAGAGACGATACCTGCCTCAAGCAGTCCCAATCTAGCTTCAGAGAAAATGGGCAATTGGGGCAGAACGGCTCCTCGTAAATTTAAAAAGTTTACCTGCCTCGTTTGCTCATCTGTACTGGCAGTGGCTTAACAGCTCAGAACGATAGGTAGGAAGGAGCTCAAGTAGGTATCGAAAAGTTATCTGAAAATGTCTAACTTCCAACTGCATAACGTACAACGTGCTTGACCTTCCAAAAAGCACAGCTATTTTAGATGTGCAAGAATACATCCCAGGATGCATTCAGCAGACAACATGCATATTGCTTGTGCACTGAAGGTTTGAACTGTTACGTGTTATTGGTCTCATGCGTACTAGTGGTTCATGTGTCAGTGACGTTTTGATCCAGTTAGTTACCTAAATGCATGTCACAATTTTTAATGGATACTGAAATTTAGTTTCTTTTGTCCTTGAGATTTTACTATGTACATTACAGTACCAAGCCTGGGAGATTCCTATTGCATATTTTCTTTAACTGTTTATATAAGACATTAATTTGAATAGTAAAATCAGATATATAGAATAGCGTAGTATGTGGGGGGGGGGGGTAAGCAAGCATGTTTAGTATCCTTGAAATATTTCACTGTGTGAGCCCCATAGAACAGTACTTCAAAATCTAAACAACTATTCTGTGCTCCATCACTTAAATCTACAAAGCTCAGATTGCCTTCTAACACTGGTAACAGAATATTTTGTAGAGGGCAGAAAATAAAAGGCATCTTTGCAAATATAATTCAGTATTACCTCTACTGAAAAGGAAGAACAGATAACCTGCTCCAAGTCCTAGAATGCTGTTCTACAATTGTTGGAAACGATATAGAACTTCTCTAGTGGAAGATTATTTACTTTTTTCCCCTTGTAACTATCTGCAGCTTGCTTTTTTTTATGAAGCGTATCACGCCCTCCTCCTCCCACTCCGGGAAGATACTAAAATACTGGACCCATACTAACTTATTTTTAGCAATAAAAAGGTCTGGAGTGTAAGCAAAGTTTTCTTTTTAGATGTTTTTAAAAGGTGACCACAGTTCTTTCATTACACTTCGTATCACAAAACATTTATTTATTTAGAGATTGGGAAACCTTTTAAAATGTTGTGGTACCTCATCAGTGACGCAGTCCAAATTAGCCTTTCATTGCACTCTACATAGTGCTTGATGTGCATAGGGGTTGATGATTCTTTGCCAGCACCTTGAGTTGCTTAACTTCAAGCACGTACTTAAGTGTTTTGCTGATGTGGGGCCTTGCATTGTGTGCAAACCCATTGTCTTCATTCTCCCAGTCTGTGAAATACAGATGACAATGTTTTGCTTTTCATATGCATATTGAGGGACAACTCATAAATGTGTGCAAGGTTCATTGAGGCCATTGGTTGGAAGAACTTTTCAAACCATTAGATCTGATTTGGTGTATTATAAAACTGCACTTACAGCAGGAATCTTCTAGTTTCAATTCTTCATTTTTTTCTTTTTAAAATAATGCCCTTGTAGTGCTATATATCATACAAGATCTGAGACTCAATAAATTCATGACTCAGCATAAACTGAGGTACATGCAAAAAAACCAGTACTCACTATTTCACTGAATATTGCATCTGAAACCCCGTCCTAAACCCTACTCGTACAGAAAGTCCTTTATGTTCCCGTTACACTTCACTACTATTCAACTTCATGTGGTCATCCATGACCTCAACGTAGTTTAAAACAAGCCAGTTTAGGAGGAAAAACTGCTGCAAGTGTCTATAATTCTATAACCAACTTCTATCCAAGTACCTTGCCCCCCTCCCCCACCCCCACCCCCCCCCCGCAAATATTAATACTACCTACTTCGGTGAGATAGGGAACTAGTAGTATCCCCATTTTTCAGATTAGGGAAGCTGAGGCATGGAGAGGTGAAGTGCCTCTTTCAAGGTCCAACAGTGTGTACTGCAGTCTTTGAACGAGAAGCTAGATCTCCTCACTACTATTCCTATGACTTCCTCTCCTTTTCCTGATTCCACCTCAGTGGCCTAGGCCCTAGACTCTCTAAGGGACATGTACTGCTGCTGTTAGTCGACAATGTTCCACTAACGTGTTTTGTGCAATGGAATTTTGATTTTTGAGACTCGGGCAAAACTGCAAAATTTTCCAAGCCATTTAATCACCTGGTGGCATTTAAATTTACAGACTGAGACTGTATGCATCTGATGAAGTGGGTTTTAGCCCACGAAAGCTGATGCTTAAATAAATTTTAGTCTCTAAGGTGCCACTAGTACTCCTCGTTCGTTTTGTTGTATGTGTGTGTTGTTTCCTTTTCTTGGGGCTAGCTACTGATGTTTGTATATAGCTCACCTCTCTATTCAAGAGGCTAGATCTCTGAACATGATGCCTCTTTCTGCCTGATGCCCAAACCAATGGTAGCCAACTTGAACTCTGGCTCTCCAAGGACCAAAGGCTGGTTTTAATTTGGCCTGTTGGCAAGGGTGGCTGGAAGATGATAGGGCTGGTGAGTTCCTCCCTTTTACCCATAAACCAGGAAAAACACAGCCTCTACAAAACACATGAAATCCATGGGCTTCAGGGAATCAGTAGCAGTATCAGGGTTGCATCTAAATAACTTGCTAGAAACGGAGTGGAAATACAGTTTTTGAAGGTACAATTTCCATAACATTGAAATCCAGCAGTGGCCTAGCAGTTGAACCTGACACTTAACAAATCCGAAGGGACCAGCCAATTTTTCTTTACTCCGATATTTGACTCTAAAGTTAGATTCGCCTTTTAATTTTTGTGGGGGGGGTGTGTGTGTGTTTGGTTACATTGTTTTTTCCCATATTGCACCATTTCTTCTATATTTTCAAAATTCTTCATCCTTTTCTGCCGACTTCCTTAAATCCTTCCCCATCTCTTCCCCCTCCTTCTCTTTCCCCCCACCTCCATCAACTAGTGTCACGACTGGTAAAGGCCCAATCAAAAATCATTTTTTTCTTTGTTATTTTTAGCTTTATGTCGCTTTTTGTTTTTACTTCTGCCTGTGGATTTTTGGTATAGGTTAAAATCTGAAACTGGAGTCAATTTTTGAATTTAAACAGCAGTCTTAGCCTTAACCTTCACCTCTTGGAAGGTTTAAATGGATAACCACATGTCTGCATTATTGCAAGTCTTACTCTGACATTTAGAACACAAGTTAATTATACCTTTCAGGAGATGACAGTTTCTGTTTTAAGAAACTGATCACAGACAAGGCCTAGGATCTAAAATTACTATTTCAGTCAAGTCTACTGTATAATGTGGCAGCGTGTTCATTTTGCAGCCCTTTGTCTTTGTCCTGCTGCTGAGTCACTTGAAAGAGAGGATCCTGGCAAAGCCGTATTTGTGATTTAAAGCTTGTTGACTTGTTTTCAAGTTGCTTTATGTAGTTGCTTCCCATGCACTCGCTTAATGGGTGACTGGTCTGTATTTGAAGCTCTTCAATTTGGTGACCCCCTCATCACCTTTCCCAGTTTTGTCCTTTGCTTTGACTTTAGTGGAGGGGTGGCCAACCTGAGCCTGAGAAGGAGCCAGAATTTACCATTGTACATTGCCAAAGAGCCCCAGTAAAACATCAGCAGCCCTCCCTCCCACCCACTGGAAGCCCCTCCCCCTCCCTCCCTTCACCTCCTGATCAGCTGTTTGGTGGTATGCAGGAGGCTCGGATGCCGGAGGAGCGGAGGAGGGAGGGCACTGCAGTCTCAGGGGAGGGGGCGGGAAGGGGTGGAGTGGGGGGCAGGGCCTGTGGCAGAGCCAGTGGTTGACCAGTGAGCCCCCCCCACACACACACATTGGAAAGTTGGTGCCTATACAAGGAGCCTCCTATTAACTTCTGAAGAGCCGCATGTGGCTCCGGAGCCACAGGTTGGCCACCCCTGCTTTAGTGTGTTTCTGCTGGTCTTTAATTTATGTGAGGAGGACCAATCCTCGCAAAGGAGTCATGAGGAACGTTTCAGGCAAGGGGAAACTAAATACTTCTCTGATGGATAATATCTACTAAGGGACAGCCCATCCTAAATGCTCGCTTACAGAGGGACAATCTACACTCATTCCTATATTTGTTTTCTACAACCAACGGTATAACTTTACATGAGTGATGTACCCAAGTAATTGGATTCTAATATATAAACTGTATCATTAAATTTATCTACATTTGGATTATTTCAGATTATATACTATATGTATTTTATGAGTTTTTAAACTCACTTTGTATTTCTGGATAATCTAAGCACTATACCCAGATGTACAGACACTCTTTTCTTAACCTGTGTATTACGTAATTTTTTTAAACATTAATAAAAGTTTTCTGAGCATCACTCAGCTCTGGTTAAAACCAATCCATGTGGGGGTGAGAGACTTTAAAATCTGGATAGGTGTTGGGGATGCTTCTTTTGTTTTGTTGCCATCCTAATCCTTTCCCGGGTGTGTTATAATTTTAAATAGGTTGGCATCTGGGACAGGGATGGGAATGTTGTGGAAAGACTTCCATGCTGTTACATGGCTGAGGTAACTCAACAGTGAAAAGCAGCACTGGTTTCTTGTTTCTCCTCCTGGAATACTGAATTATGTCTGTGTGATTCACACTCTCTGCTATCCAGTGCAAGCATACTTATGAAGAAACTCCTCATACGGAGAGAGTGTGCCCTTTTTATCTGCGTAGAAGCATGGTGCGGAATAGAGAAGGTAACTGGGAGCCAAGATTCCTGGTTCTAAACACAGTTCTCTGTTGCTAGCTTACTGTTTGATACTGAGCAAGTCACTTGAGCTCTCTGCCTCAGTTTCTACACTCCCCAAACGGAGATAATGCTGATTCTAAGAGCCACAGTAGATTGTTACAGTAATTTTATATGCTCTGGGACAAGGTGCTATAGAAGAGCAAGGGTGTCTGCGTTAAAATGGTTTGGAAATATCTTCTGCCCAAGAGACACATCTCAATGAGTTTCTTTGAGGCATGCCTCAATGGTCATTCATATCACAAAGGTGAACTCTGGTGGTCCCTGATGGTTTTAGTGTGGCTTTTAAAGTCATGCTGACATCATATGATGATGTGCTCTCTCTGCTTGCTAAGCAGCTGAATTTCCCCGAGAAATTTCCCAACTCTGTGAAGTGCCATACATCACTGTTTCTCTTGTGTCGAGTTCCCTCTTAACCTATGATCAGTGGGAGAATGATTTGAATAGCTGTTCCAATTGGTGGAGTGGGGAGGGGAAATTCTGTAACTTTCCACTTAGTATCTATATGAATATGTACTTACAAAAAATAACGCTTTTGTATAACTTGTGGCCAGCAGAAGCAGCTATGGGGAAGCAGCTGTTTTGAATGAGGTAAAAACAAAACCTGAAGTGTGAGATAGTAAGTCATTCTGCTTACAAAGGGAATGGTCAAACCAGCTGCCAAGTTGTCTGCTGAGCAGGAGTTAAGCTGATTAAAAATCGTGAAGATAAGAGGTGTAAGTAAGAGATGAAAAGTGGAGCCAAGAGGACTTCAGCAATTCTATTTCTGCACAACAGTCAGTGTAAAGGTATTTCATTTTTCCTTAGCTTGCTGAGATAACTGGGCAAAAAAGCAGTGAAAGCTTTCTTAGGAGGGTGGAATGATTGCAGCTGGCCGGTAATACAGAGGGCTTGTATTTTCTGCCTCATCCCTTGAGATACAAGATAATCGCTTTAATGTGGATTTGCATGTGGTTCTTGAACTTTAGTCTATGGAGCACTTCCAACTTGTCCCTGAATCTGCTTCATTAACACTGGTGAAGCATCTATCAGGTTTCATAAAGGGAAGCTTATTGCAGGCCAGGACTCCCCTGCCTCTCTTCCCCCTGCCACCCCATTCCCCTTTAAGGTTCCACCAACTAGACTTAGGCTCTTTTCTGCACCCTGTGTGGCTGCTTCATATACATCTCTGCTGGTAGTCTCCTTGGTGCAAATTTAAATAGGGTCAAATCTGTAAATGCACAAGAGGATGAAAGCAGAGTGCCTTGGACAGCTCAGAGCAATGATCTGCAGGTACAAAAGGAAAGATGAATGTAAAGCCCCAGAGAAAATGAGGGGAGTGAGGGATGTAATAAGCAGCTGTGTATCTATCATATTCAGGGACTTGATTTCAAGTTGTCTCATGACCACTGACCTAATATTACTTGTATATATTCCAGCACTGTTGTGGTAGGGTGGAATGTGGAGTCCTCCACTGCAGGATCTTGATTAAAAGAAGAGGTCCACAATATAAAATTCTTGAGAACTGCTACTGTATGTCTTTGTCCATTTGTTTGTGTGGTATAAATTGAGGGCTAATTTATCCATCTGCAGGCTTTTTTTATCTCAGCTATGTTCCCCAGTATTCTGGGGAGTAAAATATTTACAGGGAAGCCATCATAGCTATAGATACATAGCACAAAAGGTAATGGAGTGTGTGTGTGAGATTCTATATTGGTTGGTTAAGCGGAATGACTGTTCATATTCCTGTACTTCATGACAATCTCAAGCTATTAAATGACAACTAGTGATAAAGCAGCACTCCAAACCCCACTGTTACAATGCTCCAGCTTTCAAGGCTTGTCCTGAGCTCACTCAAACGGATGCAGTTTAATACAGGCTTCACTTTTGCCCTTTTGCCTCTGACTTGTTCTGTTGTTGGACTGTGTTAATATTTTGATAGATGGGTATTGGGTGTGTAGTTTACATTGACTCTAGTCATAGTGTCTCTTCCATTAACACATCAGAGGCTTCCTTGTTTAAATGCTAGTCTTGAAAACTGCACTCTCCTGTATGCAGGGATCGCTACGCTCATGGTAAGGCTGGGGCCATCAGTACTTTGTGTTTGTGAGGGGAAGGAGAAAATAACTTCTCCAGTGGGAGGAACTTCCGGGAACAAGACGTTGTTTCCAGAGCTCAGAGTAGCAGCCATGTTAGTCTGCATCTCCAAAAAGAAAAGGAGTACTTGTGGCACCTTAGAGACTAACCAATTTATTTGAGCATAAGCTTTCGTGAGCTACAGCTCACTTCATCGGAAGCATTCAGTGGAAAATACAGTGGGGAGATTTATATACACAGAGAACAGGAAACAATGCGTGTTATCATACACACTGTAAGGAGAGTGATCACTTAAGATGAGCTAATACCAGCAGGAGAGCGGGGTGGGGGGCAAGAGAACCTTTTATAGTGATAATCAAGGTGGGCCATTTCCAGCAATTCACAAGAATATCTGAGGAACAGTGCGGGGGCGGGGGGGAAATAAACATGGGGAAATAGTTTTACTTTGTGTAATGACCCATCCACTCGCAGTCTCTCGTCTCCTCGTGCCCCTATTCTACTTGCGCTATATTGATGACATCTTCATCATCTGGACCCATGGAAAAGAAGCCCTTGAGGAATTCCACCATGATTTCAACAATTTCCATCCCACCATCAACCTCAGCCTGGACCAATCCACACAAGAGATCCACTTCCTGGACACTATGGTGTTAATAAGCGATGGTCACATAAACACCACTCTATACTGGAAACCTACTGACCGCTATTCCTATCAGCATGCCTCCAGCTTTCACCCAGATCACACCACACGATCCATCATCTACAGCCAAGCTCTATGATAAAATCACATTTGCTCCAACCCCTCAAACACCTACAAGATCTTTATCAAGCATTCTTACAACTACAGTACCCACCTGCTGAAGTGAAGAAACAGATTGACAGAGCCAGAAGAGTACCCAGAAGTCACCTACTACAGGACAGACCCAACAAAGAAAATAACAGAACGCCACTAGCCGTCACCTTCAGCCTGCAACTAAAACCTCTCCAACGCATCATCAAGGATCTACAACCTATCCTGAAGGACGACCCATCACGCTCTCAGATCTTGGGAGACAGGCCAGTCCTTGCTTACAAACAGCCCCGCAACCTGAAGCAAATACTCACCAGCAACCACACAACAGAACCACTAACCCAGGAACCTATCCTTGCAACAAAGCCTGTTGCCAACTGTGTCCACATATCTATTCAGGGGACACCATCAGAGGGCCTAATCACATCAGCCACATGATCAGAGGCTCGTTCACCTGCACATCTACCAATGTGATATATGCCATCATGTTCCAGCAATGCCCCTTTGCCTTCTATATTTGGTCAAACTGGACAGTCTCTACTTAAAAGAACAATGGACACAAATCAGATGTCAAGAATTAGAACATTCATAAACCAGTCGGAGAACACTTCGATCTCTCTGGTCACTCGATTACAGACCTAAAAGTCTCAATATTACAACAAAAAGGCTTCAGAAACAGACTCCAATGAGACGCTGCTGAATTGGAATTAATTTGCAAACTGGATACAATTACCTTAGGCTTGAATAGAGACTGGGAGTGGATGGGTCATTACACAAAGTAAAACTGTTTCCCCATCTTTATTTCCACCACTCCCCCTCCCCCACTGTTCCTCAGATGTTCTTGTCAGCTGCTGGAAATGGCCCATCTTGGTTGTCACTACAAAAGGTTTTCTTCCCTCCCCTTTTCCCCCGCTCTCCTGCTGGTATTAGCTCATCTTAAGTGATCACTCTCCTTACAGTGTGTATGATAACACGCATTGTTTCCTGTTCTCTGTCTATATAAATCTCCCCACTGTATTTTCCACTGAATGCATCCGATGAGGTGAGCTGTAGCTCACAAAAGTTTATGCTCAAATAAATTTGTTAGTCTCTAAGGTGCCACAAGTACTCCTTTTATTTCCAGAGCTGCGGATCGTCAGGCCATCAGGGCTAACAGTTCTGTACTTCAGTTAGCACAAGCGGTTGAAGCCCTAATTTTTAAGGGTTCTTCAGAAGTAAAACATGAAAATAATTGTACAGTAATTAAAATGTGCCTCCCAAATGATGGACCCAAGGAATCCAAAAAAAGCCAAGGCGGGTGAGTTTGTACCTGAGTGACCATGATTGTGAATGGTTATGGACCAGTAACAGTGCCTTGCACAGCAGGCTGGGACATGGACATTGTAGGCACAGTAGAATGCTAATTGTATAGAGGGAAGGAGAGTTGTCTGGCTCATCTACGTAATAATACCTGGATATAGTAAATTGGTTTGCTTTTGAAAATGGTACATATTACACAGGTCAGTTTTCCCCCAGTCTGATTGGCACTTTAAGTGGACTGAGGGAATCTGGCAGTCCTACATGATTTCTGACTCACATGTCTGACTTAAGAGTTGAGGAAGGAATTGCTGAACTTTTACCTTATTCTTCAAAATGAAAAAAACTTGCAGCCGGTTTTATCTTGTATAGGAAAATGGCAACGCGCAGTTAGCAATTGCTTTTTAGCAGCTGCTTTTCCATGTTTTCCTTTTGTTCAGCCTGCATCTGTACATGGGATTCAGTGGGGAATTAACAAGAGAAGGTGGGAGGGGAAGCTATGTAGTTAGATGGAATCTACTAAATGATAAATTTATGAATAAAACATAATGTACAGTGTCAACGCTTTCCCTCGCTACCTAACTTAATTCACAAATTACAGGACAAGCCAGATGGCAGTTAAGGTCTGTCCTTGAAGCTACTTACAAATGCTGAGGTTGAAGTACTGAAGATGGCTAGGAAAGGGATGAAAAATTATGCAGCTGTCTAGATTTTATATTTTATTCTTCATCCCTGCCCTTTATAATTAAGGATCTTTATAACATGATGTTGGAAGTGATTTACAAGGCATACTGTTTTCCTCTTGTTACTATTTAATCGAATTGTAAATAGCTGGAACCTTTCTTTTTTCCTCCTTCTCTTACCTTGGGAGACTTCGGGGTATGTATTTATTGGCTACGCTGTGTTTGTGGGAAGGAGGTAGCTTGTTCCAGTATTGGCGTAAGGCACTGTATTTGGAATAGGAAGACTTGGGGTCTAAGTCCTGGTTCTGCCACTGACTCTGCATGACGCTGAGAAGGTCTTTTACCCTCCCTGGGCCCCAGGTTCCCCATCTATAAAGTGGGGTTAAAGCTGCTTCACCTTTGGAAACAGCTGAATGTGGAATGGCAACAATTTATTATGTGGATCTAATGCCCTCTGTAGCTTTAATGCCAGACAAATAATAGTAATTACTTCCCGGTAGTGACCAACTCAACAGAAGGGGTCATTGAAATTGCAGCTCCTTAAAGTGCTGGTTCTATTGAAGTGTTGGGGAAAACAGGTAAAAGAATCAGGGCAACATTTGCTTTGGCTGAGGATAGGCTGAGGGTTTCCATATTTAATGCAATCATTCTTTGGGGGAGTGGGGGGTTGCCTTATACTCTCCAAAGCAAGAAAGAGCATGGTATCATGTAAAGGCTGGGAGAGACCGAGATGGGTAAAGACCGCAGAAGCCACTCTGCTACTAACTTGAAAACCCAGCAGTGTAGTAATAGGAGCTGGAAACTGTCCACGTTTGAGAAAACACAGTGATGGATGAGGTGAGATTAAACATCTGTGTGACCTTAAAATAGTGTCCGTATGAAAACAGATTCTGGATGATACTGATTCTGTGACTTGGTTTGCAGCAAATAGTGGTATTAGCAAATGGTTACTTAGGGCTTTAATTTTTAAAATAGGAAAGGAATGAAGCATTTTTTAAAAAGATGTGTGTTTGGGGTGTGTAACTTAAGGGATGCCAAACCAATGAACTGAAATAAAAAAAAAAAAATCTGTGTATTGCGACTGCAATGTCACAAAAGCTCCAGTGTAATATAGTAACCCACAGTTGACAGCACATGTTGCGCTGCTATGTTCTGACAGTAGGTCTGGAAAAAAATCCTCAGGCATGTTTAAGCGGTGGGATAACAAATAGATGTTTCATATCCTAGAAAGCTGAGTGAGCCTCAGGAAATTCCGGCATTCTTGAATATATTTTATTTGTGGCCAGAGCAAAGTACTGGTTAAAAAATAAAACAACTGATCAAGGTTGCCTTGCTTCAGCTCAACCTCGCAGACTGGGTGCACTTGTGTTCAATAGCCTATTGTTCCCCAGTGCATACAGCCCAATCAGCTGTTACTTTTCCTCTCACAGAAACAGTGCATGTATTTACAAGAAAAAGTCCTGACGCAGCATATTTTGCTAAACGGAAAGGTTACAATTAGTCTTGGTGTTTAGCAGGCGAGGTGCATGTGAGGCAGTTTGAGAAGCATTTGCTCAATTAACTTACCATTGGATTTTAAATGATTGTAGAATGACAGTGCAAGTCTCTTTAATAAGACTTATAAGACCTCTTGTTTTTTTAGTTTTTCTCTTTGATTTGGCACCCAGCTTCTTCAGAGAGAGCAATGTTCTTTTTTGCAGTCAACTTCGAAAGTCAAGAGGGTGCCCATGCCACCCGTCACATCCCCCATTGTAAACAGTCCTGGAATTTGAACGTGTTTGGATTTCAATCCTGTGTCCAGAACCAAACCATGAAAAGTTGAGCCTATCAAAAGGCCTGAGTCTGCAAAGCACTGAGTGTCCTCCATTCCCACTGAAGGCTTTGGGAGTTGAGGTCACTCAGCACAGAGCAGTATAGGGGGCTGAATTTTCTGCAAATGACCCATACACTGAAGTTCATGACTTTTCTTCCTCTGTAGTCTTCCTGCATCTTAGTTCTTTGTCCCTCACGCAGGTCCCAGTGCTGTGAAGTACTGAGGTCAATGCAAGTTCAGGGTGCTTGTGAACCAGTTAGAAAGCCTGGCAGAATCAGGCAGTCATTGAACTGAGCTTTGGTGTGTGCTTGGTTTTGGTTTTCCTACTTGCTATGGAAGTGATTTCCTGAGCAGTTAAAACAAGAACATTATTGGTGCAGAATTGTTGAGTTTGCCTTACAGCTACTTTCCTAAGCAATCATAAGGTATCAAGAGTGGGAAGAAATAACTAATGCAGGGAATGTAGCAACTGCATTACTGCTCTTAGCTATATCTTTGTCTTCCACTCCACCCCAATCCCAACCTTGCCTTGACACATCCTGAGTATTGCTTCCAATACCAGCGATTGCACTTGCATGTGCCACTGGAGTAGCTGACTTCCCCCCTCAAGATAACCTAATGCAGATAATCCAGCTCTAAACGTGCAAGTAGACATGAGGCAAGTGGTTGCTGAATCTGAGCTGTGCTCTTCGCTTCCATATCGGTTTAAGGGAAAACCCTGAATCCACTTTGATCTGTTCATCTGATGGATACAATATAAAATAAGCTTTTGTGGGAAATGACCATCATAGCCTCTCTGAGTGTGGGACAGTAATTCAGCTGAGTGTGTTTAATGGAGGAAACTAGCTATCATGTGGCTACATGAGCTAATCTTAGAGCAGAGGTGGGCAAACTATGGCCCGCAGGACCCTTCTGCCCAGCCCCTGAGCTCCTGGCCCGGGAGGCTCACCCCCGACCCCTCCCCTGCTGTTTCCCCTCCTCTGCAGCCTCAGCTCACTGCGCTGCTGGAGCAATGCTCGGGGCTGCAAGCTCCTGGGGCAGCACAGCTGCAGAGCCCAGCCTGACCCCACGCTTGGTGCTGCGCAATGCATGGCTGCTCTCCTGGTGCAGCCGTGCCGCCAGCCACCGGTGTTCCAGGCAGCATGGTAAGGAGGCAGGGAGTGGGGGAGGAGGGTTGGATAGAGGGCAGGGGTGGTCAGGGGCCGGGGGTGTGGATAGGGGTCAAGGCAATCGGGGCAGGGAACAGGGAGGTTGAATGGGAGCAGGGGTTCCAGGGGTGCTCAGGGAGAAGGGGTGGTTGGATGAGGCAGGAGTCCTGGGGGGCCCGTCAGGGGGCGAGAAGCAGAGGGAGGGGTTGGGTAGGGGGCAGGGGCCAGGCCATGCCTGGCTATTTGGGGAGGCACAGCTTCCCCTAACTGGCTCTCCTTACAATTTCTGAAACCAGATGTGGCCCTCAGGCCAAAAAGTTTGCCCGCCCTTGTCTTAGAGGGAAACAAGAAGGCTGCCCTGTGCATTGTTTTACACCTTTTGCTATACAGCAGGAGGCATATTTAAGAACATAATAACACAACAATTGCCATACTGGTTCAGACCAATGGTCCATCTAGCCTAGTATCTCGTCTTCTGACAGTGGCCAGTGTCAGATGCTTCAGAGAGAATGAACAGAACGGGGCAATTACCGAGGGATCCACCCCCTGCTGTCCAGTCCTAGCATCTGGTAGTTGAAGGCTTAGGGACGCCCAGATCATGGCATTGCATCTCTGACCATTTTGGCTAATAGCCATTGATGGACCTATCCTCCATGAACTTAACTAATTCTTTTTTGAGCCTAGTAATACTTTTGGTCTTCACAACATGCCCTGGCAACGAGTTCCACAGGTTGACTGTGTGTATGTAAAGAAGTGCTTCCTTATGTTTGTTTTAAACCTGGTGCCTGTTAAATTCTTTGGGTGACCCCTGGTTCCTGCGTTACCTGAAGGGATAAATAACACTCCCCTATTCACACTCTCCACACAATGATTTTATAGACCTCTATCTTATCCCCTTGGGTTGTCTCTTTTCTGAGCTGAACAGTTGCAGTCTTTCTAATCTCTCCTCATATGGAAGCTGTTCCATACTCCTAATAATTTTTGTTGCCGTTTTCTGTATTTTTTTTCAGTTCTAACGTCTTTTTTGAGATGGGGCAACTAGAACTGCACGCAGTATTCAAGGTGTAGGCATACCATGGATTTATATAGTGGCATTATATTTTCTGTCCTATTATCTATCCCTTTCCTAAAGATTCCTCACATTGTTAGCTTTTTGACTGACTGTCCATCACAGTGAGTGGATGTTTGAGAACTATCCACGATGGCCAAGGTCTTTGAGTGGTAACAGCTAATTTAGACCTCACCGTTGTGTATGTGTAGTTGGGATTGTTTTCTAATGTGCATTGCTTTGGGTTTATCAATACCATTTTGTCTGCCATTTTGTTGCAGAGTGACCCAGTTTTGTGAGATCCCTTTGTAACTCTTCCTAGTCACTTATGGATTTAACTGTCTTGAGTAACTTTGTATCATCTGCCAACTTTGCCACTTTGGTGTTATACCACGCTTCTCAGATCCTTTATGAATATGTTGAACAGCAGTGGTATTGTACAGGTGTTTGGGGAAACCCTGCTATTTATCTCTCTCCACTGTGAAAACTTAACCTTTATTCCTACCCTTTTGTTTCTTATCTTTTAACCAGTTATTGATCCATGAGGGAACGATCCCTCTCATTCCAGGTCTGCCTACTTTCCTTTAGAACTTTTGGTGTGGGACCTTGTCAAAGGCTTTCTGAAAGTCTACGTACACTGTATCCACTAGATGACCTGTGTCCTCATGCTTGTGCTCCTTTGTCTTCCTCAAAAGGATTTCACCTTCAATTGTTAAAGGATGTCTGTCTCTCACTGCCTCTTTTACTCTGTCTAACCACTGTGGCATTTTTTGGGTCCTCTTAGTATTTTTTTTTATTTGGGGTAAGCATATCGTTTGAGCCTCTATTATAGTATTTTTAAAAAGATTCCATGCAGCTTGCAGGCATTTTCCTCGGGTGACTGACTGCTCCTTTTAGTTTCCATTTAACTAACTTCCTCATTTTTGTGCAGTTGCCTTTTTTTGAAGTTAAATGCAGCTGTGGTGGGCTGCTTGAGAATTATTCCCCCTCCAAAGATGTTAAATTTAATTCTATTACGGTTGCTATGACTGAGTAGTTCAGCTATGTTCACCTCTTAAACCTAATCCTGTGCACCACTTAAGACTGAACGAAGAACTGCCTCTCCCCTTGTGCGTTCCAGAACTAGCTGCTCCAAGAAGCAGTCATTAATGATGTATTAAACTTTTTTCTCTGCATCCCATCCTAAGGTGACATGTACCCAGTCAGCAGTGAACTAGTTGAAATCCCCCATTATTAGGGCTCAGAGTCTGTCATGGAGGTCGCGGAAGTCACGGAGCCCTCCCCCCAGCAGGGGCCCCTTCCCAAGGTTTGGTCACTGGTATTTTTAGTAAAAAAAAATCATGGACAGGTCACGGACCGTGAATTTTTATTACCCGTGACCTGTACATGACTTCTACTAAAAAGACCCATTTCTAAATCGTAGCCTTATCCATCATTATTGGGTCTTCTGTTTTTGTAGCTTCTTTAATCTCTCTGAGCATTTCAGTCAGAGTCTAGGACCTGTCAGGTGCTTGGTATTATATTCCCGCTGCTATACCCTTATTAATGCTTGGAATTTCTATCCATAGAGCTTCTGTGGTATTGTTTGATTCATTTAAGGTTTTTACTATATTTGACTTTGCTTTCTTTCATGTATAATGCCACTTCTCACCAGTGTGACCTGCTCTGTTATTTATACACAGGCACTTATCAGATTTGTCAATATTTGGCTGTCTGCCTTCATGTGGTGTAATTGAATGGGACTCTTTCTTCCCTTTTCTTTCCTTTCTTCAGTTCCTACTTGTACTTCTATCATCTCCTCTTTGCTAGAATATAGAGTATCCCCTTTAATAAATCCCTCCATAAAGGATGTGTCTGTCTGAACTGTGTGCTCGTCCGCACCTGTCGTCTTTCCCCAGCCCTTACATTCTAGCAGTCTTTCTACATTTTGGTTTTGGTGGAGCTTCCTCTCTAGACTCTTCCTTTCCCCAAAAGGTCGTCCAGTTCCTAAAAAACCTAAATTCCTCCTTCAAACACCATGTTTCATCCACGCATTGAGACCTTGCAGTTCTGCCTGTCTAATTGGCCCTGCTCGTGGGACTGGAAACGTTCCAGAGAAACATATTTTTCTTCCTCCACTACTACAAAATTTGAGGGGAAAATCGAGCCACTGTCAGTGCTCCCTTGAGTCTCTGGAGCAATGGTTCACTAGCAGACCTGTCAGGAGCTGGGCTACAGTCCAGAGGACCCCGGTACATAAATAATGGAGCAAACAGAATATGCCATTTTAACTTTTAACTGCTATTTTTGGAACCATAGGGTGAAAATCATAACCAATTCGCCAAATGTAAAAAACAAGATATTACAAAATAGGAAGAAAGAGGTATTTTCCTTTACAAGCATTTGGAGGGAGCATCTACAAGCAATAGATAAGTTAATTAACTAACTTCAAAATCTATTTGATAGGGCCCTCTAAAATTGGGGCATTGAAAAAGGGCAAGATTCTAGATTAGTGGTTCTCAAACTGTGGGTTGGGACCCCAAAATGGGTCGTGACCCTATTTTAATGGGGTTACCAGGGCTGGTGTTAAACTTGGTGGAGCCTGGGGCTGAAGCCAAAGTCTGAGCCCCACTGCTGAGGGCTGAAGCCAAATCCCAAGGGCCTCAGCCCTGGGCAGCGGAGCTCAGGCTTTGGCTTCAGTTCTGGGCGGCAGGCCTCAGGCTTTGGTCCCCCTTCCTGGGGACACGTAGTAATTTTTGTTGTCAAAAGGGGGGTCACAGTGCAATGAAGTTTGAGACACCCTGTTCTAGATTGTTCTCGGCACGGTTGTGCTCCTCCCCCGCACCCTGGTAATAGAACTCCTCTTATTAAAAAAAAAAACAAAAACCAAAAACAAACCCACAACTTTCTACTCCACTTTCTAATAGGGATGTGAGTGGTCATACTTCTGTAGTAGAAATTGTTAACGACCCGTTGCATGCCACTGACTTGCTGCATGCATGATGCGTGTGCCATTTTTACTGGGGCACAGATCGGAATCTACTTCGCAGGTGCCTCTGTTACCTGTGTGTGTGCTAGCTACAATTTTTTTTTACCCTGTTAAAGCTTTAGAGCTTGAGGCAAAGTTCACTGAAATCAATGGGAGTCTTTCCTTAGTTACCACATAGCAACACCACCTGGCTGTATGTGACAATCAGTTTTACTTGAGGGGGGTGGGGGTGGAAGGAGGAGAAATTCGTTAATGGGGTTGGCTTTGCAGGATGTTCTGTGTCAGAATGGCAGACTTCCAAATGAGTACCAGGTTAAGTGGTGCGGAGACTGATTCATTACACCAAGGAAACACTGAATTACGGCACATTCCTTATGGAATGCTCTGTCTGCTCCTCAGTCTGTTGTATAGCTGGCTCACCTTCATTCCTGTATCAGTCTTACTGACAAAGCCATAGATGGAAAAGAGGTCTATTTGCATAGCACGTTAATAAGCTCATCACGCCTACAAAGCCTTGCAAATCCATTACTGCTTTTGTAAATGGGGAGAAAGTGGAATGGGGAAGAAATATAGTGTAGACTGAGTATCAACCATTAAATAATTGCTAGTAAATTTTGTGTTAAGTGTTTTGCTTCCTCCAACCCCTGTAAATCCTGAAATATTACTATCATGTGGAAATGAATGTGCAGCAGGGTATCACAAATTTGCAAGACATAACATGTAGGATGTGTTTTTGTTTTTCTTAACATTGCCTATGTAGGGTACTCCACAGTTGGCAACATGAATGGTTTCACTGGCCCTTTTCAAGAAGCCCATGGATCATGATTAGTGTGCACTTAAAAGAACACTGTGTGCCTGTCCATTGTAGTGTCCCCTGGCTTGGCTTCTATGGAGCCCTGATGGAAATGGAATCTAACCCTGACTAGAGAACAGATGGCAGTGGTACCTTTCCCAGAGTGTGAACCCCACCCTGTGTTTTGTAGCAGGCCACACTAGGAGAAGGAGGTGTAATTGACACTTCCCTCTGCCTGAAGGAATGAATGTGGCTCAGTGTTTTGACAGCAAATAAATGCACACGACTATAAGCTTGCATATTTGCATGTAATTTTTATTTTCCCTGACAGAGGGATTCAAGATGCATGAGTTCTCCAACCAGAAAAAAGTTACAGTTGACCAGGTTTGCCCCCATGTAGCAGTTAGGGCAGCTGGGCGGGAGGGGGAGCTACGGGGAATCACACGCTTTAACTTCCCCTTGAACTGTATGTTCCGAACTGCCTTGGATGGTATACTGTCGGGAAAGCAAAGCTTCCAATTTAAACTCTCTTACAAAAGTCAACTCAAATTTGAGAGCCTTAAGTTATCACATAACTTGAAGAAAAAATTAACTAATATCCTGATTTTTTGGGGGAGGAGGGGAAACCAACAACCTGATACAAAATCCCTTACCACTGCTCCCCCTTTCTCCCTCTCCCCCACCCCCCAAATAAAGGTGCATGATCACTTTGGTTGAGAGTTGTCACTGAACTCCATGGAACTGTTGCTTTTTCACACTGCCCTGCTGGTCTTCGTGGTGCATTGGCAGGGTAATTTGGTCAGAGCTGGATCCTGGTATATTTGTCAGTGACAAGAGGACAGACGTGCTCAAGGAGGCAAGCAAAGCTGGTTGCTCTAATGTTTAAGTTTATTAATGTCAGTATGTACTGCCATGAAAAATGGTCTTGTTAGTTTTTTTCAGTGTCTGTTAGGTTTTTCAAATGGATCATTCTAGGAATAAGTACTTTCCAACCATAACCGCAAATAAGACCATTATCCTAAAGCTTTGCATCCATGCAATCCACAGGCATAAACAAAGCTGTGCATGTAGAAGAAGACCTGAATGTTAAGTACTTCATTTGTTAAGGTACACTGCTGTTTAAATTCAGTCCTGGAACAACATGTTTTTTCCAACACTTAGGAAGAAGCAGCAGCAAATCACCAGTGATGATAGGCAGCTCTAATTAATGTTTGAGCGCCCAGAGATCCTCAGATGAAAGTACATATTTTATTATTTTTCTTGTGTTAATTGCTAGAGTTGGAAGCTAAATATTCTCCTAGTAACTCAGTAACCGCCAATTCTGATATATATATATATATATATTTTTTTTTTAAAGCAGGGGACTCTGACATCTCTGCTTCACGCTGATTCACTGTGTGAATGTGGGCTACTCATTAACCATTCTGTGTGTCCTTTTCTCCATCAGGAAAAGGAGATTAACAACCCATCTCCAAAGGCTTCAGGGGCTGATTTCACATTTGTAAAATGCCTTGAAAATCTTAGATGAAATATGCCATATAAATGCAAATGGGTATTGCTGCTAATAATTCTGCTTCATAAACAGCATTAAAATACACTTGTACCTGAAAATGCTTATGGATGGCACACATGTACACACACATCACTCTGAGAGATCCTTTTTTAGAAGAAAAAGTGTTACTTTTGGAGGCTTTGTCCAAGTGGAAATGCTGTCTGGCTTCTCCAAATAAGGATGTTACCAGTTTGGTGGTGCTGTGTTAATAATGGAGGTTGCACATTAACTGCACTTAACTGAATAACCCCAAATTGGTGTCTTTTGGGAATACCCAAAACGCACACAGCTTCTTTGGTTTTCCTCAGGAATAGTCCGGGAAGGAGTTTGATCAAGAGACTTTGTGGAGTGATTTTTGAGGTACAGGGGAAGGGGAGAGACTGCAGTTTTGCAGTCCTGATCCAGGTTGAGTTTCAGGACATTTTTGGGAAGTGACCATTTCTTAATGCCAGATATGCCCTTGACACTTAAGAGTGATGACATTTCCAGCAGTAGAGCTTTGCTCGTAAGTGTACAACATTGGGTTCCTGGTTGCCTTACTCACACCCTGTGGCCGTAGTCACCTAAAGGTAATTGTAACCATTTTCTAACTGTGGATACAGTTAATTAGGTGCTTTTGGTGATCTCTTGGTGGGGAGGGAGAGCTATTTTAACCATCGTTTATTAGCTAACTTCTATTATTTTGATTTTCCTTTGTTGGGCTTCTGTTTAACACTTGGTATTTCATTTTGTTCTCTCCTTGCTCAGAGATTCGCACGCAACTCATTGAGCAGCTGAAATGCCTCGACCAACAGTGCGAGCTTCGGGTCCAGCTACTTCAGGACTTGCAGGATTTCTTTCGCAAGAAGGCAGAGATCGAGATGGATTATTCAAGGAACTTGGAGAAGTTGGCTGAGAGATTCCTGGCTAAAACAAGGAGCACTAAAGACCAGCAATTCAAGTACAGTTTTGCAAAGTTGCTTCTGGAGGCTGGGCATGGGTGTGGGGGTGGGAGGAGAGAGCGGACATATAGCATGTTGGGGGTGGGAGGGGAGGGAATGGGGCACCATGTCTCTTTGTTAGGAACTTAAAAGGAAAATACTTTTTCTCCCAAGTGACCCAGGTGTGTGTTTGAAAAAAGTAGTTTCCCTTTTATGTGGTGTTAGCTGGATTAGCACAACTGTTGCTGGTGGAGTGTAACTCCGAGGGGGAATGGAATGGCGTATTGTGGTAAACAGAGAATAACTTAACGAGGGAGCTGACACATGTGTAAAGTGGAGGGCAGAATCTGAGCTCTTCTCTAGATGTGTTTGGCTTTTATCTTGGCTATTAAGGGAATACTTTTTTCTAATATTATGGATTTATTGTTTGCTATATATCTCTTTTTAGTTAAAAATCCATTAAGTAAAACTCCTCAGTTCTGGGGAGTGGGGGGGGGAGGGTTAGTATACTCCTAAGAAAACCCTTACTTCTGTAATGCCATCATTTTTGATCCTGGCCTCAGGAAGAAAGTAGCATAAATGATGGTGAGGTGGAGTTCATGGTACATTTAGATGGAGGGAGGAGATCCAAATTTTTGTGTATGGTACCTAGATACTAAGGTGATGGCAAGTTAAAAAATCGTTCAGCTAGAAGATCTGTCAGATAAAAGTATGATTCTCCAATGGATCTTTCATATGATTCAGGTCAGTCTGTAAAAGACTTTTGGCTTCATTGATTCTACCATGATGATGACACCATGAAGTGGGAGGAAACCAGAGAAGATTATTCATTTATATATATTCATTGGGTGTGTAGGGTGTTACATGATGGAAGAAGTGCCCCAAACAAGTGAGTCCTTACCTGGAGAGTTGGTAGTTGGAGACAACGTGTAAAACAGGACAATCCAACACAGTTCTGACCAGATGATTTTAGGTGCTTCTCTAATGCAGCTTCTGTTTTTAGATCAGGGTTTGTACTATTCCCACTTAATTAAAACATCACGTTCTGGTGCCCTGAATGTTTTGTTGGCTGCTACCTCTTCTCCCTCTCCCCCCCCCCCGTGTTGTGATGAGTTTGATGCTTGAGTGGGATTACCCAGCATGTGCTGAACTTCGTTTGATGTGACAAACCACTGATATTTTCCTTTCTGCCCTCGGACAAGAGTGTCTGTTCATCTTATTAACTATTATTTAGGCTAGAGTGTGTATATATATATATATGCACAGTGCTGGAATGCTGGTGGGAGTGTGCACACAAGCTAATACAATGCAGAGAATGCAGAGCAGCTTCAAATTTGGAGACCATCTTGTGGGCAGATCATCAGAACAAGGGAGTCCCTTATCCTGGCTTTCTTGCATGGTGCTGCTGCAGCTGATATCCCAACATGCACAAAGCTTGTCATGTTTTGTTGTCAAGACAGCAGCTGTGGTGGCAACTACAGGCAGAAGGAGCCTTGGGATATGAATCACTTCAGTTTTGGACAGATGAGGTTTTTTTTTTGTTTTTTTTTTTTGCTGAAGGGATCCATCTGGACCTGCTTCCCCCCCCCCCCCCCAAATAGAGTTGGTTTAAATTCTAGCCAAGGTTGGATCACAGCATTATATCTTTCTATTGGGCTTTTTTAATTGCTGTATTTGGGGACACACCTTGTTGGTGCTGGGAGGAGGGGGGGGGAGAGCATTTTTCCTTTTTATACTAGAAAGCTTTCTCTGGAAGCCATTAAATAATCACCCTTTGACTTCCTTTTTTTAATACAGTTTAGATGTAACTCACCTTTTGTTCTCGGCCAAACTGATACTTAATGCAAACATCCTCATTAAAACACACACTGCATTATATCACCCACAAAGTCTGATCTCTAAGCAGAGCTATTAAACAGAGGTTGCCAGAGAATTCTTCTATGTATTTATAGAACCATAATTGTGCCTTGAAGATTTTTGCTGTCCTTCTTTCCAGCAGCAGTAAAAACTTCTGTGGAACTGAAAACCGTGTGCTTTCTGCAGACACCACTAAAAATGGGCTAAAGTCATTTCTTGAATGGTAATTAATTCTGCTACGTCCTGATTGGACTGTTCTTGTTTTGCCAATGAAATTTGAGAAGATAAATTTATATTAAATGATGGTATAAAGCCTCCCAAAGGAAATGTTCTTGCATTAACAGTCTAATGTTGGAAGGGTGTACATTGCTATCCTCTTGTTTGAGTCTTTGATTGGCTCTTTAATATGGGAGTGATTGATAAAAATCCAGCAGGGTCCTAAATGATGCTGCACTGTTTGTTATTCAAAGGTATTAGGCAAAGTATTGCAGAAGGTGGGTTCAATGTATGTGATCTTTATTAAAGAGCCTAATTTTATATTTCTAATAACTCTTCAAAAATAAAGAGCCATTTTGTCTGGTGACAGAAGGATTAAAACGCCCCAGCTAGTGCAGAATGCAGCCAGTCTGAGTTGGACAGGCCATTATTAGCACATAACACCTTCACATGTTTTTGTATTGAGGGCCCATCCTCTTCCAGCTGCAATTCAAGGTGTTCTCGAAAACCTTTAGTTTAGCTTTTCACATCACATCCTGTAGCCATGCTTAAGGCTGGCTATAGGAATCCTGTTGGTCATTCCTTCTCTCACACTGACTTTTCCAGGCGGGAGCAGAGCATTTTCAGGCGGAAGCCTTCTGGCTTTTTGGAACTTGTGCTCTCTCTGGTAGTTTGTTGGAACCCGTATTTAGCAGTCTACAGGGCAAAAATTTCATCAGATTTTGGGTTATTTTTCCCCTTTAGTTCTCCAGTGAGGATAATCTAGATATGGATGGTTTTCTGGCCACAACAGTGAAAATGGTTTTGAAACTACCTGTTCTAGGTAGTTCCCTGTATAGTTTGGTTGGCCATCATTACATCTTGTCGATGTTAATGCAAGCAATACTTCAAAATACTACCTAAGGAAGTAAGCAAATTATTGATCCTGCAGGCTCGGTCACTTAGCTGGCTAATGCACAAAGGTACCATGTTCAAGGCTAGTAGATGATTGGATGGGATGGGGCGTGGCTAGAGTACCTCATACTGGGATAGCATCCCAAAGTACTTGGAACTCCAGAGACTAAATCCTGCAGTCATTCCTGGTCCTTGCAAACCTCACACGTTAGCTTTATCTATTTTAAGGTCTACATGATTTAGACCTAGACGTACTGTAATAGCTTAACCTACCACTGAACTGCAGTCACTCTCAAACTAGTCAACAGTGCACAGCAGAATCAGGAAAGAAGTTAGTATTGAAAGCATGGTCTCTTGCTGTGGGATGTCCTAGTTAGAATTGTGCAATGTGAAGGAAAGCAAGGAGCTCGGATTTTCAATGATGGTAGGGTCAGGGAATAACATGGCGAGAAAAAAGCCTCAAGTCTCTCTTCAGACACAGCATCTTTCTCTTCAAATCAACTCACTTTAAAATTAACCAATTTTGTTTTTGCATAAAGTTATGTACAGATGCAACTTACGGCTTTCAGTGGGGCCTGGCATTTTTACACTATTCCTTAGGTTTGCTGGGTGAGGCACAGTGAACTGAAATGACTTCTCTGAGGTCACATACCATAGTGACTCATTTGGCTCTGTGTGGATTAGCAGCCGGGACTTGGATCCCAATCCTTTGCTGTAACTACTGGCCACGTGGTGTCCTAGTCCTTGTATATGGTTAAGAGGGAGGGGAGTATGGGTTTAGGTTAGCCACTTACCAACTGTTAGACTTTTGAGGCCCAGGAGGATGCTTGGATCTTTAAAAGCTTGAGATGTACTTCCTGCCCAAACCTTATAGTCTTAATTAGATGTAGACTAAATGGATGACATGCCCATTGTTTTTCAGATAAGGGAATAAGTTTAACATGATACAGAAATGTTAAAGAAATTATTTTTGAAAGGCTTCACAGAAGTATTTTGAAGAAGCATTCCTGATGCATTGGGAGGAGGAGGCTGCTCTGGATGTACAGGGCAGCATGGAAGAAGATGTGAAAATGAGAATGGAAGAAGGCTACCAAGGAAGACACTAGAAAGCTGACAGGCTCACAAAGGAATTGATATGGAGACTTAAAAGAAACAACAATAACAGGAGTGGGCCTTAAAGGGAGGGCAGAAACATGAGGCCAGTGGAGTCGGCAAGGGGAAATCCATTCAAGAATTTGAATGTAGAGAATCAATCAGAGCTGCAAAGAAGATGCAGCTTTACCAGCGGTGTTTTGAATGGACTGAATTCTGCTATTTGTGCCATCATCTTAGTTGTCTGTGTAGTCTTGCTTTGTACAAGCAGTGCTTCCAGGGTCAAGAGTGAAATGTCTCCATGTAGCTATATTTTGTTGCAGCACTGCCATTTTACATTACACATCATTCAATAGCAATATGTGATATAAATGTCCTTATGTTATGGGGGAGGAGTCTGTCCTGTTGGACAAATTTAGAAAAACGGTAAATCTAAATGAGGCAGAACCTTGAATGAGTGGTGTTCATGAGAGACAGATGTTGTCATCTTCCCTCCAAGAAGGCCCCTTTCACCTTGTTTCAAGCACTGAATACACCTGTAGTTAATATTTAATGGAATGTTATTGTGATTCAGCCGTTTGAGTGACTGCTTTGTGGTTACAGCCTTGCTAGTTGTGGTTGAGTTGAAAGCATAATTAACTGTCACAAACACTATTCTCTTCTAAACTGTGGAGATGGAATTAAGCCAAAAGTTTTTTTTACAGATGTTTCAAGTCCTGTTCAAACCTAAACCTTCCTAAAAGACTATCTGAGCAAATCCAACTGTCAGACTTCTGTCCCGGTGGATTTCCATGGTATTGCAAAATGACTTTCCAGAACACACAACCGTGTGGCAACTCTGTAATTGAGAGGCCAGAAACCTAAATATACACAATAATAACACGTTCCTTCATATAACATGGTAATTATGTCACAAGATGCCATGTTGTTCAATGGCAGGTTACCATGTCACTTGCAGTTGTCACTGGCAATTTTTAGATGGCCTAACAAACTTCTAGAGGAGGAAATTTGTCAGGCAGTTACCCTATAATTTGCATGAACTTTCATAATCAAAAGCTACCATGTAATTGCCAAGTTACTGTACATGGGTTCATGTAATGGAATGCTGTTAACAGCAGCAGGCCCCAAGTTTCAGCCTTGAAATTGAAATGAGTTGGCCACCACTCTCTCTGCTGTATGAAAACAGAGCAGTAGACATGGGCACTGTGAGGTGCAGACTTGTGTGTGTTGTGTTTTTGTATTGGGTTTATTTTTGTTAGGCATGGCCTCATCAAGAGCTTGGGTTTGTGGCAGCTACACTCTTCCTTTTAGGGATATTTTGAAACCTAGATTACTGGCTGCCGACAATAGTTATGAATAGATAGTGGTGGATTGAAACGGGTTGTGTATGTGTTTGCACAATATTATATAACCACCTTCACTGGAGCATCTGAGTGGTTTACCAAGGTGGGTGACTGCTGTCCCCATTTTACAGCTTGGGAAACCGAGGCACAGATTGACTTAACCAAGATGACGCATGAGTTGATGACAGAATGAGAACTTGGATTTCACTTGCTTTTAACCACTAGGCCATATCTTCTGGAGCTATCAACTTCGACCTTTTTTTTTTTTAAAGGGGACTTTCAGGTAGAGAAGACTGAACAGTGAGAATATTTCTATCGGAGGTACTTATTTGGTGAGCACTTTTTTTAGTACCCCTTGCTAGATGCATGCATTGCAGCAGATGTTGCCATGACTGATCTTCAGTCTTGAGGCTCCTTAAAAGAAGCATGACAAAACACTGAGTGTAGCTTCTACCAGCTACTGAGGGTTCATCCAACCACCGTAGGAGTTCTCAGACCCTCAGCCCACACCTTTCAGTCTAACAATCAAAATTCTGGATCTTCTGTGATTTGATCTGCCCATTCATCCACAGTAGCAAATACCATGAAGAAGATATAAATAGCATTGCAAATGTTCCGTGATTTTCTTAAAGGGAGAAATTAAAAAAAAAGACTAAGCAAATATAAGACTGCAGACTATTTTAAGAGAGGATTATAAAATAGCTTTAGAGAACCAGGATAATCTTGGGAAGTAGGATGCCGAGTATCAACTGTCAACTGCGGAATAGAGGAATGGCCAGGACATGCCAGCATGAAATTCAGATGACTTTCTGGCAGCCTATGCATTGAAGTAGAGGATGCAGAATAAGTCTGGCAGTCTTCAGGCTGAGCATTTGTAAACAGCAGATGTTCATAACTGGAATCTTTGGAAGGCGGGTTGGAAAGCAAGGGTATATGTCAGTGCTCGAAATTCTTTGAATTTACAACGAGCATGAGCAGTGTCAGGAAGGCTTTCTTAAGATATTGATTTGAATCAGCAGTTTACAGAGAAACATAATTTTAGGTCTTCAGAAGTTACTAATTTTAAGGGGAGGAGAATGCAGGTTTTTGGGTGGATTTGGTAACATATTTTGTCTGATGAATACACTATTAAATAGCGTCAAACCAAAATGGATTTTATTAAATAATAATCATAGTGATATTTTGTCCTTTTAAATGTTTTCCTTTGGAAATTGGGAATCACGTCTTTTTGATTTCTCACCCTGGTTGCACTGACCTACTCAGCAGTCTTGTCTGCACCTGGAAATTTAAGACACATCATTCTCCACCAGTGGAGACTTGTGTAGACACAGGGAGTTTGCAGATGGTATTTTACCACTGTATCATCTGTCCTTGCCCTGTGTAGGGCTAGATGATGCAGTCATGCTTCAGGAGGTTTGTCTAGACTAAATCTTCTATCATTGTGACCACCAGTGCAGCTGCACATGTGAAGAACTATGGAACCCAATTTTCCTGGTAGAAATTCAGCTTTTGTCAGTTTCTAGCCCTGATAGGTCATAAACTAGACTTCAAAATGTCATAATTCTAATGTCTACTGTGATAAAATTCCTCCTCTTCCTTGGTGGGTCTTGCACTTACTGGCGGATTTGCTCGCCTTGGAGCTTCATGGCAGCCCTCAGTTTGGCTGTTTTCGTGAACCCACAGTCCAGGTAGACTCCTCCTGTGTCTGACCAGGAGTTGGGAGGTTTGGGGGGAACCCGGGCCCGCCCTCTATTCCAGGTTCCAGCCCAGGGCCCTGTGGAATGCAGCTGTCTAGAGTGCCTCCTGGAACAGCTGTGCCAACTCCCTGAGTTACTTCCCCATGGCCTCCTCCCAACACCTTTTTTTATCCTCACCATAGGACCTTCCTCCTGGTGTCTGATAATGCTTGTACTCCTCAGTCCTCCAACAATATGCGGTCTCAGTCTCAGCTCCTAGCGCTTCTTGCTCCCAGCTCCTTACCTGTGCACCACAAACTGAAGTGAGCTCCTTTTTAAAACCCAGGTGCCCTGATTAGCCTTCCTTAATTGATTCTAGCAGCTTCTTGATTGGCTGCAGGTGTTCTAATCAGCCTGTCTTAATTGTCTCCAGAAGGTTCTTGATTGTTCTGGAACCTTCCCTGTTACCTTACCCAGGGAAAAGGGACCAACTTAACTTGGGGCTAATATATCTGCCTCTATTATTCTCCTGCAGCCATCCAGCCCGACCCTGTCACACTACCTTGTTTCTCACCTCTGCCTTTGACACCATGATTTTAGCAGCCACTATGCAGAAGTGTGAGTAACGCTGAATACCATGTAAACGAAGTTCTAAGGTCTGAAAATGGTCGAGCATTAGTTTTAGATCTCATGATTCAAGAGATGATAGCTGCTACATAATGTTGGAATGGATATGAGATGGGGAATTAGTAAGATCATAATCATGATGCTGTGACTTGAAAAATCTATCACTTACTAGGTCTATAAGCATGCTATATATACAACTGGATAGCTGATTCCCATATTCCACTGGGGGGGAGGGGGGAGAATACAATTTCTAGCCTGAATTGTATATGATATCAGACTTTAAAACAGTCACTGATCCTTCAGTCCATCAGTACTATGGTTCTGGCACTGGTCCAAGACTACACTTAGTTACACTGACCCATGGTCCAAAGTAACTTCCATTCCTTGGAAATGTTTTGTCTTCAGCAGGCTCTGTAGTTCCATGTGATATGCATGAAGCACTTGGTTCTTATGTCGCCAGCCTCTCAGGGATGAAATATTATTCTCCATCTCCACTCCCACAGAAAACAAAAGTCCCTTTTAATACTGAGTATCAATCTAAATTAAAGGGAAGCTGTGAATGTTTGGGATTTCACGTGACCTATTGTTTTCTTTAATTTCTTCCTTTCTGTCTGTTTGCAAATGCTGTACAACTGTGGAAAAGGAGGAGGTTCCAAAACAAAGGCTTCCAAGTCGTTTTCTCTTGATTAACAAAGGAAAACCTTGGATGAGCAGAGTTCTGCTCAGTGATGGGTGCTGAAGACTGAAACATTTCCACTTACAGAAAAGACTTTTCCTTCAAGGAGGCATTCAAAACGCCTGGTCTTAAGGGGGAAATGCTGGCAATGCCTTGCCTGCACTAGGAATCCTACTGCTGGCCAGGATTCAATGATTGTACCAGTATTAGCAATGGTACAAACATTTAGGAAATCAAGTCTAGTGTAGACAAGGACTCAGTGGCTAATGAGGCCACATGACCGGTTAGTGAAGCCTATATTTAAGGCTATCTTTTTAAGGTGACAAGTAAAATATGTTTTAAAAAATTTGAGCTTGTTCTTTTTTTGCTTTTTATGATGTATAAAGTCCAAGCCACTGTTTGTTTTCAGCACTGTCCCTCTTGAGCCCCTATTTCTATCATGACAACAGAAAATTTGCTTACTAATAAAGTTGAAGAGCGGTTGGAGATGTTCTGTATTCCCAGAGGTGAAATCCCAGGGCAGTGTTCATTTAAACGCTAAATCTTTCAGAGGCTTACATTGATTGCAAAGCTGTTCCCTGGTGCCAAGTTCATTCTCCCTTGGATGTTGTTCCCTGACCTCACCTTTGTTTCCTCACTCAGACATAGCCCTGTTGTTTAGCACCTCCTTTAAGAGAAGGCTATTTTCTGCTCCAGGGCTGGGCTGGGGAATACCTTGGAGCATCACCTCACTTCATGAACAGCACCTGTCCCTTGCGCATGATTTCAGTAGAAGGGCCAAACGGTCTGTTGGTCCACAATATCCTTGGACAGATGTCATGTGGATGGGCAATTTAATCCAAAGTCCTTTAAGTTATTAGTCTTTAGCTCTGCTCTGGTGACAGACAAAAAACTTTAGTGAAAATTGCAGGACTTTACAAAGACAGCACTCGAAAAAAATCCATGTGCCTTAAGAAACCATTACTTTGGTAAGGTTTTTTTAATCTGTGCACAGCCTCCCTCTCCCCCTGTTTCTCCCCACAAATGCTGAGATCCAGTCCAGCTAAGGCTCACCTAAATCAGCTCCCTAGATCTACCATTGTCGTAGCACAGGCTTTAAACAAGGAGAGAGGTTTGTTTCAAGCCCTGGATCTGACTTTTGGGAGAGTTTGGATCTGGGCTGAATCAGCATCCTCCATGTGAATCAGCATGCTCTAAACTTTGGGCGAAGTTCAGATCCAAACTTTGCAGTTTGGGCTTATGTTTAGTTTAAATTAATTCAAACAGATCACCCATTGAAGCAATGCTGTCAAACCTAGAGGACTGGCTGGGAGTTGATCCAGCTTTTACACTTCCATCTCCTTTGTGGGTGACCTGAAATCAGAAACAGAATAAAATATGCCAGCCCCTCTGAGAACTGCAGTGAGCAAGAATAGCTGCAATTCTGCCTGTGGTTATGGCTAGAAATTGTATTTTTAACTTCCCGTCTTCAGGAACGGTTGTGTTGCTTTGCTGTATGCTGTGAAAACAGCTGCCACATTCTACCCCAGAGACGGCTGCAGTTCAGAGGTGGCTGAAGTAATTTGCGTGTGTGTGTATAGCTTTTATTATCAGGGAGCACTTAAAATAAAAAAAACAAACCACCACCTCACCCTTCATTTACCTTTCCCTCTGCATTTTCCAATGCATCCTGTCTTTCCTGTCTGTCTCCTCTTGATTGTAATCTCTTCGGTGTAGGGATTGCCTTTACCTTTTCTTTTACTCGTGCTGAGCACATTGTCACTGCCAACCAAATAATGAATCATGTTTATTTGTAAAGAGGGTGGAGTGAGAGGTAATAGACTTGTATAAATGCAAGATGGTACTACCTTAACAAGGTACTGAAGGGGTTAACGGAGCCCACAGACAGAAATGAAAGGCATTAAAAAAAAAAAATCAGTTGGGGCATTGCTGTGTGGTGGCTATTGGAAGCTGAGATTGAGGTGTGGCACTTCTGCACAGACTGGAAGGTGACAATTCCAATTAGAATCCTGTGGCGTTTGAGATGATTTTTTCCTGCAAGACTGCCTTTCATGTGTGACCCCATGCAGTGTCAACATGCTGTCTGGCGCCATTAGACACGAGCAGTTTTAGTCACCAAACTTTCATGGGCCCTTGGTATTTCTGCTATGCACCTTCTTAGAATAGCTTCAGGGGTTACGGTGCAGCAGTTTGGACAGCTGGGAATTGTCCATTTAACTTTTTAATCTCTTATGATGGCCAAAGTCTGTGCCTTGTTTTATTTAAAAAACAAAGCACATCTATCATGCTGCACTCTGGCCTCCTGCATAGATTCTTGTCTGCAGCTACGTACTTTGACAGCTCTCGCAAACTAAGCGCACCTTGAGACTGGGTTAGTATGTGAATAGGAGACATTCAGGGAACAACCAGGTGCTAGTGATTCAATAGGTGACAGTTTTGCCTCCACAGTTCTCCATGCTCTTTGTTCTTAGAAATACCATATTTTAGATCAGTTGTAAAATCGAGCTACTGATCATTTATCCCTTTGTTCCAAACTGTTCAGTAGTTGGTAGGATGGCCACTGTGGTAGGTGAGTGTGAGCGATAGTAGGAAAACTGGGGTGATGGAAGTGCGCAGGAAGAAACGTTTCTAGTGGGTGAGGAGACCCAATGTGCAGGCTGGCTAGCAGGCTTTACGCAACGGTAGCTGTGCTGGCTGAGCGGGGAGGGTTGGCAGCCCTGAACTGGCCTATGTGAGAAGAGTGAAGAAGTGAACTGGAAAAGAAGCAACAGATCCTCCTCAGGTTTCAGAGTAGCAGCCGTGTTAGTCTGTATCCGCAAAAAGAAAAGGAGGACTTGTGGCACCTTAGAGACTAACCAATTTATTTGAGCATAAGCTTTCGTGAGCGGTAGTTCAAATAAATTAGTTAGTCTCTAAGGTGCCACAAGTACTCCTTTTCTTTTTGCAGATCCTCCTCAGGAATTAGAGACAGGGTTTCTAGTGGTTAGAGCAGGAAACTGCAAGTCATTAAAATATGGGTTTTATTCCTGGCCCTTCCACTACCTTAAGTGAGTGGTTTTATCTTTGTCAGCCTCAGCTTCCCCATCTTTTAAAGAGGGATATTAATCAAGTTTTGAAATCTTTATCAGGAAGACACGATATAGATAGATATAGAAAGTATTGTTGTCACTTAATGGTGATCTTACAAATCCTTGCAATTAATTTGACTTCTAGTTTCTGTGTGTGAAGCTGTCAGCACAAGCTCTTTCACAAGTTGACTTATGAAATATGTGGTTTTTACAGCAATTTTAACCCTAACTTTTCATTAGTCTGCTTGCAATCCTTTCTTTCATTGAGTTATGGACTAGAGATAGCGTCTCTTGTCCCATGAAAGTTGAAAGTACGTTTTACCAGACCCAGGGCCACCCTTAGAGAAAGGGTTTTTTAGCTTAGTAAAATATGGCGTTAAGCTTTTCTCTTGTGGTGAAAGCTTTTATCTGAGGCTGGAATGGGAAAGGGTAGGATGCAGAATTACTGCTTGTGTGTCCTGGAAGGATAGATGGCAGCGTATTCACACATAGTCCATATAGACAAGCTTCTGTTACCAATTAATTCCTCGGTTTATTAACAAACCAAACAATGATTAACCACACAACAAATGCAGATTTCAGGTTATCTGGGGCAGTACAGTAGGAAGCGCTAGATTTTATATAGGTTAATACCTAGCAGTTGCAACTTTCTTCAGCACCGCATTGTGATGATTCTATCTGCTTTTGTCTGCCAGCAGTATGTACCGTGTAGTACAAAAACTACAAAGCCGAATACTCCTCAATAAAATAATCTGTGCTCTCGCCCTTGATTTTTTTTTTAAATCAAAGCAGCAGGAGCCCAGAATCAATAGCCCAGAATATCTCCAGCCCCCTTCCTTACACTCCAGACCTTGAAACAATCCAGATCACAAGCTTCAGTCATTTCCTGTGGTATGTTTTTAAGGGTAAGAAACAAACATCCAGATCAGCTGCTTTGAAACTATTCTTCTGTTTAAAACTTAACTACTTTGTGTTGTCGAGCCAACCCTTGCTACTATGGGTAGCACAATGGAAGCCTACGGAGGCTTGTTTTAGTATTAATCATGTTTGTTACAGTTGTGCTTAAGGACTGATTGTTATTGGAGCCCCATTATTCCAGGCACTGTACAAACAGAACAGTAGATTTTTTTTCCTGATCTGACAAACATACAATCTAAATTGACAGGGTAGGGGAAGCATCAAGTTATTTCCATGTTTGCAGGGTTTTTGTTCAATTTGGGATTGTTTTTTGTGTGTGGATAAACTAAATGGGAGTGAGGGGGACAGGGCAGCTGGGCAGGGGAGGGGAGGATAAAAGGGGCAGTTGTGGAGTGAAACTGAAGTGAAGAATCGGAGGGAGGTGGAGGGAGAGGATTGGAGCAAACAGGCCATTAGCACAGGCTAGAGAAAGTCCAGATCAAAATTGTAGCAAGCTCTCAATGTTCAGAGGTCCCTGCTTTGGCTGCTTTTCCTCCCACTGGCTGGAGTCTCTGGCTGGTTTCTTTCTGCATGTCTTCGGAACAACAGCAAGAAATCTTTTTGCTATGGGGAGGTTGCTATCCATCTAATGAAGGATATGCACTGTGTTTGTGGGGACTGAATCTTAGTCTTGCAGAGAGATGAAGTCTGATCTAATTTTACTTCAGTTACTGCTTGACAACTCTTGCATCTCTGGTGTAAAGCCAAAGCTCATGTTGATCTAATAAAAATCACTTTACCAGGATCTCCATATGCACATGTTTAACAGACCAGGTATGTCTATAAAATATTTATATTCAGAAAAATTTGTGCTGGTTTTTGCAGGTGAATGCGATTTGTCTGAGTATTGAATAAAAGGTCACCAAATATCCATGTATCTATCTGTCCTTTGTCTATTTTGCTAGATATGTAACTGGTGTGTTAGTTTTTCTATCACCACAATCTCCCATATGTTTTTTACCATTCCTCAGTGATTGGGCAATTTTTCTTTTCCCAATGTGAGATTTCCGGTAGCTGAAGAGCTACTAGCAGATGACAATGAACTATTCATTTTCTTTTATGTGACTGTTTCCACTAGGAACCCCTAGGAGGATTACCAACAATAAACACCCAACAATTGGTGATATTTGGTAGTAATTTTAATTCTTTGTGAATGTTTAATCTTGCTTTTAAACATGAGTGCATTATTTCATTATAAACCCCTATTCAATTATGCTCATGTCACTCTTATCTCCCTCCTTCCCCCCTCCCCCCACACACTTTCAGATTTTGTTCAAAGGCCTGGGTGAGGGTGGTGTAGCTGTTTCTATGTTAGAGAAACTGTGGAGTGTGAAATCTGAAGGCTTTTCTTCTCAATCAGAACAGACCCTGTAGTGCCTCTTTATCACACAAAGAAGGATAATTTGACAAATGCATTCCAAACCATACTGCTGTACTTCTAGAACAGCCTGTCAGTGAACCAGTGAGATTGGCTCTTTTGCCAAACTTTTCTGTGATCTTTAACACACAAAGTCCTATCAAATGCCTTTCTAGTTTTCTGCCTGAAGATCAGTTTAATTTTGACATGTTGGAAAGAAAAACTTGATATGGATTTTTCTTTGTTTTAGTAGAGATGAGCTTTTCAGGCAATTTCGCCACTGTTTGACACATTCTTGCCATAGCCTGGCTTTTTAGAATATTTTAAATTGTCTCTTCCAAGAATTACACAATATAGGAAAAAAGAACACACATAAACAAATGATAAACAGATTTAAGGGAAATTAAGTATTCCAGCCAAGCTAACCAGCCTAGTCTCCACCAACCCAAAACAGTGCTGCGGAATCCATCAGGTACTGTAGAAAATCACTGCTTAGCTCTTGGCTTGCATTCTGAAATGTTTCTTAAAACCTTTTACTTAAATGATGCAACTTGTCACTTCTATTGTCTCTGCAGTGAGGCAAGGATGTTGTCCTCATTTTGTTGTGTTGCCATTTAAAAATTAGTCTTTTTTTCGTAATCTCATTCTTTATTGAGCAAGGCGCGAAAGTCAGCCGTAGAACATGAAAAAAGAAAACAGAAAATTCCAAGGTGGGATCATGCAGCCCCCTGATAAATTGTGGAGGTGTGTTTACTGTATTGGTCGCAGTAGGCTTAAATGCAATGGAAGTATGTATAACAGTATCTCAGAAATGCATATAGTGGCTGTACCTTCTCTCTCCCAGTGGGTTATTGATTGGAAATAAAACAAACAAACAAAAAAACCCCTAAAGTAATGCTTTATAAAATGACATATGTAGTAAAACAGAATCTTTAAAAGCAGATGCCATACTGAATCTTTGCTTAAATATAAGTATTTGCACAGTGGATAAAGTTAGTCTTTGAGGCTATTAATGCGATTTGCAAGAAAACAGCCAAGTGACTTTTTTTAAACCAGATTCTCTCCCGACTTACGTCCACATGCAACCACACTGATTTAATTATGTATAAGTCAAGGTAGTTATCTGACTCTTGATAAAGCCTTGGGGTATGTCTACACTACGAAATTAGGTCGAATTTATAGGAGTTTATTTTTTAGAAAGCGATTTTATACAGTCAATTGTGTGTCCCCACTAAGCGCAATAAATTGATGGAGTGCGTCCAAAGTACTGAGGGTAGTGTCAACGATCGGAGCGTTGCACTGTGGGTAGCTATCCCGCAGTTCCTGCAGCCACCCATTGGAATGCTGAGTTAAGCTCCCAATGCCTGATGGGGCAAAAACATTGTCGCAGGTGGTTTTGGGTACATGTAGTCAGTCGCCCCTCCCTCTCTGAAAGCAACGGCAGACTATCATTTTACGCCTTTTTTCCATGCGGGCGCCATACTGCTTTCAGCAGATGGCGCAATAGGTCTGCAAACCGTTGTCATTGAACAAACGCTTCTGCTGTCACTCTGCTCTCCTGATGTTATGAATCCACCTCGCAGGTCATCTATATGATCGTCATAATCCACCGCTTCTGCTGCCACTCTGCTCACCTGGTGGCCCGCTTCCGCTGCAACTCTGCTCGGCTGCTCTTGTCTCGCCAGACCTCAGCAAGCATGCAGACAGCTCAGCTGTTGTGTCCTGGCAGCAGATGGTGCAGTAGGGCTGCAAAACTGGTCATCCAACCACTGCTGCCCCTGCAACTCTGCTGTCCTGCAGATGCCATACCATGGCAAGCATGGAGCCTGCTCAGATCACCGTGGCAGTTACGAGCATTGTAAACATCTCGCTCATCATGCAGAACCAGAACCTGTAAAAGCAGGCGAGGAGGCGATGGCAGCGCGGTGACGAGAGTGATGAGGACATGGACACAGACTTCTCTCAAAGCACGGGCTCCGGCAATTTAGCCATCCCGGTGGCAGTGGGGCAGGCTCATGCCATAGAGCGCCGATTCTGGGCCCGGGAAACAAGCATAGACTGGTGGGACCGCACAGTGGTGCAGGTCTGGGATGATTCCCAGTGGCTGCGAAACTTTCGCATGCATAAGGGCACTTTCATGGAACTTTGTGACTTGCTTCCCCTGCCCTGAAGCGCAACAATACCAAGATGAGAGCAGCCCTCACAGTTCACAAGCAAGTGTCGATAGCCCTCTGGAAGCTTGCAATGCCAGACAGATACCAGTCAGTCAGGAATCAATTTGGAGTGGGCAAATCTACTGTGGGGGCTGCTGTGATGCAAGTAGCCAACTCAATCACTGAACTGCTGATATCAAGGGTAGTGACTCTGGAAATGTGCAGGTCCTAGTGGATAGCTTACTGCAATGGGATTCCCTAACTGTGGTGGGGCGATGGACGTTTAAAAGCACGCTGGCGCACTTTACTGACTCGGTTGGACCTCAGTGAAACCAATATTCCCATTGTTGTTACTACCTGCTGTGTGTTCCACAATCTCTGTGAGAGTAAGGGTGAGATGTTTATGGTGGGGTGGGAAGTTGAGGCAAATCACCTGGCCACTGATTACGCGCAGCCAGACACCAGGGCGGTTAGAAGAGCACAGCAGGGCGTGCTGTGTATCAGAGAAGCTTTGAAAACCACTTTCATGGCTGACCAGGCTACTGTATGACAGTTCTATGTGTTTCTCCCTGATGAAAACCTGCCTCCTTGGTTCACTCTACTTCCCTGTAAGCCAACCGCCCTCCCCTTCCCCCTTCGATCACCGCTTGCAGAGGCAATAAAGTCATTGTTTCAAATTGATGCATTCTTTGTTAATTCATCATACAAATAGGGGGATAACTGCCAAGGTAGCCTGGGAGGGGTGGGGGAGGAGGGAAGCACTGGGGAGGGTGGGGGAGGAGGGAAGGACAAGGCCACACTGCACTTCAAAACTTATTGAATGCCAGCCTTCTGTTGCTTGGGCAGTCCTCTGGGGTGATGTGGTTGGGTGCCTGGAGCCACCCCCCCGCATTCTTGGGCATCTGGGTGAGGAGGCTATGGAACTTGGGGAGGACGACGGTTGGTTACACAGGGGCTGCAGTGGTGGTCTGTGCCTTTCCTGCATCTCAACCATACGCCAGAACATATCAGTTTCATCCTCCAGTAGCCTCAGCATTGTATCCTGCCTCCTCTCCTCTTGATCCCACCACCTTTCCTCTTGATTTCACCACCCCTCCTGTTGCTCCCACCATCTGTCCTCTCGCGCGTCCCTCCTGTCCTCGCGTTCATTTTTTGCTTTCCTGGACTCTGCCGTTGTCTGCCTCCACGCATTCTGCTGGGCTCTTTCAGTTCGGGTGGACTGCATGAGCTCAGAACATTTCATTGTGAGTGGTTTTTTCCATCTTTATCTGCGCTAGCCTCTGGGACGGAGATGCTAGTCACAGTGTTGAGACATTTACAGCTGTGGGAGGAAAAAAAACACATGGGCCATTTAAAAGGAGGGACTGATGTTTTTGGGTTAAGGTGCAGCACAAACCCAACTAACCCCCGCCCCCCCCCCGCCAATTCTCTGGGATGATTGCTTCACCCCTGCCCCCCACTGCATGGCTAACAGTGGGGATGATTTCTTTTCCGCCACAGGCAAACAGCCCAGCAGGAATGGCCACCTCTGAATGTTCCCTTCATAAAATTCCCCTATTTCAACCAGGTGACCATGAATTCTATCACTCTCCTGAGGATAACACAAAGAGATAAAGAACGGATGTTGCTTGAATGCCAGCAAACACCCCGACCACACACTGCCATGCTTTCTTATGCAGTGATTCTAGACTACGTGCTACTGGCCTGCTGTGGTAGCGTCCTACCATGGAGGACGCAGTAAGGCCGCCCTCCCCAGAAACCTTCTGCAAAGGCTTTGGGAGTACCTCCAGGACAGCTTCATTGAGATGTCCCTGGAGGATTTCCGCTCCATCCCCAGACACATTAACAGACTTTTTCCAGTAGCTGTACTGGCCACGAATGCATCTCAAGTCTTCAGGGCAAATTTATAATTAAACATGCTTGCTTTTAAACAGTGTATTTTATTTACAAAGATACATTCAGCAGAGGTGCCTTCTCCACCTTCAAGGTCTGGGAGCCTGGGTTGGGAGGGTACAGTCAGCAGGGTGATGAACAGTTCCTGGCTGTCGGAGAATGGTTTCTCTGCTTACGCTATCTTCAACCTCATCGTCCTCATCCCCAAAATCCTCGTCCCTGTTGCGTGAGACTCCCTTGCAGGAGTCCACATACAGGTGTGGGGTAGTTGTAGGGGCACCCCCTAGAATTGCATGCAGCTCATCATAGAAGAGGCATGTCTGGGGCTCTGACCCCGAGTGGGCATTTGCCTCTTGAGTTTTTTGATAGGCTTGCCTGAGCTCCTTAAGTTTCACACGGCACTGCTGTGGGTCCCTGTGATAGCCTCTGTCCTTCATGCCCGTGGAGATTTTTTTTCAAATATTTTGGCTTTTCACCTTTTGGAATGGAGTTCTGATAGCATGGATTTGTCTCCCCATATAGCAGTCAGATCCAGTACTTCCCGTTTGGTCTATGCTGGAGCTCTTCTGTGATTCTGGGACTCTGTAGTCACCTCTGCTGATGAGATCTGCATGGTCACCTGTGCTGATCAGCTTGCCACGCTGGCCAAACAGGAAATGAAATTCAAAAGTTCGCGGGGCTTTTCCTGTATACCTGGCCAGCGCATCAGAGTTGAGTGCTGTCCAGAGCGGTCACAATGGAGCACAGTGGGATAGCTCCCAGAGGCCAATACTGTCGAATTGCGTCCACACTAACCCAAATTCGACCCTGCGATGTCTATTGAAGCGCTAATCCCCTCATCAGGGAGGAGTACAGAAATCGTTTTTAAGAGCCCATTAAGTCGACAACAATGGCTTCATTGTGTGGATGGGTGCAGGGTTAAATTGATCTAATACTGCTAAATTCAACCTAAACTCGTAGTGTAGACCAGGGCTTGGTTGTACATTAAGTTAATATCTTGTAAAATATGTATAAATATTGAATTCATACTACAAACCATTTCATTTACCAAAATAAAGTCATACAACATAGGGTAAATCCGCTTTATTTTAACACTATCCAAATTCTCATGGGGAGAGATGGGTTACGAAAATATGTTTCAGGGTTTTGGGGGGTCTTGTATTTCAGTGTATTGGCTTAGAGGAGATCCTTAAGTTTAGACACTTTAGGGAGAAAGAGTGGGGGAGGAGTGTAACTTTGCTGAAGATTCAGCTACAAATAGTGGGGAAAAAAAACACTTGAAATGCATTTCCTCATGCTGAAATTGAAGAATATACGATTTGCTCTCTAGTTAGTAGTTCCAGAAATTGGAGTGGGCTGTACGACAGAGCAAACACGTGTGTGAGGGATGGGAAGGAGGCGATCAAAGAAGCAGCATGTGCTGTATCTCCGAATCACTGTAAACCAGGCATAACATGTTCTGCTCTCTGCTTCTGGAAATAAAGATTCAGTCAGAAGATGATTTGTCCAGGTGAGGGCAGTGACCTGGGAGGTGCTGAATTCTTTGTTGAATTAGGGTAAGGTAAGCAATAATCATTCACTGTTCTGTGCAACCAGCTTGGCTTTGTTACAGTACTATGAGAGGCTTTAGACTTCCTCAATACAGAATCGGTCCAGAACACGTTTTTTATTAAAATGAAAGTTTACTAGTGCAAAAGCGTCATTATATTCTGTGGCTTTTTTTCCTATGTTCATGCTAGGGACAGACCTATGCTAGTTTACTGAACACTTGAAACATTATTGTTGCCGCTATGGTTCTTGAACAGGTCACCTGACCATCATGTGCAGAGGACTTAATCTCTTTGGGTGAGAAGCATGTTAGACCTGGGTAAGCGCTGCTGAAGAGGAACACACCTGTTGAATGTGTATAAGAAAACTCTCTCTATCCACATTTGTCAGAGGATGTGCTGCTTGAATCTGGCTGCTGGCTACTAGCAGCTTTGTGTAAACTTTGTGCAGTAGGTAGCATTACTCTGATGCCAATGTGGATGGTGCCTAAAGCCCTGGGTATTTGAAATCTGCTTACACTGTAGACCAGAAACGTGTCTATGGATAAAGCTTGCACAGTCCCTTAGTCTGTAGCTCTCTCTCTCCCTGTTACGGGTATCAAAATTCACACACACCTTTTAGAAGACACGATTCTTGGGAGCTACATATGGTATGTTACAGTAGCTACACTTCTGGTGTGGAACCTACAGGATATGTGTTCAACTGAATGATTTCAGCCTGCTTGACCTAAAGTCCTGTCCCGCCCATTGTTTCCATTTTGCATTCCCTACAGGAAGGATCAGAATGTCCTGTCTCCAGTCAACTGTTGGAATCTCCTCTTAAACCAGGTGAAGCGAGAGAGCAGGGACCACACGACTCTGAGTGACATCTACCTGAACAATATCATCCCTCGGTTTGTCCAAGTCAGCGAAGACTCTGGGCGACTCTTCAAGAAGGTAACAGCATGCTGCAGCACCCACGTTTCCTTTGACCCTGTAGAAAACAAAACTTCAGGTGTCTTTTCTGCTGTGACTCGCTGACTAGCTGGTTTGCTATCCTGTCTGCAGCTCTCAAATCTATTTTCATCGTACACAATTGTACTCTGACCTCCTGTGATCGTTGTGGCTTGAGGATTCTCGTAAAAGGAATCTGTCAGTTCTTTAGTTTAGTCTGGTGATTGGTCTCAGTACAAGGGTAATGGAGTGCAGTTTAGTGGCTTGTGATATGCTGGAGGTCAGGCTAGATGATCTGCTGGTCTCTTCTGACCTTATACTTAATGGACTTGTCTACACAGTAGGTTAGTATATAACAAGTCACAGTGTGAATCTGCAGCACACCAGTTCGCTGAGCACAAAATCGCCATGTGGAGAGAGGTACAGGTCAATGAAGGTCTTAGTGTGTGGCCTGAGGCTCTATGACTAAGGTTCATAGATCCAAAATAGGGCATGACTCTCCTTTTTACCGACTTAAAACACGCATGAAGAATTACATATACTTTGCTTTAAAACTAATCTCTTAACTTCAATAACAAGAATAAGCTGCCAACACTCATATTACAGCCTTCCAATAATAAACCTGTGTCTGCAAAGGAGAGAGTTCTGTTAAACCTATTTTGGATTTTCATTTTGCCAAATGATGAAGAAAACCATTTTGAAAACTAGATACCTAACTGTCCTTTTGAAAACCAGAGGAAAAACGACAGAGAAAAAAGCATTTTTTTTTTTAGGCATGACTTCTCTCACGAGCATTTGGAAATCAGTTTGGACAGTGGGAGTGAGTGGCTTGTCTGTTAGGAATTTATAGGTGTCCAGTTGATGAAACATTATGTGGAAGATTTGGGAAAGCACCTTTAAACAATAATGCACTGTCTCTTTTGAGATTTTTTGATGGTTGCACCATCTGGCTGGTTAACTTCCTAAAACCAGTGCAGGTTTAAAGCGTTTTCTGTCTCGTGGGTGTCTTGATTCTTAAGAGTTCTTTCCATTCTAACAAAGTGGGAAGAAAGGGCTGCAAAGTTTATTGTGGCTAGCTAAAGAATAATTACACAGGCACTCATCCTGTGCAGTAACACTACTTGTAGGGATACAGATGAGGACAGTTTTGACAATACTTCCTGGCTGACTTTTACATATCTGTTTTTTGCTTTGTGGTCCTAATCGGTCTTATGCTAAAATCAGTGACACAAGTTGTGTGTATGTGACTTTAAAATGTAAATCTATTTAGGTGAAATCTTGACAGTAATTGGGGCCTTCATCAGCTTTTCACTGTGGTCTTGACAGCTGCTTTAAATGTCTTAAAAGAATGTGTTCTGTCACTCTGAGCATCCATATGTGCTTTTTAACCAGTGAAGAGACTCCATGCAGTGTAGCAAGGTTTAGACTACTATAAAATGCACAGCATTTTGCTATTGTATGTAAAATGTTGTCCCTTCAAATGCATTTTTTGGGATAGGGTAATCTTGCATTCCCATGTTTGGAAGCAGTCTTAGTTGCTGTATTATGGAGGCTTTTTAGGTAGGGTGGCAGCTGATTTGTGATGGCATGGAAATGGCAGCAAGTGGTATGCTCCTTTTGAGTCTGTTTACTGAGCGTTAATGCTATTGCAGCAATATATAGGAGAACGTCGTCTGATGCAGAAAATTCAAGACTATGAATGACATACTTCAGGCTCACGTTTTCTTGGACTTTTTTAAGGTTTCTGTGTTCATCAGGTGCCTCCGAAGTAGAGGTGGAATCATTGATTTTTTCAAGTAATGTCACAGCAAGACCTTTTTTTGAACTTTTAAAACTTTTTGGTAATTAAATTAGTTGATTAGATACTTACTTGGGATTATTGAATGCCAGTTCCACTAATCCTTCCATAGGATAAGTAATCACTCCTCTTCAGGTTTTAACAGGAGTTCTGCAGGAACAGAGTGGCTGAGAAAATGCAAGGCTGAGGAAGTCCCAGGGAAGCTGATAAACTCTCTAGTTTATCTAGAAACTGACATTCTCAGTTTCAGCCCTTTCCTCTCCTATGCAAACATGTTCTTACCCTGTTCTGTTTTAGTTAGATCAGTAGGATTTGATTTTTATTTTGTGTGTATATTAAAACAAAAAACAAAACTTGGCTTGTTTCTCAGACTGAGTGGAAGCTTCTCAGTCTTGTGAAGATGGGAGCTCCTCCATGTCAGAAACCCCGACTTCACAATTTGGCTTAATGGTAGAGCAGGTATTTGACAGAACCTGTTGTGTTTATGCTCTGTTGCTAGAAAGGAAACTGGCATTCCAGCCCTATCCAGGGAACCTCACTCCTGAGCAAAATGGCAAACGTTAAATGGAAAAGATTAGACTGAACTCAGAACCACTGGATATTGCACTCTTCATTGGAGCGGTTCAGCTTCCTGAGCCACAATCAATCTGTCAAGTGTGAACTAGCACAACTGCTGATAAATGCTGGAAATAGAAGTATTCAAGCAGATTTGTTAAGTGGGTTGTAGAATCTCTTCTCTGTTCAACAGTTAAATGCAGAGTCATGGAGTTCAGCTGCACTCTCATGGGTTTTAAGATATTACATTTTGTATAACTAATAGTACTTAACATGTGTATATAATGCAGTATGTGGTCCAAGAGCTGCACAAACAACAAATTAATCTTCCGAATAAACCTTTTCAGTAGGCAGGCAAGTAATAGTAAGCCCTTTTGACAGGTGGGGAAACAGACAAATGGGTGAAGTGTCTTAGGCAGAGTCACACAGCAAGTCACTGTCGGAGCCAGGAGGCTTTCTTTACTCTCGGCCACGTGGTCCATTCTTCCAGACCACGCTCTCTCTAGTTTCTAGGCCTTTGGAGGCACAGAAAGGTACTGAGTGCATTTATGGCTCTAAAACATTTTTAGATGGGATGCTGTCTGGATCCCTACGTAGTTGCACATTCCATATATTGATGCATATAAAGGTGTTCTTCAAAGTGACGTTCAATCCTCTGCTGTGATTACTGGGCTCTTCAGTGATGTGCCTATCTTCCAGAATTGTGCATGAACTGAATGGCGGCTCGTTATTAGCTAGTGTCCCCCATCCATCAAAAGGGAATCGTAGAAGAGTAGGACTGGAAGGAAGGGACCTTGAGCCGTCCTGCAGTTCAGCTCCTTGTGCCACGGCAGGATCAAGTAAACCAAGAGCATCACTGACTGGTGTGTCTACCTAGTCTTAAAAATCTCCAGTGACAGGGATTCCACAGCCTTCCTCGGAAGCTTATGCCAGAATTTAAGTATTCTACTAGTTAGAGGTTTTTTCCCCTCATATCTAACCTAAATCTCCCTTACAACAGATTAAGCCCATTATTAGTTGCCCTACCTTCAGTGGATATGGTGAATAATTGATCATCATCCTCTCTTTAATAGCTCTTAACATATTTGCAAACTGTTATCAGGTTTTCTCTCTGAAGAAGGGGCCGATAAGAAGGCAATTGCCAGGAAGTGGCTCAGTACAAGGTGTGTGGCGGGGCAGATTCTCTTTGGGAGCAAGCTACCGTTACACAGAATTTGGAAACGGTAACACTCTGCACCAGGCTTGTATCCGTACTGATGAGAAACTCGGAAGACTTTTTTTTCCTCTTCCCATTTAAATTGAGATTTCTTCTTCACACTTTTGATGTAGTGGAAGTGGCGGTAATAACAGCAGAATGCGACGGCAAGAAAATCAGCCTCATTTTAGCAGTCTTAAAACAGACCTCCTTTGTCGAGGCGGTGCAGGGGAGATAAGCTAATGAGAGGCCCCCCCACCTCACCCCCCTCCTCACCCAGTGAAATCTGCCTTTTTGAAGGGAGCTTTTTAATTACAGACGCTATTAGCTTGGTTTATTGTAAGGACTTTTATTTTACGGTTTGTACTGGAAAATGTATCCATTGGGACAATACTGCCAGTCTCTCACCTCATTTGGGACGTGGCTGCCCTTTCATTTGTGGCTCAAGTCACACAGTAACACAGTGAATCTGTGGTGGAAGCAGAGGTGTTTACCACTTGATCATAACTGAAGATCATAGAAAAATTTAAGTCATTCTCATCACTTCAAATGCCATCCAGTCCATGTACTTTGTCTTGCATATAAAAAAAACCTGTGGAAGGACCCTGACGTTCATTAAAGCATGTTCTGTTTTACAAGGGCTGTTTGCTTTCTCCACCCAGGGGAAAGAGATGTCTTCAGAACTATGGCTATGCAAGGTTGCCAGCACCTGCAGCCTTGCTTGTCTATGAAACCTTGTCAGCTGGACAAAGGTGCTTTCCTATAGGAGAAGCGATGATTCTTCTCTTGAAGTAAGAAATGATTTAGAAATGCTGCAGATGGAGTTAGTCCTCCCTACCTATGAACTGTGTGTGTGTGTGTGTGTGAGAGAGAGAAATATAGACTGAGAGCCATACCAAATTTGTAAACTTCATTTTGTGCACTCACGTATTGCTGCTGTTTGTGCACACGTGATGTAGTCTCTTCTGAAACTTGAGCATGTGAAAACATGAATTTTTGCATGTTTCCTCCAGGAAAATCATATGGAAAATACCCATTTTTCTTTCTTTTGAAAGAAAGAATTCATTTAATGGTAGCAAATGTTTGGCCTGTGGCTAGCTGTGGGGAGATTTATGCCCAGGAATGACCCAGTAGATTGTAACTCCTGCAGTGGAATGTAGAGAGGGATGTGTTGTGGGTTGTCCTAATCTGCTTAAGATAGAGGTAATGGAATTTGGAGCCATGACATTACAATTAGGGTTTAGATAAGAATTTGGGTGACAGTCTCTGATTCAGGGCTTTATAACTTACAACCAGCACTTTGGGTTGTACCCAGAAACAAACAGGCCATAGAGAAAGTAGAGCCTGCTGTAGTTATCTAGCCTTGAGGCTACAGAGGCTTGGATGGCTGTGATAAGGTCCATGGTAGAGACAAACTATCACAACAGCTGGCCCAACAATAGAAGGAAAAAAGTCATACTGTCATGGCTGTTCGTGAACCCTGGAGCAGAAATGGATCCCATATAGAAGAGTCCAGTCTTGCTATGGAATAGAGTAGCTGTGACATTTTTGGAAATGTGGATTTTGTCTCCAGCTGCTAGAAGTAGGTGTTATAGCCCTATGGCAGAAAATCTGCAAGCTGAGACAAATCCTACTGTGTTGCACTCAGACACTCCTCTGTTACAAAAGGAAGGTGTTATAAGAAGGATGTAGCATTGCTAGCTGTCAAACCCTGTTGACTTCTGTCCCCATATCTACTTGAGCAACACCATCAGAGGACCCAACCACACCATCAGGGGCTCATTCACCTGCACATCTACTAATGTGATGTGTGCCAGCAATGCCCCTCTGCCATGTACATTGGTCAAACCAGACAGTCTCTACGTAAAAGAATAAATGGACACAAATCAGACATCAGGACTGGTAACCTACAAAAGCCAGCAGGAGAAGACTTAAATCTCCCTGGACGTTCAATAACAGATTTAAAAGTAGCTATCCTTGAACAAAAAAAAATTCAAAAACAGACTTCAAAGAGAAACTGCAGAGCTACAATTCATTTGCAAATTTAACACCATTAATTTGGGCTTGAACAGGGACTCGCTGACTCACTACAAAAGCAATTTTCCATCTCTTGGTATTGCCTTCTCCTCATCAGTTATTGAGAGTGGACCACATCCACCCTGACTGAATTGCCCTTGTTAATACTGGTTCTCCACTTGTAAAGTAACTCCCTTCTCTTCATGTATCAGTATATTTATGCCTGCATCTGTAATTTTCACTCCTTGCATCTGAAGAAGTGGGTTTTTTTACCCACGACAGCTTATGCCCAAATAAATCTGTTAGTCTTTAAGGTCATTGTTTTTGTGGATACAGACTAACACGGCTACCCCTCTGATACTAAATGCTGGCATGTTTTTCTTTAATATCAATTAATTTCTGAAATTCCAGTAGTGATTATACTTCAGTTGCATGTAGCTTTTCAGACGCTGCTGTTTTTAGCCTGCAGTGTTGGGCTTTGCTGTGCCATAGGAGGACTGTGTGGTCTGGCTCTAGGTAATGAGGCTTTTCTCCCCATATCTTAAAATGAAGAGATCCCTTTTCAGGGCTCTGATATGATGTGAAGGGCCTTATTTGTTGGAGAACTAGATGGAAAGTTGCCAGCCACTTCAAAGGTATCTCTGCTGATAAGGGGAGTCAGATTTACTGCCAAAGCCAACATTCGAGTGGTGTCAGACATGCAATGTATTGCTCGGGTTTCTCACTGCCAGTCCTGTTTGTTTAAACACTGAGTACCAGAGTGTCGCGTCTGTGTGCAATGGTGGTCTTGGACACTTGGATGCAACCAGCAAAAAACAAGGAAAGCAAAGGATTTAACAACCAAAGGAAGCAAAATTTCTCTTGCTTTGAAAAAAGGTTGTAAAATCGGAGCACTTCTAGAGGAAGAGCTGGCCAGATATACTCTGCTCAGGTCGCTCCAGTGCAGCCTCTTTTGGGCAGCAAGCTTGAAAGTGCTCCAGGTTTCCATACTTAGCCTCCACACTTGCAGCCCAGCCAGTCCGATGATGGAGACCGCTGAGTGATACTTGGGCTTCTCCTCCACAAGGCATGAGACCTTGGAGAGTGAATAGCAGAAAGAATAAGGGAAAGACAGGGCAAATAGCCAGGTGTAGGGAGTTTGCGCAAGTCCCAGCTTGGGTGGAGAGTAGCAAGAAAGACTGAAGAGAGCCTGGTGGAAAAGGCTCATTGAGGATTCCACTGTTGAATTGACAGGTTGATGAAATGGAGAGGGAAGGGAAAACCTTCAGTATCTCTCCTTTGTTTTTGTTTCTTTTAATTGACAGGAAAACAAAATTGGACAATTTGAGTGTGAGAGCACTCTGTGTAGCTTGAAAGCTTCTCTCACCTGAAAAAGTTGGTTTAATAAAATACTTCCTCACCCACTTTGTATCTCTAATATCCTGGGAGCAACACAGCTACAGCTATGCTGCGTACATGAAAACAAAAGTAGCTCAGCAAATTCAGATTTTTCAGGGGCTCTTGATTTCCTGCAGTAAGGAAATCAATAAGGGCCAGATGCACAGCTGGTGTAATATTGACTTCAATGGAGCGACGCCAACTTAGAAAAGCTGAGGGTCTGTCTTTTTAAATGTGTAATGCATTGAGTGGTTTAACCATACCGTTCTACGTCCGCATGGTGCATTTTGGTCCTCCGCTGTGTATTTTGGAGAGATTCACTGAACATTGCCCTGCTTCAGTGCCCTTTTATCGTAGGGCTTCTCTGCATGGTCCTGCTGTGTGGACTGCTGGGTGTGAGTTGCGGCATGTACGGAAGTGTTACGCTGTAACTGCCCCATGTAGGCCCTGCTAGCGTAAACTAAAAGGTACATAGCGGCAAGGAGTCCTGTGGTACCTTACAGACTAACAGACGTATTGGAGCATAGGCTTTCGTGGGTGAAGACATGCATCCGACGAAGTGGGTATTCACCCACGAAAGCTTATGCTCCAGTACGTCTGTTGGTCTATAAGGTGCCACAGGACTCTTTGCCGCTTTTACAGATCCAGGCTAACAGGGCTACCCCTCTGGTGCTTAAAAGGTACATAGTTTGTTAACTTGGTCCCATTTTAAACAAGCCTATGGTAAGATGCACCAGGTTACCTTATGGTTTGCAGTAGCAGGGTCTACACAGGGCAGTTGAAGTGCAGCATGTTAGTGTGCTCTGCAACTCAAACCTGTAGTCCACACTATAGCTCAGTGGTTTGAGCATTGGCTTGCTAAACCCAAGGTTTTGAGTTGAATCCTTGAGGGGGCCATTTAGGGATCTGGGGCAAAAATAAGAGACGGTGCTTGGTCCTGATGTGAAGGCAGGGGCCTGGAGTCGATGACCTTTCCAGTTCTATGAGATAGGTATGTCTCCATATTTAAAAAAAAGAGAGCAAGCGAGAAAAAGACCACAAGCTGAAAAATGCAACCAGAGACTATTTTGTGTTGAGGGAAAATTTTATGTTCTAAATAGAAAGGCGCCTGACCCTGCGGCCATTATTCATGTGACTTAGTCCCATTGACTTTAGTAGGAATCTGACACACACCCCCACCCACCCACCCCCGCCAACTCTCTTGGAGCTGCTTGCTTGAGTAAGGGTGGTAGCATCCGTCTCAAAGCTGTATGTGCAATTTCTATAGGAAAAATAACAGGATCTATAAGAGAATAGCTGACCATTCTCTGAATAAACCAAACCGAGTGGAAATTCTAGATCCTATCTGGCCATAATAGCAACAAATTGGTGCCTCTAGGGAGCGAGTTAAATTGTTTCTATTCTTCCCATAATTAACGACGTAGCCCTGTGTTTAGATACCATAGGGCTTGGATACGCGAGTCTGTGCAAGCCTGCATTTCCATTCTGATCTTCAATGCCTGTCTTGGGAGAATGTATGGCTTTGATGTTAGGTTCCATTCTTGTGCAGACTCTCTTTGATTCCCTCGATCTTTGTAGTAGGCACTCCTTTGATTACTCCATGCTTATCCTTGTTGAGCATGGCCTTTTTAAAAGAATTTTACACTCTTTTCCATTTGAGTTGGTTCTCTTCCCCCACCCCATTCTCTTTATCCCCTATCTGACCCTTGGTTTTTACATGGAACCTTGATTTCTCTGCATGGTGTAAGCTTTATATTTCTGGTATGGTTATCAGATTCTCTCCCCCCATTGATGACTCTCTTTAGTGGGGTCCCTTGATATTATTTATACATGCACTTTTGAGAAGAAACCTTTTCCGTTTGGTCTCTTTAATCCCTAGTTCTCTGCTGCTTGTTTGATGTGTCTTCCCTCGAAGCAAACTCATCTCTTGTGTTTAAGGAAAACCCCTTTTTTATAGAATACAGAAGTCTTAGTTTTTATCCAGTCTCTGGACATATTTTTCTCGAGTACTTACAGAAAGGCAGTCAGCTGGAACAAAAACGTCAAGTTATTGAGTGTTTGTGTAGCTGTTTCTTGGTGCCATAATTTGCTTCACACTCAAATGGATGATCGGGTAAGTTATCAGCAGAGGTGGAAGCAAAATGTTAAATAAGTGTTGGGAATGTATCTCAGTGAGGAAGCCAAGTTAATCTAGTCTGCTGCCTTCTTCAGCACCCACTTCCTTCACTAGAGGCTTGCAGGATACAATCTCTGCCTCTTCCCATGATCTTATTTCCTGATGCTTATGTAGAGGCCAAATTACCCTTTTAAAATAATACACCAGTATTTACAGTGAAAGCATAAAATACAACAATATCACTGCTGCCCTTTCCACTGCATCACACTTGAGCAACCTGTCTTCATTTCCAAGGTCCTTCACAGCCTATCCCCAGTGTAACTGTCACCTCTCAGATGTGATCGAGATGTTGACGTCCGCCAATGATAGCATCCTTCATGGCCCTCTTGTTTTAAATTTTCAAACAAGTCCTTACGCGCTTTTTCCTGTGCTGCCCCTCACACTTGCAAGTAGCTCCCCGTAAACGTCTGCAAGGCTATGTCATTTTCCTCCAATTATTTCCTTAACTCATTTGCCATGATGCTTAGAAAAAACCTTAACAGTTGGCCTGCTGGTGTACTGAGACCACTGTCTATCATTCTGACCAATATTCTCATTGTTTCCTTATGCTTCCCCACCTGCATCCACCTGTGGTTTCTGGTCTTACATGTAGATCATAAGATCTTTGGGGTGGGTACCACCATCTTGTTCTGTTTGTATAGCACTGACCACAATGAGATCCTGAAAAATGACTGGGGGTTCCTATGTACTGCAGTACAAATAATTTCAACTGTAATCTCTTGGATCATTATTCTAGTTTGACACCACCTAGCAATAATTCTGCCTGCAGGATTCTCTGGACTATTCTCTAGAATAACATTTTCAGAACTTGTGTTATGTACTCTCCTGTTGTTCTGTTCCTTTATCCAGCATTGCTTTTAAGAGACCACACTTCTGCTATGATTTTGCTTTTAAGTTGACTTCCATTCTTGTTGGAAAAGCTTCATCATAGCAGACAATGGCCCTATCAATAGGCCGTTCAGCTGCATCCCACACCATTATGCAGGAAACCAATTTGAGATGCACACAGGATTTAACTATCACCATCCTTGTGTGGTTTAAGTCTTTCAGCTAGGCTTATACCAAGATACCAGTAGGCAATCCGGCCCCAATTATAGACTGTTAGATGTCCCGGCTTCCTGCAAATCTTGTTTTGGGAATATGGGATTCCTTGTCTAATAACATTCAGTCCAGTTCCATTCCCATATTCAGGAGGCCGGAGGAAGAAGTGTATGGAATACTAGAGTGTGTGGAAAAACACAGCCTGATAAGTGAGTCTTGGACTCACTTTACCTGTAGTGCTTGAGTGATTTGCTCGTGAAAGGGGCTTCGTTCATGTGGTGCACTGTATTTGATGTGAAATGACAATCCACAATGAGAATTGGTCAGAATTCTGGTAATCTGTGAAGCAGTACTACACCATTAATTTTCTTAAAGGGGCACTTGCCCAAGACCTGACATACATTACAGTTTTGTCCCTAAGATCTTATGGGAGCCACTGGGAAACAAATCATAAATATTTTTAAAATTTAGCATTTGCAGATACTTGGCTTGATTTATTATTTAATTTAAGATTAATATGCAAACCATCAAATCCTTCTGAAGCTAGGTCTCCACACCCTTCAATCCAACTCTTTTATTTATAGATACAGATAGTGAAACTGTCACTCAGGGGTGTGTGTGGAGGGGGGGGAATATATCAATTACATGTTCACTACTACATGCCACGGAATCACCTTCTGCCTTACGCTCTTCCACGTTACTTCTGTTACTAATGGTACTGCTGAACGGAACCGGCAGGAAAATAAATCCTGTTGCTTTGTTACCATAAATACACGAGTGGTGTGGTAATAACCATGTTTGTCAAATGAGAGAGGACAAAAACTGTAGTGGAGAAATCTTACTGTCCTAATTGTAACGGTTCATACCCATGAGAGTAATTTCTGATGGAGCAGTATGTGATTATTGAATTGTTTAACCCTCTCCCCATATTTCCAAGGGCAAAGTTCTGTTCTGAAATGACATCAGTTCTGAACAGTCATTTATCTCTCATTAGTGGAGTTAAATATCTCCTTCCACGTTCACATCCCTCCTTCCTCCCCCTCCCCCCGTGGGGGGCAAGTTTCCTACCCCACTTATTTTTCTTGGAAGAAACTGCATTGAAGGAGAGGCACTGATGGAAATTATTTGTATGTGTTGGCATTATCAAAGTGAGCAGTACATCTCCACTTCTGGGCAAGAGAGATTAAAATGTTTTCTCTAAACAGAGTGATTACTGACATGCTGTTCGTGCTCCATACCAAGTAAAATATAACAACATGGTCAGAGTCCATTGCCCCGAGTGAAGCACTGTAGAGCTCAAGGCTATAGTTAAACTATTTCCGTTAGCTCTGTTTCAGGCTGCAAATGCCGTTCCTGTCTGTGGCAGGGGCAGTGAATGTGCTGCAGTCGGCCCTTTTCAGTGTGTGCAAAATGAGTCTATGACTATGTGACATTTTCTTTCTTTCCCTGTATTCATACATGAAGCCTGTGTTGTCTCTTACTATAACAATATGCCTCTCGTTATCTAACCTTTGTACATCAGCTTGGATTCAGGTCAGCTAGAGACTAGCTGACAGCATCTCTTAGCCTCCGGGTCAGTCATCCAGCTGTGATGCCTCTAGTCAGCCACGTCAAGAGAGATTTCTCATAGCAATTTGAGAAAGGACATCGAGGAGAGTAGGTAGGCCAAAGCTATCGTATGCTGCAAGGAGATTGCATAAACAGGATTACAGGACATTACTTCAAATATTTCAAAGGACTTCACAGGCTCCTGGTGAGGCTTGTGATCTCGGCAAAGAGCAAGTGATCTCAGCCATGAAATTGTTTGATTTATTGGAGGTTGGGGACCCAAAGCCTGAGACTCGATAGCCCACTGCTGAAGACAGCAAAAAAGGAGCAAATAGGAGCTATTGGGAAATGAAGTTTATGATCCAAAGAGTGGAAGTGGCGATGTTATGATATGGCATTGCCGCAACCCATTACGGTTGCGAATGGCTTTTTCACAGCCTGATGTTTTCACCAAATAGGATAAATTCCTCCTTGCTAACATAACAGTCAAATGAAGAATGTATCAATGACTACTGCCGCAGGTGTGGAGACCCCTGCGTCAGTAAAGGACCCTATGTAGGTAAAGAATGAACTATTGCACGAATGATGCAATTATATTGGACCACTGTGAAGTTATATACCATTAGTTTGGTTACCCCCATCATGTGGGGCATATATTTTATCAAGAAGCTTGATGTCCGTGATTTTCTTTAGGCTCTAAGCCAGAGAGGTTACTAATGGAACAGCAGGAAAAAACCTTAGGAGATCTTGTTATACGGGGCCATGTGATAATAAGTAAACAAACCATACATAAAAATGGTGACGAATGGAGTTATATAAAACATGCACAGGCAGTCTATAGATCGAATACATGCAGCATTTCCGAAGAGCAGACCTGTCAGAAAGAGACCCCTAAATGACAAGTGACAAAATAGCCTAGGCCAGGGTGGCCAACCTGTGGCTTCGGAGCCACATGCGGATCTTCAGAAGTTAATAAGCGTCTCCTTGTCTAGGCACCAACTCCGGGCCTGGAGCTACAGGCACCAACTTTCCAATGTGCTGGGGGGCGCTCACCGCTCCACCCCTGGGTCTACCACAGACCCTGCCCACACGCCACTCCTTCCCCTCACCCTACAGTGCCCTCGCTCCCTTCCCACCCACCCCCCCCAAGCCTCCTGCATGCCACAGAAGAGCTGATTGGGAGGTGCTGATCGGCAGGGCTGCTCGTGGGTGGGAGGCCGCTGGGAGCTGATGGGGGGCTGCTGATGTATTACTGTGGCTCTTTGGCAATGTACATTGGTAAGTTCTTAGCTCTAACCTAAAAACTTAGGCTCAGGTTACTCCCCCCCACGCCTAGGCTCTAACTTGACAAGTATAATGTGTTACAGGCAGTGAGTAAAGCATTGAAAAGTGCCTAAGTCACCTAGGCACTTCTGCACAATTTTTACCCGGCGTGCCTTGTCTGCATTAGATTTTTTAAATAGTGTTAGTTAACATCCCACCTTCACAACTTTGTCTAGACAAGGTCTTGGAAGTCCAAGAACATTGCTGTTAGACTTCTGGAGCTTTAATGATAACTAAGGCTATGTTTATGTCACGGAGGTCATGGATGCCACAGAATCTGTGACTTCCAGAGACCTTCATGACATTCTCTGCTCCAGTCCTGGGGGCTGCTGGGCTCTGGAGCTGGCAGCAAGTGGGTCCCTGGCAGGGTTTCAGCAACGCAGGGGGCTGCAAGGTTCCAGTGACAAGTAACAGACTCCTGAGGGGGCCCTCCTCAGGATTCCAGTGACAGGTGACCTTGCATGGGGAAAGGGGGAGGAGAACGCCTTGGGCAAGCGGCTGGGGGTGTCCCATTTTCTCTTTGGGGAAATATGGTCATCCTGCAGCTTCTAGTGGCCATGGGCAAAGTGGGAACCCCACAGCTCCCAGCCATCATGGTGGCAGGGGAAATCATGGAGCTGCTGCAGCAAAAGTCACACACAGGTCACAGCTTCTGTGAACTTTTGTTCATTGCCCATGACTTGTCTGTGACTTTTACTTAAAAATAGCCATGACAAAATCTTAGCCTTAATGATAACTGAAAAGCTATCACCAAGCTGTTTTTGGTTTAGTTTTCACTCTCCATTTTTAAGTATTTTCCTGAAGTTAAGTGCTTGGTTTCTGCAGTGTTTTAATACTACCCTTGTCTATTTTTCACTTTAAGGAGGAGAAAGATGGTCTCGTAATTAAGGACCAGGTTTTAGAGACTGCGGACTCAGGTTCTAGTCTTAGCTCTGCCACTGACTGCTGTGATTTCAGGCAGTGGAGTAGAATCATCTGTCTTAGTGTTTATGTCCACCCACCACTGTTGTACCTGAGCACCTTCCACATAAACCCATTGCAGCATGGACTTCATAGGATGGTTATTTTGAATCCAAGAGACTGTCTTGCTGTCCGATTGTAGCCATGTTGAAAAGGTATGTTACATTCAGGGCATAAAATGTTGACAGTCTTCTTTAACACTTATTTACCACCACCCTAAATATTTTGAAGCTCAGGTTGTAATGTTCAGTGGAATGCAGAACGGTCAAGTGAGCATGATGTAGATCCCAAAAATGTCTTGATTAAATTAGATGGGGGCTAGGAGATGGAACAAAGAGCGTTGAAGCTGGTGCAGAATTCTGAGAATTAATGTTCCAGTTACATGTGGCATCGCCCTACAGGTTTGCCTGTGGTTCAGACACAGCCCCTTGTAACAAAAGATTGTGTGTATGTGTGTGTGTGTGTGTGTGTGTGTGTGTGTGTGTGTGTGTGTGTGCGCGCGCGTGCGCACTTGTGGCAACTCTCTTGGCTTACTTGTCCTGGACTGAAAAGGATGTTTGGGATGGGCAGCTTGAAAGGAAAATGCCTATGTTGCAAGTCAAGAAAGCTGATGACAGTCGCTCTTCTAATTTTGCTGAAATTATTTTTTTTTTCTGGTGGGTGCTGGTTGTCATTTCTCAAATACAAAGAGTGTGGGGGTGGCTTTTTTGTACCCAGTCCCTTTTTCCTTCACATCCTCTCAGCAATGCATATCTTTACAGCAATACAGCTGAACCCATTGTGCTTGGCACCCCTTCTTCCCACTTCCCCAGTCCCCGAGTGTTCGGTGTACTTTTCATATAATGCCCTTTTCCAGAAAGAATGTAAATGCAGTTCACTGAAATAGGTGACCTCCCAGGTCAAGAAGACAGAACTCATTGTTTCTTCTGAATTAAGATTTGAATGTGGAAAAACACAGAATCTACCTGAAATGTCACTAAGCTAATTAGAGGGTGACATGGGCACTCTTGTTGGAGCTATTATTACAGTTGGGCCTAAATATCCTAATGAGTTTCTAAGTTCTGCTTAAATTTTAGTTAAGGCTTCCTATAAGATTGGTTACAACTTCAGGCTTTTAAAACGGCAAGCATCTGGATAAAGCAAACATGCATGTAACTTGAAACCTTTCCATCCTATCCCCATCTCATACACTGTAGTCATAAATATTTTTGACCCCTGCACATCTGACTCTTTTCTTTGAGGTATAAGTATGGATTTTCAGCTTGATGGCTCTGATGATCATAAGTCTGCTGCACAATGGGATATCGTGTTAGAAATTCTCTTATGCTTTGCTTTCTACTGCAGGCATTGCTTTGTCCTTGGCTAATTGGATGTTAAATTCCTTCTTCCTTCAGCTGTCTGCTTTCTTTCCATCAAGAAAGTAAATGTTCATTGATCAGCAATGGCAACAGCATCACCTCACAACCTGGAACTCAAACATCCAAGGCCGAAGGCATGCCTCTGTTTCCTGTTATGTGCTCAATATTGGGGTAACTGGGAGAAATTCTATCGCTAGTGTTTGATAGGAGGATCAGACTAGATGCTTTTATGGTCTCTTCTGCCCTTCAGATCTGTGAATCGTATTCTTGACTGTGTCCATTTTGGGCCACCAAGATACAGCCCAGGTGCATTATTGTTGGACTCCTGTCGTGACTTCACTGTTGAGGTAAACATTACCTCTGTTGGTTACAAGAGATTTGTTTCTGCCTACTCTGCTAATATTCAGCATCACAGAGATTCTCTCCATAGTGAGCTCTACGCTTATATTTGCACATATGTATATTCCCTGCGCTTTGTACCATATATTAGTACTGTCCATGCATGCGCAGCCTCTCATCCCAAAGGCTCCCAAGACCCTATAAAACTAACAATCAATTCACCCACCATTGAGAGGGCGCCAGCTCTGGGAAGGCAAATGGCAGCTGTTTAATAGCACATGGGAAGTGAAAAGCTAGCCAACTGGAAATGCATCCTGCCTCCCTAAACTTTCCCTCTAATTACCCAGGTTGGACGTTTGACAACTGCCTCTGTCGCTCTGAAGAGTGCCATGGGATCTTTTAATAACCACAAGTGGTCAGCGCTAAGTCTCATCTGAAAGAAGGCGCCTCCAGTACTACAGCACTCCCTAACGTTACGCTGGAGCACTGCCTCCGTGCTGGGAAGGAAGAGCACCTGATACTGAATTGCCAATACCATGTTCTGTAACACCTGGCTCTTCCTTTTTTTCTTTTCTCTTTGGGGGCGGGGCTGGGCGGAGGAAGGGGATCTCATAACCGGGTTTCTGCCTGCTTAGTGGTGATGCCTGAAGATATCAACAACTGGAGAGACTGAGAACTCCTCTCACCGGTCTTTCCATCCATATCCCTGCATCATGTTCAGGAGGTGCCTTGAATTAGCAAAGCTTCTCAGCTGGTGTCATCAGTCTGTTAATGTGGTGAGGTTTGGATCAGTGGTCTCTGATCTAGAAGCACTCCCAGTGGCTAGACCCTAGAATGCCAGTAATGTTCTCTCTCTGCTTCAGGTCCCTCCTCTTTTAAAGCATTCACTCAGCAATTTTTGCCATTGCCTGAGGCATTTCCTTTTGTCCTTGCCATGCTGTGACTGCTCTATTTCCTGCAATACATGGTTTTTCCCCTCTCCGCTTCACAAGTACGGCCAGCTTCTAGGTCGACTCTTTCAACTCCATTCCCTCAGCCTTATGCAGTGGAAATTGTACTGAGAATAGCATTACATTAGGATTGCCACATTGCACAGTTCCTGAAATGATTCTTGTTTTCACAAAACTGATTTTTCTTATCTTCATTTCCATGCTACTTGCTCCAATCCCGTTAAGTGTGCTGTTTCTTCCTTCAGAGCTCATTTGCAGGGCTAGAATTTTGTTTGCTCTTCTGTTTCTTCTACCCTCTTCTCCTTCACCCTGAACTTGCATCCCCAGGATGTTCCGGCTTAGGTGGAGCTTGGGCTCTCAAGCCCCCCGCCCCGGATCCTCTGTGTTTGGGAGCCAGAGCTCCAGCCTGATCTGGAAGATCCACATTGCTAATTTATCACACTAGCTTGAACCCTGCTAGTGCAAGTCTGTCTGCCTGACCCTCGCTCCTAGCTGTACTCCAGACATATCCTTGGTGGCTTCTGCCTCCTCTTAATTAGTTGCTTCAACAATTCGTCCAATGAATGAGCAGTTTTCTTCAATCAATCAATAAATAAATAAACAATAAGAAAAGAATTGGGTGAAAGGAAGATGGCTGGGCCAGTTAAGGCAATTTAACCAACACACTGGTGGTAAAGCTCTTCCAGTGTGAAAAGATCAGTGTTCGGGGCAGTTAGAACAGAACCAGCCATTCGATTTCACTAATAATTCTTAACATTAAGAAGAAGAAAAGGAGTACTTGTGGCACCTTAGAGACTAACCAATTTATTTGAGCATGAGCTTTCGTGAGCTACAGCTCACTTCATCGGATGCATATGCATCCGATGAAGTGAGCTGTAGCTCACGAAAGCTCATGCTCAAATAAATTGGTTAGTCTCTAAGGTGCCACAAGTACTCCTTTTCTTTTTGCGAATACAGACTAACACGGCTGTTACTCTGAAACCTGTCATTAAGAAGAAGGCAGTCATAAAATCCTTACGAGCCTGTAGCTGCAGAGATGGCAGCATCTCTAGCTTTCCTTGGCTCCTAGTGATTTGAAGGAATGTGGGGAATATTATTGCACAGTGCCTTGGGGACTGCAAATCATTGATCCTTCTTTCTTTTTTTTCCCTTTCACTTAAAAGGCTACCACTTGAAGTAGAATACTTGTCTTTTGTCATGGCTCTAGCTGAAAGTGTATTTTCTTAGCAGTCCATCTGGCCACCCAGGGATGGGGTTGGTGTGGTGAGACTGGAACACGTGAAAATCCAAACCATCTGAACTCAACTTTCAGACGGCTCTGCTTGTTTTGCTTTAAGAATATTTTTATTAGACTCACAAGTGAATAATGTAAATTATTTTCACGTAAGTACATTATATGCCAAGACACGGATTAGGTCACAGGGGTCATAGTGAGAACGTTTAAAAGTTTACATATGTCAAAACGAAGGAATGGAACAAAATAATAATAATAGTTAGATCTGAAGCAAGAGGAGAAATTTGACACAGTAGATGGCCTCCTAAACCTGCTTCTTTTTCAGAAAAAGTCTCCCTCTAGGATTTTCATATGGTATTAATCACTATAGTATCTACAGCAAAAGACTGTGTCCAAGTACTTCGTCATTTTTTTAATACCTAAAACTTCCCTTAACTTGGTACATAATCTGTGTGTGATCTCAGTGACCAAGTATGTGCCCAATTTCGGAAACACTGTATGCTCCTTGCAGTGTTAAAATAGAAGATACAGCAGAATGATGAACCGTTAGACGACACGTTCTCCTCCCTCTTTCCCTGTAAATCAGTATCAGTCCTAGTAATTTGGGCTATATGTTTTGACCACGAAATCGAGGTCCAGGTAAGTGTATACTATTTGTGGGGGGGAGAAGGGGAGCAATTAAAAATAAGGTAGTGGGTAAATTTCGGAGTTTTCACTATAAAAATGTTGAACTTGTGTGAGCTGCTTGACCTCTGTGGATATGATAAACTTTTTTGTTGAATCTTGTGGAGCATGTAGGGTCAGTCAGACCAGTAATGAAGTTCCACAGACCCACACCTGTTACAGCTTGAATCTAATAGCGCCCATGCAAAGAACATGAGAAGTCCACTCATGAAGCTATCAGACGTGTACATTCAAGGAGAGGAATAAGGGAATTAGTAAACCTAAGAACCCTGTTTCTGATCCCCAAGACTGTGTGAATGTAGCAACTGGGTAGGAGTCTCATTGAGTGGAGGTCTGGGGGGAAGAGGTCCAGTTCATGTCGAAACATTCAGAAGAAAGGAAGTGTGAGGTCAGTGCTCAGTGTGTTTTTGTTTATAACACTTAACATTTTACTACCCTATTTTAAAGGTGGTGGGGTGGGAGAGAACTGTGTGTGTTCTCCCTAAGAAATGTTGAGTGATGCATTTCCAAACCTTAATAACTTAATGTTCTTGGCGTTTTCATAGGAAAAAAGAAAAGGAGTACTTGTGGCACCTTAGAGACTATCAAATTTATTTGAGCATAAGCTTTTGTCCAATGAAGTGAGCTGTAGCTCACGAAAGCTTATGCTCAAATAAATTGGTTAGTCTCTAAGGTGCCACAAGTCCTCCTTTTCTTTTTGTGACTACAGACGGCTGCTGCTCTGAAACCTGTTATAGGAAAAAGACGCTCTGTATTTTAATGTCCTATAAAAGAGAGATTACAGCACTGTGTAGAAGCAGTTATAGATGAGCTCCCTGCTCAAGAGAGCTTACAGTCTAGTGATGGTTTTTAAAACGATTTCAAGTCCTCCTTGAAGCATGGCCTTTGTGTAAAAATGCAAGTAGAGCCATGAGTGTCTTCCTCCCTATCCTCTAACCTAAATATGGCCAAACAGGCTGCTCCTTTAACTGGTGGTGGGAAATGTGAAAATTGCTCCAAGGCTTCCAACTTTTGTATGCCGAACTGCAGCTGAGATATAAACCCCCTAGAAAATTGGATTCTGTATTAAAAAAGCTGGTACAATTTTATCTGTAGAGACGTGAATGGTGCTGCTTTAAAACGTAGTGAATGGGAAAAAAATCTGGATGAAATTACCTCTTGCCACATGTTGAAATAGATTGAATCACCTGTTAATTAAAATAAAAGCAGAATCAATTATTAGTTGCATGTACTGTGGGCATGGCTGGCTTTTGAATGAGAGTATGGTGGTAGTGGAGAGATAGAGGCATTGTCCTCTTACTCCATTTACTCCTGCCTCCACAAAATACGATCTGGATGTGCTTCGTTTTAAAACCCTTGGAAGCGAAAGGGTTCAGTGTGGCTTAGCTCCCCTCATGTGTCTCTGAATGATCACAGCTTTTACATTACAGATGGAAGAATTAAAGTGTTAAGGATTAGGCTCGGAGTGCTAAAACTGCATTTCAGAGATTGCTGCTGCTTTTAATACTGATATGTTAGAGGAACACAGCTCTGCAAGAACGCTGGTCCCCAGGAGACCACCGCAGCAGCCTGAAAGGATGCGTGGCCTAAAGGGACAACAACTACTGATGATCCTTTGCAGGTTAAAATCCTGCTGAGAAAGTCTTTTTGATTTGGCTGGGTTATAAGTACCAGGGCTACTGTTAAGCTCCTAATCTAGACCATTTCAGGCAACAAATAGAAGGATAATGTCAAAAATTAAAATAAAAAGACTTTGCCCACAGCAAATTATTTTCTTCCCTTTAGTGTCCTGAGCTGTTTAGAATGATGACTCATTCTTTTCCATTAAGTTTAAAGAAAAGAGATATTTTGTCTGATAACATACAAAGGCAGCTCTGTTGGTTCTTTGCCTTTACTCCTCCCCCTTCTTTGGAATGCAGTTCATAGGATTGCCAGGAATTAATTGCTTTATCAGAGGGGTGTTACTAGGGTGTTACTAGGTTTCATATGGCAAATTGTCCTCTGGTTAGGTTTTCATTAGAGGAAATTTCCCCCTTGAAATCCACAGCTTTCTTATAATGTGGTCTGTGGGGATTAATGACAGTTGACTACAAGTTTTTTTTTTTGTTCTGTTTTGTTTTTTTAAGAACCGCATGTAAGGGCACTCTGGATCAGAAAGTCGAAGTTCCAGTACCTTTTTGGAAAGCACGATGGTCTCGGATGCCTGTTACGATTAACTGCCTCTGTGCCGGCGTCACTTGGAGTTTCCGAAGGCCCCTTGTATTTTAAACAGCATAAAATTTCACATTGGTTATCAAACAGTCCTGTACTCCACAGGGAGCTGGACTTAAAGCAGTAAGTCAAAATTGCTTCAGCAGCCTGTTCAAATAAACAGGGATAATGGATGAGACATTTCTTCTCCGAGTCGTCAGCAGCAAGAAAGGAAACATCTGTCTGGGCTGAATTGTAGTTGTACTGGCTTCATTCTTCCAAGTGCCATGGGCTGAGTTATGTCAAGTGTACGCTTGTGCAAATATTCCAGCCAGTTGTATAACAGAGCTTTCTGTTGCTCTCGCACACTCTTGCTGTAGAAAAAGTTGCTCAGGCTATTGGAGAGCCAGTGAGTGGAGGGAAGAGGAAGATATGCTTTTCAGTGGATGCACGAGGCAGGGATGATGTATGGGTTGGGGGGGTACATGCATAAACACACGGAGAATCCAGAAAATTTTAAGCAGTCTGACTATACGCTTGTCGAATGTGCTTTTTGGTATATCTAAAGGCCTCAGTTTCTCATTCAAGCTTTTCGGGTTGCAGCGGGAATAAATTGCCACTTCTTGACCACCTGTTTTAGACTCCAATCCTGTTTGTATTGAAGTTGAGGGGAAAGTTTCCTTTGAACTCAAAGGGAGCAGATGCAGTCCGTTAGCATGTGCACAAATGTCTAGTGCAAGAAGACTTAACGTGCCCACGTATCCTCTTTTAGTGACGTGAATGTGTGTAGGTGGTTCATTTGAAAGCGTATAATACAGAGATGAGGCTCCAGCCTGCTGAGTGCAAGATTTTGAAGTGTACAGGTCTGCTCACACGAACGTGCAAAATTACTATCGTATGTAGGCCCCATTTGAAAACTGGACATTTGCCACTCTGTAATGATCGCAATAGCATAGGCTATTTTTGGTAGCCACGTAGCCTGCCCGGTTACCCTGGATTCTGATATAATGGCAACACTATCTTTAAAAACTCAGGTAACCAAACGCTAAGCATTTGGTCGCTGCCTTGGCGGTAGCAATGGGTGAAGAGTAAGCTTTGATCTCTTACCTAGGTGAGTTGTGAAGGTTGACAATTGGAAGGCAGGGGGATGAAATGCCCTTTTAAATGAAGTTGAGATGCTCATGCTCTTTGTTCGTTCCTGTATTCCAGTGTTTAGCTACAGCCGAGAGTTTGACAGTGCAGCACTTCTGTATGGCAGCTTCATCCAAGCACAAGCCAGGAATACCTGCCTGATGTCGCCTGCCAAGGAATCAAAATACCCAACTCTTTTTTTTTTTTAAAAATTGTCACTTGGCTGCTGGCTAGTTGGAACCTTGACAACTAATCAGGCCTCGGTGCAGCTTCCATTTATTTTTCGTGAGTTGTATTGCCTGGGCTACAACGGAGCACCTCACTCGTACCAACTGCCCCTTGCTAGGGAGTGATGTGTGCTGATACAGTTAAAATTGTATTGTAGTACTTGCAGTTTAAAAATAGCCGATGGTGTTGTCTGCCGGAGTAAATCCCATGTCTGGCTTTATAATTTGAGGTGGGAATTGGGGGAGTTGACTGCAGAGTTGATAAATAGAGTGGGTGGGGTTTCCTTTTTTATATCTCTGCATTACCACTGCATTCAAAAATAAATGTCTAAGTAAGTGGGCTTTGTACATGCTTCCGCATGCGGTGGCTGCAAGCTGTGGCCAGTCAAAACATAACCACTTTCCTGGGTTTGGCTTTATTCACAAAAGACATGTAGACAGACAGACCTCCTTCCCTCCCTCCCCAATTGGGGTTCATCTCCAAGAATGCTCATCCCCCACCCAAGATCCTCCCTTTCCAGAGAGCCATTTCCACCTTGTGTCCAGGTGCAGGTACCCATTGTCTCAAAGAGTCAGCCAGTGAGTTAAAAGGAGGTTTGGCACCTTGATGTGTCTCTCCGATCTGTAATACTTGTCAAATCCCTTCTGAGCTCCCCCATTTAGTATATAATTGACATTCTCAGTATTGGCACCAACTACTGATGCTGCACTGTGTGACCTATGGAACTTTAAGGATAACAAGGAGGAGAATAGGGCACTGAAGTAAGTGTGTGTGAGAGAGCAAGGGCTATCACACAGGACTGTGAACTTCAGATACAGCTATAGGCTGCTGCTTTCCCAGCATATAGAGCTGGGTTTTGTTAAGAAGTTAACACACTTGGTCTTTAACTGGAAATGAGTCTTTATGGAGACTTAGGGGGTACACGCCCGACTGTTGACTCCTCTGGCAGTCACTGAAGTGCTCATTGACACCACACAGCGTAAGCGTTCCCAGCCTAGCATTATTTGTCTCTCCGAGTGGGGCTTCTCTTTGTGGTAGCTGAGAGAGCCATTGAAAAATGAGCATTCAACTAAAACATCCCTTCTTTCTGTTTCATGTTGTTTCCCTGACTGTATGCATAACATTTCATGGTATTAAAGCTGTTTGTGTAATTTGACTGTAACTGTGTCTGAGCTGAGTGGTTAAATGGTGCCTAACTGGGTCTAGATTATTAACAGTGTGTGTGGCATGTTCATGTTCTCCAACTGTCCCTAATGGCTCTCCGGTTCTCGTTTGTTGTAGAGTAAAGAAGTCGGATTGCAGCTCCAGGAAGACTTGATGAAGGTCCTGAATGAGCTATACACGGTAAATCAGACTTCCTTCATGAGTTCTTTTCATGCATAAGGAAAGAAGTGTTTGGCTTCTGCCTGCCTGCCTTCCTGCTGTTAAAGCTGTTGTAAAGGAGACTAACCCCTAGGGCTGACGCATGTTTACGATCTAAGTGATTTGAAGCCTCGTGTGTTCACCAGTCTATACTGTAACATTAAGTTTATTTTCATTCCATCTTTATCCTCAGGCTGTATCTCTGTCTGATTTGTTGTTGCCAAAGAATGTTGCACAGGAATTATGGAAAGTGTCATGTTTTGAGATACATTTTTGGTTGTGCACATGTTTCAGTACTGTGGTTGCACGCTTTTAATTTCTACAGCAAACCCAACACAACTGGCCCCATTCTCTCCAAACTGGGATGTAGTGCCTAATGTGACAGATCAGACTTCACTGTGCAACTCTACCTTTCCCCCTACTTGAGGATTTATTGTAGATTTTCATATTTGGTTTGTTTTCTGGATCCTGATTTCAGCAAGGTTGGTCAGCCGTGGGTTGGGGTGGAAGGGGATTTGAATTCCTGAATATGCCTAATATTACTATTAGACTCAGCATTTGGTTTCAGACAAAGCTCTGTACAGGACCCCCTCTCCAGGGATGAAACTCTGAGACAGCTGAGTTGTAGCCTTTTTTCCTGAGGACGAAACAGTCTGTTGTAAATATGTTTTGCTTCTGTTTGAGTACCTGGAATGAGGTGTCTCCATGCACAAGATTTTTATGCACTTACTTTTAACAAAACCTCCCCCACAAATTTTTCTCCTATATTTTTATAGTATCGTAAAAAAGTATCAAAAATATGCAGGTAATCTCGAAATGCAACTGTAGGTTATCTGACTTCTCTAGTACAAAGCATAGTAACCTTGACAGTAAGCGAAGTCTGACTTCCTTCGTCCCAGAAAACTAGATAATTCTCAGTACCCTAAGATGTTTTACCCTATTAATTTTAAAGAACACATATTTTGTGTGCTACAATTAGCTAGCCCAGGAGAATAGGGATCCTAATTTTGGGTGTACCATATATTTATATAGCACTCATCCTATTCTCTGGCTGCTGCATAAAAAATTAAAAGCAGGATAACTCATAATTCAAAAGGCCATAAACAGGCATCCCCTTCCTCACCATAGCATTGTCTCACAGCTGCTTAACATACTTTCCTTCTGTAATTATTTATTATAAAATATGCTTCTCATCCCAGTATACTCCAGTGATGTCCCCAAATCTGCACTTTGGTGGATAAAGGCTGGAGGAGAAGCTTTGCGATGACGTGGACACTGTACCACTAACCCATTCCTCTTGACCAGGAAATAGTTGTCCACTTCACAACATGCAGCCTTTGGGCTGTTTCTCAGCATCCGTTTAGGCGAGGACTATGACTGGCGCAGCAGGGAGGCTGAGGTTTTCAAATGAGATGTTTTGGCAGAGCCATGTGGGTAAGCTGCTTCTGTTGCCAACCAACACCATATTCAGCTTTCAGGAAGTGTTGCCTGTATTTTTTTTAGCATTCATGATGATGTGGAACCAGTCTGCAAAATCTGGTTCTGTGTCCACCTCCGTTCCCTTTCTCCACCTCCAACACACAGACTTCTGCCAACCTATAGTGCTGTAAATTAGGGCAGCCCTTTCCTTAGCCTTGGGATAACAATTGAGCCCTGCCAAAAGGTTGTGGTAGATCAGTTAGGGTACATATACAGTAGAACCTCAGAGTTGCGAACTGATGGGTCAGCCACACACCTCATTTGGAACTGTAAGTATGCAATCAGGCAGGAGCAGAGACAAGAAGCGGGCGGGGGGAAGCAAATACAGTGCTGTACTGTTAAATGTAAACTACTAAAACAATAATGGAGGAAAGTTTTTGAAAAAAAGATTTGACAAGGTAAGGCAACTGTTTCTGTGCTTGTTTCATTGAAATTAGGATGGTTAAAACCAGCATTTTTCTTCCGCATAGTAAAGTTTCAAAGCTGTATTAAGTCAATGTTCAGTCGTGAACTTCTCAAAGAACAACCATAACGTTTTGTTCAGAGTTTCGAGCAACTTCAATTCCCGAGGTGTTCGTAACTCTGAGGTTCTTCTGTACGCTTTGGGGGGGAAGCCACAGCAGTGACTCTCAGAGCTCAGGGCTATGGACTCAGGCTTGTGCTACGGTGCTAAGAATAGCAATGCAGACATTCCCACTCAGGCTGGAGTTTGGATCTGAAAGCCGGGTGGGGGTGGGTTTCAGAGCACCAGCCTGAGTGGAAACACCCACACTGCACTATTTAGCACTGTAGCACGAGCCCTCGTCTGACCGGGCCTCTGAGACTCACTGCTGTGGCTCTTTTTTGAACGTACGTTACCACAGAAGGTCAAGTGTACTGCTCATCTTGTCCTAGAAGTAGAAATCGGAGTGTTTCTTGTTGTCACAGGATCCAAGTATTGAATTCTTTTTTCAAGTAAAGAGCAGTTGAGGAGAAAACTGTAGGGTTGGGGATGGTTTAAAAATACTGGATAAAAGTAGTACTGGTAGAACACCCAGCAATGCAGGTCAGGTGGTGGCTGATGGGTAACTGCTGCTCTGGCCAAGTATTTCAGTGCTGACCGTGATCTTGCCATTAAAAGCTGACCATGGGTATTGCTCCCTCCTTGGTAGCTATAGTTGTTTGTAATTGGGATTTGGTGTGATTCAATGCAAAAAGTCAGGGCAAGGAGATAAGATTTGTGGATTTAAACACAGAAATGTCCTTTGAGCGAAGCAGTTAAATAATTTGTTCTGGGACGTGAAACTCAGATGACTCAATTTGTTGGAATCCAAAACTGGATAGTGGTCAAAGTTGATAATACTGTGCAATGTCTGCTCACAGCCAGACTCCTCCAAGAGTCCAGGGGAAAACCGAAGCAATCCTAAGAAGTGGAGCATTTTCAGAAACTCCAAATGTGTCTTCCTTTTTTATGAATACTAACTTTAAAATTGGAATGCCCTTGGGAGAATCCATTTAAAGTTCGCATGGGACGGCTCTTCTCTTAGGCCTTGCTTGGTTGGAGGCATCCCAGTACAGTCAAGTACTGGCTGCTATTAGGCAGGGGTGGTGTCACACAGTTCACAACTCAAAGCTGTGGCCAACCTGGGGATTAGCTCCCAACCAATCTGACGCCCCCTCCTTGGGTTTCTTGGCCCAGGGTCTCGTACTGTAGCTCTCTGGAGTCAGGTTACTCCCTCTTCATCACTCGGGGTGTTCCATCCGGCCAAGTCACTGGAGTCCTCCCCTTCTGGGGGAATCAAAGTCCCACTGGACACTCCAGCAGTCTTCTGATCCACTACCCAGTTTGTGCCACTTGCCCAACTGCTAGTAGGGGAACCTGGTCCTTCCATTACTCAGCCCAGGGATCCTATGCCCAGCAACCATCATCTGCTCAAGCTCCAGTCTTATTGCTGTTTCCCCGGGTTCTTTCCTGCCTCTCTTCCTTACCTTCAGGCCCTCCTCTGTTTTACTCTTGGAGCTTCCTGTGCTCCTTGTAGCTGTTGCATCCCCTGTCGCGTTCTTGCCAGAGTCTGCATTCCAAGGCAGGATCTCAGGGCTTACTCCTGCCCTGAACTCCTCCTAACCTATTACCAACTCCCCTCCTCTCTAGGGAGTGACAGTAGAGTTCTTCCCTTCAGCCTTCTCTTACCACCAACTTTCTTCCTTCATGCCGAGCCCAGCTCCTCCCGAAGCTGGGCTTCATCGGGTGTTGGGCCGTATAAGCTCTGACTCTCCCACGTGCAGCCTGACACAGGGGTAATTGTCCCTTTTTACCTCTGCAGGCTTTGTATGGGGTAGACACCCCATCACAGGGGGGTAAGTATTAAATGAGGCTCCCTGGCAACTTCGGAAAGTCTTATCACAGATTTTCATCCCAATACCAGAATCTTCGCTTTTCTCTCACAGTGTAGACGCTTTCTTCCTAACACCTTGACATTTCCCATCGAGAGCCCCGTTCTGCCTCGATAGTTTCCCATTTTTCATTTTGTTGTTTTAAACTCTCTTTATTTAGGAAGTTATAACAGGTTTACAAATCCTAGCCATGTAAATATCAGAGACAATACAATTATCACAACAGTGAGCTTTTCTTTAAAGAAACATTGTACAGCAATGACAGGTTTCAGTGTAGCAGCCATGTTCGTCTGTATCCGCAAAAAGAAAAGGAGGACTTGTGGCACCTTAGAGACTAACCAATTTATTAGAGCATAAGCTTTCATGAGCTGCAGCTCACTTCATCGGATGCATTCATTGATTATACCGCAATGTAATTACTGGATCTCTCTAACAGGGTATTACCATGTTACAGAGTAGCATCTTCACACTACCCAGGCCGTGTCATTTCTAGTGGTTTTATTAAAATTCGTGAATTCTCTGATTACACATTTAACAGATCAGCCGTGTCTGTCAAATGTTGATAGTCCAGAAAAAGAATGGACGGGTGTTCTGGGTTTTTGCCGGTAAAGGTAAGTGAAGTATTAAATAAAGGATAACCGACTATATAAGTACCTATTTGTCCTTCGTCTCGTTCGCTGGGTATGTAAGTGGTGAATCACTTTTTCCATAACAACCACCTCACGTGTTTTAACCATTTATCTGGGGTTAAACAGAGGTTATCAGTATCAGAGCGGCTACTAGCAGATGAGATTAACCATTTTTTCCCCTCATCTGACCGTTTCCTCTCGGAAGCCCTAGGAGGTTTTACCTAAGGATCATTTGGTAACAAATATCCAATAATGTGTGATATTCGGTTAAAATTACATCCCAGTACTCTTCAATGACTGGACTTCTCCACCCCATATACATAAAATCTTCTCATTAACCACAATTTCTCCAGCATTTCTCCCCCATTCTATCTTTATATAATTTTCACCCTGATGGGTTTGAGGTACAATTGAAACAGTATCTTAAAGAAAATTGTTTTCATTGTGCTACAGACTGAGGTTTGCTGGTCCTCTTTCTCTCCTCTCCATCATTCTCCCCCCCCCCCCCCCCAATCAAACTCCATTTGTTAACTTGTCCATCCAGGTCCTTTTTCCAGCAGTTTTGCCATTTCTTGATGATTCAGTGCTGCATTGAGGTCATTCTGATTGCTGGTCCCAGTTCCCAAAGTTCCTGCCTTAATTTGTGCCTGCTACCATGTGCAGAGGCATTTCAAAAGGAGGGAAAATGAGGGATAACACAACATTTAAAAGTACCCAAAATACCCTCTTAAATACTTCAGGGCATCTTGTGCGTGTGTCAGACAGGCACAGTGATTGTATGTGGCTGACTTGAAGACAAATAACCTTGGTGTAGAAAAAAGCCATGCAATTTCAGTGGAACGGGCCACCAGGTACATGTGGTCCTCTTGTGTTCCAGAAAAATAAGTGACACCAGGAAGACAGCCACCATCTGTCCTTTCCGTTCTGCAGTGTATCCAGCACAAACTCAAAGGAAGAGGCATTGCCTGGGGAAGGAGGAGAAATATGTTCATAAAGCTCACATGCTGTTCTGGGGCTTTCCTTCTCGTGCAGCTGAATGAAATACGTTGGCTGTTGATTAAATCTGTCCTTTCATCATCTGTTGGTGAATTGCTTCTATTTTAGAAACATGCCTTGAAAACATTTTTTCTGAGGGGTTGTTGCATGGAACACCTTGGTTTTTTGCCTAATGATCTGGGTTACTGATAACGTTGTGGTGTAAATTCTTTCCCTTACCCCTCTTCTCCTGAAAAGACCCTTCAGGAATGTGTTTGAAAGTCAGAACACGTTGACCCTCGGGTGGAGCTTGGGTATTAACAGCTAACATTACAGTAGGGAGGGGTGTTTCTCTGAAATTACATATACCAGCAAAACCCCAAAGGAGGGAGTTCAGCATTGGAGTGTTAAAGCCAAATATTTGGGCTAATCTTTGAGAAAGCAGTAGAATTAAGGAAGGGAAGAAAAAAGAGAATTCAGCACATGCCAGAGCTCTTGATGCTGGAACAGTTAGAATGGCATTTTTAGTACTGTGCCACAGACACACAGCTGCTGATGCATGGCAATTTTGATATTATACTGGCCTGATAACTTAGTGGTTTCGCTCTGCGTTGCCATGCAGTAGAGTGAGTGGTGTTTTTGGTTTATCTCACCCCTGCTCTTGGTTGGGAGCAGTTACTATCACTGAATCAGCAAGTTTAACCCTGGGGAAGACATTTTATATTGCTTAAGGGCAACTCCAAGCCATGATGGTTGAGTAGCAGTGTGGTAGAATTCGTAGCCATTCCATGCAGATTTTTCTAACAGTGGTTGCGTGACACAGTCTTAAATGGTGTTAGATGTCCAGCATTGCTTTGTGCAGCAGGGATATTTGCAGGCTTTTCTTGTTGATGGCAGCGGAGTTACGCTAAGAATAAACGTGGCTCTATAAATTATGAAATCAGGTCACGTCGTCTGGTTTGCCTGCCATAGGAATCGTCTCTCATTTGCTGGCTCAATCTAGGCTTCATTTGTTCTCCTATATTATGTATGGGTAAAGGCTCCTACAGCAGAAGAGGTACCTGTCTCCAGACGCTTGTCTCCAAGTATTTTGATTAACTTAAATTGCACTAAGTGTACACATCACTTCAGATGATAAGATGATGACACAGAGAAACTTACGTTCCAGTATATGCATTTTCATGACGCCAGTTTCTCACAAGTCCATTGAGCCAGGTATTGAAGGAAGTTATCTTAAAGCACTCACCATTAGAAAAATCCTTTGTCAGTTTTCCCTAAGCACCCCGATGATAAACATTTTATTAGCGCATGAATAACCTTTGCAGCCCTAGCAGAGACTGGAAATTCATTCATTCTTTTTAAAATTTCAGATCATCTCTTTGCTGAAGCTTCTTTTCAAATTACAAAGAGCAATCCCCACCCCAACCATATTATAAAGTAGCTCTCTTTCTAAGTGGATCAAACTTAATTACCAGCCATTCAAGTTTCTTGTTGTTTCTGCCACAAAATAACATGCCGCTAGCAAAATGAGTGAACGAGAAGGTTAACTTCTTAGCTCCAGATGCACATCTGATACTGCTCTATTGATTCAAGCGAGGTTGTGTCCATTTGTACTAGGGCTGAATCTGGTTTAGGATGTTGACTGATGGGGCAAGAGAGAGCAGTTGTAGTTTGGACTTCCAGAAATGCCTTTGCATATGAACTACTCTTGATACTGTCTGCCTACCGGACAGCAATCACTGCCAATTTCAATAAATCAGAACAAACTCACTGCCCCGTTTCCTTTAGGTTCCATCTATTCATGGAAATTAGAGATGGCAAATACTTGGGGGGGGGGGGGAGTGAGAGAGAGAGAACAGGATTCTATAAATCATTCATTCAAAATGGTGTATTATTCAGTTCTATTGCAATTGCCTTTTCTCTAGTGTAACTGCCCTTATTAAGTAACTTTTATGAGAATCAGTGGACTAACCTTGAAAAAACAGCTTGTCTAAACTGGCTGTAAGGAAGTTTCTGATCAACTGCCCAGTTTGCAGAAGTGATGAGCAACAGTCTCGAAACTAAATGAATCATTCATTGGGATTCACAGATTTCATGCAACCTTGTGCAAATGAATTCTTTGAGTCCATTGACATAAGCAGCACTTGTCGGTGCTAAATTAATCAGGCCTGAAATGTTTTTTATAAACTTAAAACATCTAATGAGACCAGTTGATTCTCTCTCAGAGCAAATGAGGAGAGTTTTATGTTCAGTCTAGTTTTAAGTTCAGCCATATCACGGTTTATCCCATTAATTTTGTGGCTAAATGTCACAGTTCAGGTGCAGCACTGACAAATATGGGGCTTAAGTTACTATATGAAACCAGTGCCTCACCTGAATATTTGTGTGTGTAGTTTATGGTTGTATCCTGTGAGATTAGTGGTCTTGCCTATTACAGATGAAATATTAAGTAACTTCAGGGTTAGCAGATTGTCACCAGCAATATTGTGCTCAGAGATCCTGCTGATCTGCAGCAATCAGAGCTCTGAAAATTCACATCCTTTCAGTCTGCCTGATACATGCCATCCTGGTCTGGTTACCTGCAGATTAGCAGCAATACGAGTTGGGAAAGTGGATGATGTAGCAATTGCGTCCTCAGTCTAAGATCTTGTACATCAGCCTTAGGAATTTACTATCCGAGACAATTGATCCCCATTTACTTGATTCTGCTTTTTAATTTCCCGGTGCAGATTTTGCTAAACTAAATATTTTACCAGTCTTTTGACTTCCCACTTAAAAGTTTCTGAATCTTTCACACGTTTTGTAAATATATTGTTACCTTTAAGACTAGTCAGTCAGACGACTGATGCTTAATTTAAAAATTCTTCATTTTCAATACCATGAAGCAAATTCACAATGCAAACATGAAGTGGAAAAAACCCCTGTGAATCTCTGGCATATGCTTTCGGGAATCTATTTCATTTAAATTTGTTCCCTAGATTTTTGTGTCCTGGTCCTGCTGTAATATTAATCTGTTCTTCGGCTGTGGTGTTGACCCTCGCTGGCTACAGTGAGTCAGCACTGACCCCATTGCCAAACATGGCGCGGGCACTGAGGCATTGCCAGCAGGATTTCATTAAAATTGGGGGTTTTTATTAATTTTTCTTGCTCCCTGCCAGCTCCCTTTCCAGTGATAGAGGAAAATAGACTTCTGTGCAGTTTACAGCTGCTAATAAATACCTGCTTTCTAGTCTAGGCATATGTTGTAGTTGAAAGTCTGTCTGTAAATTATTCAGAAGGTCTTCCTTAATACGGACACTGTTCACATGCTCTTTCATGTTTAATTTTAACTTCTCTCGGTAACTGAGAACCTTCACTGATCTTTGAGTGAGGATAGAGCCCACATCTCATTTAAAGTGAAATTGTTAAAGTTCAGGCTAAGGTGAAATGGGCATAATGGTTTGCATCTTAAAACCAAATGGCTTCCAAAGGGAATTGGGCTGAAGTCAGGACTGCAATATTGGGCCCTGTACTCGGATAACCTTTACTGGCCACTTATCAGCCTATTGCTATCAGTACCTATTTTCACCCTAATTGAGGATGGATAAATCCGTTCAGATGTCATGTCCTTTTTCTTCTCTTCTCCTGGTTTACACAAAACTAGATCTCGGTGTTCTCTGAAACTAAAATATGTTGTGGTCTCCTCCCCATCTTCTTAGTTTCCATATTCATTGTGCACTTCTAGGTTCCAACTCTCTCAAAAGACACTCTCCTTAGGAGACTTGCAAAAGCTAAGGTTGTGGATCTAAGAGGTTTCAGATATGTATCTGAACTGACTGAGGTTTGCCCATCAGGACTTCACGTGCACAGACCTTGTATCTCACTTGGAAACCTTTTGAGGGATGAAGGTCCCATTGATGCATAATCCTAATTTTAACTACAAGAGGACCACAAAGACTAAGGTGCTCTAAAAGCCTGTAGCACCATGTTCTTCCTTTTTGTCATTGCTAAAGAACATCAGTACAAATTATTTTCCAAGACTAGAAGCCTCCAGGCCAATTGAGCTTCTGTATGAAATATGAATAAAGGCGCCTCTAATTACATTACAAAGATGCCTATTCATATCCCACTATCCAAATGATAACATGCCAGTGTGGCACTGGCAAAGCATCAAATCAGAGGCTTGTGTGTCTCTCCTCTGCATCTTCAGATGTACTTGGAATAATGTATAAAACCTGGAATTTGAGTTTGAGTAGCTAGAGTTTAGAATGACCTTTTTATCAGTAATATTTTATACAAATGTTTCTCTTTACACTACTCTCCTTAAAATGCAGCTGTTCACTTAAAGCACTTTCCCCTCTGAACCTGACAGTGCATCTCTCCCTAGAGCCCATTGCGTTCTCGCACCATCCTTTCCTACTGGATCCCTCAAAAAGGACCTCAGCAAGCAGTGTTGTGCTGTTTGTCACTCAGCAGAGAGTACAAAGGTACTGATTGTGGGCCTCAAACACTATGGGAGTGAACACTTCAAGGAAAATACATGTATATGATGATTATCCAATGTGGTACAGCCCTCCTCAGTTATGTTAAGGGAATCAGCTGGTCCTAATTAGTTTTTTGGTATTTAAAAAAAAAAAACAAAACCCTCAAGTTGTGATTAAATATGGATCTCCAGCTGATCCAGAGAAGTGACAGGCAACGGCCAGTGGGAGCAAGCCACTGATTTACACAGGGCTGCATGAGATTTGTGAATCCCCAGTGACCGATTTCATTTAGTTTTGAGGCTATAGCTCAAAACTTTTGAGAACCAAGCAGATGACCAGAACTTATTGTGCAACTAATTTAGGGAAATAGGTTGTGTGGTCGTCCCACCCCAGGTTAGTCCATTGGCTTCTACTAAAAGGATCTTAGTGAGACATTATGGAAAAAGCAATCCAAATCAGAGCTGAATAATAACCCAGTTTGACTGCAGAAATACTCTTGAGAACCCCAGTTTCATACATACACATACTTTGTCCCTGTTCTGTGGTAGGATGTTTTTGTCATTACAACTTGCCCAGTTTGCGTTTTCTTTCTGCCAGAAACTATTACCCATCAACTGCTCACTGACAAAATACCCTTTCTGAGATATAATGTGGTGGCTTGCATGAAATAAAATATTGTGATCTATAGAGCCATGATTGTCGGACAATGAAGCGTATTTCTTTTAGCGATAATGGGTAGCTGTTTTGAAACCAGTTTCAGTAAGGAACTTTTACCTTCTACTTTTTGCCTTTTATTTTGAAGGGTACTTTGGCCATCTTGAAGTAATGTTTGTGATCTGTAGGATGACATCCATTTGTTTTAAAGATAAAAGCACTGTTTGATTTCCCCACCCACCCCCAGTGAATAAACTCTCTAAGCACCTAGGGCCTAGTCTATACTGGGGATTTGTCCCAGTTTCAGCAGTCAGTGGCCAGCCACTGGTGTGCAGAAACCTGGTGTAGATAGCTATAGGCAAAGGTTTGCACTGGTGCAGCTCTTTTTCCAGTTTCATTAGTGCAGGTATATTGGAGGCTGAAACGGAGGTAAAATTCCATGTTGAGAAGGCGTATGTAAAATCTGTGAGCATCTAGTGTGTTAGTCTTTGGGCACAAGCAGCTCATCCTTCTCCGAGCATACAAAGCCATGCTGCTATGTGACTGCTCAATGATGTCTCTTGCAGGTGATGAAGACTTACCACATGTACAATGCTGACAGCATCAGCGCTCAGAGCAAGCTGAAAGAGGCAGAAAAACAGGAAGAGAAACAGATTGGGAAGTCGGTGAAGCAAGAGGACAAACAGACTCCACGCTCCCCTGACTCAACTTCCAACGTTAGGTTTGAAGAGAAACATGTCCGACGGAGCTCAGTCAAGAAAATTGAGAAAATGAAGGAGAAGGTAAATGAGCAGTGGCACTGAGGAAATAAATGGTGTCAGGAGGAGAGCTTTGTAGTTATTGACCAGAGTGACTGCTGAGAAGTTTCCTGTTAGTGATACTTAAATTCAAAACACTACGTTACAATGCAGGGTTAAGGATGCAGTGTTAGGAAACGCAAAGGTTAGCATTGTCATTAACTTGGCTGGATAGCACAGCAGCCATATTTTGTAATTATCTTCATTATGCATAGATGCTGCAGAGCCCAAGCCTCTTCACTTGGAGAGAGGTGAGGCTAGAAGGTAAGGAATATCTTCCTTAAAATTGCTATTGGGCAGATTATTGCTGTCTCTTCAATGTCAATGGGGTAGTAAGATGTGGGGCCAGATCATTAGCTGCGGATGTTGCAGCAGCTGAGGGTCTGGCCCATGGTATCTGGAGGCACACAAGCAAACGCGGGTGATGTTAATCCTTCGCTCTTTCCTTAAGCAGATCCACATACACTAGCAATCAAATTAAGTAGCCCAGAGGACTTGCAGGTCTGGAGGTGGACTGAAATGACATCTTGTTTTTTACGTCACCTTACAACCTTGTAAAACCATCTAAGACTTCACCCCCTCCACTCCCTCTTCATTTGTGGGTTGTTTGCAGGTAAAGCCCTAAATTCAGGGTTGTCTGATTAACACTCTGTGTTGATCTAAATTAAGCCTTGGAATCTTGTTAGATGAAATTAGTTCCCAAACAAAGAGAAGTGAGCATTGAGATGAGAGGTGTAATTGTTCTGAGGGCACAGTTTGTTCTGCCACCAAGAACGTTTTTCTTACCTTTTCTTTTTTTAAATCAACTCTTCCATTTCTTTTCAGCGTCAAGCAAAATATACTGAAAATAAACTGAAGGCCATTAAGGCGAGAAATGAGTATCTGCTGGCTCTGGAAGCCACCAATGCGTCTGTGTTCAAGTATTACATCCACGACCTGTCCGATCTCATTGATGTAAGTGTGCTGCGACTTGGGTGCCTGTATTGAATGTCGTTCTCATTAACCCCACTGTATGCATCTCCTTCTTTAACCCCTTTTGTGCTAGCATCCTTTGTAGCCCCTCTGCAATGATGGCCTGCAATGTTGTCTGCCTGAAGTGCAGAGCAGGCTCTGATCGCTGTACGCTGGGGAAATGTACCAGGTACAATAGTCAGTAGTGAAGCGGTTAGGGAGGCTTTTCTTCAACAGTTACTTGTCAAAGGGAGTGTTAAAAAGAAGGGAAGTTTGTACAGTAGACACAGAGTATAGGAATCTTTATAAAGAGAGGGAATGCTTCATCTGTTTCAGATTTTATACATACTGTTTTAAGCAAATCCCCAAGATTATAATTGAAAGAGACAGGTTTTTCTAAAAAAGGAAAATGTGTTTGTAAAACCATAAAACAATTGGCAGAAGGACTCAAAGGCAGACGTAGCTCCCAAAACTGCTTTTAACTCATTTTTTTGAAATTGTCTAACTTTCAAATTTATGGTGTCGCTTTATAGAACGTTCACTGAGATATGTAGAGAGCCATTCTCCTGTATCCAGGACCTCCCGCTGATTCAAATCCACCCAGGTCTACAGATTTGTGTTAGACCAGTTCCCAGTGGCAAGGTGTATATATCACCAATAGTCCTGCTAATTCCCACCCCTAGCTCAATGGTAGTCTCAGCAAAGGGGTGAAGAATGAAATTGTCTATGGAAAGAGAACTCTCCTGTTCCCTAGAAGAGTCCTGTCAAGCTTAGGGTTGGGGCAGATGATCGTAAAGCAGCATGTATGGGTAGATACCCTGCAACTGCCTATGCGGTACACGTTCTGCCGCTCAATAGGAGACCTCAGTCTCCAGGAGTGGCAATTTAGCGTGTTTCTCTTAGCGCTAAATTAGTTTTATTAAAGGTATAAACTGAATAAATAACAGCTACTTTTATCATCTCTACCTTAACATTCACGCTTGCTGGAAACTCACAAAAGCCACTTTGGGAGTCTGAGATGATCCAGGGCTTGTCTTCCCGTATGGCACAACAGTGGTGCAGCTGCAGCAAAGATGCTCTTACACCAACGGGAGAGCTGCTCCCGTCGGTGTAATTAATCTTCCTTGTGGTGAGGCGGTAGCTGTCAGTGCTGTCTATACGGGGGAAGGTTAGGTTGATCTAACTACTTTGCTCAGGGGTGTGGATTTTTCACACTCCTGAGTGATGTAGTTATGTAGTGTAGACCTGGTCCCAATCTTTCAGAGCTCGTGTTGAGTGACGTTTTCCTCTAGCATGTGAGTGCTCCCCCCACCCCCACCCCCAGGCATGAACTGCATTGAATTAGTTCTGCTCATCAAGTCATTGATTGCTGTTGGATCCCACTTGGTTCCATTTCTCGATGGCAACCATAATATTTCCCTGTAATTGAGGTTAAAATCATCTTTGCTGAGCCCTGGGGGAAGTTGTTCGGAGGAAGCTAAGTGAGTGGTTGCAGGGGATGAGGTGGGGGTTTGAACAAGAGAATTAATTTCTCATCTCTGATCACTCTCCACTGGTCATTATTCAGCCAGTTGTAAAGTCAGATGAGCCATGCTCACTGTTGCAAGGTTCAAGTATTTGAGATTCTTACTGCTCTTTCCTCTGCAGATGAAGACTCTCTATACAAAGACCTTTTAAAATGCTTTATTTGGAGGTGCAACTGTAACTATTAAAAGGAGGGCTGTCCTGCTGTGTGATGCATCATGGCAATGCTGTTGTATCTGTGGGACATCCAGCATTTCCGCTATAACCCGTCTTTTTAGAGGATTGTACCTGACACATTAAAAAAAAAAAAAAAAACTTGGATTTTTATTACAGCTTCTTGGCTTTATAGAAAATTACTACTTGCTGGGTGTTTCTTCTACAGCCTAGATGTTCTAAAGGAGGTTAAGGGAGTTGGACACCTAGTTCCCATTGAAGTCCAATGGGATTTGAAGACCTAATTCTCTTAAATTGCTTTTGAAACTTCCAGTTCTAGTTCATAACAAATTCCTGTAAAGCACTCGGCCAACAAACTGCCAGTTCTTAATATGCTTCCAATGAGGTATGTGTCTTGAAAAATCACACAGAACCCACTTACATTTCCTTGATAAATCCTTAACTCTTCTTTAACCACCAAGGAGATCCCAAGGAGTTTCTAGGAGTTTAGCCGGCAGGATTTGTCTCATAAAAGTGCTCTGGCTGCTCTGCTGGCACAGCTGTCTCCAGACTATACGCAGATGCCAGGAGGAACAAAAGTTTCAGCAGTGCTTAATTTTTTTACCATTCCTTGATAAACATAGTAGGTCACATGGCTACAGCTCAGGCCATGTTCATGCACAGTGACATAGTTAACCCTTTAGCCGCTTGATTAACTGTGCAAAGTGCATACTTAAGTGCGTGCAGAGCATTTATCTGGAGATCCCCCCCAAATGCATTACAAGGACTGGGTAAGCACTATCAGCTCCATTTTTTCAGAGAGGGAAACAGTCACACAGGTGAAGGGACTTGATGGTTCATGCAGTGAATCCGTGACAAAGCTGGAAATAGAGCTAAGTACTCCCAGTCTAACAATGACTTTTTGTAAACTGCAACTGTTAATAAGACACTTTGCCATTGGTAGGTTTAAGCCCTGTTGAGGTGTAATTGAGGGTCTGATTTAAATACACACAGGATTTGAAAACCAGCCCTGAAACACCTACAATATCCTCAATGGAAATAGTGGTGAGTTAAGAAGAGTGTGTTGTCTCAGACATTGGTCAGTGATTCTGTTTCCCAACTCTGGTGACTGAGGCAGATCCTTATGTTAATGAAATTATTACACTAATGGAGAAGTTGATCTTGAGAGAAGTCTGGTTTGAGCTGCCTTTGAGACCCTTCAGCAATCTGTATTTTCTCTCAAAAAAGCCTGTGAAGCACTAAGGCTGAAAAAGGAATGGAGTTGGGTTATGTGAGAGAATGTGTCTGACAGCCTGCTTTTAGGGTGGCTTTAGAATCCTGGGAATAACCAGATTTCTGCTGTCTCAACAAGAGCTTGAGCTTTCCCTTTCCTTTTCCCTTGCATCCCACCCCAAAATAACACAAGCTCCCTCCATTTTCCTCCCCTCCCCCAAAAAAGAAACAAATTTGAGTTTTAAAGTAGAGTTATTTTCCTCGACTTTGTATTCTGGGTTTGTTTAAAGGCTACTTGCTGGCAAAGGGTTAATCAGCTGTTGTGCTGAGAAATGAATTTGGATGAGCTATCATTAAATTCTTATAAAAAATTGATTTCCTTGGAGAATGCTTCCATCAAACATTTATATAACCCAGAAAAGGCCAGTGAGACTGACACACTTATAAATATGATATGCTGGACGCTTTAAAATGTTAGTGACAGAGAGGGCTGAAAATGTTCTTTGCCACTAGCTTCTGTAAAGAAAAGCTGAAAGAAGTTGCTGTCTTAATCTAATCTTCCTGGTTTCTCCTGGAGGTGGGCTATGAAATATTAAACCTTATTTCACTTTTCAATCTCATGAATGAATCCTTTTGACATAAGCTCAGCCCTCCTCTTAAATGCATATGTACCTCGGTGTAATTTGAAAAACGGTCACCAACACTGGAGATGAACTTGTCAGCGTGTCTAGGTTCTGCGGTAGATTGACCCACATTTTAAGCAAAATGAGCATCAGTCTCTGTAAATAGTCTGAGCAGATCCTCCTCATGGGACTGTTGGTCCAACTGAATCTGACATCTCTCAAATTTTGCTGCACGGGACATGGAATTTTAATGTGCCTGAAGAGCAGCAATAGCTTGAATGGCTCTTTACCAGAGAGTGTTCCCCTGCACGTGCAAATTCTCCATCCACCAGCTTTTGTTTTCGTTCTTGGGGTTTTTGTTCTTCCTGATTGAATTTAATGTCCTTTAATTCTCTGTCTCCAGTTAAGCCAGCGACTGCTGTTCCTTTACAAGAGCTCCACACCTGCTACAGTCCATTGGCACAATACCCGGGCATGTAGTAGCATTCTGTGGCAGAAGTCTTGTAAAAAGCAGGGGGGGGCAGGGTCTGGGTGTCTTTTTCTCTTTTTGAAGGCATTTACTTACAATAGGACAATGATGAGACCCAAATGATGGAGGAGGAGGAGACGCTGTGATTTTTTGCTTACAGAGCAGCATAGCAATCAAGCAGATGGGCTCTTGCTTTTTGGATATTATCCTCGCATATTTAATCTCGCTTGCGGTTCCTGGAAGATGGACATTTCTCTAGCTCTATTTATTAGATATCTGTAAAATTCAGGCTTTCTGATCAAGTAATGGAAAGAGAGTCTCTTCCTTTTGAAATATTAGGAGTTGGCTGTGGAAGCTGGGTGCAGATGAGGCTGCCTGATTGGCTTTCAGTGATGTCATGCTAATGTTAGTAATATCCAGTAAATGCTTGACTGTGACTTTTTTAATCTGAAGTTTTTGTTCACTTTGTCTCACCGTAGCAATGAAACCATCCCAGCCATGCATTTTGAGGGGCACTGTTCCCCTTCTAGCACAGCAGAAGTCATTTGGCCTTTGTCTCATAGTTACCCAGGGTAAGCTTATGATGGCCAGAAATGCGACGAATTGGTCCTCTGAGCCAGGTGGCACTTAGATGTGGTGTTACCCTCTTATTTGCCCAGGTATTGATTTGAGCAGCTAAATGCAAAATTTGGATATACTCTATCTGTGAAAACTGGGCTTCCTGGTACTGTTAGGAATACCTCTGTGGAAAGCATATTAAGATGAGCCCCTGAAAGTAGCAGTTGTAATGTGTGTCCTGATCAGTTGTCTGGATGCTCAGCTGACACCAGCCTATCGCTCCTCCAAGATCAATGTGAAAAATAGTGCTCAGTAGGGTTAGAATACTTGCATAGAGTGCCTTTTGTCCAAGGATTTCAGACTGCTTCCAGTAGCAGCCACTTGGCTCTGTGAGCTAAGTAAGGGATATATATGAATCCACTATTGAAATCCTCCATTTCTTAACAGCACACAGCGACACTCCATCACAATTTAGGAGAGTCGATGAGGGCTAATGTATCGAGTTGAAACTGTAGGGGGATGTTAGGGAGGCAGTTTGTAATACCCGAGTTGGAATTTATTGACTATCTTGTGTTTAACAGCCCTCCTCTTTCTCAGAGATCTCATGATCCATTGTGTATTAGTGGTCAAGACCTCTGCTTTGGGTGTGAGATAAGTGTCCATCATAAGAGTACCACTTAGTACCCATGATTTGCTATCTGCTATGCTTGTCCCTACCCAGGGACCATTTAGTTTTAGCCTTTTTATTCACATGGCATGGTGTCTGTTTTCCAGCAGTGCTGTGACCTGGGATACCATGCCAGCCTCAACAGAGCTCTCAGGACATTCCTGTCTGCAGAGCTGAACTTGGAACAGTCAAAGCACGAGGGCCTGGATGCCATTGAGAATGCAGTGGAGAACTTGGATGCCAACTGTGACAAGCAGCGCCTCATGGAGATGTACAACAACGTCTTCTGCCCACCCATGAAGTTTGAGTTTCAGCCCCACATGGGTGACATGGTCAGTTAATCTGCCTCTGCTCCAGCTCTGTAAACATGCACAGAAATCTCTATCCTGCTGAGTTACATTGAAAGGATTAGAGCTATAGTCAACCACAACTTCCCTGCTGTTTGGAGCTCAGGAATGTGTACTGTGGGTGGGTCACTGGGCTGGAGTTCAAGTGTGGAAGAATGGCCTTGAGACTGTATTTTTACAGGACAGTGTTGGCTAGGTAGGTAAGTGACAAGGACTGCAACATCTCTGTGGAGTCATATATGTAGATGGGAGGGAAAACTGCTACACAGGATGAGATGGGGACAATGCGACTTCCATAAGCAGCTTCTTCAGCTATCCATAGACTGCACTTACGGCAGCCTTTTCAAAAAGGCCACCTGTTTGATTCCCACCTGGGAGTTGAGGGGGAGGCCTTGGAAAAGGGACGCAGTAGGAAAATATAAGCTGTGGCATAGATGTCTGTAGACTGCAATTGACTCATTTTGAGTAAGAAACCAACTGAAGATGAAAACACCCAAATAGCTGTGGTCCTAAAGATGGAGCAGCACCATTGTTCCCTTTCCATTCATGCATTTTCTGCGTATCCAGACTTGGTAAAATTTACCAAGCATGTCAAGGAGACTGCTGAGACAAGGACACTCAAATTAGAAGACAGAAGAAACATCTGAAGGATTTAATCATCCATACAGAGCCTAGCTCTGCTTCTGCAGCCACATTGCCCTCAGCTGTTTGCACAGACACACCACTGTTCTGAGTCAGAGTCCTTGCTGATCTGGTGGATAGGTAGCATGGGTTAAAAGATACGGGCAGCATAGGTCAAACAAGGCATGTTGTCTCCAGACATCACCCAGCCTCTGCTCGCCAGGTGAATGAGTTTGTTTTAGGTTGTGGGGTTTGTTTTTTTCAGATCAGTCCTAAATCTGCCACAGCATATAGCTCCCACCAAAGTCATCAGATCAGCTATCATGTATTAGAGAGAGTGGTGCCAGAGCATCCTATGCAAAAGTCGGAAGCACTAACTCTTTTAAAAGGAGCAGTACTTTGTCTGTTCTTGTCTCTTGTGTTTTGTAATAGGGACATCCTAAATAACTTCTGTCCAGTGAAGATCACTTGAAGCACTTTCTGAATCCACCTTACTCCCAGTCTTGCCCTACGATAAAACTTCACTTCCATTTGTTGGCACTCATTTCATGTGCCATGCCAGCATCCTGTGTCCGCCTAGAGCTGCAGCCGAGCATAGTCAAGCCCTGATGCGTAAATTGGTGCTTTCCAGTTGCATAGATTTGTGGAGGGTGCAACAAGAGAGGGCAGAGAGATCAACTTGAAATATCAACTCGATCACTTTCTCTCCCCTCTGACACCCCATTCCTAAGACTGAATTGCAGAGCTCTTGCTTGCTAACACTCCAGTGGAGGAATACTGTACATTTATATATAGCCCCTTTTTATTAGAGGAGCTAACTGGAAGAAAATCTACACTGCAGAAAGAAGCCAGTATTCAGAGAAATTAACCTTTGCTATCTAAACTGATTCCTAGAGCCCTGCCACTGCCTGAATTAAAACAGAAAGACAAGCAATTTAATATGCAGTTTTATGAGGCATTTGACTGTGTAGTCCTGGAGCACAAGTGGTTTGTGGTGCTTCACACATTTTATGGTGACACAAGGTAGTCAAAGGATTTTCATTTTTGGAAATGAAAATGTATTGCTTGACAGCTTTATCCATTGTGTCTGCGTATCTGGGAGCCATGTTTAGGAGCCAGACTGAAGCCAGGTCACAAATCTGAATGGGACTTAGGTCAGTTGGCTGGATGTCTACATTATCCTAGCAAACATGAGGAAAGGCTAGAGAGGTGCTCCCTGATGGCCAGTGTGCTCTTTCATTCCTAGACATTCAGACGCAGCTTACGGCTGTCTCTTTCTTCTTAAGTGATGGAATGGACAGCAGGGAACATGTGAAAACCCTGAGTTGGAAAGTGGCCTTTTTATCCCATACTCATACACAGATTAGTGTCCTTAGGATAGCAAAAAGGACTGCTCCCCACCCCTCCAACTCGGTCCCACATCTTCATCCCCCTCAACATATCCCTAGTCATAAGACTTGACTGTGTCTGTGTTATGTCTGTAGGAAGGTTTGTATTGCTCTCCTAGGATTGTTGGGGTGATTCTTGTATGCATGAGATTTACTTTTTGTACATGTGTGTAGCTTGGTTGGCAACTTGAGCCTTAACAGATTGTAGCTTTCTGCCATGATATTGGCAGTTTGTTCTTACCACAGAGCACAGCTACAGTGTGCTGCGAAACATGAGCATTCTCACCAGTACTGAGAGCCCAGTGTTTAGTATGTAAAAAGGTGCTTGCCTTGCTGTCACATAGCAAACAGGTGTAATCCTTCCTGTAGCCATGGGGAATAATAGATAGCCCAAGTGGACAAGCCAAGCTTGCTTTTTCCCTTCACAAAGTACTTGACTTGTTAGACCAAATGTTTCCCTGCCATAAAATGACATAAATCACATTGAGGTCATTAAATCACATTGAAGTCATTGGGTTCTGTTCTGCCTGTGGTCTCTAGTGCAAGTCAGATGTTTCAGGATTAACTCATTGAAAGTGACTCTTGTTTCTCTTACTCAATTCTTCCTTGTCTTTTTTTTTCCCCTTCTATTTTGTTTGACTTTAGGGGCAGGGGATTGTAATTTAGTAAAACATGGGGCTTAGCTTTGATTTGTTTTGGCTTAAGTTCAGAGACTTCTCAAGCACTAAAACTATCACTGTCATTGGTTTGTTTAATACCCTAACACAATAATTATGATTTTCTTGGGTATTGAATGCACTGTGACTCTATCAAGGGGGCTTCTTTTTTGCAGGTGTCACAGCTGTGTGCCCAGCAGCCAGTCCAGAGTGAGTTGGTGCAGAGATGCCAGCAGCTGCAGTCTAGATTATCTACGCTCAAGATTGAAAACGAAGAGGTGAGCTAACAAACAGACCAAAAAAACGCTTGCAGCCTTTGCAGTATTAGAATCTTCACACAGCCCAGGGACAAGGGAATACCCCATCTCAATAAGCCTGTTTGCGCTGACCTGTGTAGGAAGATGTGGAAGGAGGGCAGCAGAGGGCTTCGGGGTCTTAGTCTGTATCCCTGACTTTCCTTCCCAGCAGCTTTGCATGGGGCAGAAATTTCTAAGACAAATCCAGTGTTATCCTTTTTCCCAATCTGAATCGCTAGGCGTGGCCACCTCTCAGGAAGCAAAGATCAATGATCTCTCTTGTCTTAAAAATAATAAACCTCAGGCAAGTCCTAATTTTTGTTTCACTAGAGTGTTTAGCTCTCATATAAACAATAGAATCTGATTTAATACAGTTCTTTCTTCTCATGGTTTATAAAACCAACCAATACTACAAATTTATCACTTACAGCTACTGTTCAACATGTTGCTTTGTATTCAGCCTAGTTTTACTAATTGCTGGCAGGTACTGGAATATTTCTCCCCTGTGAAACAAAAGAGATGCTAGTCTATACTGGAGAATGTTTTAGCTCTTTTCTACAAATATAGACACATTGGTTTTTGTTTTTCAAGTCTCAATCCCTTGTTTGTTTGTCTGGCCACAGAAGCCTTTACAAATGTGTTTCAAATCTGTGCATAGATTAAAAACGGACAAATACGATTGCACATCTGTACTTATGCATTAGTGGGTTTTTTAATTTGTATTATTTTAAGGTTGCAATCTAAACAATAAAATACTAGAGAATAAATTGTTTACATGGCAGTTATTAGATTTTTGTGTGTAATATTGATACTATCCTCTTAAGAAAGAGAAATGCTGATACTTGAAATAACTATTTTCAGTTACTTAAAAAAACTAGAAACTGTAGTCAGGTGTTACTTTCTGATATTCAGGTCCATCTCCTGTTCCATTTGGGTACAGATGGCGAGGGGTGGACAGGGATTAAGTAATGTTACTAAGATGATTTCACTGTGGAAGAACACACACATCAGGTTGCAGTGCTTGTGATCAATAAGTCACATACCTTAATGTCGGGTTCTCTACATGAAGTATATCTTTTCTCCTTCCATTGTTGGTTATTTCAGGCAATGACGCTTAAATGCCTGCAGATGGGAAAAGGGTTTGTATGAAAAAACTGGAGGCAGAGTGAGATTCTTTCAGTCCTTACTGCGGGGTGTTTGCGGTGAATTGGTTAAATTTGTCGTGCCTGTGCAGAAGGGTGGGTTTTGGTACCTGTTGTAAATAGCAATTTGGCTCTTGCCAAGATGGGTGGCTACACATTGGCACCTACTCCTTCACAGCCTGAGGTCTGTTCGCTCACTGTGCACAGATGTAGATGACAGTGCAAAGTGCAAGGCGGGGTGAATCAAACACTGGGTTTTTGAAGATAAGGTGGATCTCTTTGGAAAAGGAGAGAGGGGGAAAGCAGCTTTTAAATCGTATCGGCACAGAGAGACGCTCCGCCTCTTCCCTTCTCCTTCCCTCCCTTACTAACCCCAAGCGTTCATCCCATCAAGGTCTAGTATCCTTCGCAGTCTCTTGACCTGAAAGGATTAAATGAATGGCATTATTCTGAGGGGCTCCCCAGGCATCCAGTGCACACCTCTAACCCCCCTGGAATTTATCATCCTGTTTGTGCGGTCCCTTGATAGCCCCAAGCAAGGAAGACACCTTCAGTAATAGACTTAGCAAATTGCAGGGAGGTCTTATTTTAATGCAGTGTTTTTGTTTTGAAGCCCGGTAGATTTAGTGTCGGGAATAAAATGATTATGAGCATTGCACCATTTCCCTCCCAACACGTCACTTTGCTATTTGGGTAGATTCCCCTCTTTCCCCCGCACTAGGACACTGGAATAATACTTTCCTTACTGCATGGTTTGTACAGCATACAGCAGTGCAGATTTATTTTGCTGCTAGCCGGTTGTTTACGTGGACTGTGCTCTGTTAATTAGCAGAGCTTGTACTGTGGTTACGGCCCATAGGACTCAAAGGCAGTCATAACAGTTTATTAATAAAATGTTCTGGGACACTGATCCCCTGTTTTTTCACCTGCTGCTTCTCATTTTTTATTTATTTTTATTTTAACACCGTTTTGTCCTTTTGCTGAGGCAGGTGAAGAAAACTATGGAAGCCACACTGCAGACAATCCAAGACATAGTCACAATTGAGGACTTTGATGTCTCTGACTGCTTCCAGTACAGCAACTCCATGGAATCTGTCAAATCCACAGTCTCTGAAACTTTCATGAGCAAGCCAAGCATTGCCAAGAGACGGGCCAATCAGCAGGAGACCGAGCAGTTCTACTTCACGGTAAGGGATCTGACTTGCAAGGTGTTCACGATGACAAGAAGCTCTCAGGAACATTTGAGCTGCTGCTGCATTCATTGCCCCCTTATAGACACCCATGACTGTATTCTTGTTCTCCTGAGTTTTCCTGTTTAATCTCCAGGGACAACTTTAATTTTTAGAGGAAGCCATTTGAATCCACTTCTTAGAAATGTTTGATAGCTCTTCCTGAAACTAAGAGATCTGCTAATTACCAGGATTACATGTCATAGAGGAAATTAAAATGGAACAGAGAGCCCTGGGTTAGTCTTAGTTTGAAAGAACTTAAAGGGACAGTATTTTAATTTTTAAATTTGATATCACAAGCGTAACGAGTTTAGCTATACTTGTGCCTTCCCCCAGTAGCTAAACTCGGATAACTTTGTTTTACTTGTTACTAATACAGAAAATGCCACTGTGGCTCAGCTGTACTCTTTACTCAATGCCAGCATCATACTGTAGCAGTGGTTCCCAAACTTTTCAGCATCATGCCCCTTTTAATTTTCGAGAAACCCTCATGCCCCCCATCTCTCCTTTACAATAATCCAATCCCCCGCCCCCGCTCCTTGTCTTCTGACCACCCCCTATCCAGCCCCCCCTGCTCCTTGTCTCCTGAGTGCCCCGACCCCTATCCACCACCTGACAGGCCCCCTGGGACTCCCACGCCTATCCAACCCCCACCCCATCTCCTGATGGTCCCCCCCCCCCCCGAACCTCTGCCCCATCCAACCGCTCCCTGTCCCCTTACTGCCCCCCCCCCCCCCAGGGACCTCCTGCCCCTTATCCAACTCCTCCGCTCCCCGCCCCCTTACCAGGCCTCTCAGAGCGGCAGGACTGGCTTATTGGAAAGCCTGGGAGGTGGGTGGGCACAATGTGTGCTGCTCGTGTGGTGGCGTGGCTGCGGGGGAGGGTGGACAGGAAGGGGAGGGGTCGGGGACGAGCCTCCCCGGGCCGGGAGCTCAAGGGCCGGGCAGCCTCGTGCCCCCCTTGGAATTTCTTCATGCCCCCCAGTTTGGGAACCAATGTACTGTAGGCTCCAGTCCAGTAGCAGGTGGACAGAGAGCACCCAATGGAGGCCCACAGGGTCATGGAAGGCCTGCATGCTGCAGTTGCAGGATCAGGGCATTAGATCCATAATCAGGGACTTGACACTGTTCCTAATAAAACAATCTACTGTAGAGTCATGAGAAGAGAAAATTGGAGTACATCCCTGTTCTTAATGTTGGTCTTCCAAAAAGTTCCTGGTTTATTCTTGTTGCAGCCAGGGCTGGGTTTGTTAGTTTAAAAGCAAAATTTCACAATTTGTTTTTAATGTCTTTCTTTTTTTTTTTTTTTTTTAAATCTAAGTACTTTGTCTACTGAACAGAATTTAGCGTTTAGATTATAATATGTCCAGGTGGGTAAAATCTGGTCTCTCTCTCATATCTGCCTACAGTGGAGCTGAAGGGACAGAGCTTAAAATTGTGAAGGGAATTTACCCAAGTATGTTCACAGATTTGGTCTTGAGGGAAAACGTAGGTCACTCAGAGTAAAAATTCCAAGTTCCTTCTAGATTTACTACGTTTCAGACCAGCATGTTTTTTTCCCCTGAATTGTGATCACGTATGTTGAGCTGCTGTATCATTTAATATTGTCAAAATCTATTCTTCCAAAAAGCAGATGAAAACCAACCTTGTAAAATTCATTACTCTGACCCCTTTTGAGAGCCAATTGCTATATTTAAAGCTTTCCTAGTCCTCTTATGAGAATGGTGTTGCTTATTAAAACTGCGAAGTTCTGTGCAAATTGCATTGGCTGACAGGCTGGTTTTTGTCAGGTCTTGTCTGGTAGTAAACTCTCCGATAAACCTATCATCCCTCAGACAAGCACTCAAAATGCTTAAAAATAATGCATTAAATTTAAAAGTATTCTTCTTCTAAAATGAAACTGGAAGTTAGCAAAAAGTGGGCAGGTGAATTGATACAATTAAGAAGCAATTGACTAGCCTGCTTGTGATTATGGGACGAGAAAAATTGTATCTTAAATTGAATTTCAGGTACTCCCTCTAGAGAGAGCAGATGCTGTATGTGCAAATATGCACTTGCACATAGGGTTAGTTTACTATGATTTTATCTGTACACGGGACTTTTCCATTTCTCAGAGTTAATATCCTGCTCCCATGCAGCCAGACCAGTGTTGTCCCAGAAGGATTGTAGAGCTGTCTCTGAGAAATGAAGGTGCTATCTATCATGTCATATGCAACCATGATAAAATAACTCGGAACTGAATGAGGCTGATGTATGAAGGACCCTGTAAACAGTCAAATCAGATACTTTATTATTGTGTTTTTTTATCACAGACTTATAAATATCCTTAAGAATTCCAGACTTTGAATCTGTAAAGATGAGTTGTTTCCTTATACATAGAAATGAGCTGATGAGCATTAATGAGAACTAGGACAAAGCCATGGTAAATGCAGTATTGTTAGGAGAGAGAGAGAGAGAGAACCAAAATACACAGACCTTTTAAGGTACAGAACAGACCCGTGTAAAGGAAAGACACCTCTCTCCTCTCATTTCATATACTTCTGTATTGCAGATCAAATGTGATATATACACATACACTGTGTGTCTGTCTGTCTGCGTGTGTCTGTGTGCGCACTCACGTAAACATACACACACACACACACATGCACAGAAGCTCATTGGAAGATAACCAGAAACAACTTTAAGTATCAACATAACCCTTGGTTCCAAATCAGTATTTACATACCATGCTGTTTGCTTTTGAACTTTTCAGCATTCATATACTGTGGTGGTAAGTCCAATATGTAAGAGGGATTGCATTCAGAAAAACGAGTGTAAATTTAGTTTGCAAAGTATAGGAAGGAAGGAGAATGACTTGGCATTCCCATCTGTAAAATGGGGAGTAATTTTGGCTTTATAGTTAAAATAGTTTTAAAAATAATATTAAGCAACACTACAACGCTTGCTCTCTTCAAAGTGCTCTACAGAAATGAATTTAATAAAATTTGACAAATCTCATGACATGAGTATTTATAATTTCATCGATAATTAATTTTACGGAAATGTCATGCTGCTTCTATCAATGTACCACTCTTTCCCTTTTAATCACGACCATTAGCACAGTGGTGAGGTGCTCTGATTTACTCATTGCATTCTGGGAACATCGCTCATTGTCCTGATTGCATCCACTTTGATGTTGTTTTTAAAAAAATAAAAATAAAAAAATAACACGGCTCTGCCCAGATTTGAGATGGAGCAAGGATATGGGACAGAAACTATTTCCATATAGTCTCGAAAGGAAGATGTACTCTAGTTGACACTTCGCTCTATTATGCATTTCATCTGACAGCTGCTTCCTGCTGGAGGAATTTAAACGGGTTCAGGTTGGAGGAGGGTATTAAAGGTGCGTGGATGTGGGGCAGACAGCCATTGCAATGCATATGCAGTCACTAGTTATCATATCCTCCTTTCTGAGATGTTTGCAATATGGAAATTGTATTGACTGCCCGTCTGTCTTTGTCCTCTTGTGTCTGATTGTACTTTGATTAAATCCAGGCCAGAAATTAAATAATGTGGCATTCAGGAATACTTTAGTGGTGTTTGTTTTTGGTGTTTGTATTAAGTTTGAAACAGAATGCTGCTGGATCTTCATTATTCATCAAGAAAAACCTGCAATTTTGATTTTAAATGGACGTCCTTTTTACTTTGTGTGTCCTCCTGGGAGGTGGCAGGCTCCGGAAGGTTGGATTTATTGTAGTATGAAGAGGATATGAAATACCAGTAGTCAGTAGGAACCATTGTTTTCCTTGTAGCAGCAATAGGATGAACTTTGCATTGGGCTCAGTGTTCTTAAGGTGCCAGAAGTACTCCTTTTCTTTTTAGTGTTCCTAATGTAACTCTCAGAGACCCCTCACAGCCTGAGAGACCAGAAAAAAGGTCAGAGAAACGCATAATGGTATTTGTCTGGAACCCTGAGTGTTTGATAAGCTCTATAGACAGGAATCTCTTTTCTCTCCTCGGAAGTGTGGCCACTTCTGAAATAAAACTTGGCAGTTCAGAATTGCATCATGCAAATTTAGGGTAGTATGTGACATTCATCACTTTCTATCCTCAATAGTGATGTGTGAAATTGCAAGGGGAAATTTTCAGGTAGCATTGTTGAAATTCTGCTTTAGCCATGAGGCTGGAGCTAAACCCCACCTCGTTTACTCATAAGTTAGTTTCATGACCTCAGCTGGCCAGGAGATGAGCTTTGTTTCCTTCATGAGATGGTACCTCCAGTGTTGCATACGGGGCACCTTGGGTTTTACAGAAATAGCCATCAAGTACAGGCCACCTTCAGCTCTGCTTTGATTGCATGCCTTAGATAGTATGGCTGTTTTTAAAGCTGGTCTTTCAGCTTGTGGCCTGTCACAGGTAACAGTCTGGGGTAGGTGCTCTCTGAGTAGATTGCAAGGCTATTTAAAAAACAAATCCAATACAGTTGCTACCTGTGAGTGGTCCACCTTCCTTCCCCTCCTCTCTCTTGGATTTCTGCCAGAGCTGCCCTGTGGCATGTCTCCAGTGAATATGACATTCCAATAAGGGCATACAAAAATGGTATTTTGGGAGAAGGTTCTGTAGCATAATGGAGCACCCCGAAGGGGAGAGGGGATTTTTCTCATGTAATTCTAATACATAATCATTGAAATTATGCATGGTGTTAACTGTGAACCGGTCTTCCATCCTGCAGTTTGTTAATGCTAATAAGCAGTAGCAAATATCCTCAGTGGCCAATGATGGGACACTAGGTGGGGAGGGCTCTGAGTTACTACGGAGAATTCTTTCTCTGGTGTCGGGCTGTTGGGTCTTGTCGAAATGCTTAGGTCTACTGACTGCCTTATTTGGGGTCACGAAGGAATTTTCTCCCCGGGCACATTGGCAGAGAGACTGTTTTTTTTAGCCTTCTCCACAGCATGGGGCACGGGTCACTTGAGGTTTAAACTAGTGTAAATGGTGGATTCTTTGTAACTTGAGTCTTGAACTCATCATTTGAGGACTTCAGGAACTTAACCAGAGGTTATGGATCTATTACAAGTGCAATGAGAACTAGGACAAAGCCATGGTGGATGCAGCACTGTTAGAGGAGAGGGAGAACCAAAATACACATGGGTCTGTTCTGTACCTTAAAATGTCCATCTCCTCTCATTTCATATACTTCAGATATATGTGGTGTGTGTATATATACATAGACTGTGATGGTCCCTTCTGGCCTTAAAGTCTGAGAGTCTATGTGCAGCCCCTCAGGCCCAAGGATTCATGGTCAAATGGGATCCAGGAGGGGAATCTTGTACCTCATTATCAAATGGTTTTGTTTTAATGGGATCTTGACTGACAGCAGGAAATAAACCACTGACCTATGACCAGTCCTGCAACAAAAGGTTTCTCTAATCACTGCACAGCCTAGCCAAGGAATGCTTTGGCATCTTGTTCTTCCACATGTCAGGGTGAGGTGCACTGACTTTACAGACAGACTGAATCTTCATTTTGGTTTTCAATTTCTCATTATTTTTAAGTCTCTTTTTTTTCCCAGCTTATGCTGATGTCTCAAGGGAGATGTTTCTTAAAAACCATTAGTTAGAGGGTTTCTTATATTGTTGATTTTCAGGAGTTTCTCAATCCCTTTGACCAGTGTTTTGTGTGGTGTGTGTGTTTGGTAACTGGAGATACTCATGCAAACAGTGTTTGTCTATTAGAAAGTCATGAACTTGTACTGCTGATTTAATGATGTAATGTGATGGTAGTATCATAATTAGCTGGTATGAAGAATGCTGATATCAGATGTTTAAGAGCCTGGCGTTAAGTAGGGAATAAGCAGAAGACCAGATAGAACTTCAGAAAAACACAGAGCCTATTTTCATGCAAATAACCATCCGTGTTGCTTATCCACCTTGGTATTTAATATCCCTAGCTGAATAATAAATAGGATAAAGAGAAGAAAATTGCATGTTAAAGCAGAATTGTGTCTAATGAGGATATTTATCAATTTTGCCATTAGGAGTCAGTGATTCTTGAATATTATCTGTACCTTCCCACAAATGGCATCCTTTTACATTCTTCGTCAATATGCCAAGAGTTGCAGCCAAGAAATATAATAGTGCAGTTCCGTCAAGGTGGTTCATAAACCATGAGACAGTAACTGAAGCACTGTGTCACAAGAACAAAGATGAAACTTCCTTACGCGCTTCAGTTTTATATTATGGCATTAAAACGTCTGCTTGATTTGTTGATTTTTCTTTGTGGTCCACATGCCAAAAAATTTGTACACATTTCCAGTGTTCTGCGTAACTGGAAGGAATAGAACTGTCACTTCAGCTGTGGGGGAATGGCTGGCTTAATGGATTGGTAGTGGGGGAGAATATATCACAGCTCATCCAGAAAGATGGTAGTTAAAAATCTGTGGCTCTTAGGTGCTTTCATTTCAGCTCCTAGTGGACATGCAAACCACCCCGCACAATGGATTAGTCCTCTTTTTGTCTCTCTCAGCCTAGTGCCCAAGAAGCAAAGGGGTCATGGAGGCTGAATGGCCCTTACACCTAGAGGTGGTCCCTCCCTGAGGGGAACGGCATCTTGACAGGCCAGTGTGAACAAACGTTGACTTGCCGTTGTCCTTTGTGTACTTGGTCCATGGAAAAACAGGAGTTCAGTATGTAGGGCTGCCAATCCGGTATCTCTTCACAGAACAAAACGTACAGTTGTTCTTTAAGATGTGGGATAAGGGGAGGGGGAAGCAAACTAGTAATCCTGGTGGAAAATTTTGAATTGACTCTATTTTTTTCTTCAAATATACAGCTTAGTTCCTTGCTGTAAATTGAAATGTAAAAAAGTGATCCAACTCCCCTCGCCCCACCTCACAATAATAATCATAATTAATAATATAATAAAATGACTGGACAAAGGAAAACTCCTGCTTTTGGCTTTTGGCCTGAATAACAATGAAAATCCAGATTCTATTGGGCATTCATTATAATGATGTCAAAAGGTGCCAGGAGATAGTGAATGCATAAGTAAAGCAAGAATGACATAGTCTTACTCTTTGTCCATACTTCAGAAAGAAGCTTAGGTCTCTGGGGAAGCAAGTTTATTTGTGGATCTTGAAACTTTTGATTTACCCATTGTTGGCCACATCTTGCACTGTTTTGAGCCTATTCAGCTCTCCTTGACTTCTGTCAGAGTTGTGGGAGCTCAGCACCTTTCAGAATCAGACTTCTCTCCCCATCCCAACTCCCTGGAGCATGAAATGCAATACCATTTGGCTGTTTCATATGAGGTACGCAGAGACAAAGCCCCAACCTGGATGTCTGTCAAACTTGAGTGAAATTGTCTAGATCTGAATAGATTATAGAAATGATTAGAGTGCAAGCAGCATTATAGAAATAGACTGTAGAATAGATTATAGAAATGATTAGAATGCAAGCAGCAGCCTATGCTTGGAATAGATTTGGACAGATTCTGGGAGGAAATCTCCAGTCAGCACTAAACTTTGGTACAAGGTTCTTTTGAAGATTCTGAAATGTTTGATTCACTTAAATTTTTTATTTATTTTTGCCATTCACTTCCATGCTTCCTGCTTTCATCCAGGACCAAAACTGTTGATGTACCAGCCCGCAACAAAGCCATAAATGCTGCGAATCTCCCAAGAGACTTAGTTTTGATGAAATTCCGACTCCAGTTGTTCAGACTCAGGAGCAGCATCCTGATATTTGGCCACTAATTAAAACCCAAATGCCAATCTTCTTTGTGACTGACTTGTCTCTAGAAACTAACAGTCATCAGACCCACAACTTGGTGCTTCCGGGCTCCTAAATAGTTTTATTTTCCCTTGATACTATAAGTGTATCTTGTTCCATGATTCTTCTCACCCTTTTAAGTGTATTTATAGCGTGCCCATTATTATGACCCACGCAAGACCAACAGAGCACGTAGCACTTTAAATTAAGACACCCTGTGTACTTCAAGGAGCTTATCTAAAGCTGACACTACATAGCTAGAGTGAAAGACAGTAGATAGAAATGAAGTAAGATGAGGACAAGAGTTGGAATAATTCATCATCCTATGACATTGGCTTCACTTGAGCCTCACTTTGTATTGGTTCCATTTTTTTAAATGTTGGTTGTTTAGAAACATTGTAGTGTATTATACGATGGTTGCGTTCATCACTAATATTTGAGCAAAAGATTATAAATGCTTAACCTGTTCCAACTGCAAACTTGACACTGATCTTCTGTACAGCACTCTGTACACTTGCAGCATGTTAGCAATGAAGAAAAATATATTGTTCTCCAGAATAAGGGATGAAATAGTTTATGAATCTCTTCTGAAGAGCTGGGGAAACCTTACTAGCTCAAGAGAAACAAATAGAGAATAGTCTGTGATATTTTAGCTTTCGATGAGCAGAGCAAATGTCATCTTTGGGTTTTTTTCCTTTCCTTATTGTGTATCCAGAATAGAGGCAGATGCAGTATCTGAGGAGTAAAGTGGGGTGAGAGGGGTTAAGTGAGAGAATAAGCACAGTAGCAGCTTTTTAGTTTGTTAAAATAGATTGTTCATTCAGTTGTCGGTGACGTGATGAAAGTGCATTTTGGTCCCTCTCTGTCTGGAGAGCAGGGTGTAAGACAGCCAGCTAGATGTCTCAGAAATGCCAAGCATTCAGCTGCTAGTCAGCCCATATCTAGACTGGGGCAAGAGAAATGAGATGGCAGATTGCTGGGGTAGGGGCTGAGACTCTGATATACATCTGTAGATTTATTTCATCCTTCTCACTCTAGAGTTCAGTAAAACTCTGTAGTTCACAACTGTATGCAGAGTCCAGCAGACCAAAGGTTGTCATCTGAGAAATAAACACCCCATTGATGGTCTTGTTTTTCTCTTTCACCCTAACAGAAAATGAAGGAGTACCTGGAAGGCAGGAACCTGATCACTAAGCTCCAGGCCAAGCATGACCTTCTTCAGAAGACGCTGGGAGAAAGTGAGTCTGGGACCCGCTTGTCACTGCATTAGACAGTCATCCGTAGTTATTGAATTAGTCAGCTGACTGAGCGTAACTGTCCGAGATTACCAGAGCTAAGTGGACATATTCATGTTTTATGAATTTATTTTTCCAGCTTGCTTGGTGCAGCACTATATGGGTGCTTGAGTAATTGTGAAAGGCAAATGCTTAATGAGATACTAATGTGCCTCATCTATTTGTTTAAATGAAGCATGTGCCCACTCAGGGCCCCCCTACATTAATAATCTGAATAGAGGTAAACCTTGTGATTTACTGTTTACTGCTGATCTTAGAAGCATTGCCTCATTAGGGTGATAGAAAGGTTGCTTGCATGGTAGATGAGCTGCTTTTCACCTCTGTAGGTTCAATCCAAGCCAGACTAATACAGCAGAACATGACCTTTACTCGTGGAATGTGCAGACAGAATGTGTTGCCCCCGCATCTACTTGGCACGAACCAGCAGTCAAGATTGAATGTACCCATCGCTGCTGGCCAAACACACACCTCAAGCAATGCATCCATGTCTCCATGCAAACCTCCCCTGCCAGCATTTGTGGAGGGGATGGATTGGCAGTCTCAATATCTAGTCTGAAATGGCTTGACTCATAGAACCTTAAGTTTACATGATAGCAGGGCCTGCTCCTCTTTGCTAGGTGTCTGAATTGAAGGCCACAAAGTTTATAGTGCACAAGTCATCTTCTGGATGAGCATTTAAACTGTGTGCAGGTTGTGAAGTATTGGCTTTCAGGATAAAAATATGTTCTCGGTCTCTCTCCTTCCCCAAAAAAGCTTCATGTTGATCAGCCCAAACCTGCAGGAAGTGAGGAAAGGATATTGAGATTCCCTTGTCTCTACAACTGTCCTAGGAAGAGGGGGAAGGGGAATCAGAAACACTGTTTCCTTGGCGCATTTTTCCTCTGTCTCTAAACATCTCCAAATGACACCCAACCTGCCCCTGTGACTAATCACATTCCTGGTTCATAGCTGACCCCTGCATACCATGACCTCTTTCCTCTTAACCTGCCTGCCCCTTGAACTGATTTCAAGCTGAGGGGCGGAAGGCAGGAGCAAGAGGAATGTTTAATGTGTTGGTTGTATCTCTCTAGATTTAGAGGCCCCTGCTGTTTGTGGTTGCTTTGCAATGCTTGAACTTCTTTGGAGCTGAGCTTGTGAAGGGATCTGGTGCATGTCAGACAGTGAGAGAGAGCCACTTAACAGCAGGTTTTTTGTGTGTTGTTTTTTATCTGTGAGATCAAAGGAAACTGAGGTGCATTATGCCTCCAATCCAAAGCAAGGAAATAAATGGCATGAACAGAGTTGGGTGCTCAGCATCCAGCCCCATTTATAAAATGTCACTTAACTGGGAGTGGGTATACTAAAACCTTTTTCACGCATTGTGTCAGCCACTCTTCAGGAAGTTTTGCCCACTGAAATGCAACATGTAGCTGCATCTCTCCAGACACTGGGGAGTACATGTTTCTATTTTCTTTTGCTTTTTTCCTTGAGCTTACGTTTTATCACTCCTCTTGCAAATTACCTTAATCTAAAGATGACAAGTTCCGGTAATAAAAATACCAGCAGGTCTTCCTTTCGACAAGTAATTATGTCTCTGACTGTCCACATTTGTCACTGTAACGTAAGAGCCCCTTGATGTTGCCTCAGCCGTGTAATTTATATGTATGAATATTCCGTGATGGCAGTGGGACAGATGGTTGGGAACTCTGGTTCTGAATAACCTTTTTATAAATTATGCACCATTTTGGTTAAATGAGCTTTTACGCAGGGAGGGGACAGTGGCTGATCACAAAGTGTTCTATTGATTCTCAGCAATCAACAATTAGCCCTTTTCCTTTGCTCTCTTCTATCCAGGATCAGGGAGGCATTAAAACCTGGAGGGGAAAGGAGAGCCAAATCATTAGCTGGTGTAAATCAGCATAGCTGTAATGTTGATTTATACCACCTGATGGTCTGGCCTGGAATGTTGGGTTATCAAAGGTACTTGCCAAATACTGTGTCTCCTTTTTTCCTTACTGTGCTATTTTAAAATGCTGCCTGTCTCATCAGCAGCCATGGTAGCTTGGTCCCCAAATTGCAAACCGAATGAAAGTTAATGGAACAATTTAGCAAATATGATTGCGGAAAATATCATTAAAGCTCTGCCTCCTGAAATAGCTAAATGCTAGCACTTCGAGCCTGTGGGCTAACAAATCAGAGCATGTTTTCAATCTTCCTAAGTGGTTTCATAAAGTATAATCTCTCTCTCCTCTCCCCCCCCACCCCAGCTCCCTTGGGGGGAGCGGAGGAGGGAGAGGTTGAGAAGCCTAGTTTTTTGGCAGTGGAAGTCAACAATTAGAGTGCACGGGAACCAATTTTCAGATCAATGCTTTCCAAAGAAAGAGTCCTCAGGCAGCTGAAGCTGGTTTCTGCATTTCCTGGTCAGCCACCGAGGAGCCTTGCCAACAGGGACGGGCTCTAGTGATCTTAATAGCAACAGTTCTTGGGGGAAGCAGCCACATTGTTGCTCCTTAAAGTTGTTGTTCTCCCTCTTCCCCTCCTCCCCCCGTTTCCAAATTAAGGTCTGCATGTCCATCAAAAGCGTTTTCCCATTTCTGTTCCCTGGTGCAAGCCTTTATATTGCTTTATTTGTCTCCCTAACAGGTCAGAGGACTGATTGCTCCCTTGCCAGGTAGGTATAGCTAAAATAAACATTGTTTCAAAGAGAGCCTCTTCCAAAAAGACAGCTGACGAAAGGAGTCGGTCACCAGCTCGGGACCTGTGTAGATTAGGAAGATGAGGTGGGGTTTGCAAATTTCCTGTTCAGCAACACATCTTTAAGCACCGTTGCCTTTCTGCTCTAGAGGCTAAATGGTGTTCGAGTTCACTTACACAACATTGCTAAACGCACCTCGTTTTTCTAACCTAGATGAGGCCCTTGACTCTTCAGGATTTATCCACGGGGGTGGGGCGGAAGACAAGAAGCCAAGCAGCATCTTGAAGTGCTTGTGATTGCTTCATAGGAGGGTGGGGGAGAAGAGAATGGTCATAGAGGCGTTTTCTTCTCCTTGCCCTGCTGACCTCATCTGGCCTGACATGGAATTGGATTGCAGCACAGAGAGAGAGGCCACGAAGAATAAATATTTTGCTGTAACTGGGGGGCCAAGTATCAATCACGGTGCCACTGAAGTCACCAAATATATGAAACTCAGCCTCTCATCATGAGGGGTGGGGGGAAATGATTTTGATGGGGCTTTCTGTGAAATGTAACAGATCTGTGTCTCTGAATATGTTTTTTGGGGCTGTGTTGGCCACAGGGATTGTGCAGCACGCTGGCTTCTTAACAAAGTGAGGGTGATTACTGCAGATCTGAAATCATTACTCTATTTTCCCCATTCCTCACAGTGAAGCGGAGCTGACAGGTCCTAATTAGAGTCTGACATCTGTAATAAAATATTATTCATTGTGAACAACTTTAAATATCAGAATCATTGTCACCAATAGTCTAAAATATACCTCACTGCTTGTGACAGCTGACGAAATCTGTTCTCTTGCTTTCTCTCACTACAGCTCATTGATTAAAAAAAAAATAAAAAATCATTTCTGCAAAATGAACGCTATAATGGTGATTCTTAAACACAATAAAATTGACATACTTAGAATTCAGCAGTTAACTGTCCTGGCAGGCAGCTGGGCTGAATGATCCATTAGGCTTTCTCTATCCTTCTCCCCGATTTAGTTTTACAGAAACATAAGAATTTCTAAACCCCAAAAATAAGATAAAAGGAAGGACTTTTAGCAGAGCAGGCTCAGACCTCCTTCAGATCAGGCACTAATATCCTCCTGCATAAACAGTAATTATGAAGCCATTTGTAATCGTGATCTTGTTGTTTGGAAAAGGTTTAATTTGGTGTCAATTTTTTATGTTTTATCAGAGGTTATTATGAAGAACACATTAATATACTTATATTAACAGCACAGAGGGAAACCAGTTTACTTTTTTCTCCCCCTCTCCCTGTGGCTTTAAATCAGGGGACTCAAACATGCAGCCCATGGGGTTCTTCCCTGCAGCCTGCCAAGCTCCCTGTGCTGCGTGCCCCCCCTTTCCCTCCCCAGCGCACCACTGCCCCCCCCCCCTTTCCCTCCGCAGCGCACCACGTCCCCAGCCTACCTCCAGGCCAGGGGTGGGCAAACTACAGCCCCGGTCCGGATGCGGCCCCTCAGGGCTTTGCATCCAGCCTGCAGATTTGCCACCATTGTGGTGCTGAGGGCCCCGCGCAGCTTCCCTGCAGCCCGGGGGGGGAGTGGGAGCAGCGAACTCCCTGAGCTGCCCTTGCCTGTGGGTACCTTCCCTGAAGCTTCCATTGGCCGGGAACGGGGAAGTGAGGCCACTGGGAGCTTCAGGGGAGGTACGCACAGGCAAGAACGGCTCAGGGAGTTCTCTGCTCCCCTTCGCCCCAGGGCCACAAGGACAGGGTGCCCACCGCTTCCCAGAGCGGACTGGCACGGGGCCGGGGCCAGGGCAGGCAGGGAGCCTATCCTGGCCCACCGTGGCACATGCCCCTGCCACCCTGGAGCCGGTCCAGGTAAGCGGCACCGGGCCGGAACCCCAACCGCCCCTGCACCCCAACTCCCTGCCCTGAGCCCCCTGCCTGCACCCCAACCCCCTGCCACACCCCACTCTCCCTCCTGCTTCCCAACCCCCTGCCCTGAGCCCCCTGCCGTACCCCGCACTCGCTCCTACACCTCCTGCACGGGGGCGGGGGTGGAGTGGGGGGCAGCGGGCGTGCGGGGGGAGTGATGTGGCTCTCGGGCCAATGTACGAGTTCTCCTGTGGCTCTCCTGGTGATTCAAGTTTGAGACCCCTGCTTTAAATCATCCAGTATAATGGACCTACTTTGGAGGGGTGCTCTCTGAAAATTATAACCAACTGGATTTAGAGTGAAGGGGTTTATATACTGAATTTCCATATGGTTGGAAGGAAGAGGTTAAGTACAGGCTTGTCAAGGCAATCTGCTCCCCTGTTCCAGTTTCAGGATTACAGTGCTTTTATATTAAATTACTTAGTGTTTCCAAAGTTGCTGTGAACTGACAGAGTGTAGATGATTGAAATTGTTTTCCATATCTGGCTCCTTTCCCCACCAAGACTAATGAGTACAGTTTTTGAAATACCCTTCAAGCAAGTATTTTGGTTGTCAGTGGTCACCTTGACATTTGCCTGTGTTCTTTCCTCTCCATCTTCCACCGATGATCTGTTGTGGGCTTCTGATCAGTGGCAGACGCAGCTCTACTATAAGGAAGCAGGTAACAAAGAACTCATTGAAGCATGCAGCTCTGTGTGTGGGGATGTGGGGGTTATTTTTACGTCTGTCTCTTGCATAGGAATTTTTTGTATGTTCTTCTTGAATGTCTGGGAATGCAAGAACTGGAATGGTAAAAACCTGGATCTTCCATAACCTTTTGCAGCACCTTTTTGGGCAATCACAAACTTCATTTTTATGTTTTTTTGATATTTTGAGAAAGATCTGGTGTCCAGAATTCCATACAAGTTCAGTGCAGTCCTATATTCTGAGGCTGTAACTTCTAGGCAGGCATTGGATGAGATATTCAAAGCCATCTGTTGGGTTTTGACATACATCTTCTATTAAAATTAATGGCAACTTGGAAATCAGGACTGATCTTTTTGTGTTTTGTACAGTGAGTGGATTGTTCATACTAAACCAACAATAAATAATGATATTGGAAGGACTTGGAGCTCAGGTGTTCCCAATTACTGAACAATCTTGGTTAAAGGCTGATACTGAATCAGCTCAAAACTTCCAGTTGTTCCAGTACTTGCCCTTCTATAGAGCCTTCCATCAGAGGGCCTCAAAGTATTTGGCAAACATTAATGAGTTGTTTCAGAGCAGCAGCCGTGTTAGTCTGTATTCGCAAAAAGAGAAGGAGTACTTGTGGCACCTTAGAGACTAACCAATTTATTTGACCATGAGCTTTCGTGAGCTACAGCTCACTTCATCTGATGCATACTGTGGAAAGTGTAGAAGATTTTTTTATACACACAAAGCATGAAAAAATACCTCCCCCCACCCCACGCTCCTGCTGGTAATAGTGATCACTCTCCTTACAATGTGTTACACATTGTAAGGAGAGTGATCACTTTAGATAAGCTATTACCAGCAGCAGCGTGGGGTGGGGGGAGGTATTTTTTCATGCTTTGTGTGTATAAAAAGATCTTCTACACTTTCCACAGTATGCATCAGATGAAGTGAGCTGTAGCTCACGAAAGCTTATGCTCAAATAAATTGGTTAGTCTCTAAGGTGCCACAAGTACTCCTTTTCTTTTTATTAATGAGTTGATTATCACAGTGGGACATAGGACAGTATTATCCCCATTTTACAGATGGGGAAACTGAGTCACAGACCGTAAGTGATTTTCCCCCATGCCATATAGTGTCTGGAAGAGCTTGGAATAGAACCCAAGCTGCTTGACTCTCTGCTGCTTCTTGAGCCATGTTACCATCTTCCTATTCATCATGTGGCATCGTTAAACTCTGTCCCACAGTAGTCTTTCTGAAGAGCAATAAGTGTGTTAACTATATGGTTCATATGAGATAGACTCTTGTTGAAAAGTATAATTTGTCTGTTAACTTGTGACAGAATAGGGCAATGTATTTATCCTATTTTAGTTTATCTTCACCCATGACAGGTGTGTGTGCTTGTATCACTCTCTTCTGTGGGTGGAACTATCAGACCTGCGTGTCTGTGACATCATTACTCGCTAGTAGCTGCAGCCTACGTAAAGGATAAGCATGACTGCTGCACTAAGGTTCATAGTCCATGGTTTCCTGCTGACACACATTATTTGTACTGCTTTTTATTCTCTTTTTAACTCACATCTCTATTAAATAAAGTTGTAACTGCACTCTGGCCATACCTTTCCTCATAAAAGTGACTCCAAGGAATTCTAAGGATGCTTTTTCTGTCCATAGTGGATCACTTATTGCCTTTTAAACTATGCCATTTTAATAACAATGGAACTAGATCATGTTATCCTGGGATAGGAAGGAGCTGGGGGAAAAATTTCACCTCGAATAAAGACAAGAATTGACTTGAAACATCATTTCATCTGCTCCTCCTTTGGTCCCTTTTACATTCTTGAGCTACAGCTTACAAAATCTGTCGGCTGACACTTTTCATTAGCCAGAAAGTAGGTCGCAATTGCTGTTAGAAGACCTTGTGTACCAGGATAGCCAGCACCATGCGTGTCTTAGTATGTTCGTAGTTTAAGGGAAGGGCCGATTGTATTTTACATTTTTCTTTCCTATTTAGGAAATTGTAGGCAAAATGTCCCCTGCTATATTTTGAGCCGTGATTATAAGCTACGTTTAAAATCCAGTGTGCTGCTTTTTGAAAACCCACTTTCCATGTTGCATCTCAAGATTTTTGGCTTGATCATAATTTAGTGTGTGGGCTGCTGTGCCGCAGTTAGATGAAAGGTATAGTCTTAGCTCTTTCTGGATGCTGGAGCCCAGAGCAGCGTTTGTGGAAAGAGCTGCTGTGAATAAAAGCTATAGAAACTGAAGGAAAATCTGAATCTTTATTCTCTAACTGCACATGTAGAGAATTTGCATTTCATGTTTTGCAGGCTCTCCTATGCAGAGCTGAATCTTCTGAATACCCTGAACAACTCTGTTGTGGAGATGGTTGCTTTGTTTACACGCTAGTAACACTCTTTCAACAGGAAGTGAAATAGCTGTATGTCTGACTGTTGAGAGCCATTCACAGTCGTGTTTGAGGGCTCGCAATGTATTGTGTAATTGACTGGAGATGACGTACTAGACCCTGTGACTCCAAAACTTAAACAAAAAGCTAATCTGTTTGGGAAAACAAATGTCTCTGTGCCTCAAATCCACATGCAATCACTTGCGTGTGGCTCTAATAGTTGTTTTGAGTGTGACCTACCAATTTAAATTGCACATCGTTCAAAAATTGTAATCTCTTTGAGGACAGAGAATGTGCTTCTCTCTCTAAAGTTCATTTGGTGCCTCTCTGAAATAAGCTGTGAAAATCTGTGGTGCTATTTGGATGATTATTAATAAACTCTTTGTCATTCATCAAGTAAGCTGCAGGTTTCCATAGTGTTTCAAAGCACTGTTGTATTGTGAAGTGGGTCCCCTTTTACAGTGTGCAGAAAGCTAGTGCAATCCAGATAATGAGGAGGAAAAATTGTTAATTGCAAAATTACATTGGATGTTTTTCTAAAAGATCTGCTCTGGGAATTACTTTGGGGAAGTTCCCTGGCCTGGGTTATACAAGAGGTCAGACTAGATGATCACAATGGTCCCTTCTGGTCTTGGAATCTATGAATTAAGGGAATTCTACAGCCCACTAAAAGGAAAATCACTAAACCTTTTTAAAAAAGAATTGAATTAAGTCACTTAACCTCTGTGCCTTAGTTGACTCTTTCCTAAAATGCGGACAGTAATACAGTCCCTCACAGATATTGCTGGAGTCTAATTGTTGGCGAAGTATTTTGTGATCCTCTGAAGAAAGGGGCTAAAGAAATGCAATAAATTGTTCGCCTATTACACAACTTCATCATTGAATTGCTTATGGTGGAAACTGGCAAGCTAGAAAGTGTCATTTACTGTGTTCTGGCCCTGGCCCAAAGAACAGCCTGCACTCCAAGCTGTCATTGTGAACTTGTATTTTTACAGTACTCAGTGCTTAGCCCAAAGGTCAGTCAGCATGTGACAGCTAAAATGTTTTTGCAGTAAAATGTCAGGAGCTTGTTCTGCAAAACCAAAATTTGTCATGTTGGGGATAAATGGAAATCAATCCGAAAAATGCACAAATACAGAGCCATGAGGGCTGACTGTGGAGAGACCAGAAGGCCACAACTTTGCGTGAGCATGCGCTGCACGGAATGAAGGGAGGGCATAGTAGATTAGCCCTTACTCTCCTGTTCCTTCCCTGGCACCTTGTGCACCAGTTGAGCACAGGCGTTGTGCAGAGTTAGTCATTACGGCAGTACCAACTGGCCTTCTCAAAGAGTGAGCTTGGCAAAGCTGGCAAGCCACTCCATTGGTGCTTCCAGAGGCATTGCATGGAGCTGTGCCCTAAAGATGTTAATGCACCCCAATAACTGTCTTCTCCACCGAGTCCAGATCAGAAATGGTGGTCCTTGGTTTTATTTTATTTTATTCCTGTATAGCTTGGGATGGCAGTTTCCATCTCTGCAAAAGGCAATGTTATTTCTCTAGGATAATTCACAAACCAAATAGTACCTTCCTCAGAGACTATGCTTCAGGCCCTGTGGACAGCTCTTTTCCCAATCCCTGGCAGAAGGTGTATTGCTCCATGAAGTTTTGCTTGTGGATTTCAGAGTTGTGTTTATTTCTCGGTCAGCTCTGTGCTTGACTATTTGTTTTAATTTTCTCCCTTGGTTGCTCAGGACTCGAGCCAAGCCATTCCCCTTGTGGTGGAGAGCTGCATACGATTCATTAGCAGACATGGTAAGTTTACTGATGAAAAACTAATCATTTTTTCAAATGCCCCTTGACAGAATAATTCAGGCAGGACTTTTTTTTAAAGGGTCTTTAAACTCATAAAGAGGAACCAGAAAACCTATATTTGGATCCCGCCCCGAACTCTAGGAAAGTTCACATCCAAATTTCATAACCCGAGTCCATCCAGCTCTAATTTAAATAAAGCACATGGCCACTTCAATGTGCGGATGTCTCTTGTGAATGTTTAGAGTAGCCTGGTGCAGAACGTGTGTGTTGGAATCCTACAGCAGGCGTGACTAAGAACTCACCACTGTCCACTCAGAGTCAGTAGTTCTGCACTATTGTCTATCCTAAGCACAGGAAGACAGAGTGGCTGCTGCAGGCACTGGATGTGGGGAATGCTAAGCACTAAATAGTGCCTCCTACATGTATCCTTCCTTCCCAGCGATGAGTCACTTCGCTACTGCAGAAGTGTTCAAGTTTCCTTAGGTTTCATTCAACGTGGGTCCCATAGCTTCTTGTCTTCAGTCTTACATGAAGTTGGAAGATTTTTCCCTCTGACTGGGGCAACGTTACCAGGCCTTTGTGTTCAAGTTGTTCCTGTGCCTTTATCTCTCTTCTTGTCATATAACGTCCGTACCCCCCCCCCCCCAAAAAAAAAAAAAACTGTCTTGCCTACTTGCAACTCCGCCCTGCCTGGAGTTCTGAGCTGCTGTTATTGCCCACAATATTCACGTGACCCTTCAGGGGAGCTGAGGTGCTGATTTATTTGCTTGGATAAAGGATAAATGTAGCCTTTTAAGATAAACCTCTTCCATACATTTTATTCTAAGTTGTGTGTGTTTTTAATTAAACATTATTTAATAATAGCATGAAGAACAACTGCTAGTCAATAAGCTTGTATAGTGATAGGCTTTGTTTTCATCTAACCAATACACAGAGCCAGAGAATAGGTCCAATTGTACTTTCCTTTTGTTTTAATCATGATTGCACGTTGGAAACTATTGTATAGGTTCTCCGCACTTTTTCCCTGTTGGAGTACTAAATAAAATGTATGCTAAAGAAAGCACAATTTGGGGTTAGAGACGTGCTCCTCCCGTACAAATCCATGTCAAAGGAGAATTATAAAGAATTGATTGCTTGACCCATTAAAGTTCAGTTCTGTAACATGGTTATTACATCTTACATCTGAATTGATGCTTTTGAATAAAGATTGCCCTGTAGATAGTGGATTGATTCCATTTTCATTCTCAGTTTGCAGCATTTCGGTATATATTTTTACTGTGCAATATGATGTGTGCTGATGATATCAGGAATAATTAAGGGCCATATAACACAAGAGTGTCATTGCCTGGGGATTCAAATAGTACCATAATTTATGAGAAGAAGAGCTGGCCACAGATGATCCAAAATAGCTTATTAGTTACATATACAGTGACATAAACATACATAGAGCTTTGCAAAAGTCAAACTCGCCGCTCCTGTTCAGAGGCGTGAACAGATACAGCCCTTTCCTTGTGCTGGAATTATTTTCGAAGTTAGAACAGTGGTTTTAAATGTTTGCTGCTTATATTTCATGTTCCAGCAAAGATATTTTATAGGAATCCATTGGAATCCATCAACTACTTGTCCCCATCAGTTTTAATGCTTAACTACTCTACTGGAATACCCTGAAAACTCCCCTAGAGTACCAAGTCACATTAGTGGTAGTTATATTCTGTAATTTCAATTGGATAAGTTCTTCACTTCTTGTCCTAACTGTTTCCTAATGTTGCTGTTAAAGAATAAGAAGTTGCTGTGTTCTACCCAAGGAGTGGCTTCCATGTGTAGGTTGTATATGAGTTTAAGCTTGTAGAGTACTTTGTGCTCCTTCCTTCTAGTGAGGGAGGGAAGTGAATATTTTTCACTTTCTTCCTGATGTGGAAGGGGAGTTAAGTTCTCTTTTATCCCTTGTATTCTTAGATTTTTGCAGAAGGAAATTTTCCAAAGGGTGTGAGAATGGGTGGGTGAAATTCTGTGGCCTGCGTTGTGCAGGAGGTCAGACTAGATGATCATAATGGTCCCTTCTGACCTTAGTATCTATGAATTTGGCCTGTCCTGCTTATTGGCATGGTTGTAATGTTCTAGATGGGTGGGATCCCACCCTGATTGTGCCTAGGCTGGGCAGAATTTCATATGTTGTTTTTTTTAAATAATTTCAACAGCTGATATCAATGTTTATTTTTAAGTGTAATTTAAAATTTTTGCAGTTGCATAAAACGATGAGCTTTAAGCATTTTTTAAAAGTTGTATCAGAATTTTCACAATTACAGGAAATTATGTAGGGGTCAGATGATGTCTTAATGAGCGTACACATTAAGATTCAAAAAGTTAAAGCATTATAAACTGTTAAAAGTCAAATTGTCAACATCACATGCCAAAATATTTCAAGTAAATATTCTTAAAACAAACTAAGTTCTCAAGCAGCGTTTTCTTACTTTGCCTATTTGTAAACTTCAGTTATCATAGGAAATATTTTTTGTTGGTTTGTGATTTATGGTGAAACAGACATTTGCTGACACTTTTTCCCATAAAAATCGCATCTTTTCAAATGGATTTTTCAATATTACTTTGCTAGATGTGGAACTGAGTTGAAATCTTGGATTGTCATTGTGGGTTTCTCTTATTGCCTTACAGGGCTGCAGCATGAAGGCATATTCAGAGTGTCTGGATCGCAGGTTGAGGTGAATGATATCAAAAATGCATTTGAGAGAGGTAAGGAGGGTGTGTTCTGTATCATACAATCACCACAGGTGTTACCATTCTAAAATACCTTTAGTGCTTTGGACACAACTGATTGTGCCCTAGGTAGTATGGTGGTGGTGGTGGTGGTTTTTTTTTTTTTTTTTTAGTTCTACATTTCATAAATGACTCCAGGCAGAGAAATTTTTTTTCAGTGCTCACTAAGCTTGAACATATAAAGTCACTTGATATGTTATGCTTCATGTCTTGCAACATCACCATATAATAATCACTCAGAATTTTGGCACCTGTCGTGTCGGATTGTTTAATGACTGCACACATCTCCGGAGGTGCAGAGCATTTCCTTCTTGGGTTTAACTACCTAGTCTGTTTTCCTCCACCTTGTGAATAGACTCTATTCCATGCCTGGGGTGGGATCTCTTGCCCCTGACATTTCTTGTAAAGCAATATGACTACATTTAGTCTAATCACCACCAAGTAAGAGTCCATTTCAACTCAGGCTCATTTCACTCTTATTTGGAGCGCTTTTGTTGGGTTTTTAGCTTGCATATACGATCGGCCTTATGCACAAGCAACTCCTTGGGGGTCCTCTGACACAGCAAGTCACATCTGACCCGGTCTCCCTGCCACAGTGGGATCAGAGAGAAAGTTAGCTTTCAGGTCAGTCCTCACAATTTGTGGCCCCCTTCTTGCTTGGGACTCTGAAAAATCACAAGGCTGGTCCTGCTTCCTCATACATTTCATATTACAATTCATGTGTTGCTTGCAAGTTTTCATGTTCACATGTCTCCATATCCCAGATACGGGAGCACAGCAAATTGCTATCAGTGAGAGGAGAGAGATCTTCTGCCTAACCATGAGGTTGTTGAGACTACAATGCATTTGTCTTTTATCTGAGAATGAAATACCTTGGAGAACAAAGGAAATGCATGTGTGGTGGGGGTGAGGGCTTACAACACCAGACTGAAAGACCACCTTTCTTAAAGGACAGATGCCAGGCATTTCAGGGGAAACAGCCAGTTATTCCAGTATCACTGTCCCAAAATAAATGACACTACTTATTTTAGCTTCATTTTGCTTGTCTCTCTAAAGAGGATGATATACAGAACTGACTAAGTTAACAATAATGTCTGTGCAGTTTATTACTTCATCCAGAACCCTTGGTAGCAGTTAATATCAAAGATAATGCTCTGGTTCATAGTGGGCCATTTATTATCCTGTGTGGTTATTAAAGTAATAGGCAAGCTTTGGTAATTTCAGTCACATAATGGATATATATAGCTTCGATTTGAGGTTTGCCCAATCATAAAATCTAATTATATTAGATGGGGAGTTTTCCATAGGGAACAGCTCCGTCAGTGTGTGTCTTCTTTTTTGTAACAGACGAACTACAGTATAGATAGTCACAAATTAACTGCACCAGAAACTTTATTTTCTTAGCAATCCAGCACAACATGTCTCCTTCTAAGACTTGTAAAGGTAGTGATTGGCACAAGCATTGGCCTGCTGTGCAGGCCCCAAAACAACCCCACAGGGAATCACAGAGCTGCTTAGGAGTTTGTGGCCATGTGCTTCCTATCTTCTATAACCCTGTTAAGCAAATGCTGGGTCTGTTCCCTCCAACCAAAAACACCTGGACTGAAGAGCCTCCCAAAGTTACCACAGCTCCAGGAGTAATTCCACCCCCAATGTGGTCGTAGGTCAGGGACTCTTCCTCCATGTGTTGGGCTCAGATGAGAAAGTCCAACCCCTTTATTTGCCTGACTGGGGGCATGCAGCCACCTCTAGCCACAGAGGATGGCTGCCAAGGACCTTTCTTGATTGCTGTTCTCAGTGGACAGCTTCCCAATCACCCATTACCTGCTTAGTGTTTGGGGGAATAGGGAGTAACCTTTGGATTAAATGGATCCTTCTTTCTGGCTGAGACATGTCCTTCTAGCAGAGCAGCCAGAACCTCTGTCTACCAAAGTTCTTATTCTTCCTCCGTACCTCCTTTTTTTTTATTATTATTATTGTTTGTTTGTTGTAACTAGGGGAGGATCCATTGGCTGGAGACCAAAACGACCATGATATGGACTCAATAGCGGGAGTTCTGAAACTCTATTTCCGAGGGCTGGAGCACCCTCTGTTCCCAAAGGAAATCTTTCATGATCTGATTGCCTGTGTCAGTAAGTAGATGAACGAATTATGTTTTACATTTAAATAAAAGACCTGCAAAAAAAAATGCAGATGACCCTTTACCAACCCCCTGCCCCCGTCTCTCCATCTTCTGCTCCCCATTCTCCCCCCCCCCCCCAATCAAATTTATGGTAATAAGAGCAAACTTTTATTGCACCAAAAATGTTGATTTTATTTTCCATCATAGCCTGGAGAACGTTTTTTGAGCATCCCATCTTCATCCCTTCCCAAAATATTTCTCCTAATCCCTTTTAGGCTCTGTGCTCCAGCCACCATCCAGGGAGGACGGCTCAACTCCCTCTTTGCAGGACTCCTTAATCTCATAGCAGAGCCTGTTTAGGAAAGTGAAGCAGAGAACAGAATGAAGTGGATCCCTCAGGATCTGCACCAGAGCAGCACGCTTCTGAGATGGTGGGCACAGCACCTTCAGAGCCAAAGCTTCATAAGTAGTTTTTTAAAAATAATAGTTTGTACAAAATGCTTCTTTAAAGGTCTCAACTCAGAATGTGCGTGCAGCTGCCATCTTGGAAGCCCACAGTTCGAGGAGAGATTTCCTGCTAGCCCCAGTGTTGATGCTCTGTATGTACATGCAGCACATCTGTCTGGCGCATGCCATGTATTTCCAGAAGGGAAGCAGCTGTGTGTTTTAACCAATCTGAATAACCCTTCTGAACCACAAGGAAGATTCCTTATGGAGTCTCACTACCGAATGTATAATGTGAGAGCGATCACAGTCCTGGTATAAACAGCTTGGATTATTTCAAAGCTTTTTCTTTTTTGTTGGAAACCAAGTTGAAATGGTCCCATTATTGCCGAATCATTCAGCAGGAAAGAATGAATCTATTGTCCAGGCAGTGGAATATCCATCAGCGGCAGCCTTTGAACTGGAGCAAAGATAACTGCTTCCGAAACAACTCATGGTTTTCTTCTCACAGTAAATGACTTTACAAAGCTTAATTCATATCAGATGAAAAGAAATCTGCTCCCAAATAACTTCATCCTTCCAGGGCTGAGGATTTATGCTGCCCACTTTTTTTCTGTCGTCTGCTGCACGCAGAGCTTTTAGCTCACCCTTCAGCTATGCTAATCTATTTTCTGAGTCAGACCAAACACTTTTTGTTCAACACCCACCTTTTGTAGCTAATTGGGATGAGCTATTGTGTTGGATCTAGTGAAACAGACATCACTCAGTGCACCCACACTCAGGGAACCGGCAGATAGATTACATGTACCATGTATCTTTGCAATAAAGGGCTTTGCAGAACAGGTTATGCATACATTACATCCTCCTTTAAGGCATTTCTGGAGAACATATCATACACGTTACAGGAAGCAGATAGTCCCTTTCTTCCCCAAGATTCTATGCTACTGTGTCTTGGCTCCTATCTTTAATAATTTACACCCTAGTGTAGGGAACCTCCTCGTGTGCTGCAAACGTTTAGATTCAGTGACTTCAGGTATGGCCATGGTGATATAATAACTCTGCATGGTGCTCTTTCCTCCTTTCAGCAATGGATAACTTACAAGAACGAGCAGTACACATCCGGAAGGTCCTTCTGAGCTTGCCAAAAACCACTCTGATTGTAATGAGATATCTCTTTGCATTCCTCAGTCAGTGAGTATCCCTGAAAGCACCAGAGCTCTGCAGTCGATGCTGGGGTTGGTATAAATGTATTGCATGAGAGGACTGGAGCTTTGACATTCTGCAGTTTCTAATCCAGAGCAGCAGTTTAGGATACAAGTGGCAGTCTCTTTGCCGGTAGCAGTTTGTTGCCTCTCAGCATGCTTACTTATCTATTGTATCTATTGTGCTGGGCCTGTCAGCATTGCAAATGGTGACTAGAAAAAATTTCAGCAACCTCAACAGAGTTCTTGAAATGAAAATTCATATTACTGGAGTTAGCCTGGTAAGCTAGTGGAAGGGCAACATGAAGGAACAGGGTCTGGGTCCCAGGCTAGCAAGAACTGGAACTGCTGCAGACTCTGTCCTTGTTGGGGTAGGTGGGCTCAGAATGCATAAGATCCTTACTCCCCATCTGGTGGCAGAGGGAACCCAGCCTTATTCTCCTTGCATGCTTGGGCCTCTTGAGGATGCTAAGGGGAGGAAATGCTGCATCCAGACACGTACTTGACCCCTGCATATATACTATATGGAAGCTGATAACGTCAAATGGGTGGTCCAGTGCTATTGTCCTTCATCATGTTCACATTGGGGCAAGTACAAAAAAGAGAGTCTGAATTTGGGAGGAGATGTTTAAATTCTCTGTGGTATATACACAGTATTCGGGCCTGAATCAAAATCCGTACACTCCTAAACTTTGGCAGAGACTGAATCTGAACTTCACATCCGACACCTTTATAACAGACTGAACAAAAATTCTGGATCAGAACATCCCCAGAAGTTTTTTGGATCTGGTTCTAAATTTTGCAGCCTCCCTCCAGAAATCCCCAAAGTTTCCTGAAACGTTATACGAAAACCAGGCACTGTCCCAGTGATGGTATGTTGGCATTGTTCTGTAGATTCCTGTCTGGTGGACCAATCGCATCAGGGCAGTGACAGTACAAGACGAGTCAACCTTCCATACTTCAGAGCTGAATTCTGAGGCACAGCCCTGCAGAGCTCAGTCATCTTAATCTCATCATTTTGGCAGCCTGGAGAATGGATGTCTCATCCTTTTCCTCATGATGGGTTTAACGCCTTGTACTGCAATTTGAGGTTTCAGCTATAAATAACTTACAGAGGGATATGGAACCTCTTGCCCTTTCTCTCATTTGTCTCCCACAGGGCATTAAAACTAGCTAGACAAAGCAGCCCTTTCTGCCCTCACTGTGACTCCAGTAAAATGGAGAAAAATTCGGCTTCTGGAATGGATTCATGCTCCCATTGGAGAAATAGTGTGTGTTTAGTTTGTATGGAACTTGGGAAATATATTTTCTACAACTGCTTTGAGAAATCTTATTGATTTTAACTAATAAGTATGTTGTGGCCATTGAACGACCAGTCTTACACAACAGTGCAACAGACATTATTCATGAAATAAAGCATAGCCCTAAAACTCAGAGGACCAAACTCTGTTTAGACATGCATATGCAACTCCCACTGACTTCTGGAGCTGAAATAAAAATCACCGTAGCTTGTTGAATTGTGTTGGCTCCTAATTGGATTAGCAGCACTTCCAAAACTAACGTGAAAAGCAAAGGACTCTAAATAAAACCCAAGGCTGACTTCATAGCAAAACTGAAAGTGATGTAAATGCAACCTCAGCCTGCAGACATACTCCCTAAAGTTGTGAAATCCTCAGTACTACAAACTAAATAGGCCCAGGCCTGGTCATACTTGGATGGGAGACATTCTAGAGTAACCCAATATGCAGCAGGAGATGGAAGTGTTGTTTTAGTAGATTACACTCTTCCTGCTAAGTATTGAAGGGCTGCCCCAGATTGATGGTAAAGTCATCGTATTTTCTAGGGAAACTGTTTCCACTTGCGATAATTACGGAGCCCATTTCACTTGACATAAGCTTAGTGGAATGTTTGCTCACCTTGCATCCCATCTAACTATCATGGCTAAATATGTATTTTCATTGAGATGGTATTTTTCTTCCTGTCCTAAATGCTGTGCGCTCTTATAAACAGCTTTGGGCAATAAGATTTCTCAGAGCAGTTGTGCTGATGTGTTCCGTCTCAGAGGTGGCTGCATTTCTATGGGGAGGTGAAGTGATTCCTGCATGTGTAAATTTGCAAAGCACTTCAGACTTCTTCTGGATGCAAGCAGGTTATTAAAATAAGATAGTATTATTTTGGTTTTACTGCTAATGTGACAATCTACATTAAATAATTCAGAGACTTGAGTCCTGTTACCTGTGTTTGAGGCACTAGTACATCAGCTGCTCTTGAGAGATGCCCAGTCTCTTATGTAAAACTGGGTAGTGAGTTGAAAGACCCTTATTAAACTGTTCCAGGGCATTTGTTGAATCCAATCCTATATATTGCAGAATTTGTTATTGCACTGCGGAAAACCAAAAAACATTCACAAAATTACCACTGTCTTTTCCTCCATCCAAGCTATGGCATGGGAAAGGGATACTTTGCAGTGCAAGAGGAGAAACTTTCCACAATAGTGCTGTGAAATTCTTCTACGCCTTGGGATGCTCATTCCACAGATGTCACTTCTGGAGTCATTGAAGTGAATGTTCCCTTCCAGCCTTAATAGCTTTTAATTATTTTAAGACGTGAACTAGAAAATAGGGTCTTTCAAGGGGCTTGTTTTGGAATTTAGCTCTGTGTTTGGTGCTTAACCATGAACTGGTGCCTTGAAAGGGTTAAATTACAGGTTTGGGGTTAACATTTATTCAGGTTCAGGAAGTGTTCCTGTGCAGACTCAGTGTTCCGGCTGCACTTGGCAAATCCTACAGATCGGCTCCAGGAAAAGCAGCTAACAAGGAACATCTTGGTCTTTGGGAGGGGGTTTGGTTTGGAGAATACACTACCGAACTCACGCTACCAAGCACAGAGTCCGGCAGAGGAGATCAGGTTTTGCTCTGGAACTGGATGCAGGGCTGTAGTGAGATTATAAACAGCAGTCATAAAGCAGGATATGCTTCTGCTTGCGAAGTCAGCTCCCCAAAGCCTTTCAAAGCAACACAGTCCCCAAACCTTTACATCCCTTGCAGGTTTTTAGCTCCAACTGGCCTTGCTTTTCTACTTCAAAGGGCTTCAGTTGAGCGTTGGCTTATTATTGTGCTATTGGGAAAGAACTCGGTTTCAAGGAGGGTGCAAATGGAAAGAAGCAGAAGGGCTCCTTGGTGGCCAGCTCCCTTGCTGTGATGTGTGGAGCAGCAGTGGCTCAATCGGGCCTGCCTTGGCCTCCTGACTGGATGTAAGGTGTTAACACAGCAGCTGCTATGGGAGCGGGGTGCAGAGAGTCGACCGCATGTAAATAAATCCCTGGCATGATATTCAATCTGCGTGAAGAATATAGCTATTGAAAAGAGGAACAGTCTGACATTTCCTTTCTTTCCCAATACTGCGTGTGCTGATTGAGGGGGATGTTAGGGAAATGGAAAAATGCCTTCGCAATTGAATAAAGAAATCAGCAAGCAGCAGAGTTTTCTCTGTTTTTTCAGTACAGATTTCAGCTAGGAATCTGTCTTCATGCTAGCCCTGTCAGATCAGGTTGTCAGATCCGCGGAGGTGCATCTAGAGGAGTTCCTCCCTCCCCAGTAAATGACATCAGCCTTATTTTTCTTTTATTGACCCAAAACGTTCTATTCCCAGCAGAAGGGGCTTAAAGAGCAGAGCACCCAAAGCTAGCCCCCTTGATTTAGATGTTGGTTCCCTAGCAGGAGGTGTCGGTATTGTTGGCTCATACTAATCCTCTTCTCCCTGTCTTTTGCAGTTTATCTCAATTCAGTGAAGAGAACATGATGGATCCCTACAACTTGGCCATCTGCTTTGGGCCCACACTGATGTCTGTGCCTGAAGGCCACGATCAGGTCTCCTGCCAGGCTCATGTCAATGAGCTGATCAAAACCATCATCATCCAACACGAGAACATCTTCCCAGGACTGAGAGAACTGGAAGGCCCAGTCTACAGCAGGGGTGGAAGCACTGAGGATTACTGGTACAGTAGGAGCCATTAGGGAGCAGAGGAGGGGGGCCAGCACTTAGTTATGTTCTCATTAACTAATTGTGTGTTGTAGTCATACACACTACATTTTGTTGAGTTCCAGGGTCCAACACTAGTCCCAGAACTTAAAGGAGTTCAAAAAAAAAAAGGGGGGTGGTGGAAAGAACAAGATGGCTCTTGTCCTGTCAGGGAGCCAGCGACTGACATGAAATAGGCCCTGTAGGAAATAGCCAGTGAACCAAATGTCAAACCTGTGCTTCATTCTGTTGAAGGAGAATAAATGACCACAGTTAGTCTTGTAGCTGTGATGATCATACTCCCTTGGAGGAGGACACACAGCCACTATTTTGATGGTGTTTGTCCCTTATATTGTTCTTTCTTTCCTCATTTTTCTGCCTGTTCTAAGTGACAGTGCTTGAGGTACAGGGTTGATTGCAGTTGAACCTAGAAAGCTGTAACATGGGCTAGTTTTCAGGACAGTACCGATCGGGGGAGAGGGGGGGTGAAATAGAAAATCACCATTTCCATCCAACCAAAACCCCAGGAGGCCTGGCCCTGCATTCTGTTAGAAGGCAGCATCTGGAAACAATTGAGCCAGAGCGGCTCCTGTCATCTGGGGTGGAAGGTTGTGGAGGGAGGGGGAAGGGAGGTGTTTGCTTTCCTAGTGGTTGAATTGATCTTGCCCACCTCCTGCTGACAGGAAGAATGTTTAACTGTCTCGCTGCCCTTGCCCCAGGAAGGCAAATGATTTTCTTGTATTGATATTAAAAAAAGAAGCAAGTCACTCTATTGGCAGAGCTTGTTGACTTTTTTTTATACCGTATTACAGGATAGGATAACTCATCAACCATCTGACCACCAGATATGAGATGTGTGGAGAGGCTGTTTTTAACAAAGGGCTATTGCAATGGCATTTTGATTGATTTACTCTTCATGGCTTGCATTGGTTTTACTGGCTGGCTGAGCTGTATGGACTGACTTTTAAATCGTTTCAGAGACCTGTATTTTCATCATGTGTGAGGTTTCCCCTAGGTGGATGGGAGCTGTCATAAGGAATGGAAAAAGTTAAATGCTTAGCACGTGATTATTATCACAATTAATGTATTGTATGTGGTGTTTATTGTGTTAAAGTGTACATGGAACTTGACAGGGATGTGTAGGGGGCAATCCCTACTGCAAATACAGTACATGGTGAAGGGGTTTTGTAACTTGTGTTACTCTAGTATCTGGCTCCCAAGTGCTCTTTTCACTTAGAACTTGCTTTGGAAAACGTGAGGGTGCCTGGCTTCAGACATGCCATTGGATCCACAGCTGAGAAAGTGACCATGCAAAATCATGTCCTCCTATGCTGACAGTCACTGCATTTTGGGGGCGGGAAGGCAGAGTCTCATCTGCCTTAAAAAAAATACATAAAAATGTCCTTCAGGTTCCCATCACTTAAGTTGATATACTTTGTTTGTCTCTATTTTATTTCTAACTGTCTCCATCCCCGCATCCTCCCCCCCCCCCATTTCCTACTTACGGGGGAATCCAGGGAGAGGTGGAGTTCAGCGTGATTTAAAATTCTTGAAAAAATTAATCAGAGAATCATCTGGTTACCATTCAAGCCTTGTCTTAGCTGTGGTATTAAGTGGTTGTTAGTTATTGCCTACAGGGCTTTCTGCTGTAGAGCTTGTACATGGCAAATTGGATCCCCTCTTGGCTGAGCTTGTTCATCAAACAAAGGGAGTTGAGTGCATTTGCACCTGAACGCTGCCTCTTCCCCAGCCTCAACGTCCACTGCCTTCTCTTGTCCTCACCAAGTAACGTACAAATGATGATGCTCCAGTGCAGAGGCCTCCCGTGGCTAGGAGCCATCCTTGATGTGCGCCGTGCACATTCCTTTCCATGCTCTTGCTTTGCGGCCGTCACTTTCAGTCGGCAGCTGCTGGGAAGGATTGAAATGACTTGCGCTGGGAGCCGAGAGGGCGGGACACAATGTTGGGTTTGCAGTTGAGATTTAGGTCCTTGATATGGGCACCTTTAAAAAAACCTATCACATGTCTGTGTGTCTGAGCAGATTGACCCCACATGAGAACAACCTCGTAATATACAGAATTAATTGGCGGCGGGGGGGTGTCAGAGTCAAGGAACCTTATATGAGAACATTAGAATCGATGAGGAGAACAGTTTATAAAGATGCTCAACTTGACTTGCATTCCTCTGGCAATATATATTGCCAACACTCCCTCAGTATTCACATAGCACTCCAGCAGCATAGCAGTCCTCCTTACAGCATCCAAGCACCCATGTGATCGTTGGAGAGAAAGGATCTCTTTACAGCAGGGGCAGGGGTTTTTTGGGTTGGAAGTGTCCTATGACGGGGGAGGGAAGAAATGTGATCCTGCTTCTCTTTTCACAGTGTTTAGATCATTAGAGCTATTTGTATGCTACATTACTTCACAATCTGGGTGAAACTTCAGCCTGTAATACTATAGCCCTCCTGGGGCTTTCTGTTGGCTTTAGATTCTTTTATTAAACTTTGCAGAGCCTTTATCCTGCCTAGTAAAGGATGGGCAAGTTAACGAGTGCCTCGTGAGGTATGGTCTTTGAAGAGGGCTAGGAAGCAGAGTGATTGTTGTGTGTATTGAGTGTAATGAGACCCTGGGATTGTTCAGGCTCCTCTTTTTTTCTTTTTTCTTTTTTTTCTTTTTTTCTTTTCCTTTTCCTTTTTTTTTTTTAAACGGGGAGATAGATCTCGCCAACAGATTCTTAAAAGGAGAATATGAGGCGTCAGCGAACTCCTACTCTAACTTTTTCAGGGCCAAAAAGACGGATCAAGTTCTGACCGTCTGAAGAGATGTAAAAACTGCTTTTGAGATGATTTAAGGTCTGCTCAGTCTGGCTTATGGAGGCCATAAACCTGTCTACAAAGGGTCTCCAGTTCTTGCTTCATTTCAGCTTGAGCAAGCTAAGGCTCTAGACCAGTGTTTCCCAAACTTGGGACACCGCTTGTGCAGGGAAAGCCCCTGGCGGGCCGGGCCGGTTTGTTTACCTGCCGCGTCCACAGGTTCTGCTGATTGCAGCTCCCACTGGCCGTGGTTCGCTGCTCCAGGCCAATGGGGGCTGCAGGAAGTGGCGTGGGCCGAGGGATGTGCTGGCCGCCACAGGTAAACAAACTGGCCCAGCCCGCCAGGGGCTTTCCCTGAACAAGCAGAGGCCCTAATTTGGGAAACACTGCTCTAGAGTTAGCAGGTTTTCCCTTCAACAGTACATGCCAGTATAGGGGAGGGGAGAGTGTTCCTCATGTGGAATTGTTAGTGGTATACTAACAGAGCAAAGAAAGAAAGTCATTGCTAACTGGCAGTTCAGCTCGGCAGGGTCATTTGGGCAAGTGTGTGAATTCTCTCTCCTCTCCCCTTTGTTTTCCACTTCTTACATGTGTGATCTTTGCCAAGCTCTGTCTCATTTCATATACTAGATAGTGGTGCTTAGGCATCTGTAAATAGACTTATGCCAGTTAATCTGATATGGGAGTCAGTCATTTGGTGAAATTAAGACAAGTACATTTTAAATTGATCAGAAGAAAAAAATCTGAAGCATCCTATTAAATTGTGGAATAATCTCCTCTAGGGCAAATAAGATGTTCCGTAACTTGGGTAACTAATGAGAGCAACGGATAATATCGTGTAGAGAATAATCCTCTACTGGCAAAGATGATGAACTAGCCTTTTATTATGCCTTTTCCATCTGTAACATCTAAAATCTTCTGAGGGCCCTGTTATGAGATCTAAACTCGGGTTTCTCTGGTGTACATGAACTGAAAAAGCTACTCCAGGTGCTCATGGAAGTAGAGAGTCAGCTTGATTTTTCAACAACCTAGTTTTCAATGCATGTAAGTGCGTCCACTTCTAAAGAGTGCCTGGCACAATGGAATCCAGGTTTGGTACCACTGCGTGAAGCTCCTAGTATTCATAGACACAGAAATGTAAGTCTGGAAGGGACCTTGCAAAGTCATCAAGTCCAGCCCCCTGCACTGAGGCAGGACCAAAGACACCTAGGTCATCCTTGAAAGATGGTTTTTAAGAACACGTTCAACCTGTTCTTAAAAACCTCCAATGATGGGGATTCTACAATCTCCCTTGGAAGCCTGTTCTAGAGCTTAACTACTCTGTTCAGTGTGACTGTTTCTGTAGATAGTAAAATTACTTTCCTCAAGTGTAATGCATTGAATGTGTTTCCTCCCACTGTAGTGAAAGTCCTCATGGAGAAACGGCCTCAACAGAAGATTCAGTTCAGGATATAGCAGCTGAGCATCATACCAGCGATGATGGTACGTGATGCATGTTAGCTGTCCAGGGGTTTGGGGGTTTTTTTGTTTGGGAGTGGGAATGCTGTCTTCAGTTTAAATTCAAAGTGCTGATAATCTGTTGAGGAATTGAATCAGAAAAGCTGTTTGCAACATCCACCAAAAAATTGGAAGGCATGCTCTCATCAGGAACCTTTCAAAACTACTTTAAAAAAACCTGTTTTCCAAAGGTGCCTTCCCGCAGCAGCAAGCATAGACAGACTTCTGTCTTCCAAAATGCTCTGCACAGGCTTTTCTGCTCTCCTGTTGCTGAAATGGGTCTTTGAGCTGGAAAGCATGAGCTAAGCAGAAAGCCAAACAGTCGACATGTCCGTGCCTGCTCTCCCACTCCCCTCTCCATGTGCTGTCTGCCAAGCTTCTTCCCTTTCAGTGGCCTTGGCAGGCAGCCGCATGTTCGTAAGTTCCAATTGCTTTTTTAAAAACAAGCAAGAAAAAACCTCTCCTACGTTCTCCCTGCAAGCCAGTCTCAGGGACAGGGAATCCCTGCTGATTCTTGGTTTCTGTAGGGGATCTCCTCCACTGCCCTTCTCTTGGCCTGAGTAACTATGAGGGGATCCGAGCCTCACACCACTAAGTAGCCTCTGCTTGACCTTTCCAGCCATCTCCTGATGCTCCCCAACCTTGTGCAGAGTCCCGGGAGGAAGAGCCAGTACAGCCCCAAACTCATCGATTCCAGTCTCTCACCGCTGTTGGCGAAAATGCTCTCTTTTAGGGCTTGGGGAAAACCATGCACATGAACTCCTTGTATGTAGTCAGTACCAGTGCATAACAAAGTGTAACTGCCAGCCCGAAGCAGCAAAACTGACTCAGAATGGTGATCAATGCCCAAAGTCAACTGACCAAATAGAAACAGAAATGCATTGTGTTATAATGCCTGCCAGTTGTTATTGTCCTAGAGAAGTGCTTGTGACTAGAGGAGCTGCACCATCTTCAGATGAAAATGTGATTTTTTTTTTCAATTTGATTGCATGTCGTCTTGAGTTGTTCTTTAGCAGCCTACTCAGAAGCATTGGCTCCTTCTCCTGCGCTCCCCCTGCTGTCTCTGCACCAGTGGTTAACTGGCTAACCTATCCCATAGCTTGGACACTTCCATATTGGCTTACTGTTGCTGGCACACTAACAAGGAAGTAAAGACTGATGTGCCATGTTGTCTGCCATCTCTGTTAGAAATGTGGCAGTCAAGGAGGAAAACTAGTTCTTCAACAGGGAAAAAACACAGTAGAGATTTTTAATCCATCTTGTTGGGGGTATTACAGAGAATATGGGTGTAAAATGATGTGCCTCTCGTGTCCCCTTTAAATATCTTGTTCCTCTGGAAAGTCATAATCCCTTTGGAAAGCTTGGGAAAGCCTTTCCCTTTGTTCACCTACCCAGTAAGGAATGACATCACTCGAATGAAAGGCAGACTCTGAGGCCTGTTTACCCAGGACTCATTCTATTTGCGTACGCTCTGATAGGTGAATGTTCTTGGCTGGTTTTTGAATGCTATTGTTGAATGGTTTGTGTAGCAAAAGGGCAAGGTGATTTGAGATGGGTTGTGGGCTAGAGCTGGGCTCCATCCCAAAGCCACTGGGGCTTGGTCTTGAGAAGCATCATGCAAGGTGAGATCAGTGTTGACGTGGAACAGCTTCCCACAACCTGTATCGAGTATATGGAGTTTGGCGCCTGGAAGGGAGGAGAACTGTGCCTTTGTCACTGCTGAGGGGTCAGGAGGGTTTTGTTAGCTGGGAGGGAAATAAAGGTGCCTTTTGGTAGCAGCGGGGAGGTGAGTTAAACCCCCAAGATAGGCTCTTGAGAGGTGTCTTGGCAAGCCAGCAAGCAGAGGGTGGCCAGAGATGCACCAGGTGAGGGGTGCTGGCAGAGCAGGATCTCTGTGTAGCCACCTGCATGGGCCTGCTCTGCTTCGCACAAAATAGTGCCTTCAGGGTTAATACCTGAGACAAGACAAGCGAAGGTTAGTGGGGCTCAGACCCTCTCTGAATTTGGCCATCAGTCTCTGAGAGAAGAGATTGAAGAGCCACTTGATTTGGATGAAAGAGCTCAGCTTCTTGGCTCTGGGAGTGGTGCTGAGAAGCAATCCCAACCAAGGGGGCTGTCATCTGAGGCATGCTTAGTAGTGTAGGCTGGGTTTGCAAACTAAGTCCTTTCACGCTTCGGTTGGTGGTTGAGTCAGTTTCTGGATGTGAGGTGACGAAGTTTATCCATCACTCATTCAACTAGCCACTCGCAACACACAACCACCTAGCTGGCTTCAGCATGCTACTCGTACCATGGGGGTCTGGTCTGTTTAGTAGATGCCTAGTGAAAAACATGTGAGCCTGGAAAATACTTCACCACTGGTCTCTAAGGTCAGAAGCAGGATCATAGTGCAGAGAGTTGGAGGGAATCAGCATCTAAGAACAAGGCTGTGGTTTCTGGAGCTGCCATTCTGTTATCGTTCATTGCGATGGAAGAGTGATCAGACACTTGGTGGCTGGGACTGGCACATGCAGGTCATTGATACGGTGAGGGTGCAAGTGCATTTCCATGTTCACAAAGTCATGAATTGGTGGAGAGACAGTGAACTGCTGCTCTCTGGCACAGACTTTGAGACTAGGAGTGGTAGTTGTGTTTGGCTTAGTCATTTGGTCTTTATTCCCAGTTCTTTCCTTGGAGCTTGAGCCCAGTAGGGCAGCAGTTCTGGAAATCTGAGTCTAAAATCACTTGTCTGGCTACAATCCAGAGTCCTAAAAGGCAAATCGGAAATGTAAGAAATCAGAGTGCACTGCTCATTTGGAATAATAAACAATTGTTAACGAAACAAAGATGAAATTTTTACACACAAAATCTGGTCCCTTTGCTTGTAACAAAATGTAAAAAATATGAACCGTACGTTTTTAAATGGTATGAATGAACTGGTTCCAAGAACCAAATAAGCAAGAGGAAGGAAGGGGGCCAGAAGCAGATAACCACATGCTCAAGGGAATCTGGACTGGGGGAAAAAAAAGTTTTCCAAGCTGAAAACAAGTGAGCTATTTTTCACTGATGCAAACACCTTGCAGGCTGGTGTGGTCGGATGACTGGAACCCTTTGTGGCTGTCCGTAGACCTGTCTGAAGTGTATAATTTAGTAGAAGCGCTGCCGTCTGTTTTTGTATTCGGAAAATCCATTATTCAAGGCTAAATCCTGCAAATGTTGTGGCAGCTTGGTCTTAGCCCTCGGTCTGTCCATGCTCTGCAGCCACAGACACTAATCACAGTTCTAGCGTGGGTAATAATTTTGTTCTGCTGTTGACTGATCAGACAATGGTACTACAGCCCCTGTTCACCTTGCAGGATTTATGCTGCTCAGAGAATCATGTCCAGGCCACTGCTGACCCTGCTCAGGGAAGCCCTCGATGGCCTAATTCCTGTGCACATGCTTTCCCCAAGGAATAACTTAAAGGGCTTACTTCTTGAAATTTGTTTGGGGGGTTTTTTGGTCCTCTGGCTGGCCACTGCACTGCCAAAGGCAGCCATGAAGAAGACTCCCCTAATCTCAATGGCAGGCTAAAGACAAAATAATGGCACGTCTTTCCTTGGCTTGCGCCAGGAACAGGGTCTGTTGCTCTGGAAGGATCAGGAAAAGAGTTATGTGATCTCTGAAGTGTAGTGCTTTAAAAAGAAGCCAAAACTGCCATCATGAGGCAGCTGGCCCCCAGCTCCTTGAAAGATGCTTGTAAGTTGTAGATCATTAGGGAGCCAAGCTCCCTCTGTTACCTGATTCCAGCCTAGAGTTGTAATTTGTATCCTGGCTGCAAAAGAGAATTTGCCAAGGGCAGAACTGTAAATCTTAAAATGATCCAGACAATTTGAGTTGGATCAAGCTGACTTTCTGGACACCTATACTGTCCTCCCCTCCATAGTATAAGTGCCACAGGTTGCTATCTGGTCACTGTGTGTTATGAGACTGCCTATTTTAGATTGTAAGCTCCCCAAGCAAGCGCTGTCTTGTTCCATGTATTGTACAGCTCCGAGGGCCCTGGGTTGTGCTTGATAAACAATGTGCATGATGAATCCAGTGGTGTGTGAGGCTCTGGAGCGGAGTGCCTTTTTGTGAGCTCATTATAACATGGAGGCATTTAATATTTTTATTAGCTTTCATGACAGGCCAGCTGTTGCTCTGAACAGATCAGCCTCCCACAGTGCCAGGATCTGTAGTCTTCTGATCCCTGCAAGCCGCACAAGGCAGCAGAAATATTCTTCTGAGTAGAGGCCTTACTTCTGAAGCAGCTTGAATCCAGAAGTCTTTATTCCCTAAATGCTTATGAAAACTCCTGCTTGCCAGCACAGAAGGGTTCTTGAGCTGCCATTGGGGAAATTTATTCTAGATTGCTTTTGGCCCCAAGAGCTTCTTGTTTTTAGTGATCTTAGAATTGAGTTGTGGATTTTTCTTTTCTGGTCATGTTTTTCTTTGATGCAGTGAGACATTTCAGGGTAGAAAATGTGGATGTGATAAACTCAATCCAAGAACGCCTGACCGGTTGGCACTGTCCACTCTGGCGGTTGTATGTAGCGTATGTGTAGCTACATACCACGTGAAAGGCTCTGGTGGGGAGAGGCAGCCCGGAGAGGCAGCAGGGACAGTACACTGATTAAGAATAGGTTTCAGAGTAACAGCCGTGTTAGTCTGTATTCGCAAAAAGAAAGCTGTAGCTCACAAAAGCTCATGCTCAAATAAATTGGTTAGTCTCTAAGGTGCCACAAGTACTCCTTTTCTTTTTGATTAAGAATAGCCATGTAGATGGGGAAGGCACTGCTCAAGCATGCAGAGAGCCATGTAGGGGTACGTACGCTGAGATTCTGGGATGTCTGCTCTGAGCTTAAGCAGTGCCTTCCCATCTACGGTGCTATTTATATCCAGGCTAGGGAGGTGTGCGAGGTCTGTCTACACACCACTGTAGACGTAGCCTTAAAGAGATGGATGCCAAAATCTGAATGCTTGTGCCCTACCTTCTCTGTTGTTGTGAGGTGATGCTTTACCCCAGGTGACATGGTCATGTCCACTGTTGCCTCTAAGCTGTGCGCGTGTGCGCACACGCACACATCCTAAACCCTGCGCACACGGCAAAACACCCGCACACACACACATTTGCACAGAAGAACAAAAATTTGCACGAAAGAAATTTTTTGCGCACACAGCCTGTCAAAAATTAGAGGGAACATTGGTCATGTCCCATAATTGTTGCTCTGTAGCTGATGTCCATCACTGAAAGATTTTAGGGAGGGATTTGAACTCATGACTCTTTGTCCAACGCTGAGTGTTCATTAAATAGTCTTTTCCTTTCTCTCTCCTAGAGTGTGAGCCAATAGAAGCAATAGCAAAGTTTGACTACATTGGCCGAACTGCGCGAGAGCTGTCCTTTAAAAAAGGGGCTTCTCTCCTCCTGTATCAGCGAGCCTCAGATGATTGGTGGGAGGGACGGCACAATGGCATCGACGGCCTTATCCCTCATCAGTACATTGTTGTTCAAGACACGTATGTAGCCTTTTATTTTATTTAACATGAATTCTGTAATGCGGTATTACACCGCCGTGGGTTTGGCTCTGGTGTCTACAGTTTCAAGCTTAACAGAGTGAAAGTCATCTCTGCTACTTGTTTGTGAGTTAGTCTCTAGGAACACATAAAGACCAAGGGTAGTGACCACACAGACATTCACAAGTACAAGGTTTAGTCGATTTTACAAGTGTTATTAAAGTTACAATTAAAGTTATGATTACTCAAGCACGTAGAAATTCTATACAGACCTATGCACAAGTTACAAATATAGTCATACTCACATCTTTAACAACAGGGTTAGTGTCTGATGGGTCTCTCATGGCTTGATTATCAGTAGAGGGATGGCTCCTCCTGGAGTCTCCCCTAGGGAGCTCAATTTTCCCGTTCTGGGCACCACCTTTTTATAATGTGATTTTTGTCAATACCTACATTCTGTGCATGTCCATAAGAGTCAACCCTCTTTTCTATTATTGGTTTGTGTCCCATGGATACTTAAGGGACCCCAATTTTCTGTAGGCTGTGTAAGTTCCCTTTGTTCTCATTAGCATTGGCGCACAACCTGTATCCTGTGGTTAAGACACATGTTGGAGACAGGCCTTCACAGTATTTTTATTATCTAATATTAATCTTCTGGGTAATTTTACACCATATTACCACTTGGTACCTCTTTTCCGATAATCTTAGTGGATTGGATTATTTTCCGGTCGCTTATGTCATCATCTCTTGTCTCCAAGGCCTAAAATAGCTAAGCTAAAGTCTTGCAGGCCTCAGCCTACAGGTTCTTGCGTTTCAGCTTGTCATACTCATGTCTAATACTTGGTATACTTGGTTCCTCTAAACACTGATCAATCTTACACTTTTATAATCCTACAAATTAACTCTAACATACAGTGATATATGTAATATAACATACTGAGTGATCATAACATCACACAATAAAGGGATAATAAACTAAAATCATTGGCTACACTTACATTACCTCCACAGTGATCCAGGGTGGGTTGCTGAATGCCTGGAAGATTTGGGTACAGTTAAATTTTATTTGAGCAAGGAAAAAATTTTCAAACTCAGTGATCTACATTGTGATGCTCAGGCCTGCAGTGTATTGGGATTATGTAGTCCTGATCCCACAAGCTGCTCCATGCAGGAGCAATGCCATTGAAGTCACTGGGGCTCAATGTATGTGCTGGGTTCCACCTGCGCTGAGCTTGTAGGTTCAGCATCTTTGTCCTCTAAAAGTAGTAATTGCCTGCCTAAGGAATCCCAATGCACAGCTGGGCTCTCAAAGACAGGCACAAAAATAGACTTCATAATTTGAAACAAAACTTTTCCCTCACAATGTCGTGATGATAAAGAGGGGGTGGAGGGGGCACAATAGAACCTTCTGAAAACTGAAGGTTGTGTTTTTGTTTGTGGTTTTCTTCCCCTCCTCCTCCTCCTTAGTGAGGATGGTTCCTCTGAAAGATCCAGCCCCAAGTCTGAAATAGAAATCAATTCTGAGCCACCAGAAGAAAAAGTGACAGCCAGAGCCGGTGCCAATTGTCCAAGTGGGGGTCACGTCGCTGATATTTATCTTGCAAACATCAACAAGTAAGAGCAATCTTGCGTTTTTCTACTTGGTACAGAAATTTTGGTGCTGAGCATTGTAGGACATTTCTGTCTTGTGAGAGGCGTAGGAATAAGTGGTACTACTTCCTCTGTTTCCTCCTCCCTAGACCTATCCGTACCCCACCACTCACTTTCTAGCTCCCTCTTTCTCTAGCTTGGCCCACGGTCACCTATTCCCCCACCTCAATTCCACATCATCCCCTGCCCTAAAAAGATGAAAATCTGAGATCCAATAGTACGTACAAAAAATAGTTGTTTAAATGTTTGTGTATGTAGCAGAGCCACAAAGATGATATTCTTGCATTGCTGTTGATTATTTGTTTATGCTAGAGTATGAAGGTAGTAGAAAATAATATACTGAGAAGATCAGTAGGCACGCAGAGGGTAGACAGATAATGCATGGAGGAAATTAGGAAAAAGATAAACAGGCTGGAGAGCGCACATGAGATGAAAACAGGAGAAGAATGACTCCGCAAAGGAAGCATGGCAGGGAAAGGACATGGAAGACTGAGGATACAATGGAAAGACTCTGTCAAGAGAAGTTTGAAGAGAGAAAAAGCATTAGAGCTTCAAGACGTATGAACCTATGCCTTCGAATAAAAGAAATGAAGAATTAGGGGCACTTCCAATACCGTGTAAACAGGAAAAGGAGCCAAGAAGTGAAGTGTTAGACCAGAAAGGCTCCAGACGGGAACTGTTCTCCATAGTAGGAGGATGGCCCCATCCTACCCAGAAGATCTTAGTCGTCATCACCTGACTTGTTTTGTAACCCCCTTTCTCCTATTCCAACCCCATTGTCTGTTCTTATCATTTGGTGGTACTTCTTTAAATTTTAGATTATTTGCTCCTTAGGAGAGGGATCGTGTCTTTTTTGAAAAATGTACCTTGTAAGACATTGAGCACAGTTTTGGGTGCTACAAAGCACAAATGAAAGAGAGATCCTCTGTTCAACCGCCTCCGTGCCATCCATAATGATCTCATTTATCTCGCACTTTTTACCCAAAGGAAGTTACTATGTATGTACAGTGCTACTGAAATAACAGCTGTCCTCACTTCCAATTTTGCCTGTTCAATGAAAAATGATGAGTAGCCTGAGGCTGCGTTGATGAAAATCTGAAAAATGAAACTGGAATGAGATGAAGTGTCTCTGTTTTTATATTTATTTATTTTTAAGGCAAAGTTCTCCCCCAAATCTTTCAGATTCTCCCATTATTATAAAATAGCATGCTGTGTTACCGAACTGTCTTTCTCTGCAATAAATCTGTGCCTTAAAGCTACTAGTACTGATGATTGTAACATTTTAGAACTGAATGAAAATATTAACCTTTAATTAGCCTAACAGGGACTCTAGGGCAAAGATAGAAAATAATAATTTTAAGTTTGCCACTGTTGGTATTAAATAATGGGCCAGATCCTCAACTAATGTGAGTTAATCCAGCGCTCTTGATATCATTGAAGCTATATCACTGTGCACCAGCTTAGGGGCTGACATTTTTATATGTTCAGTGAGCCATTAAACTACAGAACAGTACCAGTTATGGAAGGATTTGTATAATGAGCAGATCGTTCTGGAGGCTCACCATCTGTCATGAACGCTGCACCAAAGAGGAGAGCTCCTAGGGCTTGGTTAGATTGAGTTCATGTTTTCCTTTTACCAGGGAAGGTGTGATATTTAGCAGCGTAATACTCGCATTGTGCTTTCTTTAGAAATGAATATTCTGATCTGTGCAGATCTGGACAAAATAGATCAGATGGTTTCCCTGTTGCGGTTGTGCCACCCACTGAATTTATTTTTCTGATGCCAAAATCCAGCTGGAACTAGAAATTTCTAGCAGTTACTCACAGGGCCTGTGCTATATATAAGTTGATCCTCTTTTAAAGGTTCCTCTCTCTTGCATCACATACTCCTGCTACGAGGACCATACATCATTTGCTTGGAGTTATTCTTTCAGACTGCATGCTACTGGGTGGGGATAGTTGTTTTTACCAGTTAACCTATTTCGCAGCACCCTACACACCTGGAGCACTATATAATTAAGCCACCATGGTCTTGTTCAGTATAGAGAAGATACATTTACTAGAAACAGGAAATGACTATTATTAGCTTAGCACACTGAAAGGTCACCAGCTATACTTGGTGTAAATGTCGTCTTGCCTCTGGCCCAGAGTTGGATTAGACTTTCTACCCGGCAGCTCAGCCAAAAATACTAGCTCTGCTGTTCTAATATCATGAAAACAGACAGCCAAATGAGCTGATGACACAGAATTATTTTAGTTAAAAGTGCAAAATCTTTGTTTCATAACCATGTGTGAGCAGGAGCCCCACTGGAGTTACTTCAGTTAGGGTGAACTGCAAAGGATGGGGCAGACAATCCCCAAGGCTAACGGATATTCCAATAATTAGATTTACCAGACCAGCACAAAACAGCTTCTGTAATACCTCACCGGTTACCCAGAAGCCAACAACAGTCCCCTTAAAGTAACCCAGCCTTAGGCCTCCACCCAGACACCCAAGTCAAATATGGAGAGGATTACTGAAAATTTTATTCATCATATGAAAAAGTTCTACTAATCCCAAAGGATCGGACACATTACCTCGCGGGTTAATGAATATTCCAGATCTTACCCAAATACACGCTTACAGCCAATCCTTATTAACTACACTAAAATTTATTTAAAAAGAAGAGAGTGAGTATTGGTTAAAAGGTCAGTACGCATACAGACATGAGTACAGTTTCTGAGATCAGATACATAGTAGAGATGATGAGCTTTGTAGTTGCAAAGAATTCTTTCAGAAATAGTCCATAGGTTATAGTCCAATGTTCATATTCAGGGTGATCCAGGCAGGTCTGGGGATCTCAGCCTTAGGATTTAGGCTTCCCCTGCATGAAGCATCAAGCAGATCTGAGATAAAAAGGACCAGGACCCAAGGGGTTTTTATACAGTTCCAGGCCTTGCCTTGACAGGTCGGAGTCCTTAGGCGAACAATAGGCAATCATGAAGACTTTGAAGTAGATCTGTTTCCTAATCATCATGGGTAGTTAGCTACATGAATTAACATAAAGCAACTGCCTGTTTTTCCACCATTTGTAGGTGATTTGCTGTACATTTCAAAGGGAGACGAATCCAGTGATATCACTATGTTTACAGTTCATTTAAATGTTTGGAGGTCCTTCTGATCTCTGAATTAACAGAATACGGCATAGACGGGAACTGTTTGATTACATTGTTAACATCTAACAATGTATATGTAAACACACAAAAACACAAACATTATCTACCAAAATGTCCCCAAGGGTTGGATTTGAGTCACACTTTTGTTTTAATGACAAGTGTTGTAGTAGTGATTAGTGTGAGTGATAGTGACAGCCAGGCCACCTTTAGATCTCTTTCCATTGTCCTCTGTGTTGTCTCAGGACATCTATATTGAGGTATGGCCTGTCCCCGACACCTGCTTGTACTGACTTGTTTTGCTTCTGTGTTGGAAGGCAACGAAAGAGACCAGAGTCAGGCAGCATCAGAAGAGCGTTCCGTCAAAGCGACAGCCACGGACTGGCTAGTTCACTGGTGGAACCAGCCTCCCCAGGAGCCACAGCTAGTTCTAGACCCTCATCTCAGCCCATTATGAGCCAGAGTCTCCCCAAGGAGGTACCAGATAAATGCTCCATCAGCGGCCATGGCAGCCTCAATTCTATCAGCCGGCACTCATCTCTGAAGAACAGGATAGACAGCCCACAGATCCGTAAAACTGTGACTGCAGGCAGGTCAAAGAGTTTCAATAACCATCGGCCCATGGATCCTGAGGTCATTGCGCAGGTAAAGGGGATTGCTTGGCATAAAGGGTTCAGTGAAGTTTCTCTTTTGTATTTGTAAGGGAAGCATGTCATGATTTTAAACCTTACCCAACTTCTCCTGAGTAAACCACTCCTTAGTGTGGTGCCTCTATCCTTCAGGCTTGGGGAGAGGATTGTGTGTTCCAACCCTTGGCACTTGTAAGCACTTCACGGGTTCATAGACAGATGCTGAATTCCCTGTGCTTGTCACTCACTCCTCTGCTAAGCAATGTGTGTATCCACCCACCTAGTTATTTCCCTAAATTTCTCATAGCGGTTACTGCACAACAGATGCACTGGGCTCGTGTGGGCAGTACAAAGAAGTGGGGAGGTCGCAGATATGCACAATTCAGAGTTTGGCTTTCTGCATTTTTGAGCCATCATCTATTTGTGTTGCAGCTTTTCTTACTGTCTCTGCAGCTGAGACACGGGTTGTAGGATATTTATTGGTATATTTATTTATAATTGGTGGGGCAAGGAAGCAAGAATTTGTGATACCCGTCTCTTTGGCTGCCTGTTACAATCAAATGTTTCAAATTCGAATTGTGGCTTAGTTTTACAGCTTGTATCCTTTGCATTGGATTAATGAAATATTAACCCTCTACGTGTCTAGAATCTAATCCTATAAACGTATGTCGGGTAAGTCCATGAGACTGCTCACATGAGTAAAGATAAATGGATGAATCCTTTACTAAATAGAAACTTCTGCACATTTATTATTCTACAGTTTCAAAGGTTTGGGTATGTCCATCACCAAAAGTTGTACTCTGATTCCAAAGCTGTCAGCAAAATATTAAAGAAACCAAATTCCAGGGCATGAGAAAAGCAGGGTATTCAGTGTCAATTTTAAACCCTTTCACCAGTTGAACAAGCTTGTTGGACTGTGGTTAGATGTTAGAGGCATATGTAGTAGTGTAATCAAAATAAAAGCAGACTTGCCCCATTCTTCTATTTTCATAGTGCTGTATTCTGGTACTTGTAGGTTTCAATGTGTGGTAAAAAGCCACCTTCAAATAAAATAGTCTTGACGTTTTGATTTCTTTAGACAGGTGTTTAAGGAATGTGGTCGGGTGTCTAACCAGTGTATACACAGCTGTTCCTTAACCCTGCAGAGATGGTGTTCTGCATTTGAGACCAAGTCAGCATACATGACAAGGAGAGGGAAATCTCCCCTGTTCTGTTTTTCTGCTCAGCATAGAGGGAAAAGGGGCTTTGTTATTAGTTCATCTTTAAACCCCCCTACTATTTTGTATCTCCCTCCATCTTACCTTTGACATGAGCACTTTTCTCATAAAATCCTCATCTCTATGCACAAAATCTCTCCATCTCTTGCATCTTTGGGACAGTAATGACCTATATCAATAGAAAAAATAATCAGAAATTCACAATGAAATCTCAGCTTGCACTGTCCAGAACTGACCAGTGCCAGAACACATCACAGAGCAAATCTAAAACACCCAGATGCTTGAAGTAGAACCTAGATAGCAAGGAGTGAGAGCAATGCAGATAAATGGGTAGGTATTACAGGCTCTAGCTGACTTCCTCCTACTCCCTGGAGGATCTCCCCTTGCCCCTTATTCCAAACTGTCGATATGTCTACACATGCTTGCCCTTGCCAGCTGTTTTCAGTGTGCGGTGGATCGAACTAAAGCTAAGGAACACTTGGCTTTCAGGTTACAAAGTCAACTCTGAGATACACAAGAAGGCCAGTTTCTACAGTCTTCTGGAACAAAAAGTGACATGATTTCAAAAGCACCCCAAAAGACGTGGGTAGGTGAAAATGAATAAAACACCTTTTTACAGGCAAATCAGTGGTGGTAGATATTTTATACTTGATATTGGATTATTGTAATGTAAACATGGGCCTTTTGCCCAGAATCCAAGTGAATATCTATTACATCCTCTGGTTTTTGTTTTTTTTGTTTTTTGGGGGGGGCGGGGCGGTGAGAGGGCTATATTTTGTCCTTGTAGTTCTTCGGCCTGCTCTGTTCTGTGAGATGGTAATGTACAGATCTCATTGTCTTGACATTTTTTTTCTTGTGAGGTTTGGTTGACACAAATCAATCTTTGTCTTTCAATTAAACTGTCACTTTTTTTCTCTTCAGTCTCTTCTTGCCACAATATCAAGTCCAGTAATTCATAATTCTCTAGTGGAAACAAAAGTTTTTAAAAATTGGCTGCATTAAGTGAGTGCTCCCTTTCATGCCACATCATGTCAGTTCAGACACTAATAATAATCTTACATTTTTACATATCTTTCATAGTTGTGTGTTGCTTAAAACCTGTTTGGTCTTGGTATATGGTTGGAGGTGTCAAGCCACCGTCTCTGGTTCTCTCTACCACTCCTTGACTGATCTACCTCCCCCTGCACCTAAAAAAGCTACCAAGGAAGCTAAAAAGTTGTAGCTAAACTGAGTTCTGGAAAAGCTAAACCATTCTACACTCCCATGAATTCTGTCATGGACAGACTCAATGGACTCCAACCCATAGCTGAGGTCTTAGCAAACTTGTAGGTCTCAATATAGCTGAGACTAAAACCCACTGACTTATCAGTCTCACAAATTTCTCTATACCTCCTGGTTACTACCTACACTATTATGTAAGCTGGAAGAGAAATGCTGACAACTTGTATTTTACAAATGTTTCCAATATCTTTTATGGATTTTAAAAGCTCAATATGATTTACAGGTCCAGTGCAATGTCTTCATGGGGGTTACTAGCCCTTGCATATGTGCAGATCCAATGAGATGGATAGGTAACCCATGCAAATTCCAGCATCGTAGGATGCTATCACCCTTAAAAGATGTAGGAAGCAGTGAAAGGCATGATTTCATCCTTTCAAGGAGTTACTCTCCACAGTACCATTGGAGGATTATCCTTCTGTTTATCAAAAAAAAGAAAGACAAGAATAGATCCATATCAATTGAAACTGCAGGTTTTTTTCTCTGTAGTTCAGCCTAGGAGGGATTTTGTGTGTGTCTTCGATGGCCTGGTGAAAACATAAGAGAATTCAGGAATAATAAAGCATAAAACTAGCCTTGAAAAAAATTACTTGATTAGTTTCCCTACTGCTGGTTAATGTTATATCACTAACTGTTTTCTATACATGCAGCTAAATACACAGTCAATAGTCCTAGCATGTACAGTCTAACACTGGTTTTGCTTTATGGTAATTAAAGTCTATTAACCCTTAGCTGCTGCTGATTTGCTGACGCCTGGAGCTGAAGAAAAATGAACTGTCTCTGCAATTGACTCCTACAGAACTGTGTGCTTGTTAATGTGTATCTAGCCCCTGCGATCATTTCAGTCTTTTTTAAATCTTTGCAGGACATAGAAGCTACCATGAACACTGCTCTGAATGAACTGCGGGAGTTGGAAAGGCAAAGCAGCGTAAAGCACACACCAGATGTTGTCCTCGACACCCTGGAGCCTTTGAAAACCTCCCCTGTTGTGGCACCCACCTCAGAACCTTCCAGCCCTCTGCATACTCAGATTCTTAAGGACTCCGAACCCGCATTCCAGCGGAGCGCCAGCTCTGCTGGTGATATCCCATGCGCCTTCAGGCCGGGGAAGTCCGTCAAAATGGCCGCCCAGGTTAAACCTCCAGCCACGAGGCCGAAGCCTGCAGTTTTCCCCAAAACAAATGCCACGAGCCCCGGTGTTGCTGCTTCCGCATCTCAACAGCCTACTGACAAGTCCTGTACTGTCTGAACGAGAAGCCCCACTGTGGATATAATTCTGTTGTTTCAAATGAGGGGACTATATTAAAGACGTGAAAATTCCTATTTAACTAGTTTCAGACTTCTGCTGAAGGTTAGTTTGTAAGTTGTGACTGCCAGGAATGCTCCCTGGGAGCGAAGATGTGGGTAGTTAAGCCTCGCCACATGCACACCACATCAGTGTACCTTGCTTATGAAATACAGACAGAAAATAGAACATCAGGTCACTGTGAAAGTGGTGAGGCCAACACAAAGGACTGATGAATTGATTCTCAGTTTATAGTTGATGCCTTGTTCGTGTTTGGCCACTGAGAGAAGCACTCAGTGGTGCCATGTTTTGGATACTGGTGTAATGACTTATATATATTCAATTACTACAGGGAAACAATCCAATAGATTTTAGTCTACTGCATGTTTTGGTACCACTAGTTATGTGGAGCTTGGACATGCCTGATTCTTGTGCATTATTACATTTCCAGCTGGTGCCACTGCTGTGAAGGGTCTGTCTCGATTTCCATTACATCCTTTCTCTTTCAGCAGTCTTAGCTCTTAGCCATGTCAGACTCTCCCCTTGACTGAAAGTTGTCATGACAAATACTCAGCTCTGGAACATGAGTTCTGTGATGTGTGTTGGTGCAGATTTAAATAAAGCAAATCTATTTCTGAGTTTTAGGAGGGAAAAAAATATAATTGCTGAGTATGGCCACCGTGCAATTGTTTTGGTGCTCCCGTATTTAAAAGCAGGTTTGTTCTTTTAAAATGAAACTTTCAGGGCGTTGGACTATAATGCACTGTGTGCTGTTCAGTGGGAACTTGGAAGGTGGAATGTAAAAACGAGTTACTTTCTGAAAACCAGCTGCTGTGCTCTCACAAGAGTGGCATTTCCTAACCTGATCATAAGTTGAGATGGGCTGAAACCGAAACCCCAGTTCTGAACATCCCTAAAGCTGGATTGTGAAAGTCTTCGCAGCTTGGCCCTGTTTTTGATTAGTAAACACTTCGTTCTATGGCTCTCATGACTATGAACTATTGTGGAGGACCTTGGCATAAGGAGAGTGGTGGGAACATGCTCTATGGGTGATTGGCAGTACACTGTCCAGCTCATAAATTGCTTGAATACATATTTCTACGATAAATCATCATGTCTCCAAGCGATTCTGCTGACAAATTAGTGACTTCTTAGTATATATGTGTGTGACAGACTGTGACTGCTTCAGCTGCTAGCAGGCTATATGGACTCTTCTGTACTTTCATGGCAATATATTTTCCGGAATGCTAGCATATATTTAATGAATTAAAAAAAAGGGGGGGGGGATAAAGGCACATGCTATGTTAAGGTCATGGGTCTCACAGCCCCACCAGACCAAGGGATCTTGCAACTGACTTTCCATCCTTACCTCGCCCATCATGCCCAAATATTGCTGGAGTCTGACTAGTCCTACCGTTTCTGTTCTCGTAGTTACTCAAGCAAGAACGACATAAGGAAGGTGACTCTCCCCACTCTAGTTGAGTGTCCTTTGATTTTTGTGGGCCTGAATCACACCTGAACTTTGTGGTTTAATGCAGATTGTGATTTTTAACGAGCATTGTAATAAAAACAAGCTATGTTGTATCTCTAAGAACGAGTTGGCCTTAAACATCCACTTCTCATTCCTTTTAAAGGAGGTTACTTGGATAGACCCTGTTTTTCAATCTCTTTGAAAGAGAAGAATTTTTTGTATGAGTGCTTGTGTAAAAAGGACTGATTTTCTCTGTGACCTAAATTATGGAGACATGAGAAGTTCATGGACTACAGGAGAAAGAAACCCCTGAAAAAGATTTGTTGGGACCATTTTAATTGTTTATTTCCTTAATTAACATTTAACAACCCTTATCTTTTTGGAAACACTGCACTGTGTGTGTTACTTCTGTCAGATCTTAACCTGTCCATATCAAAGGGAATGAAACCCAACTCTGTGACCAGCTCATTTGCTCTCAGGTTCAGGTGGACTCCTAACACCAACGAATCTCAGTCTCTTTTTGGAAACTAATAATTTTAAAAAGCAGCTAGTGATTTATTTTTCACTCAGACAAAGCTTTGTGGCAAATATTTTATTTTGGGGGGATCATGACCGGCCAAAGGGAATGCATGTCACTACGCAGGGAATGAACAGAACAGGATCTCTTGGTAAATTCACTTTCACTCACTCTTTGCAATGCCTTATTTTTTTAGTTTATTTTATGCGTTGCATTCATGTTAGCAAGGGATGACATCCAGCCATACAAGGCATCTTAGGACAAGATCTCATGTCTTCAAGGCTCACAAAATGAGTGGAAATAAGGTTTAAAAAAAAAACAAAAAAACTTCAGGTTACTCGAACAGCCATTGTCTGCGTATGGAATTACTATGCCAATCTCTCACGACCACAACACTGGGAAGATCCTACTGACAAGAGGAATAAGAACTTATAATGATCAACAATATCCTGTGCAAATCAACTGGAATTTCAGTATGCACCGTGACTTACACTGAAAACGTACACCTAGCAACATGGCAGTCTGAAGGGCATCTTTTCTCTTCCATGTTGTCTGGGCCTATCTAACCAGCATGAAACACATAAACAAGTCACAAGTGGTTTTTCTGCTTCATGCTATGAACTCTGTGGGGCAGGAGGAGTCTGCCACAAAGTGTGACTACCATTTGTTGAGAGAGGGAAAACTGGAAAAGACCGTGCCTGGAACATGTCCACTGGGCATCCTACTGAAGAGATCAACATGGCGAGGAGAAACAGGACACTGTGTGTTGGGTGGGGAGGTTTCTGTGTTATTTCACAGAAGAAATATTAGATCTTCAGAGAGATGCAGTTACGTGTGTGTGTCAGATTAATGGTATATCCCTTTAAAGAAAAGAAGCGTTGATAACTGGAATAATGTATGTCTGCTTGGTAATACTCTGTAAGAACATAAATCTGTCACTTATCAAATGATGGATTAGAATAATCCAAAGCAAAACTTTTAAAAATAAAACACTGTTTCAGGTGATGGGTCAGTAGTCTCCGCAGCACCAACCTGGTATTTTTCCCATCCCCAGTTGGGTGTTAAGCAATGTGCTTTAATGATTGCTAAATTTCTGCCTCTCTCTGGTAATATGAGCTCTATAAAATTAGTCTGTGTCAAAACAATGAGACATGACCAAAAAATGTTCACTTTATCTGTACTGGATGTTTGATTGCAAAGAAAACCATTAGATAATTACAGTACACTGTGACAGTGCAAGAATTCTTCTGAATATATTTTGATGCCTGTTTAAAAGTAGAGAGTCTTCGGGCTTCCTATGAAGAATACCTCATATGGTCTTTTTTTAATGTAAGTGTGCTCTTACACATTTCTGTGTTCAGATTACAAAGTCTGACAAACTCAAAATCATAACACTTGAGAGTTCAGACAGGAAATTCTATCCCTTGAGCCTCCACATCTTGTTATACCTCGGTATCGGGTAAATTTTATCACTAAGATACATTCCCCACATCAGGGAGAGCTCTGCAATATTGGACAAAGAGATGGGTTAAAGGTGGAGTTTTAGTCTTCACTCTGTTTCTTTTGTGTGTGTTGGTCAGAACTTCAACACTTAATTGAACATGGAGTGGGCTTTGGGACATAAGGGTGGGTGTGTGAGAGCTCGCTTGAATTTTTCAGCAGAAGTATGCTTCCCTAGAGCAAACACGTCACAAATTCTGTATATATGTGTCTACCTGATCGACTGAACTGGCTCTGTCAATTAGTGAAACACATATTGTGGCTTTTTTAAGGTAGATTATTTCCCCAGGAGGGTATAATGCTCTAATAAAGTAGCTGGGGATGGGTAAATATCTATTTAGACAGTTGGTTCAATAGATCTCGGCAAATGATGAACACTCTGGCCCCAGTCCAGGAAACCAATAAGCATGTGCTTAACTTTAAGCATGTGAATAGTCTCTTTGAAGTTGAGAATGTGCTTGTTGATTTGTTGGATTGGGGTCTTATGGACTCAGCACTTTGTAGGATCGAACCCTGACACCATAGGGACTTGTTCCAAAACACACATATGTCCTCCTTGGGCCATGTGCCACCAGCTAGGAAAACTGTGAAACTAAAATGAAAATAAAAACCCAGAAACAGGCTGCGGGGAGCGTTCAGAATGGAAACTAGTTTTAACATAATGTTTTGTTGTTTTTTTTTTAAAAAAATCCTTTCTGTGAAATCATCTGGTATTGGCTGGACATCCCATGTATGTATCGTTAGTTACCAGGAGACAGGTAATTCATGGGTGTCTTTAGTGAACCAGTAAAAGAGACAGGACTTCACAAAAGGAAACAATTCTTAAACGTTAGGAGTTAAAGCTCATTCTGTGCTGAATGCTTCCTACGTCTGGGCAAGAGGAGGCAATAAGCTCTTGGTGGTGAGTGTAATTCCACTTTGGTTTCAGCCTGACAGATCATCTCTCAAGGTATTTTCTCTCCCACATCATCTCTTTCTATGTGCAACCACTTGTACTGGGAAATGATACTTGACCCACCCTCTTGTGCCCACACAAAGGCTCAAGGGAACCATTATAAACAGTCTGCTGTGAAACGCACAAATTACTGGGTGTGCAGTAGCTGCTTTTCAAACATTCACCTCCGCCTGTTCCCATACAAATACCAAGAAGGAGATGAATGGATTTTTTCCAAAGCTTCGATCTAAGATTGGATTTCAGTTGATCTAGCGGGAGCCAAAACAACTGTTTTTAAAACTGGAAAATTTGGAGTTTCTCATGCTGTACCTCCAGTAACATTGTTCAGGGCAAATGGATTTCCAGTTTTCCAAAAATGGATTAACAAGAGGAAGAGTCCCTTCTGTGCAAATACTGGATAGTCCAAGCCTCAGTGCAGGGTAAATATTCAGCAGTTTGCAATGGAAATTAGATGGACCCTTTATTTTAGCAGCTCTGTAATAAGTGAACTTCACCAGCCTTTCTCTAGAGGCAGAGTGCTATAATGTACATAAACTGAGTTCCCTGGAACTGGGCTCGGAACATGCCAAACTGCTGGAGCAATACTTGTAAGCAACAGGTTCTGTAAAAGACCAGCTATGAGAAACGTAGCCAAAATAGGGCAATGGATGAAACTGTCTCTTACAAATTTGAACAATATCAGTGATGTCTTGATTCTACTGTATGTAAGAAAGTTTGATTGCAATCCAGCAATCTTTTTAAAAAAAAATCTCAATCTCACAAAGGTGGGCTAGGGTTTGTACAGTGCATTGTTCTTTGTTTTTTTATTAACAGCCGCTGTTGAATGGGTTGGGATGAAATGTTCTTGTTAAGGCAATTTCCATTGTTTCATGTCTTCTACACCAATATATATATGGTGTACATATTTACTTTTGAAAAAACTGTAAAATTGTACTTTGTATATACAATTATGTACAATATGGAGGTACATCTTCTTCCCCTTTTGGTACAGTCTTGTACAGTATTAGGGGAGTACATGTGTTGGAATTGGTAAAGCCGTACTGGAGGAAACAATGTATCCGTCGTTATTAGCAGTAGTTTTGGAGAAATAAATGTTTTGGGTATGGTGGAAAAGCTGACCTACAGACTATAAATGATGGGTGTGAGTATAAGTTGGAGAGAGAGAGGCTGCTGGCAAGGATGAGACCATGTGGGGTGGGGCGGTGGGGCTAGCCAGGAGCGCTGTACTGACTTGTGGAAGATTTGGAGTTTTCGTTAGATTCAAAATCAGTGTAAGAGAAGACTGGCGAAATTAAGTAGCTGAGGAAAGTTCACAAAGCTTCAGTAGGAATTCTTCCCATCCACGGATCTCTTACTACCGGGGTGAGTAAGCAGCACCGTGCACATTTTTGCAGTTGGGTAATATGAAAGCACAGGCAGGTGGAATGACTTGCCCCAAGTGATCAGCAGAAATGGTTGCAGAACCCAAAATTGTTGATTCGCAGTTCAGTGCTCTGTCCATTGGATCACATTGCCTCACAAATGCAGCCGGAAGCATCGGAAAATCCAGCCCATGGTCTTTTCTTCCTCGCACCCATTATAAGATGCTCACAAGATAAGCACGCTCTTGTCCAATCCCCCCTCCCTACGTATGGACTAGTAGAGAACGTCCTTCTCTGGAGTGGAGTCTGAATTACACTTTAACACGACGTGTTGAGGAGCTACCGAATCCACTGCTATCTAGTCCACTGGCAGGCTGCGTGTGAACCACGTCTCAAACGTGGGCAGCAATAAGTCTGCTCAGCAGGCCACTGACTGCAGGCATCAGTCCTCAGCTGTAATTCAGTTCCTAGTCCAGCCAACTGGGAAGGAATTGAAGTGTGTGGCAGTTATTCTGCATGAGGCAGATGGCTGTCTAGAAGAGGAAAGTCTCTGGGAGTGTTGGGAATGCTGTGTGCACATCACTGGATTATGCTTCGTGCCACAAGAAGCCTGCAGTGATATTGCTGTCAGCGTAATCACTCGACAGGAACGGACAGGAGAGCAAATGCTTGGGAGACATTACTGCGGGGGGGCGGGCACAGGGAGGGTAGGAATACAGTGCTGCTATTTCTGCTGTCTGCATCGCAATCCTCATACTGGCATTTTATTGTGCTTGTAAGATCTCCCATGCTGCTTGTGCGTAGGGCCTGCTGCTTTCATATGTGCAGTACGGGGCAGCAGTTTCTTGCATTGCAGACCAGCAGTAGCTAGTGGTTTAGTCTGTGGATGCCTTTTTCCCATGTGATAGGGCGGAAGTGATTAACCACCAGATTCTGGTCTCAGGGATTTTAATGGAACCATGATTTCTCCTTAAAATTGCTGGTGAATGCCAATGAGCTGTTCCTTTTCATCTGTCAGGTAGAGGCAGATATTTCAGGGCAGAGTAATTTTGATTAAAAAAAAAAAAGGTGCAAATGAATATGCAAACAATGCATGACCTTCAGGCTCCTGGCAAGGTGCCACAGGCGCTCAGCTTTGCAGTTCTGTACATTTCCAAGAGACGTCTGTGTCCTGTTAAGAGCCACCTCCCAGTTCCTGTTTTCTGTCCGGTTACTCACATTATGGACCTATATAGTTGCAGCCTGTTCTTGATCTTGATCAATACGACCTTGAACTCCACCACGGCTCCATTTAAAAAGAAATATGTCACCATGGGCCAGATTGCCAAAAGATCTGGGTTCCTATTTAGGCACCAAGAATAAATGGTCAGATGTTTCAAGATGGCAGAGTATGTGGGGTGCATTTCAGTTGCTTTGTCAGACTTAAAAAATCGCTTGGAGGTATGACACTCAGAGCCACTGTGTGCTGAGCCCTTGAGAAAAATCTCTCCCTAGTTTAGCTGCCTAAATGGGAATTGAGCTGGTGTGGGTGCTGAGCATTTGAATATCTGGACCTACAAGGAGAGTTGTGATACTTATAGAGGATCTAAGCAAAGAACCTTCCTTCCATCTAGGAGCATAGTCCCTTTTCATCAGCTGCAGGTGCAGGAGGTGCCAGCAGCGTTGGGTTCCTCTAGAAGGTCGTCGTTCCAGTGGGAACAGTTGTAGAAAGACCAGCTCCACTTCTCGCTGCAAGAGTGGGCTAGCTCCTCTCCCAGTGAGGGGAGAAGCTGTGGCTAAGACTGGGAGCCAGGTTCCCCTCCTGCCCCCTTCCCAAACTCCATAGACCCACCCAAGGAGTTGGTAGCTTCTCTTCCCACCCTCCCAACTGCAGCATTCCAAGGTGTTCCACATGGTAGAAACTAATCACAGTGGAGTGACACTTCACTGCAAGCACGAGGAAGCTTGACTGCAAAGAGTGAAAGTCACTGAATTGCACTGAAGCAAGTCAGAGCTTTCTGATCCGTTTCAGTAGCAGCATGATGCCAACTCCATTGACTTCACCAGGAAATCTATTGACTTCACTGGGTTTTGGATCCGGCCCACTCGAAAGGTCTGCTGTATGTAGTGATAGTCCAGTGTCCTGGCCCAGCACTGGCAGCTTTCAAAAGCTCTGCCTGTGGCTGTGTTTTTCCCCTATTGACTGACATACCTGGAAGGAGGCAAGAAGGCCAGCCGGACACTCACAGCAGGGAGAGGCTGGAAAAGGAGCATAAGGGAGTGTTTTGTCTTTTCTTCTAACTGGGTTCTTTGTAATGTAAAACTATTTATTTTTAAGACAAGTTTATGCAGGGCTATATACACCCCAGTGGGTTGTTTCGTTATAAAGCATGACTGAAAAGACCCCGAAAGATTGATTGTATTGCTATATACTTAATGATGTTTATAGCCCTGTAGGTATTCACACTCCTATTGTGTGGGTTTTATTTTTTTAATGGATTCCATTTGAAATAAGAGTAAAAAGTCTGAATATTGCCGTAGGCTCTTCTGGGCATGCCCTCCCTGTTTCTAAACCAGTGATTCTCAAATTTTTGTATTGGTGACCCCTTTCATACAGCAAGCCACTGAGTGTGACGTTCCCCACCCCCAATAAATGAAAACCACATTTTTTTTATATTTAACACTATTATAAATGCTGGAGGTGAAGTGGGCTTTGGGGGATGAAGGCTGACAGCTTGCAACCCCCCCCCCCACGTAATCACCTCATAACCCCCTGAGCGGGTCACGACCCCCAGTTTGAGAACCCCTGTTCTAAACTGACTTCCTATCCAGAATCTATTGCTCCGCCCCCTGCTGAGTGCCCTTGGCATGCCTAAAACCAACAAAACCAAGGGCCTCATCTTGCAAGATAGTATTGTAGGACTGGAAGGGACCTCGAGAGGCCATCTAGTCCGGTCCCCTGCAGGCCACTGGGCTCTAAAGGTGCTCAGCACCTCACCAAGTTGGGTCCTAGTGTATTTTCATGTATTGTCAGCCAATGTGCTGAAGCTTCTTGGTTCTCAGGACAAATGTTTCACCAGAGCCCCATTTAGGGTAGTCTACAGAGGAAGAGTGCTCTTGTGGTTAAGGTGACGGACTTAGAATTGCAAGCTCTGGGTTCAGTTCCCAGCTCTACAATGGATTCAGTGTGATCTTTGGGCAGGTCATTCTAGCTGACCGTACCTCAACTCTCCATCCCTATTTCCACAGCTCACAGGGCTTTGACTTTACATTTAATTAAGGTTTGGGGGGCATTCAAATACTATGGGAATAGGACCACATGTTGAGAGGTCTGATATCTGCTCCTAGAGAACAGTACAAGGTTCTTCTAACAGGTTTTTGGAGGTTAACCATCAGCATGGAATCTGAGTGCCTAAATCAGAAGAACATGCAGAGTAAACTGCAGTGAATCCACTGTGGAAAAGGTTGATTCAGATCCTCCAAGATTTCTTGGTTCCCAAAAGCTGGTGAATTTCAAACCTGGATATCACAAGTCTTTCCAAACATGTCTCCCTCCAGGGGCTGTTTCCTAGCTCTGCTGGCCTTGAGCTCAAGCACAGGGAAGAATTTTATTTGTTAATGGACACCCAGGCTGCTAACATTCGCATGTTTTCTCTGCTTCCATCCAGTTTAGATTAGACACACCTGTCTGGGGACAAACAGGATTGGATGAAGCATGAACTTCTCCTGCAATGGGCTGATTAAAATATGCTTCATCTTGCTGGTGGTCTCATGGAGAGGAGGGGCTCAAACTGCCACTGGGGGAAAGGGTTTGGCTGTGTGGATCGTGAGTTGGAGTTTCTTATGTTTTCAATATTTTGTTGGGGAAGGTGAAATCCCGTCAGGTTTTTGTAATTATGGGATAAACATCATCTTCGATTAGGGTCCAGATAGATAGTAACTTAAAGTAGGGTTTGGTGTGGGGAACTGAGGGGTGTTTGGTGTTGAACCAAACCATTTTGTGTTGTGCTTGAAGTCAGCTGGGTGCAGCTAGTCATGGACGCAATCATGTGCTGAACTCTCATCAGGAGGGAAACTGGCTCCCTCTGAAACTACTGGGGCCATGGAGGGTGACACTGAACCCCAGCAAGACCCCCTACATCTACTTAATCGGTGTTGTCATCCCATGCAACTTCTCTCTAACGCAGCCACTGTATGGGCAGGAAAGTCAAGAAGCTGGGCATTTTTCTCTCGTGGATTAGTGATCTAAATCACAGCATGCTAAATGGAAACAGCATAAACCAGACTAGACACCCCAGTGAGTAAAGCAATAATTGTATGCTGGGACACCTGCTTCCTTTGTATCTCAAAGCTCCCTCTTCTACAGGTAAGAACTTTTCTCTACTATTGCTGGAAACCCTGGGCTTGTCTCAGAAGTACAAGGGCTGCTTTGCAGCAAGGTGGAAGAGTCTATTGCCTGGTTTAACCTAATTGGTAAGAGACCTTAACTGAGGAATTTTTTATGGTGTGTCTCTTTGTTGATTCAAGAGAGTCCCTGGTGGATGTCATCTGATCAGTTTGCGTTCCCTGCATGGTTCTGTCATGCTTTTTCTGTTACAATAAAGCCTCTGGCCAGGAACCAAAGCAGGCCTATGTGCTCTTAGTAAGCTAGGCTCTGACTTGGGCTGTGCACTCGCATAAGGGAGTAGGAACCTTCCCCATACCTCTCCAGGAGCCACTTGGATTTTGATCCAGCAGTGTAGGAGAAAGTGGGCCTATTTGTTTGGCTACTGCTCCTCCCATGAGCAGGTGGCTGGAGAATGGGTGGAGTGTTGGCTCCACCCCTCCTACTCACTGGCCATTGTAGCCCAGCCAGTTCCAGGGTGGGTAGGAGTCTATTGCTGCTGCCCGTCAGCAAACAATGAGAACCTTCCAGGAGCGAGGAGGAGCCTGGCAGGAAAGGAGTGCTAGAGAGGGACGGGGCCAGTGCACCCAGGTTGGAAAAACTTCCTAGGCTGGGGCATGGGGGGGAGAATTCCCCGGACAAACGGCCTGTAGCACAGCTGTGTTGTCCTATGGGGCCCATCCCGCAAACTCTAGTGCCGTGGGTGTTCAAGGGCAGGGCTGGAATAGGGCAGTCCCAATGCACCTAGCACCGCAGGGCCACCGGTAGGGCTGTTTGGACCCCTGGAGCATCTGATTCCTGGCATCTGTCTTCCTTTCTTCAAGGTTATGGTCTCTCCCCCAGTGCTGCTCAGCGCTATGGGTACAGTGATAGCCTAGCCCCACGGACACCCCCACACACTCCATCCCCAAAAGGAATTCAGATGGAGAATGTACTGTAGGAAACAGCCTTGCACTGATCGCCGGAGAATGTACTAGGTGCCCTGGCAAGTCATTTCCGTCTCTGCCTCCCAAGATTCTGCTTAGCACCCTGTATTTCTGTGCCACGGGACACCAGCCACCTAACAATCACACTTACGTTTGCAAATGTTGCCCCTACTATGATTACAAGTCGCCCCTAAGGTGACTCTCGACTACTGTCTCTTTGCTAACGTCAAAACAACAAGAAGTCCTTGTGGCACCTTATAGACCAACAAATTTATTTGGGCATAAGCTTTTGTGGGCTAAAACCCACGTCATCAGATGTCGTTTCTTTCCCGCAGTTTGGTTTTGTGCATTTGACAGCACGGGCAATGATGGAGAGCAATTGTCTTTTGCCTTCCTTGCATCTTTTTGTTGTCGTTGACTCCAGGGTAAAGTGGGTGCTAAAAACTGTGCCCCCTACCCACATTGCTGACACACATGGAGATCCTGCACGTGCACAGTACCTCGTGCAACAGGACCGGGATCTCCCTTGAAGCTTCATGGTGCTAGGAGAATACCAATAATGATTGTTCTAGGCAGTGCGGGTAGCCGCGCCTGTAGTTATGGCTGTATATAACATAGGGCCTGATCGTGCCCCATTGAAGTCCGTGGGAGTGGGCCCGAAACCATTTGTAAAAGGTCTAGGCTTCCAAGCGAGCAAGTGGTGCCCTGCAAATCCTCCCTTGTCATCTGTCGAAGAGCCCCTGTGATGTACTTGGCTTTCCAAGGCACAGAGGCGCGGCACTGGGACCGGGGAGACTCCATCCCCCACAAGCTCCATCTCGGCAGCAGGGAGCCTGGGCTTTTAAAGAAATCAGGCTCCTTGCTGCTAAAGTCCTCTTCAATAAATCAACAGGCTGATTGAATTGAACATCCCTTTCATTTTTATGAATCTTCAATTAGTCTCCATTGATTTCCAGGGGCTCAGGTGGCTCCTGGCACACACCTTTTTTTTTTTTTTAGCATATTGGATACACAAATAAAAATGATTTTTGATTCTCCGTTAGAGCTGTTGCTGTCCGATGACATTGACTCAGATGCTGTAATCTCTTAAAACCTTTTAATCAGATCATTTATTGCAGCTTGGGCATCAGGGGGGTTGGAACCCTTCCTCCCCTCTCCAAAAGCACATTTGATTTTATTTGTTTCAGTGAAAAATAAATGAATTGGTAAATGACGACAAGTGAAAGGCCAGGTGGGGGAATGTTCCTAGCTGGGAAGCTAAGAGGTGACTAAGTAGTGGAGGCTCCAGACCCATTTAGAAAGAGCTTCTGTAGCAAGGAGGCTGGGAAAGGTGTGATTCCCTCAGAACCGTGGGGAGATGCAGACCTTTCAGCAGGTTCTCCTCTGTTTTTATGAGCCTGCTTCTGCCACCTTTCCTCCCACTGGCGTGGCACCTTACCATGTGAGCAGCCCTGGTGAAATCAATGGGCCGGGACTACTGTCAGAATAAAGCACTACTCAATGCATGGGAGGGTATTGGAACCTGGCCCCAGGCCTCTCTGCTGAGGATACCTCATTAAAGCCAGCTCTTTCTCCTCTAGTTACAAATGTAAATGAACTGGGGCGTTTTCCCATTCTGTGAGATTCTCTCCTTCGACTTACAGCGGAGGTTACGCTGACTGGAGATCTGCCATGTTTGGGGCCCCCAGCCTTGGAGGTGAGCTGGGAGGTGTGGGCAAGGGCACATGTACCTCGCACTGAGATTCACTTGCCATTTGCATGGGATGGTTTAGTGGCTTGAGCACAGGCCTGAGATCCAGGCTCTTTAGGGTTCTAATTCCAGCTCTGCCAGTGAAAGCCATGTGCGACCTGGGGCAAATCACCTCCCCGCTCTGTGCTTTGGTTCGCCCCTCTCTAAAAGGAGAAACGCTGACGCTCGGGGGTGGCGGGAGACTTAGTTCATGTGAGTAAAGCACGTTCAGGGTGGAAAGCGCTGATGAGGGCTGAATGGTGTCACGGAGTTGGCTGTTCCAAAGGAGGGGAATGCTCCTGGGGGCTAGTAGTCGCGAGGGTCTAGCTTTGCTGTCTTACAGTTTGGTGCTGGCGGCCGATGGGGCAGGACCTTGGGGTGATTGCTGAGAGGCCCCTTCTGGGTGCTCCGAGTGTACCATGTGAGACCTAATAAGATATTTGGCCTGTTGCGGGGCAGGCACTCACGGTAATGGATTTTTGCAGGTTGCAGTGTCTCTCTTCGTTCCTATGTGTACAATTCCTCTGAGGTTTTCCTACCGAAGAGCGCGTGCAAAGCATCGCATTGGATGTCAGATTTCATCTGCCTCATTGGTCTGGATGTCTGGTCTCCGCGGGAGTCCCCACCAAGGGCCAGGACGGGGCAGGTCTGCGGTAGATGTAGCTGGAGCAGGTGCCACCACAGACCGAGCCCTCACCATGGGCCCTGGGGTGTGCAGGACAGAGAGAGAGGTGGCCCTGGCCCTGGAGCACTTGCGATGTTAAAGGACGGCAGAGTGCAGCCTAGGCTGAATTGAATAGACCAGACCAGGCGGGGTGGTGGGCGCAGCAACCAGCAGTCTCCTCGCTCCTCTGTGGGAGGTGGATCGGCACTGCGGGCCCTGGAGAAGATGGACCTTTAGAGCACGGGTGGGGATTGCAGGCCTGACGCTTGCCTCTTCGGGCCCAGAGCTGGAGAAGGCCGCAGGCAAACGCCCACCTTCCTTCCTCCCGCTTTATTTTTGAACCTCTACCGCCACCTTGTGGAGTGTCACTAATTCAGCTTTGGGGAAATGACTGACAAACCCTCTCCCCCCACCCCGCCGCCCATTATACTGTACCACTGCTGCCAGTGTGTGAAAGGGGGACCCTTGAGGTCTGTCTGAGAGAGTTTCACCTTGCTTAGGATACGCTTTATCACTGTGTTTGGAATTTGACTCCCTGTGTCTATTCCTGCTCCAAGGGGCAAGTTGCGCCATAGCATGATCTCAATGGTCTCAAGTTGCAGTGGGGAAGGTTTAGGTTGGATATTAGGAAAAACTTTTTCACTAGGAGGGTGGTGAAGCACCGGAATGCGTTACTTGGGAGGTGGTGGAATCTCCTTGCTTTGAGGTTTTTACAGTCAGGCTTGACAAAGCCCTGGCTGGGATGATTTAGTTGGCGTTGGTCCTGCTTTGAGCAGGGGGTTGGACTAGATGACCTCCTGAGGTCTCTTCCAACCCTAATCTTCTATGATTCCTTTCTCCCAGGGCTGGGCATATGTTAAGGGCTGTTATAAAGAGGACAGTGATCAATTGTTCTCTATGTCCACTGAAGGGAGGACAAGCAGTAATTCATGCTTAATTTGCAGCAAGGCTGATTTAAGTTGGTTATTAGGAAAAACTTTCTAACTCTATAGAGATAGTTAAGCTCTGGAACAGGCTTCCAAGGGAGGTTGTGGCCGTTCCATCGTGGGAGGATTTTAACAGGTGAGACAAACACCTGTCAGGGATGGTCTAGCTTTACATGGTCCTGCCTCAGTGCAGGGGGCTGCACTTGGTGACTTCTCAAGGCTTCTTCCAGCCCTACAGTTCTATAATTCCATGGTTTTTTCCTCATTGCTTTCTGATGACAGGTTTACAATTGTTTCTGATCAGTAGAAGGAATTGAGCATCTGGTTCAGATTTGATGCAGCATTGTAGTGGGGGTGGGGGTGGTAAACTTTGCACTGTGTGGAAAAACCACAAGAAAAGCTTTCAAGGTGAAAGAGCAGAGAGTGAGCGCAAAGATAAGGGAAACTTGGATCTAGTCCCTAACTTTCCCAGAGCTTGGGGGAAACTGGATCCATCCTGTGAAACATCAGCGCTGGATCCAAACATGGTGGGTGTGTTGTTGTAGTGCTCAGAAGTTCTGAACAGGGTCAGAGGCTCCCCGTGCTCAGCACTGCACAGTGTTAGATGAGGTCTGTGCTCTGAGGATCTTACAATCTAATCGTAACTTCCCAAAAGTTTGAGGGATTTTTAAACCTGAAGTTGTAGCTTGGGGCCACCTCTGATTGAAGGGGGCATTTGTTCCTCTGCTGGGTCTGGCTAGGCAGAGCTGTGTTCTCAAAAGAATAGGGAATTGTAGAAGGACCTCCAAATAGGCTGTTTTTTTGCTGTTACAAAATATATTTTATTTGCTTCCTTCCTCTCGGTCTCATCACCACCCTTAGTTCAAATCCACAGAGCCATATGTGAAAGCCGAGGTAGTGTGAATAGTCAGAGGACACTAAAGGCGCTTGGTTTTGAGTGCTCTGACTTTAAATGCAAGGGTTTTGGTTGCTCTTCTGAGCTATGGGCTCGGGTCACATGATCACCACTGGAATTTCCAAGCCTGGGTGTCTGTCATTGAAACAGACAGGCCCCTGTTCATTGAACATGTCTGATGTTCAGGATCAGCTCAGGTAGTCCGTTCATTGGAGTTTTGGGAAGCCAGATACAGGAAGCCATTGTGCATGAATTGGGGTCCTTGACAAGTGTGTGGTGGTTATGGGGAGCCCGCAAGGCAGTAAAAGGAAAGGAAAGCTGATCCAGTGGTTAAAGCACAAGACTGGACGTCTCATCTGGCATTTTTACAACGGCATGAATACACAAAGGGTTTCCTCTGGTGCTTTGTAAAACTGTCTGTGTGGCTTGGAAATACACTTTTGTTTTTAAAGTGCCTGCATTCGCAACTAAACAGGTGCTCTGTCCCTGGAAGTTGAATGCAGGCGCAGCAGTCTGCAAAGCTGAAGTGGGTGTTCTAAATAGTCATGTGAATGTGAGCATGAAACACTGTATTCTGGCTTTGTTAATATCACTGTGCCCTTGGGCAGGGCTGCATGAGAAAATTGCTGTGGGAATTTCCCTTCAGACTCTTTACTGGTAGAAGCCTCTTCCTTATGTTAACTGCAGCTCACTCATACACTCTGTGCAAAGTCACGAGAACAGAAACAAACTGCAAACTTTTTTTTTCATGGGTAGCAGTCCAGATACCCCAGGTACACAGACCAAGATCTTTGTCTGCTTTGAAGGAATAACATGGAGCAGCCCATCCAGTGTGTACTGTGCATATTTGGTTTCAGAAGTGGAGTGAATTTAAAACTGGCTTCCAAAATCAGTTTGGGGGCTTTAGTTGAACTTGGTAGGACCTGCAGATCTGTATTAAGTGATGTCACTGGGTGAGATAAAATAAAAATGTGATTTGCAGTGGGGCAAATACAATGCCCCCCTGATGTTTGTAGCAATTGACAGGATTAGTGTTCTTCAGGGTGCAATTTTGACTTAAAGCATAATTTTAAGACATGAATTTCTATTGAGAGTCCTATAGTGACAGTACATCATAGTCTTTATTGAGTTGTTTTATTCCAGCATCATCCAGAGAAAGCCCCCTTATGCAAGGTGCAGTACTTAGATGTCGTGAGAGAGCATCTGTGCCTCAGAGAGGTTACAAATGAAATAGAGAAGACATACACAGGAAATATTACTCCCAGTTTACAGATAGGAACCTGAGGCACAGAGAGACTAAAGTGATTCGCCTAAAGTCACAAAGAGAATTTGTCAGTGTGAGAGCCAGGAATTGAACCCAGATCTGCTGAGTCCCTGTCCACAGGATTAATCCTCCTGTGTGTGTTTGTATGGAATACAGACCTCAACATTTTTGTTGCCTTTTTTTTAAAAAAAAAAAAAAAGGCAAGGATTATCCTTAGGGTTAGGGAAGGGCTGTTCCCCCCACCACCACGCATTTTCATAGCTTCTGATGGGATAATTATTACAGAGTTGTTAAGGTGAGGGAGCAGAATTTGTACCGGGCTGGTTTAACTTTTCATGACAATTTTATATATGTGTGTGTGTGTGTGTCTGAGAGAGAGAGAGAATACTGCACTGGAGATGAACTTCAGTTCAATGGCTTGACAGGCAGGTCATGATTTGGTCCCTTTTGCTTCTACTGTAAGTCCATCAAAGCAGGAAACAATGATTTGCATTGATGTGCGTCAGCTCAGTGAAAAGGGGTACTGTGTCGATGCTCGCAATGTGTTCAAATGACAAGGGAGAAACTGGACAGTGTCCCTTTAAGAGAAAAAGAAAGCAGGAAGTCTGAGCAGAAAGAAAGTCTCAGCCTGGACTGCGATCCATCCCTGCCTGTGTGGGGTCCCTGTGGCTGCTTTCAAGTGAAAGCTTCTCCCACACCATGGCTTCCAACCTGGGCACTTAAGGGTTTTCATTGCATAGGTTGCTTCTGAGCCAGCTGCTGTCTTCAGGTGAGTGGGAATTTCCTTTCATGTTTGTACAGTCTGTCTTGCAGATGTAAAGAGCGAGGTAAATGCTACGGAATATTCCTCTCTTGGCATCTACGCTGGCTTTGTTACACTGCATTATTCTTAGGGTGGTGTATGGAAACCCCTGATGTGCAACCAGGATTACAGATAGTGCTGGGGTGTGTGCGTGTGTGCATTTTTGTAGCATGGTATTATGTTGTAACAATAGTGAAATGCATTGTTATCCCCACTTGCATGTGATACAGTGTGAGACCAGGACAGTGAGAGAGAGAGATGGATCATATGCTGGTGACAGCTGCGAAACGAAGTCTTGGGGTGGGGGGGATGAGAAACAGAGGGAGACTAGAGGTGATATCCCCAAGATCAATACATATTCTATGCTGGACTAGAGCAGAACTGGCTTTCTTGTTCAGGGTGTAAATTCTTTACTGTTAAATCATCTGGCATGATCTGATAGACCATGTTAATCCTGGCAAGAACATTGGCGGGCTCACTTGCTCTTTTTAGCCACTTGTACCTTGAGAACATTTCTGTATTAATATGAGGATTCGCCAAGACTCTTCCTCATTTTCTTTTCTGGGTGCTGATCTAAGGGAGCCTGTAGAATTAGATCAGAGGATGCTCCAGACATATGTGCCTGCTCCCATGAGTGAGGGACCGGGTTTGTGTCCTTTTCGGTGAGCCACGTTTTAAAGAAGTTGATTTAGTTTGAAGAAGGTCCCTATCTCCGATCTTAGGTTTTGTGATCTATTTTTGCCTGGAATTTTAGAGCACATGCCAGGAGAGCGCAGGCCAGAGGGTGCTGCACTGCAGGTGTCCTCCATGCGGCTCGGCAAGCTCACTTTACCATGGACTTGTAACGTTTTGACTACTCAGGCTCTGGACATCTCCTAAAAACAGAGCTGGAAGGGATGATTTCCAGTTTGGAGAAGCAGGCCGTGCACATGGATTGGCTAATAACTGGCTACTTCTATTCCAAGGAGAGCAGGGATGCATCAAGCACTTGGCGAATTATGTGTGTACATTTTTGCCACTGAATGGGGTGAAGGGCAGCTGCCAGGAAGACAACAGCACTGCATGATGGATGCGGTATTTGGGGGTGGGAGGAAGCAAGTTCGGCTCACCACAGCAGGACAGACACCTCTGCAGTGGAACATGGCAGCCATTTGTCACCAATCAATTCTGCACAACCGCTTTCACCTGTGGGGAGAGTGAGCTGATGAGTGGGGTTGGATGGGTATCCCGCTGAAGCCCTGAGCGCTGCTTGTAAGAAGCATCATGTGCCCATCCGCTTCCCATTCCCTAGGGGGTGGTGACCTGACTTCCAAACTGAGTTGTCCAGCCCCGAATACGCCTCAGTTGGCATCATCATGTGAGGGCACAGTGTCGAAGCGTGTGTTTGTGCACCCTTTCCTAGAACAACTAGAGGTGGGCACAGGAGACAGAACTGCAGGCGTACGAAATTCAGGCGTGTTTGGACATGGAATTTTGGTTCAGCTCTTTGTCATGACTGGTTTGGGTGCGTAACTTGGATCTGGATCCCAATTCGGATGCTGAGCTGTTGCCCAGTGTCCCCTCTGCCCATGTGCAATCTCACCCGCCACTCTAGCCTGGGACATCCCACTGTGGAGTTTGACACAAGCTCATTTCTAATAACCACATGAGCTTGAAGGTTCACTGTAATGAAATGCTGCTGCTGGTAAGTGAGATTTGAACGCTGAGCAGAGACAGCGCTACGTCTGGGAATTTTTTTGCTTTCTGGGCAGGAAACTGAGTGCTTCCTCTTTAACCCGTGGCTGTGAAGCTGGTGTTGCAATCCTATAGGCTTCTGTTCTTACAGCTGGGAGGTGCCTCTTACCTTGCAGCCCTCAGTGCTTAGTATTTTCCTTGCATCAGTCAGTGTTTCGTTACCAGTCTGAGTGGCTACTGGCTGGGTTTCCCTGCCCAAGGTTCCCAGCTCCGTCCTTACCCAACTTCTCCCATCCTTTCTGAGCTCTGCTTTCGTGCTGTTTGCAGAGGGCGGTTGGTGGCTGCTTTTTAAGGGAGACAGAAGGACTCCACTTTACCAAGAAAAAGCAGAAGAGTTGTGGGGGGGGGGCAGTGGACACAGATAGGAGAATGGGTGGGGCGAGGTGGGTCAGTAACCGCTGAATAAAGATCTGCTGCTAGAGATGGATTGTTCCTCCTTATGCTGATTGGTATTGTCTGTGCACCACTGACCTCTGCTGGACAGAATCCAAACTCGGCTGTGTGTCAACTCTCATCTCTTCTGCTGACCTCTGATGGAGATTCTCCGACAGCTGCAGTGGCAGCAGGCTGGGCTTTAGCCCAAAGGGATCAGACTTCGCTGCTGTGAGGTTCTGTGTTGGTTCAGTGACACCCGTGCAGTAGTAGGTATGGCTGGCTGTGTTACAATCAGCTTCTTACGGAAACGGATGGAAACTGAACCCTCCAAGCTGTGGGGGAGGTTCATCTCCTTGTCCGGGCTGTGTGTGTCTTGGTCCCACCTCTCATTTCAGGGAGCAGGAGAAGTGGAACGAGTGTTAGAACAGCAGGGAGGCATGTGAAAGCGCACTGGGGCTGGGCTGCCGGGGTTGTCTGTGTGTGTAAACAGCTCTTTTCCTCACAGACTTGTCTTCTCCTCTCAGCCTCGCAGCTCAGAGGTGAGCTGGCCTCATGCTGAAAATGCAGAGCACGCCCAACTACCTCTGGAACACGGACGATGTGCTGGGCCAAGGGGCTACAGCCAGTGTGTACAAAGCCCGCAGCAAGGTGAGTGAGGGGCACAGGATGGGAAGCCTGAGCTGATTCGGTTGTTTACGGGCAGTACATGGACCCATGTAGGCTCCAACTCGATTCCCTTCCAGTCTGTCCAACCTGGTGGCTCACCCCCCCCCCCCCCAGTGACGTAAGGCCAAACCCTCTCTCAACAACCAACCCTTCTCTGATCTTCCAGCTGCCAAAACCTCCCAATCTGTGACATGCTTCCAAACCCACCCTCAAATTCCCAGGTGACAAGCACCCCAACCCAACTCCCCATAGCTGCTCCCACAGCTGGAGCTACCAAGCCTTCCTCTATGTGCTCACGCAACCTGCTGCTCTCAGCTGCCAAACCCTTGGCATGCCCTTCTCATCTCAACTATGCGTAAACGAGTCGTGGGTGGGTGGTTTCTATCACAGTCACTCCGTGTCCTGTTGGTGCCCTGCAGCCATCGCCTCACGCTGCGCAGCCCAGCGAGCAAAGCCAGGGTTGATCTTGTGTCCGTACAGTTGATCATCATTTTACATTCCCTGCACTGCTGTCTTCTGCAAGTGAAGACAGCAGGCTGCGAAATCATCCAAGGCAGTTGCTTGTTATAACCTGATCCAGGCCAGTTTTCATTCGGATGCTGACTTAGGCCATGGTTTTCAAGGGGTAATTTAGAGCAAGGACATGATTGGGTTTTTCAAAATGCCTTGGCTTATCTGTACTCCCATTCTATCCCCATGGTAAAACTCCCTGTAGCCTTGGGGGAAGGGAGAGCTAGGCGAATGCAGAACGTTTCTGAAAATGCCACCCATAATCATTGGAATGTATCGTGCATGAGTTCTAGGATATTAACCCACTGGGATTGGGCCAGATGCTGGTCAGCGTCTCTACTCTTTGAAGTTTATTCAGAGCGTTTTCTCACTGCTCAGTTCAGAGAAGGGCTTTGGAAGGAGATTTGGTTTAAAGGATGGTTTATAATGTAACCCACTAACTCTCGTGGAGGAGAGACTTGGGGTGATGGTTTCAGGTCTCGCTGGAGCTGTTTTACAGAACTGAATAAACATAGCTTTGCAGTGGGGAGAATGGGTGAACCCCACAAAGAAACTAACACACATTGCCAGGATCGTTTGCTTTCCAAACTGCAATGTACTAACCATGCCCGAGCTATTCGGTCAGGACAGGAACTGCATGAGGGCGCCAGGCTGGGTATGAAATGGGGAACAGAAGGAGGGAGAGAGTCAAACAACCAGCTACTGTACTGCAGCCTGTTGAGTGTGTTAAACCCAGGGGTACTCTTGATCTTGCGGGGAGATTTTAAGATGACACAAAGGGGAATTTGATTTTCAATGAGAGCTGGGCATCTAACTTCCCTTTCCGCCTTTTGAAATCCTCCCCCTTAGTTTCCAGGTGGGAATGAAAGGATTGAGCTGCCTTCTGGCTTCGTTTTGATCGTCCCCTCTAGAACAGAACGTACCCACACTACAGAGCATGTGTTGTCCACTAACCTGTTTTCCTGGCGGGCTAGCATTCCAGCTGGGGGCTGCTCTCTGAATTTGTCCTGTTCCTTTTCTCCTCCTTGCCCAGAGATCAGGAGAGCTGGTTGCTGTGAAGGTCTTTAATAATGCCAGCTACCTGAGACCACAGGAGGTGCAGATGAGAGAGTTTGAGGTGCTGAGGAAATTAAACCATAAGAACATTGTCAAGCTGTTTGCAGTTGAAGAGACTGTAAGTCTGTCGCTAGCTCTGCAATGGGAAAGGTGTGGGTTGATGGTAATGCAGTGGGACTTGGCTTTTAGCAGCTGTGACAAGGCACCGGTTGCTGGGATGGGCTGCTGCTGCCAAATAACCACAGCTTCTTCCTGTGGCTTTTCTCTACTCACCCTCGACCCTCCCTATTGTTTCAGCTCAAAGCACTTCACAACCATTCACTCGTGACCTCTTCCAGCGTCCCTGTGGTGGTGTTCCCCACTGATGGATGGCGCACTGAAGTGACTTGGCCAAGGCCCCAGGCCAGCTGAGTGATGCAGCCAGGAATAGAACCCAGGTGCCCTGCCGGCACGTCCGGTGCTTTAACCACTAGTCTACCCGGATTCCCACGCCCTAGGCGATGGAGCCAAGTGTCCTGGATCACACACTCAAGCGGTTCATTGGCCAATTCCTTCGAGTTCTGGGTGTTGTGTTAATCACAGACTTTGTTTTGGGCGGCAGAGCTCATTTTCCCACCCAACGTACTCTTGCCTGTGGAGTCAGTTGTCTCTGACTAGAATTGCCACGTAGGCCGCTCGGGCAAGGAAGGGGTGCCACCCTCCCGTGGACGGGACAAGGGGTGGGACACAGCAGCCTACCCCGGGACTCTGTGCATAACGCAGCGTCACAGGGTCACTGTTTCTCAGGATGCTGCTCAAGGGATCAGTCTCTCCTTCTGCCTCCCAGACTCAGGGAAACAGCAAGCAGAAGGTGCTGGTGATGGAGTACTGCTCACGTGGGAGCTTGCTGAGCGTATTAGAAGATCCAGAGAACTCCTTTGGCTTGTCCGAGTCAGAGTTCCTCATCGTGTTGCATTGTGTTGGTAAGTCTCAGAGCTACTAGCTTGGGTGTCTGTGGCGGGAAAGGGGGATAAACGAGTGCTCGATGCAGCTAGTGTGGACATGGGATTTGCACTCTGCTGTATATAAGAACAGCCATACTGCGTCAGATCAAAGGTCCATCTAGCTCGGTATCCTGTCTTCCGGCAGTGGCCAGTACCAGCTGCCCCAGAGGGAATGAACAGAACAGGTAATCATCCAGTGATCCATCCCCTGTTGCCCATTTCCAACTTCTGGCAAACAGAGGCTAGGGACACCATCCCTGCCCATCCTGGCTAATAGCCGCTGATGGACCTAACCTCCATGAACTGATCTAGTTCTTTTTTGAACCCTGGCCTTCACAACATCCTCTGGCAAGGAGTTCACAGGTTGACTGTGTGTTGTGCGAAGAAATACTGCCTCTTCATTTCATTTGGCGTCCCCTAGTTCTTGTGTTATGAGCAAGCAGACAATAACACTTCCTTATTTACTTTCTCCACACCAGTCATGATTTTATAGACCTCTATCACCTCCCCCCTTAGTCGTTTCTTTTTCTGAGCTGAAAAGTCCCAGTCTTATTAATCTCTCCTCACACCCAGCTCCTCATTAAATCTGCTCTTCTGTAAAGATGTGGATGGGGGCAAAAACTAACTTACTGCATGCCTGGAGGTGCATTTTACAAAGCAGTGTGAATGGTGGAGAGTGAAGGCCTTTGTCTGCCGAATACACAGGGAGTATGGTCCCTCCACCAGAAGTGCATTTCCCCTACCCACTTGTCCTCTGCTGAGGCCAGCTGTGACTGTTAGTCAGCTCCCTTAAGAACTGAGACTGCCAAATTCAGGCCACCAAATGGTAAGCGCGGTCAGTCACTACTGACCCAGGCTGGATTTGAACTAGTAACTTGGCAGGTGAAAGACTCCATACCCTGGAACGGAGCCCCTGTACTGTCCACTTTCCCACCCTGAGAGGCCGTTTGATGAGTGGGCATCTCCAAGAACTTACGTTGGCAAATACTCTAGGTGCTGCAAAGCTCTCTGTCCCTGTAGCAAGTCCACCCTGAGCATGTCAGGAATGTCTCGCTGCGCTTCTCCATTGGGGTGCTTGGATTCTGAGGATGCCCTTGGCATCCTGGGGGAGCTGAAAGACTGAACTGTGCAAATGAGCAGGCAGGTAGGTTGTGCCCACGCTATCACACGTCGGAGATGGTACGGTTTGCCTCTGCTCCCTTCCCCTCTTCAGAATGGTCCTCGTGCTCGTGATTTTCCTCTGTCTATCCCAAGCTCATGTTTGCTTCACCGGGTCTGAAAGCTGAACCCAGGGCCGCCTGCCTCCCTCAATTCTAGTCCACACTGCTGCTTGTTAGCCAAGCCAGCTCAGAGAAGCTGCGGCCATTCTCAGCAGTGTCTCACTTCCCCTTTATGCTCGTAGTGGCCGGCATGAACCACCTTCGTGAGAACAGCATTGTCCATAGGGACATCAAACCAGGAAACATCATGCGGCTGGTGGGGGAAGACGGGCAGAGCATCTATAAGCTCACGGATTTTGGGGCCGCTCGAGAGCTGGACGATGACGAGAAGTTTGTGTCCGTCTACGGGACAGAAGAATATCTTGTGAGTAAAGCAAAATGCCAGTTTCTTAACGAGCAAGAGTTCAGGAAGGAAGGGTTACTTTTCTCAGCATACGTGGAATGGTAGGAGCTTGGAATGTTGCTATGCTTAGTGTATAACAACAATACTTAGCTCTGCTATAGCACTCTGCGTAGGTAGATCTCAAAGTGTTGTACATAGGAGCTCACTATCGTTATCCCCATTTTACCAATGGGGAAACTGAGTCAAGGGGGGGTGGGGGAAGTGACTTGCCCAGGATCATCCAGCAGGTCAGTGACAGAGCTTGGGACGAGATCCTAGGTCTCTAGTCTCAGTCCGTTGCTCTGGCCACTTAGAATGGTGGACATCCTCTCTGTCTCCAAGCGTTTCATTCATCGAGACTCATTTGCTTGAACTTCGCTTTCTATGGCCAAGGTTTTTGAAAGTGACTGGAGATTTGGAATGCCTCAATTTTGGGGAGCCCAGCTTACAGGGATCTGATTTTCAGTGCCTACGTTTTCAGAAAACCAAGCCCTCTGAAGTGTTTCATTTTGGGCACCCAAAAATGGAAGAACCCTAAATCACTAGTCACTGGGGAAATCTTGGCTTCCATGACGGATCTGCTATAAGTAAAGCAAATTCATTCACAATGCGTTTCTTCCTCTTCATCCTATTAGCACCCGGACATGTACGAGCGAGCGGTTCTGAGAAAACCCCAGCAAAAGGCTTACGGGGTGACTGTAGACCTGTGGAGCATTGGGGTAACCTTTTACCATGCTGCTACAGGCAGTCTCCCATTTATCCCCTTCGGCGGACCTCGCAGGAATAAAGAAATCATGTAGGTAGTGCCACCGACAGGAGTCCGGTGTTTACATGGGCTTTGTGTTGTCTTTTTTGGCTGAGTTTGGTGAATTGAATTGTGTCCTAAAGTGAGAAGCTGTAAGGAAGAGTGGATGAGGTGAGCTACATGGAGAATGAGCAATTCACCCCAATCCTGACCTGCAATACCTCTTGCTATGCCGTGCTGTGCCCCACTCCAGATCTGCCAGTGCCTTCTACTCCTTGTGTTGCATCCTTTTCTTGAGTCCTGCCTCTGTCCCGATATGAAGCTCTTAGTCTCAGATGTCTGCTGAAGACCCATTTCAGCCACAGACTCCTCATTGTGCTGATTTTTATTAATGTGGAATTCAACGGGTCTGTTTGTGTTTATGCACCTTAGCTAGCTGATGATTTAATCACCCAGATTCTCACGTATACCTTAGATCTGCTGGAAGTGTAGCCTGCGGCTGGCTTCATCTGCAGTTCCCAGCATGCCCTGCTCCATGCTGCTGGGAGGAAAGGCCTCTTGGGACAAGACAGAACACGAACGATATAGTAGGGACTGCACGTTCTGTGGGGCTGCCCCATCTTGGCAAGTCACCAATACAGCCCCTGCTATTGACTGCCCCTGTGGTTAGCACTACAGTGTCGGGCAGCAAAGCCCACTTGGAGACCAAGCCGGCCATGCTGTCCCTAACTCAAGTACATGGGGGATTAACTGGGTTCTGCTCAGGGTGCGCATCCAGGCAGGAAGACAGCAGAGCTGCAGCTGGCAATCAGTGCCCCTTTCTATGGTACGTTTGCCCTGATAACGGTGTTTCTGTGGCTTTGTGGTTTAACGGCTGAAAGATGGGGCAGCTTCTGACTTGACTTCCATGCTGTTGCTTGAAGTGTCCGCCCTCTCCCCCCCCCCCACCATGTCTTCTGAAAGCGATGCAGCTTTTCCCCCGAGGGATGATGGAAACAGGTTTTGGATTTTTCTTTTCATACCTTTGTACTTCTAGGTTTGGGGGGGGCGGGGGGAGAGGGGTTTGGTGGTTGATGGTTCTGGATCGCAGCTTCAAAAAGCAGATGCCTAAATTGCACCCATGAAAGAGGCAGGTGCAAACTAGTCGAAGCATGCGTGGGTTATGTAGCTGCATGTGCAGTTTCCCATTGGCTTAGCTAGCACGCACAGTCTCTGCTTGCTTCTTCCCGTTGGCCTGGCTTTCCATGCACGGTTTAGGCACCTCTCGTTGTTGGTACATTTTGGTTCTGTCCATTGAAACTCCTCCCCTATGATATGGGAAGGTGGAGACTGATTTTCTCCCCTCTCTGTGCCTGTCCTCCCTACGCACTTGCCAAGAGGTTTGCAAGCCCAGTGGTTGGAATGTGCCCAGGGGAGGCCAGTTGTCCAGCTTCCACCCAGCGGAACGACTTTTCTTTCAACAGGTATAAAATAACGACGGAGAAACCTGCTGGAGCTATCGCAGGCGTCCAGAGGCAGGAGAACGGGCCCATTGAGTGGAGCTACGAGCTGCCCATCACCTGCCAGCTGTCTGTGTGAGTACTGGAGGGGGTGGGGTTGCTTCCAGGGAGCTCTCCCTCCTCCTGCTTTGATCATAGGGCCTCCAACCAGTCAGTGAGTGGCACAGACAGAAGTGCTGCTTCGGGTTGGAAAAGAGCACAGGGACTCTGCTCTGCCCTCAGCATACTCCAGGGATGTAGTTATGCCGTTGCAAACGTCCCTCCCATCGTACCCGGACCAGGTGAGTCTGGAATGATATTAATTCCTCTATATAAATGATATTTCTCAATGGTGCTTAAGGAAAGGTAAACACAGTGTTCAATGGGATTTGGGCACTGAAAATCTCGGCTGTAAAAGCCTGGTCGTTCCGTCGGCTGGGCTTCTCCGGGCGTCCCGTTTTCTCTGTCTCTGATTATAAGCTCTCGGGGGCAGGGACTGCGGTGTTGTGCATGTCATGCATGCTTACGCCGCCTCGCTGTGCTCCCCCCCTCCAGTGCCTGGACTGCAGAGATGGTGGAGTTGGCTACATCCTTTGAGAGCTGGGGCTTTTAGCAGGCTCTTGCTTTTTGATCAAAAGGTGCGTGACTTCAATCCCAGCTGCCCGCGATCCTCCCCAATGCCCCGTGTCCCACACAGCGCTGGGCATGCGGCTGGTGTTGAAATAAAGAACCTTGAGTGTGATTAAGGCTTTCAGAGCAGTACAAGGCTCTCAACAAGCTGTGATTGCCGTCTCAAAGAAAATGTGTGGAGCACACTGCTCTCTGTGCCCTTCCTTATAGTTGTCTGTAACTATACCCCTGTGGTCTGTGATGTGCTCATTCATATGTGCCTGGGGCCTGATTCTCATTTATGTTAAGGCTGGAGTGGTGTCAAGGGCTTAAGTGTATATAAAATGCCTCAAAACAGTTCGTGTTTGTCCCGTGCTGTACATCCAGAGAAAGAGATTTTGCCCATTTTGTCACATGTTCCCTCCCAGTTGAAGTGACTCACGTTGTTTTGGTTAATTCCAACATTTCCCACTATTGACAGTGTCTGTATTAACCCTTTCGCAGCAGAAGATAGTTTTGGTACTTAAAATCAGAATTTAGGGTGTAATCGTGCCATGAGTCCTTATTGAACCTAGCAACCCTAATGACTTATCACAAGGATCGAGCCCAGAACCAGTGTGACCGCATATCCAATAAAGCATATTATTACCTTAATAAATAATGTGAAGACTTCTCACAGGCATGTTAATCTGTAGCAGCTGCACTACTGTGTGGGGGTTGAGTTCAATAATTTCTGCAATGGGTTCTGACTTTCGAGGTGATCCTGCAAGTTCCATTGTCTCTCCTCTTTCTCCAAGAGCTAAATGGTTAATCTTAAAACCCCAACCAGGGAGGATATTTCTTTGTCAATGAGCTCCCCAACTTCTGTCTACTCCCTCTCTTCCCATGTCTCTCAGTTGTGTATTGCAGAATATACACTAATCGGTCCATTTGTGTTAGCACAGGCTCATAATTAGAGAATGAGGCTCTGGGCCAGAATGCTTGGGTTCAGTTCCTGGCGCTGACTCTCAGTGGGCACAAAAAATGTGGTTAACTTGGGGGTTTTGTCATTTTCCCTCTCCGGGCCTCTGTTTTCCCATCTGCAAAAGGTAAATAATTGTATTCACCAACTACACAAAGGAGTTTGGATTCATTCATGTTTGTCAGTGTCTAGGAGGAAGTGCGTTATGGGAGGGCATTGGGAAAAACACACATCACTGGTGCTCCATTTTGGAACAGTCTTTCTAGTACTTCATAGCCTCTGTCCCAGTGTCCTTTCTCTTAACATGCTTTGAGGGGATAGTAACTTCCACACTTCCCCTCTGCTTCCTCTTCCCAGTGCCTTGCCTATGCATGGCGCCAGGCATCGTTCATGACAGGAGGGAAAATGAGCCAAACTCCTAATTCCAATTCTACTTGTTTGGTAGAGTGAGTGAGTTTCTTTATGTAGGCTAAAGAGGGGATTTCAGTCTCTAGGGCTGTCAGTCCAGCACCTCTCACCAGCTCTAAATTCACCTTAAAAGAAAATGCATTCATTTCTTAAACCCTCCACTCACTCTTCCCCCCCCTCCAAATCTTTCCATCCTATCAAGATGAGGGTTCAAGGAAAGAGGTTTATAGTCAGTCTATCTCTTCCTGTCTGACAGCCTGTGAACCCGTCTATTTATTGTCTGTTACATCCCCAGGGAAATGAATATGGGGAAAACAAACTCGCTGGGTCCTGAGTTTGATTCATTTGCGAGGGCTAAATTGTAATGGAGCGTCTGGAGAAATGCATGTGACAAGCCCATGGATGCTGGATGAACATTGTATGGGCCTGTGTCAAGGAAAGCTGAACGAATCCTTAATGATGACAAAGCATAGGCATGCGTTCCTGAGAGCTCGTCAAAGAAGCTATTCGGCCATGCTGTGAAATGGGGAGTGTGTGGCATACAATTTGATGATGTGTCGTCCTTATAATTGCCAGTCCCCTTCCTTTTGTAATTGATTGGAAAGATTACAAAGGGAGTTGGATCAGGATAATATCACGCATGGGTTCTTTACCTGGAGAGCATGCTTTTCATCTGTAGATTTCAAGGCGCTTGACAAAAGAAGGTCTAGTATTCTCTCCGCTTTACAGAGGCATAGAAAGGTGAAGTGACTTGCCCGCGGTCACACAGAGGTCAGTGACAAAGCTGGGAATAGAACCCAGGTCTCCTGAGTCCCAGGCCAGCATCCTATCCATTGGAACACACTGTCTTCTGTTCATATTTGTGTGCGTGCGCAAGAGAATAACATCTTTATTTCCTTTCCTTTGCTTCAGAGGGCTGAAGAGCCAGCTCATCCCCATCCTGGCTAACATTCTGGAAGTTGATCAGGAGAAATGCTGGGGCTTTGATCAGTTCTTTGCTGAAACCAGTGACATCCTGCACAGGATAGTGGTCCATGTCTTCTCCTTGCAGCAAGCTACCATGCACCGGGTCTATATCCATGCCTACAACACGTAAGCACAGCTTAGCCCCTGGCAAATCTGGGAGAAGAATCCAGGCTGAAAACCCAGTGGGGAAAGCAGAAGGTTCAGTTTAATGCTGAGCTGCGCTTTCCCAGGGAGATGGATCAGCTGGAAGGGGTTGCTTATTCCTGTCCCCTGTATGCCTGCTCTGTTGCCCTCCACTCCACAGGAGGCTGCATTTCATTGGAGGGGAAGTGATTCTTGAGTGTGTTTTCGCTCATATCGGGCATACTCTGAAACCCATTGATGTCACAGGCAAGTCTCACCCTGACTTCACTGGAAGTTGGGTCAGACTGCTAATGCTTTCAGGTGGCAGAATGCTAGCGCAATGGCAATCCACAATACGTATCAGTGTGAACAAGTCTGATGCGGCAGGCTGCCAGAAAGCTTTGCTGGATCTCAACTGAGCTTCCTTTGGTGAATGATAAACCCAAGAGTAGGATTTTGGAGGGGATGGTGGGGGCAGAATAATAGCCCAACTACAGCCTATTGTGTGAAATCATCTTGGTTGCTGACAGCCTCATGTTTTATTTCCCTTCCATTCCCTTTTTGGTTTTTGTTTCAGTACCACCATATTTTTAGAAGCTGTCTTCACACAGACAAATATAGCCCCTCCCCATCAAGAATATTTTTTTGAAGGTCACCTGTATCAATTGGAACCCACCCTGCAAGCTCACAATTTCTCCAGAACCACAGAAAATAGCCCTCTGACCTTGCTGAGCAGTGAACCGGAGGAACCAGTGGGAGTGAGATTCAGAGATCGTGAGTACAGTCATCTCGTAAAATGGAGCCTTCTGCTTCCCGTCCAGCCATTTGAGCTCTTCTAGTGAGTTTAGTTTCCGCCATCTGTGTATGCACACACATGGTCACGCTTGCAATGTCCTCCTGATACAGGGCTCTTGGTCACTTCATCTGGAGTCTCACTGCAGAACTGTAACTTATTAGGACAAAGTTCAACAGAGAGGAAGGGATGGTTTTGTGGTTAAGGCATTGGATGTGTTTGGGTTGGGTTCAGTTTTCATCTCTGACACAGATTTCCTGTGTGCCCATGGGGAAGTCATTTAACCTCTCTGTGCCTCTATCCTCAGTCTGTAAATGGGAGTAATAATAATACTCCTTTCCCACCCTTTGTCTGTCTTGTCTGTTTAGATTACTCATTAGGGTGGGAACCATCTCGGGCGATTTCTATGTAGAGTGCCTAGCACAGTGGGGCCAGGACCTGGCTGAGACATCTAGGTGTTACTGTCAGTCAATAAAGTCTGAGCTCTGCTCTGTCTTGCTGAACCCAGAGATGAGGGCGAGTGATCTGGGTGCAGGACTAGGAGCAAGGAATTTCTAGCTTCTCATCCCAGATCGGACACAGATTCCCTCTATGGGCTTGAGTGAAAATTCTCTGCCTCTCATTCTCCATTTGCAAAATGTAAATTGTTTAGCCTTGTCTTAAAGATATGAAGAGGATTAATTAGTTAATATTTGTAATTCACTTGAGAGATCAAAAGTGCTACCTGCTAAGTACTTTTGTGTATTAGGATCCACACTGCAGTTCTCTGCTTTATAGTCTCTTTATTCCATGTGCAGAACTCCAGAGCAAAATGTGTTGCAGAGACCCACAATGTGAGCTGGAGAGGAGAACATTACCCTTCCCATTAGATTAGACAGAGAAGTGCCCATACCGCCTTCAGGGAAGGATGCTTTCTGTGTCGATGTCTGTATAATAAAACATTGGTTGAGATGAGAGTGGCAGCCAGTTAAATTCCTGCTTGGGTTTTGTGCACAGGAGCTGATGGTACAACTTCAAAGTTGTGGGGTAAAATTTTAAACATTTCCTCCTATGTGACTTAGAAGCTTAAGTCATTTTTGAAAGTAGAAATGAGACTTCTAAGTCCAAATCTCCCATGTGAAACTGTCCCCCTCCCTCCCCCTGTATCTGTGTAATACCTGTGGTTCACATAGGTGGGCACTAGATGTCAGTGCTGATCCACAGAAGTACAACTCCATGAGACATTCCCTGTTAAGCAAACATGAAGCACGGAGGTCCCTCTGTCCAGTGGGCGATATGGGAAGTATACCCTCAAAGGGCTGTGAATGATGTCTCTTTGTTTTCAGCATCACTTGAGTTTCCAAAGTTTGTCCCAAAGGTTGATGTCCTAGCTGACTGCAGCATGGCAAAGGTACGTTGGGGATTTCAGCTCAAGATTGAAATAGGCTTTGGAAATCGTGCTCAAGTGAAGGAGCGGTCAGTGGCAGTGCCCTTTTCCCTTCTAGGGTGTCCTGAGTGCCGTTCACCAGACACTGAAGATCTCTCGGTCACTTCTGAAATGTCAAGAATTTATTCTGAGAGGTCTTTACTGGGTCATGTAAGTACATGCCGGCCAGTGTGCCTTGCTGGTGCTGTGTAAAGAACAGTGGGAACTGTTTGATTCCTTTTCTCACTGTGTAGCTGATAGAAATACCTTGTGTTTGAGAACCAGATGGCTTACTCAGACAGTCCCCCAATAGTATTCGACAGCGGTGCTCCAAATCTTGCAGTGTCACTGTGTATGCTGCAGTGGTTTGGATCAATACTAGTGTGTGTGTGTGCGTGTGTGTGTGTGTGCGTGCATATGTAATGTTAGACGTACAAAATAAAACGGGGGATATTCTCTCTGCTGCTCAACTGCAGAAGGGTGTGCATGAATTAGAGACACCTGAGGGCTTCGTTCAGAGCATGTGTTCCAGGTGGAATCCGTGTCCCCATTGTGTCTGTGCACTAGTCATGTTCTGACACTGATGGGTCGGTGCAGTTCAGGCCAGGGTGGTCAATACAGCGGTGTTAATGCACATAGTACAGGGTCTTGCCTGTTTAGACCGTAAGCTCGTCGGAGCAAGAACCCTTGTATTCTAGGGCCCCCGATATCAGGTGCTCAGAGCGGTGTATATTCTACCGTTCATGGTTACAAGCACCCAAAGGAACCCCCGAAGCACGAGGCTGGGGCTTGAGGGGCGGGGGCCGGGGGAGGGAGAGGCAGATGCGGTTGGGAGGAAGTTCAAGTGCCCTGTACCCCTCGCTCTGCGTAGAGGGTGAGGGGTGTTGCACGATTCCAGACAAACCCGTCTCTTTGCAGTGAGAGCCTGAAAGCCAAGTGCTCCCGTGTTCTGGAGAGAAGGGAAGCGGCCGTTTCAATGCTGAGCTGCTTGCAGCATACGGAGCTGAAAGCCTTCGTGTTGTAAGTGTCGCTCGTTGCCGTCACTTCTGCAGCGAGGGGTAATGCAGGCACCAGTGCAGGATGCTCTGCAGCTGTGCACGTGTGGTCATGGCGCTGAGCTGTGTCTGTCCCGCACGTGGGCTGAACACGCTCACCTCTGCTCTTCACAGGCCCAGGCCCTTGTCACTCCAGCTTGAGCAGAAGTTATTGCGGCTCTCAGAACGTTAGGGATTGAGAGGGAAAGTTACCAAAACTCCTGTGTGTCTCGGGAGTGCAAGTCTAGCTGCAAGCCACTGGGATCTGTGCTCCTCTGTCACACTGGGGCTTTGGAAAAATCTACCTGAGGCCTATTTGGTGCCCCCCCCCACCACACACACACTGGACTGAAGCATCAGGTAAGGACTCTTGGTTACTATAAATCCAAAGGCCATGTTCTCTTCTCTGGACTTGGGATGATGTAGGTTTCCCACCTACTGTACTGAGGCATCTGCTGCTCTCGTGTGTGACAGAAAAATATGGAGAGCTCCGTTAACATCTCTGTGGTGAATCTGGTGCTGCCTAAATCCTGGGATGGGGAGCAGAACTTCCCAGGGTCACAACAAAGGCCACATGTGCAGCCACAGAACCCAGAACTTAACTGACTGCAGGAGACAAAGAACCAAAAACCAGGGCAGAGCATGTAGATCCTAAGGTGCAAACAAGGGATCCAGAGTGGAACACCAGGAAGAGAACTCCCCTGACAGCCAAGGAGGACGAGGTCCTTTATTATCCACAGAGCTGGTACAGCATAGAAAGTAAGCAGTGCAGTATCCCACCGCTACCCCCACCGATGTAGAGTACCTTCACCCCGACTGTCTGAACCACTTCCCCATTCTGTTTACAGGGCCCATTCACAGTCCTCGTCCTCTGTGCTGAGATCTTCAACCAGTGGTGGCAGTTTTGGTGATGTGGACACTAGTCCACTAGGAATTGGATCTAGCTCACCACTCAAGGCAGTGCTTGGCAGTGCAGCCTCTTGGATAGAGCACTAGGCTGAGACTCAGGAGACCCAGCTTCTATTCCTGCCTCCTGCCCTTTGGTGACCTTGGGCAAGTCATTTCCTCTCTGTGTGCCTCAGTTTCCTCATCTGTAAAAAGTAGCTAATGACACTGGTCTCCATTGTAAAACACTTTGAGTTCTACTGATTAAAAAAAATGCTATACAAGAGCTTGATATTACTTTGATAAGTGACGTGACCATGGCAATGCTCTGTGCAAGAAGAACTGGTCAGGAGCCATTGCTGGTTATCTGTAGATATTGTGCACCAGATGATTGGGGCAGTGGAGAAAGAGACTCATGAGTAAACTGGGTTGCTGGTGAGGGTTACTTTCCTGCAATCCTTGTACAAGGGGAATGTGCAGGAATGTATGAGCTGAATGGTTACCATTTCCCACCCCCCCTTGGATGATCAGTCTCCAGTTTCATAAGAACTTGGATTTTAGTCCCTGGTGGTCTGGCTGCTCTTTGGGGTTTTTCAGACTGAATATTACAGGGTACAGCAAACTATATAAGCCACAGAGATGAAGTCACAGTGTAAATTCAAGGAGACACCAGTGCTGGAATCTTTGGCTGAATGCAAATGGAAAATAAGAGCCTTGTTGCTCAGTAAAATGAAAACCATGTGACTAATGGCTTACACTGCATTATCCTAAATCCCAGGGGGAGGTCAGTCAGACCAAGACATTGAGTGGAATCCCTGTCCTTTTGGAACAAGAATGGACAAAATCCTGTAGAATTTACTATAAGGAACAATTCTGCATTGGCTCTGGAGGCTGGACTTGAATGTGTGTCTTCTGTCTCTAACCTCTAGGATTCAGACCCATTACAGCGTAGTTCTGCTGAACGCTGCCTCCAGCCTGACTGCACTCGTTAGGTTGATGTGCCTTTTATTTCCATGTACGAGGCTCCATTAGTGGAACTTCCATCAGAGACCGGGAAATCTCAGACAATCCTACTAAATCCATCCACTGCGCTCACTGCTGCTCCAGTGAAATCTAAACCCATCTTTGGTTTTTTAGCTCTTACCTCTTTGGTTTATCACCTCCGTGGTGGGAAATGGTGTATATGGGGTTGGGTTATTTTAGTGCTGAGAGCTGCCTAGAGGTGCGATTCCCATTCATTTCAATGGGGTCTGTGATTGTAAATCTCCTAGATGCCTTCGAAACGTCCAGCCTAAGAAGATGGTTTTCATTTGCCCAGGTGATATCTGCCCCTTAGCCCAGAGCAGGAAAAGCCCCTCTGAATCCAGCCTCTGGTTTAATACGCTTTGATTTGTGCCCAACAGGTATGACTCTGTTTCTGGGGGCAACAGTAGTCCAGAGGCGAAGGATCTGGCTGAGGTGAAAACAAGGCTGCAGACAGTGAGTATGTTGCTCCAGCTGGGGGTGTTGTGTGGGGAGGAGCTGAGAAGCCCGTGTGGAACTTCTCTGATTAATGGAGAGCCCTGATCTGGACCTTTTCTTTCCCACTGTAGGTCACTGAAGACCTCACCAGATGTTCCCACAGCATCTCCGAACATAAAGGGACATTGGACTCTCTTTTGTCTGAGGTGGTAAAGCACAGGAAACAGACACATGAAGATAGGTTTGTGGATTACGCTTTTGTTTAATGTTGAAAACCATTAATGTATTTTCATATGCAACTGTGTGTGCGTTGCTGTACACACCCACTTAGAGTGTGTGCCTATCTCAAGGTACAAGTTACAGTACACTACCAGTATTCGTGTACACACAGTTAATAGTACATATTTTGTATTAATATTACTTTGCTTGTAAGTGCAAGACATTGATAACGATTCTATGACAGATGTAAGTGCTGCACTTTAGATATGTGTATATGTCGTTCCAGGGCACTGCCAGTATTTGACACCTTATTTTGCACTTTATATTTAAGTACTGTTATTAGCACTGATAATATGACTTTGCACATACTGTAGCGCCTTTCATCCATATGGTTCAAGGTACTTTCTAAATGTATCGTTATTATCATGGGAAAACTTTGGAAAATTGGCACCAAATATGTCAGCATTCCCCCCCCCCCCCCATTTTTCAGTCCATTCTAATAATTATCCCCATTTTCATAAATGGGAAAATGGAGTCAGTAGCAGGACTGGGATTAGAACCCAGGACTGTCTCTCTCACAGCAACAAATCCTGCATCTTGGCAGGGGGTTAGACTAGATGGCTCTTGTGGTCCTTTTTAACCCATGGTTCTATGATTCTTTGGCTGTCGACGCCCAGGCCCAGTCCCTACCCACTGGGCTGTACTGCCTATAATGTTCTTGGTGCTTGTGCGTTGGCCAGCTGTGATTCTAGGGAGTTGGATTTCATTTCAGGCTACTTATTTGGAACTTGTTTCACTTTCTGCTACAAGAACAATTCAGTCCCAGCTTCGAGCAGAAACGTGTCTAAATGGATAGAGGAGCAATGTCTATATACAATGTGTATACTGTAGTCTCTGGTGGCATTTGATCTCAAGGATGCTCTTTATCATCCTTATCTAACACTTGCATTGAGGATGCCAGGTTCCTGGATTAGAGTACTAGGGCCTGTCTTATGGTATTAACTGTGCCTGAGCTTTTCCCCAGGAGCCCAAAGAGATTGCACTCAGAAGCCTCTGTGTTTCCAGGTCATGGCTGTTTAAACTAAGCTCTATTTGGAATGCAGCTTATTTTTATCATGTCCATCATGGCAAGTGTCACAATGCCCGCTATGGGTGAATGTCAATAATAAGCTTAGGCGAGAAGGAGAAGTTTGGAGGGACTCGACTCCCCTTTGGAAGGAGATGGGGAGGTTGCCTCAGGCAAATGAATCGACAGCTGTAGAAAACGAAGGAGGTGTTGGGGGAGGAAGGGGCAGGAAGCCAAACCTAAAGGAGGGGAGGAGTAGGTGAAAATGAGGTTAAATGGAGAAGGGAGGGGCAGCATAGGTGGAAGGGAGACTGGCAGAGCAAGTCTCTGGGGAGGTTTGACAATCAGGATGTGGTCTCGGGCACCAGCTCCTAAATACACCCACTTCTGTGTGTTCAGTTTGAGGTTTTCTTGAGGTGGCTCCCAATTTCCCCATTAGCTCAAGGGTGGTTAAGTGCCTCCCCACCCATGCCATGCCATGCCACGCCTACCACTCTGTTGGTTTTAGTTGAATGGCCGAGGAGTGGACCCATGAAAAATGCCCAGGCCCTGCACCAGGGAGCTTGCAGCCTGCTCCAGTCACAAGCACAATATTTCAGAGGTGCAATACGTAGGGGTTAAAGTAGATTGAAACAGGAGGGGAGTTCTCACTGCACCCCCTGAGCTCATAGGAGTGGGAGCTGCTCTCCCCACGCCTGGGAGGGAAGGGAAAGCACCCATCTGCTTTGGGCAGAGGTGGGGGAGCTGTGTTCCTCTCTGTCCTGCTACCCACCGCCACAGTCCCTGGGCTAATACAAGCTGGGGATGCGGGAGAAGAAGCTTGCAATAGGCACCATTGGGAAATCTCTCTTGGAGCGGGGACTGCGCTGCTTTTCTGCTTGGAAAATGCCTCAGAACATTGCAGGCGCTACCAGAACCAACCAGTCACAATAACAGGTGTGTTTGAAGGATGAATCCACATGATCCTGGCCCCCTGTGGGAAGAGCTGCAGGACAGCCTTCTTTGTCCAGGCCTTGCTGCTGATGAATTCCTGGCTGGCTGCCCCAAAGGGAGATGGGGTTTAAGCTCTCTTGAGCCTTTCCTGCACTGAGCTTTTAGTTACAATTTCCCATTTGTGCATCCCTCCTCTGTTAGCAACAGTGGGAGTCTTGGTGTGTGTTTTAACCGGTGTGTCATCTAACCCCACTCAGAGCAGGGCTAAACAACGCCGACAGTAAAAGCACCCACTTGTGCCCTTTCTACGCAAGGGCTCTTGCTGGGGGAGCCATGCTGCAGCTGATGCAATGCTAGGAGACTTAACACAAGGCTCAGAGTTGATGTAGTCATCTTGACATCCTGACTGTCTCAGCTTAAGTCTAGTGAGATGCCTGGACACCCCGATGGTGGGAGCCAAGTAAAGTCTAGTGGCAGTACTAACAAGGAGGGAGTTGGTGGTTTGTTGCGTGAGGAAACAAGTAAATGCCTCAGGGCTGGTCTTAGCCACCTGGATTTCAAAGTCCTGCTGGGGTAGAAATAATACCTAGCTTTGTGTAGAGCTTTTCATTTGTCAATCTCAAAGGGCTTTACGAAGGAGGTCAGTATAATTATCCCCATTTCACAGAGGGGGAAACAGAGGCATAGAAAGGGGATGTGCCCAGGTTCATGCGGCAGGCCAGTGGCAGAGCTGGGAATAGAACCTAGGTATCCTGAATCCCAATCCAGTGCTCCGTCCACTAGGGAGCACAGCCTTTGCTTTGCGCTCTGTGCGACTCACAAGGAAATGGGTAGCTGCAGACCCAGCTCCTTGTCTGAAACGAGGTTTAATTGAACATTTGGCTGGAAAGAAAACGCATCTCATGTCCTGGTTCCACAGCATCCGGCAGATGGAGTGCTGCCTCGAGAGGATGCAGCTCATATACAAGCAATTCAAGAAGACCCGGATGAGTCCGCGTAAGTAGCTGAAGTTGGTGAGTTGGGCACCCAACTACCATTGACTTGAACGCTGTTGGAAAATTTCCGCTGTAGTCTTTTTTTCTCAAGAGGTCTCTTGCTAGAGTGTAGCAGCTGTGAGTGTGTGTATGTACATGTAACCGTCTGTATGAATGTGGAAGGTTCCTGGCACTTGACCAATAAGTATCTTTCTCTTTTCTAGGACTAGCCTACAATGAGGAACAAATACACAAGCTGGATAAGTAAGTAAATAACCCATTCTTCCAGGGGCTTGAAAGCCTGGCCACAGTTAACAGGGCGGTTCAATGTCTGGCATTTCTGGTTGCCTATTGAGGAGACTCAAAATGTTCTCACATATTAATGCTAAGAATGTCTGGCCTGTAAATGACTTCCATGGCAATCGGTTTATCGATCCCAGCCCTTTCCTCCCAGCCAAACTACTTTAGAAGAAGGTGCAAGAAACCCCATAATGTAAATATACATACCCTGTAAGATCTTTGGGGCAGAGACTGCCTTTTCATTCTGTGTATACAGCGCCTCATGCAAAAGGGCCCAATCCGTGATTGGGGCCTTGAGGCGCGATCACAATACAAATGAAAAATCAGTCATGGAGGCTGCTAAAACAACTGGCCGCAGGTTACTGCCCACCAGCGATTAGTCGCTGGTTTATGCCTGAAGAGCCCTGTTCAGGAAAGCAGTTAGGCCACATGCTTAACTTTCGGTGGGAATTAGGTACCTAAATGGCCCTTATGCATTTAAAAATCTCCCCCAAACCCAATTGAAGCCAATGGGACTTTAACACCTGCACAACGTTAATCACCTGTTTAAATGCTCACCTGACACAAGAGTTTATACCCCCCGATATATTTTCAGTTCTAACGTTACTATGGACTTTCTCATTAAACTTTGAAGGTGCAGATTTTCAAAAATGACTATGGGATTTAGGAGCACAAGTCCTACTCGCTTTCAGTAGGACTTGTGCTCCTAAATCCCTTAGATGGTTTTGGAAAATCTCCCACTGAAGAGAGTTTTCCTACGAAATTTTGCCTGGGACGTGTTTGTTTTCACGCCACGGGAGAATTTGCCATCCCTTCAGAAAGTGCAGTTCCCTCCTCCCCCACCCCCACCCTTCCTTTCTGGAGACCATCTCCGCGCTCATGTTACTTCAGCGATGGTACTGAATCCCACTCAAAGAATGCTCATTTTCTTTTTTTTTCCTCTCCCCCAATCTTTTCAGGCTGAATTTAGGGCATTTGGCCAAGAAGGTCCTGTCAGTTTTCCAGGAGGACTGCGTACAGAAATATCAAGTTGTGCTGGCCACCCATGGGAGCATAATGAGGTAATGGCCGTGCCCTCTTCTTCACTTGTGTCCTGTGTGTTACACCAGATATCCTGGTTCTAGCTTTTCTTGTAACCAGAGCTGGTTCTTTGGGAGCAGCCTCTGTGTTAATAGTCATGGGTTGGGATCATCATGGTGCAGGGGCTTTGATTCCTGTGAACACCCCTCCGAGAACCTCTTGTAGCTGCTAAAGGTCTCCAAGAATTACGCTAATGGTCGGGCTTGGCTCAAGATATTTTACTAGTACCTCCCATTGGGGCTGGGGACGAAATAATAATAAGCCACAAAGCTAGTAAGAAACCCTCTAAGGCTGCTACTGCCTGTCTCGTGTTTCTATCCCGTGCCAAGAATTTCTCAGCCATCGCTCTGTAGAAGAGCTTATTAAGAAGCATGGTGGAGAGGCCCTGCCAGTGATGATCCTAATGGTGTGGATGGATGTAATTCAGAGACAAACCCAAGTTTGAATCCTAGATCCATGTTTTAGCCTGTATCTCTTTCTGCGATGGTCTGAATCCAAAGAACCTGAACCCTGGGAAAGACTGGATTTACATTGAGATTCTGACCCCCAGCTTTTGGATTGTTTGGCTGACGATGCTTATCTCTGGAGTTTGGATCCTGGGGTTTGAGGATCCATCCCTAGTTCTAATATGTTTCCTATGTTTATTATCATGCTAATTTGTATAGCAGTAGCACCTAGAGGCCCCGGTCAGGGATCAGAGCCTCATTGTGGTAGGTGCTGTACATTCGCATAACAACCTGTTTCCTGTCTGAAAGAGCTTACAGTCTAGGGCCCTAGCTAACATCAGGGGAGCTATTTATGGTGTCAGTAAGCCTTAAGCATGTGTGTAAGTCGTTACAGGGTAATAATAAATACCCAGCTCTTTTATATGGCATTTTTCATCATTCGGTTTCAAAGCGCATTTACAAAGGAGGGCAATATCGCTATCCTCATTTTACAGATGGGGAAACTGAGGCCTGGGGAGAGTTAAGTGACTTGCCCAAGGTCAACCAGCAGGGCAGTGGCAGAATCAGAAACAGAACCCAGGTCTGCAGAACCCCAGTCCAGTGCTCTGTCCAATTGGCCAACCAGGGTCTAAGTATAACCCAGAGCACAGGAAAAAGCTATAGGTGGGTAAGAGGAAGAGAAAATTTAATTCCCTGGCTGGGTAAGTGCTGACCAGTTGGAGTTGAGGGAGAAAAGAAAAGGGGGTGATTTCCCTGATTGTCCCATCACACCTCTATATTGAACTCACACATGGCAGCATTAAAAAAAAAAAATCCAGACGACCATCCCTCCCAGTTCAAAACTGCCTCAGCTTCCCTTCCCTCAGCTTCCCTTCCCTGATTTCTTTGTTCGCTTAATGGGAGGGTTTCATGTACCACAACGAGGCTGCTATTAAGACAGAGCTCCACTTACAAAGAATGATTTTATGTTAAATGGTGTTTGGGGAATACAGCAAGGAGCAAATTGCCCTGTGGTGATTGAGTGCTGCACAGTGACTTAATTCAGCAAAAAAAAGTGGAGTTACTTAGTTGTGGCTGTTGCCGAGGTTGGGTTTTTATTGCAAAGTTGCTTTTAAAATGGCGCATCTTCTCCCCAAGGCTTTAGGTGTGGGTGGGAATGATTTTCTTTAACAGCATTCGAACTTGCTTGTGGTTTTGCCCCTCTGTTTCTGAGGTGGAATCGAGTTCAGTGAGGTTTACTGTGGGGGGGAACTTTTAGGAAAAGCCTGGTAGTGAAGCTCAAACCTCCTGTAGGTAGATCTCAAAAAGCCCTAGGACATCTTTTTCAGGAGCAGGCATCTGCCTTGGTGTCCTTGGCTACCATTTTCTTTCTCCCCCGCACACTGTTGGGCAGGATGCACAAGGGACCTCCTTAAAGAAACGGGCTAGACCAGTGACTCTCAACCTTTCCAGTCTATTGTACCCCTTTCAGGAGTCTGGTTTGCCTTACGTGCCCCCGAGTTTCACCTCACTTAAAAATTATTTGCTTACAAAAATCAGACACAAAAATACAAAGTGTCACAGCACACTAGTACTGAAAAATGGCTTATTTTCTCATTTTTACCATAGAATTATAAAATAAATCAATTGGAATAGAAATATTGTACTTACATTTCAGTGTATAGTATACAGAGCAGTATAAACAAGTCACTGTCTGTATGAAATTTTAGTTAGTACTGACTTGGCTAGTGCTTTTTATGTATCTTGTTGTAAACTAGGCAGATATCTAGATTAGTTGATGTACCCCAGGAAGATCTCTGTATACCCCCAGGGGTACACGTACCCCTGGTTGAGAATCACTGGACTAGACAACCTCTTTAGGTGCCCTCCTTCCCTACCTTTTTCTAATCCTGTGCTGTGTTGCGGTTCTGACTAGCTGCAATCCCGTACCCCCGAAGTGGCTGCATTTCAATGGTGGGGAAAGGCGTTCTTGAACATAATAATGGATACAATCCTGCAGTCCCCATTCCCTCTGCAGTTCAATCTCTCGTTGACTTCAGTGGGAGTTTTTTCCTCTGAGGATGATTTTCACCCCTTTGCAGAGGGGACAGTGTGAGGCCTCCGCAACACATCAGTCTCATTTAGATATAAGTGGGATTTGCATGGATGCGGATTTTTTGTTGGTGTGTTTTTGTTTCTTTTTTTTTAAAGACTCCTCTTGTTTTTCTTTTCTCTCCTGGTGGATTTCTATAGTTTGAGGTCAGAGTTGTTTTTTACTTTCACTTCATTTCTAATTGGCTTCTTTTGGATTTGTCCTTGTTTCGCAGGTTGGGTTTTATGGGGTGATGGGACTTTTCTGGGGATTGCACTGTTCACTTTCAAGGAACAAAAATAAAGCCAAAACAAACATACAACCTCTTTCCATAATGATGAGGGTTTCCTCTGTGTCACGTCAGTCTACTGGGAGGCACCTTTGCACTCAGGCACGTAGCACAGGTGGCAACAGGGTGAGTCTCCCAAAGATTGTAGACAGATTTTTGGTCTGAAGCACACCAGTAACGCTGTTGGTAATCTGCATGTGGCAGCTGTTGCTCTGACCAAATACTGAGATCTGTCCACCCCGGATGTGTGAACGGCTCCGTTGGAGGGGGTCTCATGACTCGACGCTAATCGTTCCGCTCATCTTGATCAAACAAGTGATCCCACTGACTGGGAGTGATCTGAGCTCTTTGGGGCAGGGACTAGGCTAGTTACTTGTCTGCACAGTGCCCAGCGCAACAGAACTCTGACCCTTGCCTGGGTGGGGCCTCTTCGCCTGCCCATGAAATTGCTACTAATAATACAGGAATAAGGTAAGCTATATTTGGCCCTAAAATAGGGACCCAGAAATCAGGACTCTACGGGTATGTCTATACTGCCTCAGAAAACCAGGTCTGTGGGACCCAGGCTTGTGCACGAGGTGTTTCCAAGCCTGTGCTTGAACATCTATACTGCATTGTTAACCTGGGTTTGCAGTCGCTGGAGCTGGGTCTCACCGCTTTGCTGGCACCTCCATAGCACACTACGCAGCCCTACTGACTTGGGTTTGCAGCTTGGCTTGAGTCCACCTTGCAAAATGACAGGGCTTGAACCCAAGTCATGGCAGGACTCTGGCTCTGACCCACGCCCCTAGCAGGGTCCTAGGACCCAGGTCGTAAGTGCCTGCTGACCCAAGTCAGACTCATTTGTGTGTGGACGGCAGCAGGGCTTGGACCCAAACCTGAGTCAGAGCCCTGGTTTCATGTGCGGTGTAGACACGCTCTAAAAATAAGGTGCTATTCCCAGCTCAGCCACTGATGTCCTGTGTGACTTCAGGCAAGTCACTTTGCTTCTCTGTGCTTCAAATTCCTCAGCTGTAATGTTGACCTCACCATAGCAAGGTTTAGTTTATTGCTTGGAGACTTGTGGATGCTACAGAAGTGCAATTGTTACTTTTAGGCAATGCCTATTTTCCTTTATTATTGTCTGTGGGGGAATTAAGCACATAGGGCCTGATCTAAAGCCCATTGAAGTCAAAGGGAGGCTTTCTCCTGGGTCTGGCACAGAGAGAAGAGAACAGCCATTGTTAATGACAAATTTAAGTAGCCTTTTAGAGTGAAATTTGGCGCAGGGTGTGTGCACCCTCCACACAGGGTACGTTTTCCCCTTTAGTTTACTGCTAGTGCTCTTTGGACAGCCTTGCCTAAGAACTATAGAGGCATGACTGTAATTAGAACATGGGTGTGACACCAAGAGCCATTCATCTGCTTCCCTGTAGGATTTTAACACAAATCCAATATGGTTTTCAGAAGGGGGTGGGGTGAGGAATCAACATTCTCTTTCTTACCAAATATTTGACTGGAGTTTTTGGTTTTTATTTTGTTTTTTTCTCAATAGGAAAATCTGGGAGATGAGAGAGCATTTGAAGAAAGTCAACAACTCTATAGCAGCTTGTAGTGTGGAGATGATGGGATGCCAGCAGTGCCTCCATAACGTACCGTGTTTATTCTAAAATCCTCTCTGCTCAGAAGATGGATATTACAGTGTAGACTTTTTAAAATCAAGCTAGTATCTTGCACCTGTAATTTTCAAAGTGCGCACCAATCCCCTGTGCTATAAGTAGGGGAATAGTGTTAGTCTTCATTTTATAGGTGGGGAAAACTTGCAGAAGAGCAAGGTGAAGTGGGTAACACTTCCAAAAGTCAATGGGACCTCAGCTCCTGTGCCACTTCAGTGCTTTTGAAAATTTGGTCCCAAGTGACTTGCGCAAAATCACATAGTGAGTTGGTGGTAGCGGTGGGATAAGAATGCACTCATTCCTGGTTCCTAACCCTGTGTTCAGACTACTCGTCTGCAACACGCTCACACTTCCAAAAAAAAAAAAAAAAAAGGCAAATCAAGTCTCTGCTAACAAGTTGTTATCCCAGTGACTTTCGGTACTGGGCCCGTATCCTACATGCTACAACATACAGTCTGTAATTTCATGAGGGTGACACTTCTGATGACTCTTGTGGGTTTTTTTTGCCTCATTGAGACTTCCATTAACACGCTGCCAAATGTCTTTGTAGCTGATGGTCGAGTATGATGAGTTGATCTCTTTACTGAACAGGGTATGTAATGGCAGGTCCTGGGTATCCAGTGGACAGGAAACAATGAACACCCCCCCCCCCCGAAGTGAATAGCTGCCTAGCAGTAATAGCTGCCACTTCCAGTTGATTATAGTCTGAAGTAACAGTTATAAACATGATGAGCTGCCTGCTGAGAGTTTTTCGGATGCATTCTCTGGCACTTTATGATGTAGACACAGAACAGGTGCCCTGGTCCATCTGCTATCTTTATTTTGCTTTCCATGGAGAGGTTTATTGATGGCCCTGGTTATCTGCACATCACTCTACTTCAGCGTTTAAAACCCCCTTGCTATTACAACCTCTAAGCATCGAAGATGCCAGAGCTAAATATAGGAAATAGCATGTCATTTGCAGGCTGTAAAGTTTCCTTCTCTTTCACAGGCTTTGGACAAGTTACCTCAGAGAATCCTGCAGGAGAAACCGAATTTGGCCCGGGTCTCTTCTGAACCCCCACCAATGTACATGAATCTAGCACATCAGGAGATGGTACTTAGGTGAGTCCAGGTGGGTGACAGGAGAGAAGGGAGCTGGAACATGTCCAGAACCAATGGGAAGGGCCTAAGGTGTGTGCACCTTTACAAGTTCCCTTATGCCTAGGGAATAGGCCTGAGTCATAAACTTCCCCAGAGTCCAGCTACGGTTGGTTTGGGCTAGGGACCACTACTAGCCATATGAGAATTCATGGTCCCCCTTTTATATTGAGGTTCCATTGATAAATGGTTTGAGGGGTTAACAAATGTCATGTTAGACGTGTGTGTGTGTGTTTATAAATGGTCTGGCGCCCATTGGGAGAAGACATTATCGATGGTTATAAACTGTGGCTGTAAGCAGCCTGTTGGACTCTACAACAATTGAGAAACCATGTATTCAGACTGCTGGTAACCCTTTGTGAATTGTCCATAAAAGGAACCTTAATATGAAGAGTGGTTTTGGTGATTTTAGGTGTGGGTATTTTAGGGTGGTGATTTTAGGTGTGGGTATCAGAACAGAGCAGGCTTGAGAACTTGAAGGAGCAGGGAGGCCTCGTTTGTTCTCCAGCAGATAGTGTTAACCAGCTTTCTAGCCCTCCCACAGGTACACTGGGGTTGAGGGAGGAAGGGACTGCAGGCCAAGTTGTGCTCTCAGAAGCAATGCAGGAAACTCCAAAATAGCTACTTGCTAATCAGAATTGGGGGGTGTCTGAGAAGGGGAGCTCTGTGCTTGGTACTTGCAGGACTGCCTTATACCTAGGGCCCTACGAAGGTCCATTTTGATCAATTTCATGGCCATAAGACTTCAAAAATCGTAAATTTCATGATTTCAGCTATTTAAATCTGAAATTTCACAGTGCTGGAAATTGTAAGGGGCCTGACCCAAAAAGGAGTTGTGGGAGGGGGGGGTTGCAAGGTCATTGTAGCGGGGGGTTGTGGTACTGCCACCCTTCTGCCCTGCTGCTGCTGCTGGTGGCGGCTCTGCCTTCAGAGCTGGGTGGCTGGAGAGCGGCGACTGCTGGCCAGGAGCCCAGCTCTGAAGGCAGAGCCGCCGCCAGCCACAGCACAGAAGTAAGGATGGCACGGTTTGGTATTGCCACCCTTTCTTCTGCACTGCTGCTGGCAGGGCACCACCTTCAGAGCTGGGTGCCTGGCCAACAGCTGCCGTTCTCCAGCCGCCCAGCTCAGGAGTAAGGGTGGCAATACTGCGACCTCCTAAAATAACCTTGCAACCCCCCACAAACTTCTTTTGGACTCCAGTTTGAGAAACGCTAGTCTCCCTTGTGAAATCTCTATGGTATAAGGTAAAAGCACACAAAAGACCAGATTTCACGGTCCATGATGTGCTTTTCATGGCCGTGAATTTGGTAGGGCCTTACTTACACCTCCTGCTGGGGAATGTTTTTCTTGTGTTCTTCATGACGTTAAGCCATTTACTTTTGCACACACTGTTCTCCTACCCGAGGGTGAGGACTTGCTGAAGAGAAGAGGACTTCCACTTCCCTTCTGCAGGAAACTCTCCCACTAGCAAAACAGCATGTGTGTTAAGAGGCTTGTTTGTGTCTTCATCAGAATGAAGGAGCTTCGGGAGCAAATGAAACTGGTAGCTGATGACCTCCAGAGCAACAATGTCGTCATTGAGCGGTAAGAGAAAGTGCTCTGTGTGCAGCAAAGATACTCAGCCGAGCATTTACTTGCCGCCTCGAATGTCTAGAGAGAGCTTAACCGGCTGCCTGGGAGGAGCATGGGATGGTTCGGATATGAATTTGACCAGGGGAATAGTGCTGATCATTGGTACTGAATGAGATAAAGGAATATAAGGTCTACAACCAAGTTATGCCAGCCAACTGAGCCCTTTCTCACAGTGATATTAGGACTATACTAAATTTACCTCCTGACCGAGCACTTCTGAAGAGTTTACTTGCCTTTGAAGTTATGTCTGACCTCAGCTTATGTGAATGCCTACCCACATTTCACCCTGCCATTTCAGACATTCCTCCTTTGTTGTGCTGCACTGTTCAACAGTTGCTGTTTTCCGCTCCAGAAGTAGCTGTATTGCAATGATGGATGAAGTGTTTCCTGTGTGCACTTAGCAAATGAATTTGTAAAGAATTTCTGGATGAAACATTCTAAGTGTAAGATCGGCCTCCTACTACTAAGAACAACATCTGTCACTTCTCCTGGTCCTTGGGTCCGAGGATCGCAAAGTGATTTAACAGCATGAAATTTATCTTTGCTTACAGGTAGAGAAACTGAGGCAGAGAAAGGTTAAGTGACTTGCCTAGGGTCACATGGCAAGTCAGTGGCAGAGACCGAAATAAAACCCAGGAGACTCGCCTCCTGTTCCCTAGACAACACCACCTCAGTTACTATGAATGCTTCTGAATAAAAAGAATCAAAATGTCAATATGTTTCAGGCTAGAATTTAGAGGGAGAAACATTCTATTTTGTACCTCAGTGTTTGCATCCCTGCCTGCTTTTAGAGACATGAACTACATTATCACCATAAACCTGGCTGTGAATGAAGAAGAAAGAGCAGGTGTGTTATGGAAATGAACGGTTTATTTCAGATGTGGGAGCAAGCTGTGAAAGTTTGGATCCACATCCAGATTCCACCCCAGAATTCAGGAGTGTATGAATCCAGGAAGGTTGCTTTGTGTCCTTCTCTAGTATAAACCTTTTGATTTTGTTCCCACAGGTTAAGTGGGGTTGCATCCGCTCCAGATGTTTGAGGGAGATGTGATGGATGTGGAGCTGATGAAATAGTGTTTTGGTTTTTAAATTATATCTCACGCTTTGGGTCAAGATCAATGGAGAACTTTAGCTCAAAGACATCACCTTGTCCTACCTCTCTGCTCCAGCACTTTGGCACAATTCACCAGCATTAGCCTTACCTGGGCTGCAAGCCTCAAGCACTTGAATACTGGCAGTGTCCCTAATGTTGTTCAAACATTACCCTATTTGGGTTTCCTTTGAGAAACCGGATTGTTTCCAGTATTGTACTTTTCTTTCTTGTTCCCATCGAATTGCTGACTTCATCCTGTATCAAGGAGGCCGTGCTCTGTTAGATGAAATGGGTTAGATTGAATCAGCATCTTTAAGCCACCTCACATCTCTCCCACCCATGAAATACAACAAGAAGTCTGTGTAATTTGTGACTCCAGCATAAAGATGATTTTCCATGACATGATCTCCTGGGTTCCTTATCCTTGTCAATTTTGATCGTCATGGGTCCTTTCCAGTGTGAGCCCTGTGCAGGAAGTTTAATGCACTCGATGGACCAAAGATCTGCTCCAGTATGGAAATATTCCCTCTTCCAACTGGGAAAAGGTAGAATATGGACAATGCAGAAATCAACAGCACCAAATCTTCGAAGAGCTTCTCTTTGGAGTGTAGCTGTTGTCAAATGTCTGTTGGAGACTGACTTGACCATCTGGTTGTGTTTTGTCCCTTCCTCTCCATCTAAGTTGCATGTGGTCTGATTACCGATTGCCATAAGAATAGGAAACAATAAGAACCTTCTGTTGCTGTCTTGTAGGTACATTTCCAAAGATCTGTGCTTATACACACATGCGCCCACTCTCTCCCTGAGTAATTCCATAGGGAAGACATTGTGTAAAATCCTTGAATGTGACTTCCATAGGCTGCATCCAAACTCATCTTTACACGTGGGAAAGGGTGATTTTTGTTTTGGGATGAGCCATGGAAGTCAATGCCAAGCAGACAGATGATCTAGCTGTGAAATGCTGAATTATTCCAGAGAATGCTGGTCTGACTGGCTTATTGGCAATTTAATTTAAATCTGTTAAATTTGCATCCCCAAAGGGACCTAGTGAAAAATGTTCAAAAGTGACTTGGAGACCTAAATTGTATTTTCAAAAGGGACTTGAGCGCTTAGGAGCCTGAATCTTACTGAAAGTTAATGGAACTTCCAGCTCTTAAGTGCCCAAATCACTCTTGGCAATTGGGCTTTGACTTCTAAATCACTAAGGCGCTTTTGAACATTTCTTCACAGAAAGCTACACACATGAAATGGATGGTGTAAAAAATAACTCTTTTTGGAATAATTTCACTACCCACTGTTAGCATTCCTTGACAATAGGGGCCAGATCCTCAGCTGGTGTCTCCATTGGAGCTTCACTGATCTACACCAGCTTCATGATTTGGCCCTATGCATTTCAATCTTGTTTTCAATCAGGAATCTCTCCTTTCTTCAATCTCAGCTTTTAACCGCCACCAGAGTTAATGAGAGCTGTGTGCGTGTATCTAGATCCCATGTATGTGATAGCAGAACACCGACTACCCGAATGCTTCATTCTCCAAACCTTTTCTAATACACTGCCCTGGTGCCCTCTTGGCTCCCTGTCCCTTGACTCTGATTACCCAGATAATCAGTGATCCAAGCGTATTTGGTGGTACAGTTGATCTGGATCCTACAGTGTATCTGATACAGAGAAGGTATCTCTTTAATGCAAACCGAATGTGAAACACAGGAATGGTCTGGTTTGTTTGGAGAAGAACTTGTGAATGGAACTCATTTGCTTGGTCATGTCTGTGGTGTCTGTTAACGTACATGTGATGATAGAATAAAATGGTTACAGAAATGTTGTTAGAAATAATTACTAGGGCTATTTATAATGCCTCTGCTCCAACATGCAGAATATTGTCTCTTGAGTTTGCAGATCTGGACAGTCCCAGACTCTCAGTAAATCTGACTTTGCAGCGTTCCAGGAAAGCATTTTGTTAGCTTTCATTAGGGAGATAATGCACTTTGACAGTGGATGCAAAGGTGTCCGTGTTTATGTGATACATGCACAGGCCCCCATTCTGCTTGGGCAAACTCCATGTGCTTCAGTGGGATTCTGCGTGGGCACGGGGGTCTGCCTGCATGCGCCAGAGTGCGGGATCAAAGCCATAATTTTCAGGCATGGTTTTAATCCACATGAAAACAAACGAATGAAGGGTGTTTCGTGTTGCTGTGTGCAGAGTTCATTATAAAATGTGACTGCATTTGTAAAGGAGAAACAGATTGTTTGCATGTTCTATAGCTTGATTTATTGCTGCTCCCCAGCAGGCCTTTAGTCATTAAAGTTTATCGCAAAATAATAGAGACTGGGGCCTTGAGGAAGCATGACCTAGTGGATAGAGTACTGGACTGGGAGTCATGAGGGCTGGGTTCTGTTCCTGCCTCTGCCGCTGGCCTGCTGGGTGTAAATAGAAAAATCTATTCACACAACTAATTCCCTTCTCATGCGCTCTTTGTTCTGTTGGTTTGGATCCTAAACTCTTTGTGGCAGGGGCTCTCTCTGATGTATCTGTGCAACATCCAGCACAGTGGTTTCCTGAGCTTGGTTGGGTCCTCTAGGCTCCACTATAACGAACAGCAAGAGAGACTGAAATAGGTATAAGCAAAGAAAGGACCATTTGTTGTTTTCTGAGTTTTGAAATGGGGTAGTCTCTGGGTCAGAGAGATAGGGAAGCTGTTCTCGAAGGCAGGAGCTGCTGAGGAGAAGGCTCTCACACCAACAGCATTGAGAAGGGAGCAGGGAGGGATGCAAGGATGAGGCCAGTGTTGATTGAGCAGGGAGAGAAGGAGGGGAGACTAAGTCCATGAGGTTGGCTGGAGTGAGTTTGTGGAGGACTTAAAACAGGGCAGTTGTGAGCTGATGGCTGAAATGAAAGCTGAGCCAGCAGGGCTGTTTTAAGATGCCACGACTGCTTTGTATGTGTGTGAGGACAGCCACAGCCCTTTGTCTGTGTTGGTCTGGGAGAGCTGGGCCTGAGGGAGAGGGGAGTTAATTCCCATATAATTGTAGGCCAGGAAAAACACGAGATCTATTCGAAATCCCCGCTGCTGTAAGTCAATGCTGATTCCAAATGCTTTGCCTCCAGTCTTTATGCCCCGAACTTTCTACCGTTTTTAACGTTGGGCTTTACGAGGGGCTATAATCGTTAGCCGTTACCTGCTGACTCAGCTGTTTGCTGGCAGCAGTGTGTCAGGTGGTGATATAGGAAACTTAGGCTCTTTAGGGGGCAAACATTAGATGACATCAAGAAGCTATTTGCAAGCAGTGTCATTTCCTGTGCCCTTTTCTATCTTCCAGCTGGGTGATTTATGGGTGAAACCCCCAGCGGAGGGGAGCAGAGACACCCATATAAAGGTCTCCAAGCTGCAAATGGAGCTAAACTGAGCGATGATGCAGCTCACAGAAAGTGGGAGGGCAGGGGGGTTGCAAATGCAATGCCTGTCTGAGAGGTGGTCATTTAGAACCTGGGAGCTGATCATTTAAAAGGGGAGGGAATTCCCCTGGTGCTCTCCCCACACACACACTTATAGATAAATCACTGCCTATGCCCCCTAGACTCTTACTTTCCTTTCTACAAAAGGGGAACGATGCTATTGATGCAATGTAGAAGGTGTCCAGGCGTCTCTAGTGGTAAACACAGGCTCATTGCACTCCTTGGTCCTTATAGCCAAGTGTTTATTGCCATTTAGTAATGGTAAGTGGAGAGACAATGTGATAAAGAGGGTAGGGTACTGGGCTGGGAGCCAGAAGACCTGGGTTCTATTTCTGGTTGTGCCACTGGCCTGCTGGATGATCTTGGGCAAGTCACTTCCCTTTTCTTCCCTTCTAAGCCTGTCTATTCAAATTGCAAACTCCTTGGGGCAGGGACTGCCTCTGAGTGGATGCCTACATGGGCATCAATGGGCCTCTGACTCTTTCGCAATGCAAATAGGTGCTTTTGTACCAGCGCTGCCAGGAATTTATCTCCATGTCTAGTAAAACCATAGTTGCCTTGTGGTTGTGGGTTTTCCCTCCACTGCACACTGGTGGTAGATGTGTTACAAGTCAGGGCAAGGTGAGTGTTTCAAAGATGTGATGGAGTAGAACAGCCCCTCTGTGTCAAGCTTCCTGGTCGGTTTCCCAAGATTAACTTCAGAAAGAGAAACTTTTTATTGTTGGAGGAAAGTTTCACAATTATGAAATTTAACGTTTCAATGTGTTTGTCGGTCCCTGCCCCTTCATAATATTTCTTGCTAATTTTGATGATGATTGAAGCTATTAGCATTTTTACAATATGACTAACTGGATACTTTTAAGGGAGGAAGTAGTATCCAATGGTTACATCGGGACAGGGAGCCAGGAGTCCTGGGTTCTATTTCCAGCTCTTGAACATAGCATTGGATCACGTGCTCAGAGCGAGGGACGAGGAACCAAGACATCTGACTTCTGTTCCTGGCACTGGGTCTGATTATGGGCCTGGGTCACCAAAGGAAGGGATTTGAGAGCTCAGATTCCTGAGTCCTAGTGGATTTGATTTTACCTTCAGCAAGTCACTTCACCTTCCTGGGCTTCAGCCTCCACACCTACATAATGACAATAGCAATGCTGGGCTGCCCCTCGAGATTGAGTCCAAGTGCTTTGAGAGCTTCGGATCAAGGCACGGGAAAAGTGCAAAATGCTTGTAGTGGTTCATACTTTCCAGCCAATCTGCTGATCCCACATATCGAAAGACAAGCTGGGCTGCTATCCAAGCATAAACGTCTGAATTAATAGCAAACAAGATACTAAGAATGACTGTCCCAGCAGATCTGTGTAAAGCTGTTCCTTTTCTTTCCTTCACCTCTCCTGCAATTCCCTTTCCAATGTGTTTTCTGTGGCTAACCATTTGTTTGCTAAAAAATCAAGAGTAAACCCCACTGTCAAACCTCAACCCCCGAGTGAATGTTTTGGTTCCAGAGCATTGACTCTTCTTCTGTCCTTCGAGCAGTCACGTCCTTCGGGTTCAGGCAGCCTGACAGGTCACTTTGTCATTATGATTTAAAGAAACTGAACGGTCCCAAAGTACTGCTTAAGCTCAGAGTCTAAGCCCTGAGTGTATCCTTCACTCCCTGACAATAAGGTGGTATCGACCTGAAGAGAAATTAATAGCCTCACAGTCTTGATAAGCCTCCACTATCCTTGTGCCTGATGGGCTTTTTTCATTTCATTTTATTTTATTTTTTATTTTTTATTTTATTTTATTTTATTTCATTTCTTCCTGCTTGGGGAAGCTAAACACTAGCTGTTGTTACTGTTGCACATGATGCATACGGGCATAGAGCTGCTCCCTGGTTAACGAGGTTAATTTCAGATCTGCATACCCCACCTTTTGAACAGCCAGTTGAGGGAAGGACCATAAAGAGGTTTCTTTAGGGATAGAGTTGGAGAGATGCCTTAGGAAGAAATCAGGATCCAACCCTCCAAGGGCCACAGGACTGGGCTGGAGATCAAGGTGGGAAGTTTACTACTTGGTTTTCTTTCAGCTTATTACTATTAAATACATGTATTGTGGTAGCACCCAGAGGGCCCTGACCAGGGATTGGGCATCATTGTGCTAGGGGGTGTGTGGTGATGAGCTCACCCCGCTCCTGCTGCAGTGTTCACAATTGAAGTAAATAGCAAAGGACAAAATGTGAGTACAGTGGTTGGTGGAGGCAGCACATAGGAAAAGTGAGTATTAGTTAAGGTCAGTTTAATATGCCGTGGTCACATCACAAGGGCTTGTTTTGCTTCCTTGATGCAAACGTGATCCCTGAAGGATAAAACTTAAAAAAAAAAAAAAAAAAAAAAAAAAAAAACCAATGGGGGCCCACAACATGCATAAAATGAGCCCCAAACTCTACTTTACAGGGGAGAGGTTAAAAGCCAAAATTTTCAGAAGTGGCCCCCAACCTTCAAGTGCCCCTGTTTTAGAGTGCCTATCTAAGGCACTTACATGGCCCCCATCACCATAGGATTTGAGATCCTCATAATCTTTACTGTGCTTATCATCACGCGCTCCTATGAGGCAGGGCAGTGCTATTATACAAATGGGAACGGGAGGCATAGAGAGGCTGTGACTTGCTCATGTTCACACAGGAAGGCTGAGGTGGAGAAAGGACTTGAACCCAAGTCCCAGATAGTGCCCTAACCACTGGACCATCCATCCTAACTCTTGAGACTTCTAGGAGCTGTTCTTTCAGACAAGTTGAACTGCCATTGTTTACAGTGGGAATTGTGGGTGTTCCATATCCACAGTCAGCCCCTGGGTTTGTCTGGTTGAACGACTCAGAAATAAGGAATCAAAAAATTAGTGGCCACTGGGGCTAAAATCAACTTGAACTAAAATTGTTTGTTATATACCTAAGTCTGAAACATTAAACAATTTAAACGGTGTTAACATAACACTTCTGCAAAGACTGTGGTGTTAGGTATAAGAACCACCTCTGGAGACTCCTGGAGGGAAAAAATTGTATATACCAAGTGAAATCTGGCATAGAACCTAAATGTTCCCTTTACAGTCCAATTTTAAATACCCAGCTCTCAAACCAAACCACTTGCTATTGTGAACACGCTGGGAATGAGGCCCTGTTTTAAAAACCTTACCCACAAATTATTTTCTAAGAACCTTCTAATTTATAAACTAGCTTTTATATTTGTCAGCCTTAAACGTACTTAGAACTCTTGGAAGAGCAGAGGACCAGAAGCTGAGCTGGTGTAAATTAGCATAGCTCCCTTGACTTCAGTGGAGTGGCACTGATTTACAGCAGCTGGGGTTCGGACCAGGAATTCGTTGGGCTTTTTTGGCAAACTTCCTGAAGGGCTTCGCTAACAGCTCTTGTCCTGTTTAAACGGCCATAAAACAGCAGTTAGACAGAACTCCCTGAATCAACATGAAACAGAAATCCTCCTGCCAAAATTATTTGGCTTGTAATTTTCTTATGTTAAACCTTGATATAGAAAGTTTCTTTCATTCCCTTCTGCACCCCACCACGGCCCCCACCATCTCAAGCAGCTGGGGTGAACCCTGGCCTCACTGAAGGTGCTGGCAAAACTCCCATTGCTTTCTGCAGGGCCAGAATTTCACCCCTTGTGTTTGGAATCTCTCAAACAAAAATCAACTGGCCCCATAGATGGGGTTTTTTGTTATTTTTTTTTAATGAACAGATGAGCCAGGGGGTGCGGGAGAGGGGCTGTGTGTGTATATCGGTCTCATTTATATCTTTTAATAGTCACCTCGTGATTTTCAGTGTCAGAAGATGAGATGCGCTGGTTCTTAAAGAAAAGGAGTACTTGTGGCACCTTAGAGACTAACTAATTTATTTGAGCATAAGCTTTCGTGAGCTACAGCTCACTTTTGGGCTAGGTTAACCATTGTTTCTCACCAGCCTTTTCCTGGCCCGTACAAACCTGCTGACAAATGAAAATGGAAACATTTTTTGAGGGAAGAAACTATATCCTCTTTTCTGCAAAATAAAGCTTAATGGAATGTAGCTGTCCAGTCCAGGAGCTTGGGAAAAGAGCAGTGAGCTTGCTTTTTCCCCAGGTACTCTAGCGTGGCTACTGCTATCCTCTTGCAAGCAAGCCCTGGGCTGTATCCCTATGCAAGCTTAACCTAGCAATTTAAAGAGACTGTCCAAAAACCTGCTTTTTTTTTAAATGCTGCATTTTAAAATCTAAGTGGGAGGAAAGGGATGTTTTCCCACTCATTCCCATACAATACTATTTTGCATTTCTGCAGCACCTTGCCTGGAAATGCATAAGAAACGTTAATGTAGCCACACTGATCTGCTCTGAATCCCCATTTTACTGATGGGGAAGCTGAGGCATAGAGTGTTCGGTGACTTGCCTGAGGTCGCACATGGATTCCATGGCACAGCTGGGAGTAGAGCCCGGGTGTCCTGACCCTTAGTCTCATGCTTTGCTCTCAAAAACATCCTTCTTCCCAAGAGTAAAATGTTCTTTCTGCTCTTCAGAGTTTGAACACACAAGATGGGATTTTCAAAAGAGCTCATATATGAAATCGGGTGTTTGATTTTATACAGGAACAAAATGAGGCCAGCGCCAAGCGCTTCTGAGAAGCCCCTCCAAATGATCGCACTCTGCCCTTTCTCTTCGGAAATCAGAGACTTCTGCACTTTGTGTTCCTGTCACAAATACGGATTAGTTGTCTTCGCCCCTTTGTGCACCATTATTACAGAGCAGTGTGCAAACTTTCCCACTCCCTGGCCACAAGAGCAGACACGGCGGAATCAGACAGACGCAATACACTGTAGGGAGAAGGTTTTCTGTTGTGATGGAAGGGGACTTTCCGCCAAAGGGAAGATCAGCTTCTCTGATGGAACCCCGCCTCTGCAAAATTTCCTGTAGCCTGCCTCCTCCAGCCTATGTCTAGGCATGTGCTATTAAATGGTATAAAGAGGCAATAAGGATGACCCCTTCCGGTACGCACAGGGAATTTCCTCTGGCGAGAACCACTAACAGACTGAATCCAAAAGCAACTGGGGAATCCCCCAAGTTCTTACTTTGTCTCAGATTGTGAAACCATTTGAAACTGATGCTGTCCCCCTGAGTTTTTGGCAGAGGAGAATTGACTAAAACAACTTGAATCCTCTCAAATGGACTTAGGCTTTGTCCTGCAACAATCTGTGCTCAGAACTCACATACAGCTGTGCACACCCTGTGTCAGCTAGAACAGGTCTGAGTCTGACACACAAACAGTTGGCATCTCAAGAGGCACCCAAATTAGAGTGTAAAAAAAACCAGGATAGAGGTGGGTGGAAGGTCAAAAGCTGCCTGAATTGCCACCTTGTGATGCAAATAACCCATTGTGGGCTCCTGGTAGGCAGTGACTTTTACTCTGAGCATGTATTTCATCCCCCTGAAAGTTCACATTGTAAACATGTTGATACAGTGACCACAGTATGTCACCACAATACAGTAAGCGTAGATTGCGGGACAGGTCCTGATATCCTGCTTGCTCCATGAGGTAGAGGGGTAAGTAAGACGATAGTTCTATTTAATGTTCAGGATAGGTAGTCAATGTCTTAAGTGTGTCTACTGCTTTCTCTCAAGTGATGGTTCATTTACTAATCTCCTCTTGTGGCAAATAGCCCTTTAACAAGCTGTATTGGCCCATAGTGAAGGGAAGTGTTTTTTCCAGCAGCTGAGTGTGCATTTTTTGCTAGTGGAAACATAAAAACCATACAGCTCTTTACAGGTATATTGGCTGTGTATTAATACCTGCCAAGCAAATATTTCGATTCAGCATGAGGAGGGTTGTAAATGTCTCCCGTGGTGTGTCAGATCAGAGCTGAGCAAACACCTGTCTTTTTTTGTTTGGTGTTCAAAATTCAATTAACTTCAATTTGGTTCGAACAAAACATGTTTGACCCGACATGGATTTTTATCCTTTTTTCTTTTGTTTTGGGGTGTCGTAGTCTTTCGGGTAAGTAAATCTAGCTCATTTTTTAAACTAGATGGCATTTTCAAATGAAAAATCAAATGAAAAGTTTTTGACTTACCCTAAATATATATATACTATTTGCAGCCAAAACTATTCACCTGAATTTGACCTGAATTTGCAAATGGCTTGGGTGAACCTGAAATTATATTTCTTGTCAAATAAACTATTTGTCCAGAAAATTTCACCCAGCTCCGTTGTAGAGAACTTCCTTTCGTGGAGGGGCAGGAGAACGTTTCATAAATAAAACAATGATGTGAACAACAACATCCAGCATTTGCTCACTGTACTGAAAAGCAAACAAGGGAAAGAAACACCGTGTTGTGTTTAAACAGTTTTTTCAGGAATAAATTCTGCTGTTGGTTTTGGAGCTGTGCAGAGGTCAGAGCACTGGGCCTATCTAAATTCAACCTGCAGTTCCACCTAGTTAGTTGTTCTGCCCTAAACAGTTGCGTCATGTGGCTCTGTGCTGTTAAACAGCTGCAAAGTCTCACCTCAGAGGTTGCTGCATTTTAATTGGGGGAAAGCAATTTGTGTGTATATAATTGGTAGATCTGTTTAAATATGCAGAAGATTACATAGCATTTCACAAATATTAACTCTCTCAATCCTCCTCCATCTTAGAGGTAAGTAAATATCCCCATTTTACTGATAGGGAAACTAAGGCAGAGAGAAAAAACAATGAGGAGTCCTTATGGCACCTTAGAGACTAACAAATTTATTTGAGTATAAGCTTTCGTGGACTAGAACCCACTTCATCAGATGCATGGAGAGGAAAATACAGGAGCAGGTATAAATACATGAAAAGATGCAAGTTGCCTTACCAAGTGTGAGGTCAGTCTAATGAGACAATTCAATTAACAGCAGGATACCAAGGGAGGAAAAATAACTTTTTAAGTGGTAATGAGAGTGGCCCAGTTCAGACAGTTGACAAGAAGGTGTGAGTTACAGTAGGGGGAAATTAGGTTTAGGTTTTGTAGTGACCCAACCACTGCCAGTCTTTATTCAGGCCTGATCTGACTATGTCCAGTTTGCAAATTAATTTCATTTCTGCAGTTTCACATTGGAGTCTGTTCTTGAAGTTTTTTTGTGGAAGAATTGCCACTTTCAGGTCTGTTATCGAGTGACCAGGGAGATAAGTGTTCTCCTACTGGTTTTTGAATATTATGATTCCTGATGTCAGATTTGTGTCCATTTATTCTTTTGCGTAGAGACTGTCCGGTTTGGCCAATGTACATGGCAGAGGGGCATTACTGGCATATATCACATTGATAGATGTGCAGATGAATGAGCCCTTGATGGCATGGCTCATGTGGTTAGGTCCTATGATGGTGTCCCTTGAATAGATATGTGGATAGAGCTGGCATTGGGGTTTGGTTCCTGGGTTGGTTATGTGAGTAGTTATGTGATCTGCGCAAGGTCACAGACAAAATCAGTATCAGAACAAGATTGGAACTCAAAAATTCCTGAGACTTGGTCCTGTGTGCAGATCATGAGACTCGATGTTGACAGGACAAGAAATGCATGAGAAAGTGAGTTCTTCCAGCACAGCAGCCCTGTAAGTATAAAGGATGCATGTGATTGGAATAGACCCAGAATCCAATGGGGAATTGTCACAATTGTCTATGAAGCAAAACTTTTGGATTGACTCTTCCTGGGCCCATGTATATTTATTTGAAGTTTTTTTTTTTCGAAATCCCACATAACCTTGAAGTAAAATCTCTTATGAAGAAGCCTTGACATAACATGCATTTGTCTCTCACAAATATTCTTCCATTCTCTCCCCTTACAGAGGTGGGTGGGTGGGTGTGTGGGCCGCACCTGCATTGTAACTCTGTCACTTCAGTAAAAGGCAGCCCCCAATTTCATAGAAAAGAGCGCGGCTGCCATTATATTAAAACAAACCAGGATCCTGAACATTGTGAAGAAGGGACCTGAAAAAAGGCAAAAGCAAAACAAACAACTTTGTGCTGAAATGCGGAATGAAACTAGAAGTTTGCAAGCTGGACTGCCGTTTGATAATGGACTTGAGTGTTAACCTCATGCTATCTCTGTGCTATTGTGGCACAATTAGCTTGTAACCCAGATCCAGTACTTTTTGGATTTCAATATCTCTGATTCATCCCTCACTCACCTGTGAAACAGAGACACTTAAGAACTCAAATTTATCCTCCAATAGAGCAAATGAAAAGCTATTATCTCTTTACATTATCAACCTGATTCTTCGCTCATTGGAACCCATGTAACTCTTTGAAAATTATTTAGGAGTAACACAATTGAAGTTGCACCAGTTTTACACCCATATGAGAGCCCTTATGCCAGAAAGAAAGGGTGGTGCTGGGATAGGGCAATGGCCTGGGACATGAAAGACACAATTCAGTTCCCTGCTCTACTGCTCACTTGGCATGTGACCTTGGCCAAAATTTTCAGATGTGTCTAGCAATTTTGAACATCTCATTGTTTAACCATCCAATTTTAGATGCCTTAAAAGGGCCCGAATTTCAGAAATGGTGGAGCATTCACCTTCTGAAAATCAGACCTTTTTAGCCTCTCTCTCGCTGGACACCCAAAAACTGAAGCACCCAAAACAGTCATTTTTGAAAACCTTGACCTAATTACTCTCTCTGTACCTCAATATTCCTATCTGTAAACTGGGGACAATAGCTGGCTCATGGGCACTTACTGAACCCTCATTGATGTTTAGGGAGTGCTTGGTGTTCCCTGGTCGAGAAGTACTGCAGAAGATACGATATTACATGTAATGGTATGATTGGCTTTTTGTTTTTTCTCTCTTGATTTAAAAGACAGAGAAGATAATGAGTTTGCAAAGCAGAGATTGCAGGAAGCTCTGAGGAGGAGGCAAAAATCTTCCAAAGCAGCAGCTTGTTTTGCCACCTGTATATTTGTGCTCCCTGAAAACCTCTTGTTTGCTTGGCACTGGCGAATGCAAAGCAGGTAGCTAGACATGTAGCCACTTGGGGTGTACAGCTGCCTTGAGGCCCAGGCTGGAGCCATTTTAAAGTTGGTCTTTAATATTCCCCCCTTTATATTGCCTGTGGCATGTATAGAGATAAGTTTCAGCTTTCTAAATGCACAACCCTCTGCAGCCCTTGTGTAATTCCAGCGGGAAAACTTCCATTTGTTCCAGTTGTCCACTAATTGGTCTGCTGCTTTCTAAAGGTGCTGATTACTCTGACTACTAATCTTCTGGTTAAAATCAAGAGACCAGCTGGAGGGGTCTACTGGAATTGCCTCTAGAAAGACCATGCTCAGCCACATCACTCATTCATCGCAGCCCAGGCAAAGCACTACAGGAGCTCTCCCTCCTCATATTGAGCACTTCTGTGGCACCTTCCATGTCAAGATCTCATCCTCCTGTACTTTATCTGACTAATCTGCCTGACATGCTGGGAGGTAGGGAGGTGGTGTTACTCTCTCAGTATATTGCCAACCCGAAGAGTTTGACTTTTTTTTAATGAAAGCTGAGTTTCCCATGTAATCACCTGACTCCAGGAGCTGGGGCACCATGGGTCTTCCAATTTGGCTTACTCTGATGTGAAAGAAAGAGAAGAAAAGTGCAAGTTTCACCTTGAGGAAAGGCTGAGAAGGGCTGATTGTGCAGACAGTCCTCCCACCATTCATTGGTGGTCTTGCTCACCCACCCTCTATTGATGCCAAAAATCCCTTGTTTTAAAAAGACAGATCAAATTTAGCCCATAAGCTAGGTTATGGGGGTGGGGGAGTCTAAAAGCAAAAGATATGTTTCAGGGACATGTAAAAATTCAATTGAAACTTTAAAAAAAATCCCCCCAAAACAACCAAACTTTATCTAACTATGCTTGCAGCTAGGTCATGCTGGTGCCAGAAGCTGCCTGCACTGGGAAGTGGGTGGGTTTATTTTGACTTTACTTCCAGGGAATAAAACACACCAAAAAAAAAAAAATCAGCAAAAACTTTTCAACGTGGGAGCCCAAAGTTAGGCACCTCAGTAAGTGGCTTGATTTTTTTTTTCCTCCTGCGTTTTCCAGAAGCCCTTGAGCAGCTGCAGTTCCCATTAAGTTCAGTGGAAGTTGTGAATGCCTGTCACCTCTGAAAGTGCCTTATGTATGGATTTAGGCGCCGAACAGCAAGCACCCAAGTTGGAATATTTTGGTTTCACAATGAAAAAATCTTAACCTTTTAATAAACAAGTGATCACGACAAAGGTAGGAAAATTACATTATTATTTTTATTATTAATATAGTTCCTGGGAGCCCTAGATCAGGACCCTGGGTGCTAGTTGCTGTACAAACAGAACAAAAAGACAGACCGGCTCCAGCGAGCTTACACTCTACCTGTAAAATATGTGGATACAGACAGGGAAGTGCAAGGAAACAATGAGAAAATATGGGTGAGCTTAATTGACAATGGTATCTGCTCACCAGCTGAAATGCATCTGTTTATGTATTAAAAATATAGGTCTGTAGTGGTTTACTGTTTAACAAAGGCTGAAAGTTACTTTATTTATAAATAGGATTTAGTGATTCAAAACTTCCCCTCCAAGAACTCCTTTTTTGCATCTTCATACACAGCCTCCGTTAGTATGTTGGGGGAAAGTGTGAAAATAAGGGACCAAAGTGTTTCGCAGATAGGAGTTGAACAAATAAGGCGGGGGAAGGAGGAGGTGCTGTAACTTGCTGTAAACTCTCTACCCCCGAACATTTTGATGTATTTATCACGGTATATCAAAAACAGCTTGCTCTGACTCCGAATTGTGAATGTTTGTTTTACCCCTTATTCCCAGGGGCGCAACTCTTAGGTGTGCCAAAGAGCCAGCTTGTGAAAGGAATTCTGGGGGTGCTTTTGAAATCTCCCTGAGTGCTTAACTGCCTTTTAAAACTCAGGCCATAAATCCTGTTTTCAAAAGTGACTTGGGCCCTTAGGAAAATGAAAGTCTCCAATAGTTTTAGGCTTCTACGTGTCTAAGTCACTTTTGAAAATGAGATGTGGGCACTCTGGAAAACCTCACCTCTCCCGCATTTGCAGGCCCCCCGTGGCATGGGGCGGGCGGGCTGCTCGCTCAGGTTTGAAAGCCCCTGCCGCCCTACCCCCTAAACCGGTGCCAGACTTGGGCGTGCATGCAGCGGGGCGGAGTGACCCCGCCTGTCTGGTTACTCAGGTGCAGCCGTGTGGGCAGGAGCCGGGCCGGGGCCGGTCAGCGCGAGGGGGCCAGGGCAGGGTTCTTGGATAAAAGCGTTTTGCGATTCTGGTTTCGCTGGCCCCCGTTGCGTGTGGGGTTTTTTTTTTGGTTTTTCCCGTTGGTCGCCTCCCCTTGCAGCTGCGTTTGCGAAGCGGGGAGCGCTGCGGGCGTAGCTGCGGCTCGCCCCCTGTCTCCTCCTTTCTCCGTCCGTCCCCCCCCAGCTCCGCCGGGCTGGGGCTGGGCGGCCGGTGCCTTTTTAAAGCGCCTGCGCTCCCCGGCCCCCCTCCGGCTGCGCGGAGCCGCGGGCGGGCGCTGGCCATGGCCTCCCCCGCCCTGGGGCCGTGCCCCTGCCCGCTGCTCCCGGAGCCCGAGCAGCCGCCTTTCCTGCAGGGCCTCCGCGCCGGCGAGCGGAAGAAGAGCCTCAAGCGCTCGGCGCCCGCCGCCGCCAAGCCGCGGAGGCGCCCGCCGCCCGCCGCGACGCCCGAGCCGCGGGGCACGGCGCAGGGCAGCGGGCGGGCGGCCCCGCCGGGGAAGGCTGGAGGCGGCGGGGCGCCGGCGGACGCGGGGCTCCGCGGCCCCGCGGAGGAGCCCGGCCCGGGGCGCGCGGGTCCCCCGGCCGGGCCGCGGTGGCGGGGGCCGTTGGCGGGCAGCGGCGGAGCCGGGGAGGAGCGGGGGCCGGCCGGCGGCCGCCCCCGGGACCCGCCGGGCTCGGGCAAGCCGCCCCGCTCCGGGCTGCTCCGGCTGCGGCTGCGGCGGCGCTCCGGGGCGCCGCGGCTGCTGCCCGACGTGCGGACCATCTTCGAGCAGCCCCGCGACCCCCGCCTGCGGCCGGAGACCGGGGCAGGGCACCGCTTCGCCGCCTTCGCGCTCGGGAGGGGCTGGTGCGACCTGTGCGGCCGGGCGGTGCAGCAGCGGGCCCTGCGCTGCGCCAGTAAGTGTCTCCCCCGCTCCCTCCTTTGCCGGTGGCTGGTCGCCGCCTCCGCTCCCATTGCAGGTGCCTGGTCGTCCCGGCCCCCCACCATTGCATAGCACCCTGCAGCCCCTCCCGGTCCGAAATGTAATCACCCCCCTCGTTTGCCTTGCAGGGTCCCAACCCCTCAGCCCCCATAACAGGGTTCAGGTATCTCCTCCCTTCAGTGCAGCCGCCCGCCCCCCCCCCGGGATGCCCCCCGCCCCATGGCTGTTGATTGCGAATGGCCGGTGACCTCCAAATCCCCTACCCCACACCCTGCTGATTGTGTCAAGAAAAACCAGCGGGCGGGAATCTGTATCTTTTAGAACATAATGTATTGTCTCCGGGAACTAACACATGGTGTCACCTTGTTGCCTCTGATTTGCATTCTTGTACAGCGGTTACGATTCCTCGAGCAGAGTGCCGCTGCTTTCTGCAGAAGGCTATTTCAGTAGTGCCTAAGGTGATATATTTATTAGAGGGGAGCTATTTCTTTCTCTGTTTCTAAACCTTGAGTAACCTCCCAGGTGGGGAATATATTTTTCCTTTTTTCTCCCTCTCGTTTTTCCCTGTGGTTTGCATGATCAGTTATTAAACCTATTACATCCCAAAGTATTTACCTTCATTTGCAGTTTTGAGATCATAGTATGCCTTCCCCTTTGCCCCACTGGTAAATCGCCTGGTTCTCAGACAGTGTATTCGCAGATTTATTCTTGATTAGGTCACTTGTTTTACCTTCTTCAGTAACTGTAAAGGCTTGCTAGGTACATAGCTGTATTGATGACAGATAATGGTTTGATGCAGGGGGCTGCCTGGATGGGCTATCACCAGCAGGAGAGTGAATTTGTGTGGGGGGGTGGAGGGTGAGAAAACCTGGATTTGTGCTGGAAATGGCCCACCTGATGATCACTTTAGATAAGCTATTACCAGCAGGACAGTGGGGTGGGAGGGGGTATTGTTTCATATTCTCTGTGCATATATAAAGTCTGCTGCAGTTTCCACGATATGCATCCGAGGAAGTGAGCTGTAGCTCACGAAAGCTTATGCTCTAATAAATTGGTTAGTCTCTAAGGTGCCACAAGTACTCCTTTTCTTTTTGCAAATACAGACTAACACGGCTGTTACTCTGAAACTTGCTTTAAAGGGTATCATTGGGATCTAATGAAATATTGTCTTACAAGACTGTGGACTTGCATGGTGCTACGGTGCTCATAGATGAGACAGATCAGTTTTTGAGTCTGGCAGCAAAGAGCTTCTTGTGTGTGCGTTAATGTGCTGTAGTCAACTGCTGCTTGGAGAGTTCATTTTGGTCACTAGCACATAACGCCTGTCATTTGGCTTTAAGATTTAGAACAGCTGTTCCATGAGGGCTGGTGACGTTTAATAACAATCTTTTCCTGTCCCTCTCAAAGCCTTTCTCGAAAGTCACAAATTCATAGAGTAATAATGATGGTATTGGAAGATGCTCCTACCTTCCTTATAGAATTTTCATAGTTTCATGATCTACGATCGTGAAATTCTGACTCCTCTGATGTCAATGGGAGTTGCACCTGCTTATGGGATTTAGCCCCGAGAATGCAGGATACTCCCGAATCATTGCATGATGTATATTTTTCTGCCAAGATGCCATTTGGCAATGTAAGGGCATTTCTCAATAAGCTAACTAACACACTGGGGGGAGAAGCTTGATTGAACTTAATGATCAATGTGGAACTTCTGATGGTGTCAAGGGAACTTGGATTATTGATTTTTTTTTAATTGGCTCTTGTATAGTAATCAAAGCTTAATATTTGATGGGGTGATGTACATTTTTATGTGCCCAGCACTGGCTCTGAATGGCTCATTCTCTCTCCCTTTTTGTAGCTGATAAATATGCTTCCATGTTCCGTGTTGAGTGGACATTCACTCTATGTCTGGGCAATAACATCGACTTATTTAACTAGCTGAAAATTACATTTTCCTATTACCAACTCCTCTCTACCTTTGTAACTATATTAGCAGTTATAAGGACAGTTATTAGATTCCTCTTTCGAAACGATGGCACTGATAATCTGTGAAGTACTGGATCTGTTGTTTTTTTTTTAAGCAGCTAAATAATTCTACAGTGATTTTTCTCTTGTTTTGTATTGTTGATTGTTTTTCTAACGCTGCCTTGTGCAGCATATAGAATCTTGTAAAGCGTATCTAATCCTGATGTGCTTTGGAATATTAAACTGCCTTTCAAAATGAACTCTGCGTCTGGCAGGGGATGCATGCTTCAGAGGTTACACTGACAATGCAATGTATGTGCTAATGTACCATATTCATATTCTAAATTACCTGTATTCTAGATATTGATGGGGGCGGGATTCGCTCTGCGTGATAAATTCACTCTGCGTGGTGGTTTGTTTCAGCAGTAGCTTATGGAGGAATATCTAGTTACTAACTAAAGAAACTGAGACAAGATAAGTATACGTTAAATAAATAAAATGTGAATTTTTTTTTAAAGTAGGTCAGTGTCATTGTCCATCTTGAAACTGCTGGGGTCTGGAAAAAGGAAGCATGTCGGACGTCTAAATCTCTTAATTCTTAATTATTTTTTTCTACTCTAATACCTGAGAAATTTTAAGCAGGCTGCAAAAACAATCCCGCAGGTGTGATTGGGGCACATGCGCTCAGCTCCATTTTTATTTCCAGCACTGCACAAAAATCCCTCGAAACAAGCAAACCTTCGGCAGCAGTTAAAATACTTTGTACCCAGCGCTGTGTTGGCCTCCGCAATGACGGCAGTGCACAAACATGGAAGTAAACACAAAAGTAGACCTGTTTAATTTTGATTCCATTGGCAAAACATGGTGTTTGCTAATAGAAGTCAACATCGTGGTGAAATTACTTTCCTCTCCTCTACTGAAGGCATTACAGTCTCCTGTGCTGTTGGAGGTGCCATCATTCAAAGGAGACCTAAAACCAAGGTCCTGGCCACTTAGGGTTATAAAGGCCCTGATCTTGCAAACACTTACTCGCATTTTAACTTTGCTACTATGACCCTACTCATGATAGTAAAGTTAGGCATGGACTTAAGTGTCTGCAGGATTGAAGCCCAAGATCTTACTGGCACTTTTCACAAGAGTAGGGATGTCAATGTAGGTTCTTAGATTTATATACAGTAAAATATATTTTTTATTTTTCTGGGTTTTTTTAAGGTGACCATTGTCATGTTTAATGACCTTTGTTATCTTGAGAAAATGCCTCATGACTGGAGAAGACATTCCACATTTTAATAGTGAAAGGGCAAGAAACTATCTGAAACAGCCGTTGTCTAATAGATGGCAGGGAAGTATTTTCACTTAGCAGAGAAGATCACACTTTTTGGTTTGATTTGTCATTCACTAGAGCATGACCTTCACTGATGATAGCTGTAACATGAATCCCGGATACAGCAGGGAAAAAAATGACAAATACACTGAAAATCTCGTATTTGTTCTTTTTCTTGTCGCAGGACCGAAATTGAAATTAATAAATCAGTTTAGTCACCTCAAGAGCAGTGACCGAAGAGCGCAAAGAGTTCTTGGAGATTGATGGCTGAGCCCACCTTCTGTGACTGACACACAGTTCTGTTGCAGTGCTTGGTTACTGTCTGGTTGTCTCCATCTTGATGTGATTTGATACTTTGGTCCAGATTTTCAAGAGTGCAGAGTTGGGTCGTGCTATGCTCAGCACCTACAGCTTATTGAGATGTCAGCTTTTGAGGGTTAGGAGCTGTCGTCTTGTTCTGTGTTTGTGCAAAGCCTCGCGGGCTCCTGTCTATGTCGAGGGCTCCTAGGTGCGACTGCAATACAAAGAATAATTGGGGCCAGGTTTTCACAAGAGCTCAGTGTAAAACATGTACCCCATGGGCTGAGCTCTTCTGAAAATCTGGCCCTGATTGTAGGGACTGAGTCCTTTTGACCCTGAGAGCTGCTGCACACCCATGGGACCTCATTCTTTGCTGCCTGGGTCAGTGTAGAGTGAGCCACTTGTGTAAGTGGAGGATTCTTATTGGGGACTGTTCTGCTCTCACTGGCTCTGGTGTAAAGGAATTCCCAAACGCTGGGACCAAGCCCTTTGACTTTGGGGGTGTTCAGTGCCTCATGAGACCTGGCCTTTTGTGTACAACTTAGTACCACAGGGAGAGTTTACAAGCTAGTTTGCTTTCACCCAAACTGTGGTGTCTCGTTCTTTCGTTCGTTCGTTCTTCCGTTCGTTCTTTCTTTCTTTTGGTGTGTGCAGCCATTGGACCTTAGGTCAGTAGCAACTCAAAGCTGCAAAAATCTGGAGGCTGTTCAGGAGCCCCTGTGAAATGAGTTTGGCGGTCTGGTTCCTTGTGATAGCTGCCAACATATGAGCTGGGCCCTGTTGTCGGCAAGATCCAGCCGGGAAGCCAGGAGTTTGATTTGGCCCCTGGAAGATGAAATGCCTGTCACTCATCAGCGTGCTTTTCCCTTAGAGTTCAGGCACTTTAACAGGAAGCTTGCTTTGCTGCTTCCCATGTTCATATTCTACGGCTAGATGGAGCATGTCTGTCTCCAGCTCTCATTTGTGATGTTAAATTTCCCCTTCATGAACAATTAATTGTCCTCCCACTCTCATGCAAACGTAAACTTAAATTGCGTGGGTGGTAGAAACTGTGTGAATGTGTTATTTATAACATCATGAAATCTGCTGAGCTTTTCACAGTCATTTCATTTGTTTCCTTGTAGAGAGTGAGACAGATGAGTAACAGCCATGAAATAGCCTCACCTTTGATTTGATACATAAATAAAGGTAGTTTTATGTACCTACCAGTGATCGAGGCTGCAGCATTGGATAATGCTCTGTAATGGGCTGGTCTGTCCACATTCCTGGCAGTGGATGCAGTTTGCATGAGCTTGGCAGACTCTGTTTCTCTGGCAGGCAGGCAGTATCACAGGTTGCTGCTGGTCCATAGGAAGGTGTTGGTTGTGGTGTATTTTTGTGAGGTTTTGTGTGTGGATTTTTTTGGGGGGGTGGGGTGGGGGAGGCATATGTTCTAATGCTGACCTCCCTGGAGCAATTATTCCCCTGTTCAGCCCTTTCTGGTTTTTCTGCTTTTGGCACTTGCTGGATTCTGAATCAAATGTTTCTGACTGTGATTTACACACTATGGTGTGTAAGCAGGGATCATACACATATCTCTTGGTGCCATTTGTTAATGAAGGGCAAGTGGGAGAGACAGTAGCAGCATATGGTCCTGTTGTAACACATTAAGGTTTTAATGTGGTGTGATATTCATTGAGTGTAACCCTATCAACATCATATCACATGGTAGCACAATGTGGTACAATAATATGTCAGTGCTGGTCAATTTGTCACATGTGTTATTTAAATCCCTGCAGAATAGTGTGTGCACCTTACATGCACTTCCTTCCCACCTGCCTTGCTTGCCTCTTATTAACGTGCTAGTAATAAATGGTGCACGTCGTCTTTGTTCACCAGTGTCAAAAGTTCTGCCATTAAAATTTTCTACATGTTATGCAAAAGGCGAGGCATGATTGACTGTCAAGCATTTAAAGGGATATGGTGCTTTAATTTAGGACCAGATGTTTATATATGGTTTATTTAAAATAAAACCAATCCTCCACCTCCAAAGAGGGAAATTTTTGAAAGAACCTAGGGGAATCTAACTCACTTAAGTCCCTTTTGAAAATTTTAGCTTAAAATGTTCGTATGTGGAACGGTTAGGGTGTTACAAGCTTCCTGTGAATAGGTTTTAGGGGGATTGCTCATACGGCTTTGGAATGTTTAAAGACTCGGGAAGAAGATTTAAAAAAGAAAAATCCTAATGCGTTTAGTTAGGAAAACCAAAAAGGGAAATAGCTGTGAACAAAGAGACACAAAGCATGAGTAGTTATAGTGTCAAAATTCCAAAACTAAACAAACTGCATATAGGGGGACGGGTGGAGTAAATGTAGGTTATCATTCAGTGGTGAGAATCTGAAGCAATGTTAGTAACTCAGGAAAAGGTCTTAAGTATAATGTATCTTCTTCACCAAGACCCCTTGAAAAGTTATGTCCCCCAGAGCAGCAGTGTCTCTCAAAGTCAGTGCATTGCCTTGCCTTGGTGAGTCCTGGTTGTGCATCTCATGTAGCACAGAAAGTTGCAAATTTCACTCTTGCGCAACTCCTGATTACATGTCAAAGGTGGGTCTGAGGCATGTCTTGGATCCAGATCCAAAGTTGGAGACTATTCACGGTTTCTTTAGTACAGCTCTACCGTTCTGGTTCTGCCCCACCTTAAATATTTAGTTAAATTTACTTTGGCCTATTCCTTAGCAGACAGAGGGCTTTACCTCGAACACTGGGGGCTGTGTGTGTTTCCCAGTTCAGGTTTCTGTCTACATTAATAGCTAACTTCTCATTCCAGTGCAGAAGTTTATGCACAAAGCAGCACATGCTGAATGTGCAGCAGGAGAGTCCACCGGTGTGAGGATTCAGGGGAGAGGAAGATGTTGTGTCCAGGACTTCCCTAACTTGTTTTTTAGAGATTGTGTGAATGGTTCTGCTATTAGGAAAAGGGGTAGTCGGTGATAGCAGCATGTTGCTGAACAAAGACTGGGGTTTTGGCTGGAATTTTTTCTTTTTGTGTGAACCAAAACCACATTGAAATCCCCTATTTTTGATTTCCCCTTTCTAAACTGATGGCCATAAATAAACCCTTCCCAAGAACTAGTTCGGGCGGGTGGATTCTTTTTGTTTCCTTCTCAATGGAAAAGCTAGGGGTGTGGTGAGAGCAGTGTCTCTGCCATGCTTATGTCAGAGTAAAAACCTTTCATTTCCTGGAGACTGCCTTCCTTATGGCAGCTGATAGATTCAGACTGTGTGTGTGTGTCTGTGTCTCTCTCAAGATTGGATCCAAAGGCCATTGCAGTTAATAGTCTTATTGACTTCAGTAGGTTTGAATCAACAGCATCTGTGATTCCCATTCTAGTCAATGGGAGTCTTTCCAACAGCAGTTGGCTCAGACCTTTCACAATCACTTTATATGTGGTGGCTTTGGGTAGGCAGCAGGGAAGTGGCCTGTTCAGTGTGCAATATTCAAGAGTCTTGTTCCTAGCTTCTCCTAGGATGTGACTCAACTCGAACAGAGGCCTGGAGAGAGTAACTTGGGCTGTCGTCTTGGTCTTTTTCAACCGTTCCGTAGGGTGGACTACTGGGTCTTCACATGCAGCCCCATTCATGTCAACAAATGAATGGATGGTAGTTCTGCGTGTGGATCCAGGGCAGCATATGGCCCTTATTTGTCATCCTGTTAGTTAATTAAGAAACATTTGGGCTTCAGTCTTTAAGCTGTACTGTTGCAGCAAATGGAATCAGGCATACAAGACTATTGTACACTGTGCTTGTAACGTGTGAAACCTAAAACATGTAGTTTTAAGCATTTGTTTGGTAACCAGCAGCCTGTGATATGGCATTTTACAAGCTTTCAGCTGAAACACTCAAGATCTCAGTGGGAGAGACCAAATACCAGGCTCTCGTGCTGGCTACAGCTTTATCAGGAAGCTTTACCTGGTAGCCAGGAAACTGGGAATTTGTTTGGGTGGAGGGAGCTCGGAAAAGAGAAGCATCTTGCAGTGTGCTTAGGTTTGTGACATGGGTGCTGTGGTGGAGCAGAGGGCAATTATTTAAAGGAAATGCTGACAAATTCAGTTCCAAACCTATCAGGTTTCCACCTAGGATTCAGAGAACCAAGCTGAACTGCTGATGTGAGCTACACTTTTGATAAATCTTGTGGGGAGAGAGGAGAAAATAGGAGTGGTTATTGCTAGATCGGACACAAATCTTCGATATAGCTAGGACAGCAACATACATAGAACAGCAAATAGAGTTGGGGAAGACTGACCAAGCACTGTCACCATGCATTGATGGTGGTCTGAAATGACCTTGTAGTGCAAGACCTATAAAGGATGGCACAGCTACGGTCATTAACGGTTTAAAGAGTGGTTTCAGATCCTGCTTTTGTTCTGAGGAGTTGGAGCGCTATCATATAGGTACGTGTATATATCGAGTGTGATACGCTTTTTTGTAAAGGAGCGAGTGGAGTAATTAATTTTCAAGTTCTGTTGAGCTAGAATCTTGATATTTGGTTCTCTTCTATTATATCACTGAATATGCAGAGGGAAATCCACATGTCAGCTTGGACCTTTCTATCCAAGGTCCCCTGTCTTTTGTTGTAGAATTGCAGCTGTCTGAGTATTCACTGAAGCTAGAATGTTGAAATCTGGTGCAATCACTGCTTATGGACCACGAATTATGGAGGTGAAGGGGAAATCCCAGATTTGAGATTTGTCATGAGTTTTGTAGGTCGCTGAAAGGTCATCAGTCTGACCACTTCCAAAAACTAGATTAATTAATCTCAGAGTTGGCTCTGTTGATTGTGAAGCCTCCTACTTGGAGAGATGAAGGTCATTAGTTATATACAATGGATTGTAGCCAAGGAAGGTTTCAGAGGTGAGTTTACTGTTGGCACTAATTTTGATAGCTACTTCCACCTGAACAATAGGTTGCTGTTGGGGAGTGTGTATATGCACTTCCCCCCCGGCCCTTCCCACCACCACAATAATGTACGTTTGGATTACCACCTGGGGAGAAGATGCATGTTACCTGTCCCCACCATTAGAACTTTGTTACTTGATTAGGCTTGTTGTTTCCCAGCAGTCAAATCACTTTCCCCTTCTCCCAGCCAGTGCCCTTTCATGTGTCCCCCCGCTTGCATCTGTTATGAAGTCTCATGACTTGCTTTTGTCCTCAGTGAATCCAGGCAAATGTGCAGCCATTGCATTTTGAGTGGCCATAAAATAGTGATCGTTTCATTTGAGTGTTTGTGGCATTTGATAGCATATCCCTGCAGAGTGTCTGCCACAGCAGCCTGCTCTGGGGTTGGAATCTGATGCCTTCAGTCTTCAGCTTGTGTGCATTCAGCTGCAGCAGCCATAACTTCGCAAAGGCAGGAAACCTTTTGGACTAGAGGCTTCTCTATAAGGAAATCTTCCGAATCATTCTGTTTGTGTTCTGCAAGGAAGACTCTGTAGCGGACGCCCTTGAAATATACATGGAACCAGGCTCTTCCCTTAGCTTCATATATGCATTGCTCTCTGAGCTCACCTGTGCATCCGTGGACAGGATTTGGCCTTTAACTTCTGCATTGTGGCCCTGATTAAACAAAACATGTAACGTAAGCGTGTACCTTTAGGCACCTGCTTGAATCCATCCCTAGTCATCAAAGCAATTAAGTGCATGCTTAAGTGCTATGCTGAATCAGGGCCCATTTCCCTAGCAAGGAATAACACCTCCCTGTCTCTCCCCATGGTTCATGGAATGCTGCATGTTTCTAACAGCACTAGTTGTTTAAGGCAGTGCATTTGTTTAGCAGGTGAAAGCGTCCATTTAATACTGATTCCAGTAAACCTGGGAAATAGAATTTCAGTTGTTGACCTTATTTAATATTTCTCTCTTCAGGAGACCACTTTGCAGATTAAAATGACTGTCTCTTTTTTTTCTTTGTCTGCACTCTCCCCCCCACCATTTAAATTCTTTTCAATTTGGGCATTTGAAGTAAAAGGTGGTCACTAATAACTCACCCAGATAATTTTTGGAGCAGCATCCTACTACTCTCTCTCGCTAATCCAAACAGGGTAGTGAGACTTTGTCTGAACCCAGCCCTCTGGGCAGCTATGGAGGTGTCATTTTTATAGACAACATGTTCACAAGATTACAAACATAGGTCAGGTGAGGAAATGGTGCTGCTGCTAATATATATGCTTTAAATACATAAACATAAGAACTCTTTCCAGCGGTGGGCAGTGTGTTTTGCAAGTGGAAAGCTGAGATACAGGGAGGTGAGGTGAAGTGACTTGCCCAAGGTCACACAGCACATCAGTGGCAGAGCTGGGACTAGAATCCTGGTCCTCTGTCTCCAGGTTCATTGTCCCAGCTACGGGACCATGTTCCCTGGCTGCTACTATCATTGCAAACCAGTTTAATGCCTGGGGGCAGGAAGGGAGAGGAAATGGGGTTAGGTAACCAGCATGGATTGTAGCTCTTATTTTGCAAGGTAGTTAGTTTCTCTGGCCCAGTAGATTAAATTGGTGTGTTTAGCCTTGAAAGTGTTCCTTTAACAATTATAGAGGTTGACTCAGTGTTGAGTGCCTACGGTGCAGGATGAGGAGGCAGGATTCCTAGTTTTGGCAGGGAGGGGTTTGTGCTTTCAGGGGAGCATTTCCTAGTGGCTAAATCAGGGGGCTGGGAGTTGGAATTCCTGGTTCTATTCTCAGGACTGCCTCTAACTCGCTGCGTGACATAAGGTTAGTCACTCCATCTCTGCCTCTATTTACCCACTTGTAAAATGGCAAGAATATCTTCCAGGAGTATTGCAAAATTTAATTTTTATTTGTGAAGTTCCAACCTTGGATGGTTGTATAAATGCAGGATAGTAGCCATGCTTTGGGATATGGATTTCAGTGATTTAGAGGTTGTGAAGGGCTAGATTTAAAGCATGCTGCTAAACTGATTTCTTTTCCTGGCACTTGGCGCCTGAGGCATGCATTTCTAGTTGTAACTGCAACTATAAAATAAGCAAATTCTCTTCCTCCTTTGGATTAGTGCCTATCTGTGCAGTTTAAATCCATAATCTAGTGTTTAAATTTAACCTGATTTTTATCAGTTATTCCTTTATTTTAGGCTGCAATTAAACTTTTCAGGCTTCGACTTCAGACTCTGAAAACAGCAGAAAGCTATCACTTGAGTGAAAAAAGGATACTGGAAAAAGACTTCCTAATGAAAGGATGGGCCCTGCTCTCTCTCTCTCTCTCTCTCTCTCTCTGGTGTAATCTCTTCCGTTAGGTTGTTTTATCTTATCAAACAAAAAGTCCCAGAAATAGAAAGTTTTCCACGGGTAAGAGAACCAGCCCTGAGATACACAGCACTGGGCTGTGTGCATTCCCCTTAAAAAAAGGAGCCCAAAGTGGCAGTAGAGTAGAAGAGAATATCAATATTATTCAGTCTGCACGGGGGAAGAAAAAGAGCCTTGAGTTGGAAATGTACGTAACTTGCAATGGAACACACTGCTGCTTCCAATAACATTCCGCATCGGGGTGCTGCCCGCTTGTTTCTCTAGCCTGCCTCGGTTGCTTGAGCCTGAAGAAGCTATTGATTTTCTGTTACAAGGATGACACAGGGGAAAGCAGAGGCAGCCGCTTGCTTTGGGGTTGTAACAAAGAGAATACGCAAGATATTCAGGCATTATCCCAAGTCAAAATCTTGGTCCGAGGGTCTGCACCTACTGCGGAGGCCCAGCAGGGAGGTCTTACTGGTTAAAGGTAGGTGCTCTTGCAAGTTGGTATACTAGGCATATTAGTTAATTGTCAACTTGTATCCGGTTGCAGCTACGAGTTAAACATTACGGGATTTGTGCAATTCTGGATTGTTGTATGTATTAGAAATGCAACACATAAGAGATAACAAACTGTAGTGGTTCTACTTTGTAACAGGCCAGATGCTGAGGGTAAACTCCCCTTTGGCTTTGGGTTCTTACATATGTCGATATTGAGGATCTGAAGCAATTCAAAATTCTTCTGTTTAGTCTCAGCTGCTTAAGAATTATATTATGTTTTTCTACAAGTGTGTCCCCAAATGCTGAAGTACCACTATTGTGAGCTGTTGTATTGGGGTGTTAAATTTCTTCTTTTCACCAGGAAAGCTCGTCTTTCTAACTAAATGTGACCCTATTGCGTTTGCTAAGAAGCTGGTTTCAAATATTATGGTTCCAAGATGAAGTAATTGTACATTTCTCAAGAGTGTTTTCACAACAGTTATAGTTTGGGGATGGTTTTTGGGTATGCTTGTTCTGAAACAATAAGGCAAGATTTATTTTATTCACTTCAAAAATTGGGTTTGTCGTCTCAGGTGAAAATATTTTACTGTGAAATCTTAGGACTGTAGTGGAGACTAATCTTTTAGACAAAATGGTATCTGCAGTTCATATACTGTGTGTTAACCAGGAAGTCAAAAAAGGCCTCTTTTAAGGATGACTCTCTTGAATATGAGCAGTTCAAATTAATATCTGTTGGAAAACAGAACAGGTTTAAGTCTGTCATTACTTAAGTTGGTGACACCTTTTAGATTTCCCCCTCCCTTGGAATTTATGTGACAATGGATGTTCGCTTTCATCAGGTTTAAAGGGCCAGACGCTGCAGTCGTTACTCAGGTAAAATGCCCATTGATGTCAAGGTGTTTTATCTGAGTTCAGGTTGAAGGACTGAACCCTCTGTCGTCTTATGTTTGAAAGATAAGTGACAAAGAGCTTTGAAAATCAAATCTCCTATAAAGTGTGTGGTGTTTGTGGAGTTAATGGGGAAATTGCTGGAAAGGCAGACTTTGAAAGTGACTGAAAATGACTATGTAACTTTAAGGGATTTAGATGATTTGTGTTTAGGGGTCCCCTTTCATCATTGCTAAGATCATCTTAAGCACTTTGTGGAACTGCTGTATTCACTGCCATGAGTTTCCTGCTAAAATATCACTATATTTGGTACATAGATTTATCTTAGTGACTACCCCATGACCTTCACAGAGAGCGTGTTAGGCTGCTGAGTGCGTGAAATGGGAACTGGCTGATTCTCTTGAACAGCAGGCCAAGAATTATTCGGCAGTCATTTCCCTTTTCTTTTTGCCTCTGAAATTTGAGACAGGGCTAGAGATTTAATAATATCAGTCAGGTGTGGAATTGTAGAACTACGGTCAGTGGGGCTGCGCGGTTGCTGCTACACCCAGCTGCTGTGTTCTAGTTAAATTGTGTCAGCGTTTCCGTTAGAAAATGTAGTTTTTAGAGGATTTTACTAGCTGGTTGTCAAGTGTTTGGGGTTCTTTGTTTGTTTGTAAACCTCAAGCTGAAATTTTAGTATATTGGGTCTCCAGCTGTGTTTGCACTGGTGCACGTGGGAGGATAAAGCCCTTATGCTCTTCCCAGGAACGCTGTTTTTTACCATCTGGTGTATTTTAAAGGCCAATAATTTCTTTTTCCAGCTCCCTTTTTTGAACTGGGACTAAAGCAATCTGGGAAAAGATTTCTTAGCCCAGGGGGCGTAAAACTTTTTCATAGTAGGGGATGCATCTTCAGTATTATCAACCCCCAGCATTCAAAAATGTGTCAGGCCTCAAAAAATCACGATTGGCTTAAAAATCGTGAGATTTCAAATAACGAATGTTGTACTCTTTTTATTTACTGTCTGTCCTCTGATGGTGCACCCACGTCTCTCTTCCAGGCTTTTCTCCATGGCTATGAGAGCTAGCTTTTTCTTTTTTTTTTAACGAAAGCAATGAGTATCTGTTATCACATGACTCCTGGAGCTGGGGCTTTAAGGAAAACATCAAATATTGCAAGACTTATTATAAAATCATGAGAGATGGCAGCATTGCTTTTTAACAGATAGTTACATGGACATGTCCCCTCCCATTCACAATTGAATGGATTGCCTTCCATTCATCTTAGCAGCTGGAAACGTTTGGCCAGCCTGCTTTTCAGATCACAGTGTGAGAACTGTTGGTTTAGCAGAAACCAGAGTGAGCGGGGTAGAGAAATTGCCCCAAACCATCTTCACCACCCACAGGTCTCATCTCACGAACCAAGTTTCAGAAAGTTCTCGTGTATAAAAGCTACTGAATATTTTAAATCTTTTTCCAATTTAAAATTTGTGGGTAATCTTTATTGCATCCCCCAGGTAGTTTGGTCTTGAGGTTAAAACCTCTCCTCAGGACACCTCAGTGCTTTTCCTGCTGCTAAGAAGAAGTGTGGTTGGTAATTAGAGCAGAAGGCTTGTTTTCAGGACTCCTTCATTCTCTTCCTGCCTCTTCCATAGACTCATTACATTACCTTGAGCGAGTCACTGTTGCTTCTCTCTGTGTTTCATTTTCTTCTTCTGTACATTGGGATAGTCAAGGATTATTCCTTAATTCTGTATGAAGTACCTGGCGCTCTTTTTTAGGAACTCGCAGATCATAATAGTAATAAATACCCATCCCATAGGTCTACCCTGAGGCTGAATTAAATGTTTGCAAAGTGCTTTGAGATCCTGTGGCTGTGTGCTGTGCAGGTGCATCATCACAAAGTCTAAGCATAGTTGAGCATTAGAATTACAGGGTAACATTCAAAAGAAATATAACAAGAAAATACTGTAATGAGACTTAGACAACAGCAGTAAAAGTGAAGACCAAGAGAGCGTGCAGCAGCCATGTTGAAACCCTAGCACCTCAAGTGGGAGACAAGGAAGCCGGTTTAAATATGTTGTTGCTATTTTAAATCCTAGCTTCTGTTGATTGGGCATGCTTGCTTTGTTCTATGCAACTTCAAAATTGCTTTGATTGGAAAAGCAAGAGAGGATGTTTGGCAGCTTAACAGTTCCTCTCCTAGCAAACTCTGCCTGCTTCTAATATCTTGAAAAAAGGCCATGATTCCCGAGGGCCAAACTTGGCCTTCAGCTTTACCAATGTCACTCTGACATGACTCAGTTGAAGTACATAAAATTGTCCCCAATTTAAACTGGTGTAACTGAGAGCAGAATCTGGTCCTAGCTACGCAAGTACGATGGAGGAATCTGGCCAATGGAAGAGGTTAGAGATGTACAATTCTCTTGGAAACTGGGTTGGCAAAAGTGTTTGTGCTTAAACCTGCAAGAGGTGCCGTTTGGTTTGTGCATTTGGGGAGGAGATGGAAGGAAATAGCTTCCTCTGGGGGGACTCACATATCAGCTCAAAGAGTCTCTAATTTTAGCTGGACAAAAAAATAATTAACCTCTGTTTTTAATGGAGGACGACAGAGATTCTGATCGATCACTAACCCCGATGCCTTTGTGGGAATTTATTTGCATGTTGGATAGAAATTCAGTTTCTGTCAAAGTTAAGCGTCTCTTAATTTGGATGTAAAATAGCTTACTCCTTGAGTGGAGGCATCCTACTTCAGAGGCTCTTGGCAAACCCTGTCACGTGGCTATATCCTAAAGCTGGGTTCAGTTTCTAAAATTAGCTTTCCCTACAAGTTACTGAAGTGATTATGTCTGTTAATAGGTGATAGTGACGAGAGAGTGTCATAGTAAATCCCATAAAGAAATGCCTAATAACAGTGGGCCTGATCCTGAGGGTTGGTGAGCAGCCACAGCTCCCGTTGACCTCAGTGTGTGTGTGTGTGGGGGGGTGGAGTGGAGTGGCGTTACGGGTGCGGAGCTGCTTCCAGGGTCAGAGCTGATATCAGTGTGGTTTTAAGTTATTGCTGTGGTCCAAGAAAGATGAACAGACCAAACCATTGCAATTACAGTGAGAGCTTCTCTGTCATGCTATCAGTGCAGTCCCATCCAGAGCAGGCTACAACCCCCAGGATATTATAGTGGTGAGGCTGGCCATATAAGTACTGAGATAGTGGGAGAATGGTGCAGGGAAGGGGCCAGCTTCAAAGAGTTTAGGCTTTGTTTGGTAAACACCCAAAAGTTTGGCTGCTGTTTCTGCAAACTTGGGCTGGGAATTTCCCAAGAAGAGGCTCTTTCCCAGTGCTCTCTAGCCCTTTCACTTCCCTTTTTGGGCTGAAAAGATAATGAGAACAACTTGGGTCCTGGCATCGGAGAATTTTTTGCTCTTCCCTTATGGAGAAATGCTGCAGTTTTCTAGGAATGCGTCCCACACACTACAACTGGCAGCAATGCTAGGCAGAATTAGTGGTGTTCCTGTAGAACGGTGGCTCTCAACCTTTCCAGGCTATTGGACCCCTTTCAAGAGTCTTTGTCTTGTGTACCCCCAAGTTTCACTTCACTTACAATCTTACAAAAAACAGACATAAAAACACAAAAGTGTCACAACACACTGCTACTGAAAAATTGCTGACTTCCTCATTTTTACCATATATTTATAAAATACATCAATTGGAATATAAATATTGTACTTGCATTTCAGTGTGTCGTATACAGAGCAGTATAAACAAATCAGTGTCTGCGACTTTGTCTATGACTTTGTACTGGCTTTGCTAGTGCTTTTATTGTAGCCTGTTGTAAAAATAGGCAAATAGTGTTATGAAAATTGGGTCTCTTTAAAGTGTCACAAGTTGAGCTCTTAAAGTCACTAGTTGCTTCAGAAAAATCCTGGATGTGCAAAAGTGGGGTTGGGAAGGGGAGTGGACCTGAACCTATCATAGCCCTTAGCCCATTTTGCAAACCAAATTGTAAGTTTTTATGGGGTAAAGGCAGGGAGATTGAATTATCAGGTCACCTTTTTGTAGCAGCACCTTTCAAAGGAATGTACAGAAATTGGGGGACTGACTCCCTTAGACGGCTTTGAAAATCCCAGCCTACAAATAAATACATAGGAGAGAGACCTCAGACGGTTCTGGATCAGTTGATGGTCCGTACATCACAAGTGGTTCACGGGAGCCCATCTTGGTAGTGAGTAGAATGAAGCCTCTTGAAAGCTAGGCCATGTGTAGCACTGGGAGCAGATGTGTCTGTGAAGCTCTTTGTCTTGTACAAAACATAGAAGGTGGAGATTTTGCCCTCCTGGATTCTTTGTTGGTGTCAGCACTAGACCCATGGCGGGGAACACATACCTTCTGGTTCCCCCTTGAGGCTTCTGTTTCCACCTCACTGCTATTAATAGTGTGAAACTGTTTCTGTGGAGAAAAATAAGTAGACACATGACTAGGGCTGGAGAGATCCATGTTCGATACAATAGCCCCTCCTTGTGACTCCTGTGTTGAACAAAACTAGGGCTGGTTGGGAAAAGATATATATTTCCCCTGTGAACAATTTGATGGAAAATTTAAGTTTTTGTTTGGTTAGTCAACGTATTTCAGTATTTTTTTTTTTGTAAAAAAGTAAATTTTCATTAAAGTGGAAATTTTCTTGTCAAGTTTCCATCCCATTAATAAGCAGTTTTTCCCCATTAAAAATAAACATTTGGATGGAAATGTTTTATGACTAGCTGTAAACCAAACCCTTCTGGGGGTTCAAACAACACATTAGGGTTTCCCAAGCATCTGGAAACACTTCGATACAGTAAGAACGTTTAGTCTTGTGGTGTTTCCACTCAGCCTGGAAGAAGGAAGCACCAGCTGTCTTCTGACCCAGCCCATTCTTGTTCACTTTCATCTCCCAGCTTTGTAGCCTCAACAGGAGGGGAGGGTTTTGGTCAGGGTCAGGTCAGTAATGGCTCTATAGGGTTCTGCTCTGCGTATTCAGGTACCTCCTCCCCAACGCTTTGCGTGAGCCCATGGTTTTGCTTGAAGTGCTGTTCATAGGGAGTTCTGGTTTGGCTTTTTTTTTTTAATTAAGTAGTATGTCTGATTCAGCTGAGGGGTTTTTTAAGTAGGTATCTGTGGAAAGATTAACAAAAAATGATCAAATAAAAAGGTATGTATCTAGTGCTGATGAAGGGTGCTGAATGGTTTTTACGCACGGGCCAGGTAAAGCATTATGCAGTGGCAATATCAGCTTGCATCTCACCCTTGAGCTGAAGGGACCATCTCCAAGACTGAGTGAGGACAGTGCAGCCTCCATGGCTTGTTCAATCATTGTTTTCTTTGTTGAGAATGCCAAGAATGTGGCCAGTTGCAGTGGTGCTGGTACACTCCCTGGGACTTGGCCTGACGCACTCAAGTAGCGGCTGAAAGATGTTCCTGACCTTGGCTGGGTTTGAATGGGTAACACAGAGGTGAAAGGTTCCCAAGCATCTGAGCCATCCAGTGCCATCTGTAATGCACCTTTGGTGTGTTTAGAAACTTTGGGGGAAGGACACCATTTACAAAGAAAATGCCTTTGAACTTTATGACCATTGTACAGTGAGCTTTGTGGAGGGTATAACCACAGAAATTAGACTTACGTACGGTAGTGCAAAGCTGTATCAAGGCGCCTTGGAAATTGCCTGATTATCCACGGAAGGTTGTCTGAGTGCATATATGGAATTGAAGTCAAAAGGGATCCTATTATCTTAATATCTAAAACAATCTGCTGGTTAAATTTCTTGATGTGCATTGGGCTATACTCAGTCTCTGCTCCCAATTCTCATCCTCAGAACTCTGTTTTATCTTTTGTTACTCTCTGCCTTTCCATGCAGTAAATCAGCTTTCATTACAGGAACAATTAAATCATGCATAGTCCGTGCAGATGGTAGGGAGAGCTGGAAGAAGGTCACAGCAGCAATACAGAACCCATCGTTCATGAAATTCCTGTTAAAAGGAATTTGTGGTACTGGGGAAGATCTGGAGTGAGGCTGTTGTGATTATTTGTTCTCAAATGCTTGTGATCCCCAACCTGTGTGCGTTACTGAATTGGTTTCCCAGAATGCCCCCTCCATCCAGCCGGCATGTGCTGCTTTCCCTTCGGCTCTGGGTTTTCTGACTCCTAGCAGAACTCAGTCTGCAGCAACTCCCAGCTTTGTAATTGCATGAAGAGCTGGAAGCCGTTTCTGGGACCCAGCCCAAAGTTTATCATCAAGGTTTAGGGAGGGGGAGATGGGAATGGTGGTCGGAGCAGCTGGAAGTATCTGCACTGGCCCTTGTGTCAGTGGTCTGGAATTACTGCTTTCTGAGCCAACCCTGACTTGATCTAGGAAGGGGAGAGGGGATCTGAGGCTAGTATGAAGTAGGGGAGGGTTACGTTAATTGCTTCAACTCTGCCATGAAGTTTTTGAGTTGAATGTCACTGCACTTACATGTACCCCTCAGGTGCATCTTTCCAGAATGCGTGCTCCAAAGCTCCGTTGTGTTCAACCGAGACTGAGGCTGGTGGTATCTAAACAGGTGACCACCTTCTTTCCCCTCCTGCTGAGAAAGAGGCTCACAGTCAGTGTAGGTGATAAAGGATCTCCTGACCACAGACTTCTGACCTTTTTTATCTTCAGATGCTGAGCTCTTCCCCTCACGCTTTGCATTAATAACCTTGGGCCTGGATGTGCAGAGTTAGGCTCTAAAGTCTGTATTTTGGAACCTGAATAAGAGGCCTGATTCTGAGAGGGGCTGACCTGCTCTCTAGCAGTTCTGAGTTTATCAAAATGATCATGTTTATTAAGGTGCCTAAGTACAGGCTTCGGGGCCTAATTGTAGGGCACCCAGATTTGAAAATCTTGGTCTGTGGTGCCTTAAAAAGTCTGTGGCTTGTTCTAAGACTTTCCAATTCAGAGGTAACTGAAGGGTGGCCTAAAGATTGCTAAAGTCCAACCTGTTGCTCCACATGGGGTGAAGACAAAGTTGATCAACAGAATGTTTTTTATGGTGGCAAACTCTCCCATGTGACTTCTCTTCTTTGTCCAAGGGAGATACAAGTAGAGTTGGGCAGGAAACAGCTGTTCTGTCCTGTGAATATTTTTGAGATATTTTTCCTCATTTTGAATCATGACGAAAAGTTAAAATTTCAAATATTCGTGAACGAAAGTTTCTTCCATTTCAGGTAAATCAGAATATTCTGATTTTGACCTTTTAACCTTTTTTTTTTTTTTTGTCTAGTTTGCTTAAATTTGGAAGTGGGAATCGGTTTGAATTGGAAAACCTGGAATTTTTCATTTTGAGAACGTTTCATTTTGACAGTTAATGAACCTTTTTCCCTGACATTTTCTTGCGTCGGGAAATTTGTTGAACACAAACTTGTTCCGTAGACTATCAAAACCAAAATTAAGTGGCATTTTTCAATGAAAAATGATTGGTCAAAAAATTCTCATCTGGCTCTAGATATAAGTAACTCTGACAGTGTGCGTATATTTTTGAAATGGCCCATGGGCTCCAATGTACTGGAAAGGGTTAGAAGCCCTGCAAGTACTTCAGTAATGTTGAAGATTTCGAATGTTGTTGAGCTGGCAGACACTTCTGCTTTAAATATGACATTCATAGCATTACTGAGACTGTTTCCATCAGGCAACGAGTCTTTCTTGGTCAGCGCACACTTGGGGAGTCTCAGATTTTCCGTTTGCCAAGGCTTCCAACAATAATGCTGTGTAAGGTCTATTTCCCTAAACACGACCGCGTTGCAGTAAACACCCGGTCTTTCCAGTGGCCGGTATGACATGCATTTGATGAGCCTCAGCCACATTCCCAGTGACAGGAGTCAGTGTTGCTAATACCACAACCACAGCTGGATCTAATTGGCCCCCTCAGCAGAGAGAGATTAGGGACAGAGCAGGCCGAGAGCTGGAATGCCCCTCTCCGCACAGAGACAGAGCAGTTTAAGGGAAGCTTGTGCTACGGCTGCTGCGGTGTAGGGAGACCAGAGTTCAGTCCCCAGGGCGGTCACAAAAAGCTCCTTTCAGTCATGCTGGATTGATGCACGTGAAGGAATAAATGCGAGAGACGAACCTGAGCCAAAAAGTTGAGGTGGGGATTCGCCCACCTGGATAGTGCTTGGCTCAGGGGGCTTAACCCAGAACCTCAAGAACGAACGTGTTTGCAAAGCTGAACCTTTCCAATGGGGTTCTGTGACAAAACACTGCCGTACAGGTGAACAAGCTAAATCCATCTGAATTCCTGGTACGATTTCCAGTGGGGTGCGGAGCGTGGAATACAGAATCCATCTGCCAAGGGAATTGGCGAGTTGAATTTTTGCAAGGGAGACAGATTTTTTTATTTTTTTTTTTTAAATCCTTATTTATATCCTGGTAGCATGTAGAGGCCCCAGCAAAGACCTGCCCCTCATTGTGCTTCATGGACAATAAGAGACGGTTGTGCCCCTAAAAGCTCACGGTAGAAATAGACACATGGACAGAGGGAGTATCGTTATCCCTGTTTTACAGTAGGGAAGCTGGGTCCTGGAAGGAGGAAGTGACTGTCAAAGGGTCTGTGGCAGAACCAGAAATGGAACTCGGATCTAATGAGCTGCTGCCCAGTGGTTTAAACACAAGACCATCCTTCTCCATCTCTCTCAGTGGGTGTTGAATGCTGTGTGCTCACCCCAACGGAACAAATGGTTCCGATTCAGTTCACCTTCGTCCTAACTTCCGTTCAGCTCAGTCATCCCACTGCACAGACTGGGCTTTTCCCCCCTCCAGCTGCTCTAGGTGAATGCACAACTCAAGCAGAACGGGCACCTCCTGCAAAGCATTTGCACATGGCCCTTACTGAGAAGATGCTCTGATTGCCCAGAAGGCCGTGCATTACAATTACTGGGTAACCGTTCAGCTTGTCTCTAATTAAAAAAAAAAAAACCAATCCTTCTTGACTTGCCCCCAGGCATATTTAAGCAAATTGACTCTAAATAGAAAAATGATAAGCAGCTCACGGCAGCTAACTGTGAAATGATAAATGACTTCCCTCTCCCTCTTGAGATTGCTAATGCCTTCCCCTCAGGCACCAGCTCCTCAGCTTCTCTGATTCTCAGTCATTCCCCCACCATTGCCAGAGCAAACCTGGGGTATTCCTTCCTTCACCTCTCGGGCCAGCGTTGCCAACCCTAAGCATTCAAAAATCACGCATCAGGTTCCAAAAAAAGATGGGATTGGCTTAAAAATCATGATGTTTTTTAATTAATATGTTTTGGTTTCTTTTTTTTTTTTTTTTTGCGCTTTTGAGATTTTTAGGAAGCACAGTTTCAAGCTTTTTCCCAACAACCGTAAGGGCTAAAACATTTTCATTGTTTAAAGAAAAAAAGCTGAGATTTTCAGCGCCATCCCATGACTCCAGGAGCTGCGGCTTTAAAAACCCAACCCCCCCCAAATTGTGATGCTCATGGTAAAATTGTGCGAATTGGCAACACTGCCTTCCATAGTTTCTATTTTCTTTTTTTAAAAAGCTACTGAAATAACATTGATAGTCCCGGGAACGTGGGCATCGCCAGACGGGAGCAGACCAGAGGGCAGCTAGCACAGTATCCTGTTCTGACAATGGCCTACGCCAGCTGCTTCCTACAAAGGTGAAGGAGACACGAATGTCCGTTGTGGAGTTTAAGATACTTGGCCCCCCAATGCTGTCGTATCCGAGTGCCTCACAATCGCTAGTGAACTTAGCCTCGCAACACCCCTTTGAGTACTGTTATCCCCATTTTACAGATTGGGAACGGAGGCACAGAGTCCGCGCTGCAGCTAGGGGAGCCTTCCAGCCCAGGTCGGTAGATCTGTGCTAGCAGGACTTGAGCGAGCCTGCTGAAAGTAGCAGGGTCGATGTTGCGGCTCCGGCAGCCGCTTGGGCTCTCCAGCGCATCCAGCCCCTCAGGTTTGGGAGCCCAAGCGGCAATGTGCACACTGATATTTTTTTTTTGCGCGCTAGCTGGAGCCCTTCTAGTGTGAGAGTCTGTCGGCCTGGCCTGGGAGACTGGCGCACCGAATCTTGTAAAATGGCCACACAGGAAGTCGGTGATGGAACAGGGACTTGAACCCAGGGCTCCCAAATGCAAGGCTAGCCCATCCTTCTTTGTGTTCCTTCCATTGTGTAATGACCTGCCACGTAATGCATGGGTTAGGCCCCGACACTCAAATGATGCTGAACATATAAATTGCGTCCCTTCAGATCTAAGTGCAAGATTTTTTTTTTTTTAAGGAGCTCATTTAGGTTATCTTGAGCCACTTCCCCTCTCCCCAAGCCTGGTGTGTAACAAGGGATTTCTCTCTGTAAAGAGGCTACTTGTTTTAATTGATGGGGATCACAAATTTCCTGCTAGACATTAGGGCTGCGGCATGTTTTAATTGATAAAGGAATAGGGTGCGGGCTTTGTGAAATCGCACTTGTTTTGAGCAAATCTTTTATTGATAGTTAAAGCTATAGTTAGTTTAGCCTCCAAATGGAAGCTTTGTGTTTAAAAATCACAAAACCTGCTGTAAACAGGAATAGCTTTGTGATTTTAAATAAAATCAGTGTAGATTAGTGGTTCCCAAACTAGGGGCGCTGCTTGATCAGGGAAAGCCCCTGGCAAGCCGGGCTGGTTTGTTTACCCGCCACGTCCGCAGGTTCGGCTGATCGTGGTTCCCAATGGCCGCGGTTCGTCGCTCCAGGCCAGTGGGGGCTGTGGGAAGTGGTGTGGGCCGAGGGATGTGCTGGCCACCCTTACCGCAGCCCCCATTGGCCTGGAGCGGCAAACCGCGGCCAGTGGGAGCCGCAATTGGCCGAACCTGCAGACGCGGCCGGTAAACAAACCAGCCCGGCCCTCCAGGGGCTTTCCCTGAATAAGTGGCGTCCCTAGTTTGGGAACCACTGGTGTAGGTGGTTTTGTGTTGGGGGTTTAAATATTTCCCAGCAGCATATGCAGCCCAGGACATGAGACGTGACAGCCTATCTTTGCTGTCTAAGCAGAGTAAAACTCTAAGTATAGCACAGATATTAGAAGAAATGTAATATATTAAATCTGTGCTCAGTTTTAACAATCTCGGGTATTAGGAACACAGGTAAGAAAATCTTGGTAAATTAAAATCAGCTTTTCAGCCCCATTTCAGCCAAGCACATAACTATAATGGAGTGTTCTCGACTTCATTGGAATTTAAGCACATGTTGAGTGACTTACTGAATCCAACTTTAATCCAGAGTGTGTCTCTTTAATTCTGAAATACTATGCTCTGTAAGGCCACAGTCCTGTAAACTGAAAAGGAGGACTTGTGGCACCTTAGAGACTAACCAATTTATTTGAGCATGAGCTTTCGTGAGCTACAGCTCACTTCATCGGATGCATGCATCCGATGAAGTGAGCTGTAGCTCACGAAAGCTCATGCTCAAATAAATTGGTTAGTCTCTAAGGTGCCACAAGTACTCCTTTTCTTTTTGCAAAGACAGACTAACACGGCTGTTACTCTGAAACCAGTCCTGTAAACTCTTTCTCGTAATGAAATGTCCCTGATCATGCAGTTTCATACATGTGGCTGGATCCTCACATGCAGGCCCGTTGACTTCGCTGGGCCTCCACATGGACGGACGCTCATGCCCGTGTGCTATCTTGCTGAAGTCAGTGGGCCTCTGTGCAGCGCTCAAGGGACCTGCCCACATGGATCACATTGCAGGATTGGAACCATCATGCCATTTCTGTGCGTAGTCCCATTGCCTTGGAGTAGGGCTATTCACAGGGTTGTGTACTATCCAGAGTAGTGAGTGTTTCCAGGATTGGTCCTAAACCTAGAAGTATGGTCATTGCCGAACTATTTGGGAACAGGGTTCACAATCCAGGGGCTAATATCCAAATCTGTATGGCATATCCAGTCTTCTATCATCCCTCTATTTTGTGGGCGGTTGGTTTCTGTTTGTGGGTTGTTTTTCTTTTAGACTTTCTCTTTTTAGTTCAATAATACATTAAATTATGGTTTGAATACACTTATTCCCCAGTCCTTATTTGTTTGTGTAGTCCCAGTGAAGTCAATAAGATTGCGCATGTGAGTAAATCAGGCTCTCCTTGAATCTATGTTCCGGAGTGAGAGATATCATATAGATTGTGTGTGTGTTATAAATAAAATCAGTGATGCACAAGATTTTGGTGTTTTCTATTTGCTTGTAATGCCGTGGAAAAGGCTGCTTTTTGTTTATACAGTCACCTTATTTTTCTTGTAAACGTTAATACAAAAATCTGGTAAAGCAGATACTGTTTTAAAAATACTCTGTCAATGCTACAGTGTAATGCTAAAGATCAGAATTCTTTAGGGGTGTGTGTCATATCTCTCCTTGCCTTATTTTTGCCTTTTGTTTTGCATCAGATCAACAAAGCCTCATTTTTTCCTGAGCCCATTAGATTGCAGAGCGCCCTGGGAGGAGGAGGAGAATATCTGTTGTTAAAGGACTTGGTGCACCTAATGGTAGAGCATGCTTTATCAGTAGAGTCTAAAATCTGTGTGTGTCCTATCTACGTCTTGGGTAGGTTTTATGAGTTCTTTTTTTCCAGTGACGGTTTTGAAGAGCTGGTTGTTTTCAGCCATAGAGTTTCCGTTTCACACCCCCACACCCCCATTTATGTAAGGAGATTTAAACATCACTGATATATGTGGAATACAGATGAATGCGCAGATTTTTTTTGTCCTGCGATTGTGGAACTGTCTGGGATCAGTTTCACACTTCCCCTGGCAAGCGCTGTGTCGGCAGCTGCCAGAGTGAAGACAAGAGTGAGTAGCGAAACCTGGGGTTTGGCAGGGAAATCTGTGAAAACTTTGAGAAATGAAAGCTCAATTGAGGTTTTGTGATTGGAAAAAACCCACAGGGTGGCTTGGTGGGGTTTGCTCCCTGTCTCTGCTCATGCCAGGTTGCACTCTCTTTTTCTCTTTTAGTTCTCAAGCAAAAGGTAAAAAAAAAAACAAAAAACCCTGCTCTGTGTAGGCTTAATTTTCCAAGGGATCAGCTGCCACAATCAGGACGGGTTGAGATCCCACCATGACACAAAGGTTAGGTCTGCATTCGAGTTTTTTAGCTTGAGTGAATTGATAGTTGACTCAAATTAATTGGCAAACATGTTTGCTCATGCAAGGCTGGACACTCCCTAAATGTTAACAGTAAACTGCAACCTTTGGGGGGTGTCCCCCCTAGCGTTATGGAAGTTGTTAGCCAAATCAACGTCATGGGCGATAAATTAACTTGTTAAAACGTTCATATAAACCTACCCTTTGTGTCAGATTTCCAAAAGAGCCCAGCACCCTTTGTGAGGAATTTTAAAAATTTGGCTCTATAAGTCTGTCTTTATTTTACGTGTAAGCTAAGGAGGTGCTAATAGGAGTCAAACATCTGTCCTAAAATGTACCATCGGGGATAACTGAGCTGTGCAAAACCTGTGAACCATTTTGTTATGTAATGTTCAAGGATGAGAGAGGAGACTAAATGATCTCTCAGTGTATTGAATGTATTACAGACTTTGGCACCCTTTTTCAGACAGGATGTAAAATGAAGGTCCTCTGGTTATTTGTGGTAAGGGATGGAGTGATAAATCCTGTTGTTCTTTCCAAGTGCTAGTTTGGGTGACTGCAGTGTCTCCCTACGTTCCCCTGGCAGTATGACTGGGATATGAGACTCTTCTCCAATTCCTGGCTCTGCACTGCACTAAGGTCCTTTGCTGTAAGTCCTAGCGGTTCTACAAATCCTTTTATCTGAGGATCATGCAAAGTGCATTACAGAACTTAACGAATTAAGCCTCACAATGCTCTTGTGAGGTAGATCAGTGTCATCCTTATTTGCATAGATGAGGTGTGTTGCTGGGGGGTCCCGTGAAGTTGTGGCAGAACTGGGAGTAAAACCTCAGTCCCTACACTCCCAATCCCATACTCCAACCACAGGATCGCCCTTCCTTTCCTAAGGCTTTTCCGCCGTCTTAGCCTTCAGAGCTGATGTGCTCAGTGAGCTTTCTGGTGCTGCTGGAGCTCTGGAAGGAGCCAGCTGTGTCTTCCAGTTGTGCAAAGTTTAAAAACCCTTCCAACAAACTGTGAAACAGCAAGGGGGGGAAAAAACTCTAACAGTAATCCCTTCATTGAGCTCTGTGGAGGCAGTGTGTGCTCAGCCTGGTAAGGCGGAAGGTTACCTTGCAGTGAACCCTTAGTGCCCTCTCAGGTTGTATTATTGTTGGATTCCAGTTACAGGAACATCCAGTGCTGATGTTGATGAGTTGCTCTGGGAACAGGGAACAGCTGCTTAGAGAAATTTAAAAGATCCTGCTCCTGTCCTGGGTGTTGCTTGATAGTAACGCAAGCTGCAGAACAGTTTGTCCATGCTTGGTCCCCTGTGGTGGAATTGCATTTGCTAGTCAGAGCAGGAGTTCTGGGCTTAGAACTCATGGGTTCTCTTACCAGCTTGGGAGGATGGGCAAGGGAGCGGGGAGCGAAGAGGGGGATGATAGAAGAGGGTTTTGACTAGGGGATTGAGGTCCTGGCTTTGTAACTGACTAGGTGTGTTGCCTTGGGCAGGTCACTTAACCTCTCTGTGCATTATCTTACCCATCTGTAGAATGGATACCATAATTCTCCCTACCTCAAAGGGAAAAATAGCTAATGTTTCTAAAAACACTTTTTGGGTTAGTCAGACAAAAGGGGCCACAGAAGTGCAACTAACAAAGCCATAATATTTGTAAAACTGGTGTTTGACTCCTAAGAGATGGGTCTTTAGCTGTCCTTTCAAAGCAGAGCCCCTTTTTTACTCTAAAAAAATGTCTTTTAATTGTGAGACTGTTGGCCATTTGGGAAAATCAATCTTAACTCAAACAACACAAACTTTCAAAACATCTCAGTTGTTGGTTTAGACTAAATGTTACTGTGTTGTCTGAAATGTCAACGAAATGCACCGTATGGTTTAAATAAAAGAATGGCAGATTAAAGGAAATGTGGAGTATGCCTGTGAATATTTATTTGCTTCAGAATAGGGATGAAAGCCCTTAAATGAGGGATTCTTTTACCTAACACTAATATGATCAAGACTCTCTAATAGCTGCTGTGTGTGTGATTACACCAGTGACTGAATCCTGTACTGAAGAAAACAGCCTAAGCAAGCAGGGATGTGGACAAATGTCTGCTGCCATGAGCCTGGGACTGAGGCAACAGGACTCCTGGGTTCTGTTCTTACATCTTCTATTGACTTGCTGTGTGAGCTGGGACAAGCCGCTGCTGAATCTTTAAATGTGACCCCTGGTTTTTGGGTGTCCAGCTTGAGGAATCTTGGGCCTGGTTTCTAGGTGCTCAGCTTCTCTGCCCATCAGACCTTAGGTGTCTCCAGCTGGGCTTCCAAAGCCAGTGGCTACTTCAGTCCCTTTATGCCTCAGTATTTTTCATCCTTCAAACAGGTATAACACACAGCTCCCTGGCAGTGCTTGATTTGTGCCAGGGCTGAGCCCCAGCATCTCTGGGCTTGGCAGTTCAGAGCCCTGGCACCTCTGGGCCTGCTGCATCAGTTATGAACGTAAAAAAATTGCTTGAGCCCTGGCACCTCTTTCATTATAAATTAAGCACTGCTGCCTGAGGTGATGGGAGGACTGACATTTATAAAGCACTGCGAGACCTTCAGATGGAAGATGCTGCATTTGGGAAAGGATTGTTACTTGAGATGGGTGTGTAGTAAAAGTCCCTACCTCGCCACCTTCCATTTGGTGGTGTTTGAAACCTGCATCTGAACTGCAGCTTGATCTTCCATCTCCAGTTATTATTTGGAGCTTTGACCTCTGAAAGTGCTCAGTGCAGTTGGAGCCACAGTAATTTAGAGACCTCAGGGTGCACCGGAGAACTCCCACTGGCTTTAGGGCAAACTGTGTGCAGATTGCCCCATGGAGCGAAAAATTGCTGCTGTTCTGTTGTCAATACCTCTCCCTCTCTCTCTCTCAGCCAGAGGACTGTGGGCTTGCACAGTCCAGTTCTGACTCCCCAATGCAACACCAGGGGAGTGTTGCTGTCTTGTTGAAGCACCATCCTTCAGATGAGATGCTGAGCCGGTAACCCCTCCTGCCCATCTGCTACCTTTCAGAACGAACAAGAACACACACACCCCCTCTTGTTGGCCCCCTAGTGGTGATGGGACAAAATGATGGGAAAGGGTTTGCCCCTCAGGAGTTTGAGAGCCACCTGCACAATCCTTTAGCTGATGCATGCTATGGGTCCTTTGAGTATGAACAAGGCCTAGGTCTATAAAACAAAACCCTGGTTCTGTTCCATAGCTTTGCAGCTGCAAATTAACCAGCACTTTGCAATGCAAGAGCTAATATGCATCTCTAAGCACAGCCAGATAGAATGGTTAGATAATTACTATCTTTTTGAAAGCTCCACTGTGATATTTTAGTTTGCTACATTATGCAGATTTGCTGCTGCAGCAGATGCCAAGTGCAGTACACGTTCTGCTTTATGGAAAATATCTGATCGCCAATCTCATGCTGTTGATTTAATTACTTATTTTCCCAGTAACCTCTCTGGAATTTTGGCTAACGTAAAAGGGAAAGCAAGTTCGGTTATAATATAGTTAAAATTGAACAGGCTCACATGGGTCATTTAAATACCAACAGGATGTTTTAGCTGTAGTTAGTAAACTATATTAAAGTCAAATCTTTGAGAGAGGAGGATGGGAGAATGGCAACAAATTTAGGCCAACAAGTTGCTTTTAGTAAAGAGAAATGGTCAAGCCAAACGTGTTGCAGGATACAAACTTCACTGTGCTGCAATTGCCATTGAAAATCGTTCTTGATAACAAAGAGAGGCCAAACAAAATGCTCACTTCCGAAAGCTCTTTATGGAGCTTCTACTTTATCGAGCAGTTGAACATCTTACAGTAACACAGATCATCTTCCAAGAAAAGCTGTGTCAGTTCTTTGTTTCCTAGGCAGTGTGTGTGTGTGAGGAGGGAGATAGGTAACATGTCATCTGTACATTTGAGACCATGTGAAATTTCCAATATCCTATCCAAGGGTGTTTCCAGGCAGAATCTGACAAGAGATTTGATTTAGGTACATACTTCAGTTACAGTAACTGGCAATGAAAGTGCTGATACAGAAAGACCTGTTTTCTTGCTAAACTTGCTCTTATAAATTGCTATGTAATCATACCACCTGCATAATCCTATTTAAACCAAGGATCTCAAGATGGTTTTTAAAAAACAGATTGGTACTTATTTGGCTCCCATCACCACAGTATCTGAGGGACTCCCAATATTTAATGTATTTATCCTCACAACACCCTGTAAGACATGGCAATGCTACTATCCCCATTACAAAGCTGGGCATCTGCTGCCCAGAGAGACTCAGGGTGTCTTCACTCACAAACTGTGTTTTTTACTATGGGTGTTAGCCCTCTGGCTGGCTGTGAAAAAGTAGTGAAGGCAAGGCACTTCAGTTTTACTGCAAGGCCACCCACAGATAGGGGGTACGGTGCTGACCTCACCTGGCTACCTCGCAGTTAACACTCCAAGTGCCTCACCTCCTCTTAGGATCTGACACCAAGATAACTCACCGGTCTCACCTTGTCATAAAGAAGGGCGGGGGACCCCCTTTCCAGCAGTGAAGATGTGGCATTTATGACTTCCTCATGGTCTGTAGAGGAGTAGGGAACTGAACCCAGGTCTGCTGAGTCTCAGGCTAGTGCCTGAAGCCTTGGCTTATCCTTCAGTGTTATCCCCATTTTGCTGATGGGGGAACTGATGTGTAGAGATGTGAAATGGACTTACCATAGAAATGCAGAGCTGGAAGGAACCTTGAGCTAGCCAGCCCTTATGCTGGGGCAGGACCATGTAAACCTAGACCATCCAGAAGCAGGGAATGGATTACTTGATTACCTGCTCTGTTCATTCCTTCTGGGGCACCTGGCATTGACCACTGTCAGAAGACAGGATACTGGGCTAGATGGACTTTTGGTCTGACCCAGTATGGCCATTTTTATATACTTATCCCTGACAGGTGTTTGTCCAACCTGTTCTTAAAAACAACCAAGGAGAGGGATTCTACAACCTCCCTTGGTAACATATTCCAGAGCTTACCTATCCTTATTGTTAGAAAGTTTTTCCTAATGTATAACATAAATCTCCCTTGCTTCAGATTAAGCCGATTGCTTCTTGCCCTCCCTTCAGGGGACGTGAAGAGGAGTTGATCACCAGCTTCTTTTTAACGACCCATCGTGTATTTAAAGACTGTTATCAGGTCCCCCTTTGCCGTCTTTTCTCAGGAGTAAACATGCCCAGTTTTTTAACCTTTCTTCGTAGGTCACGTTTTCTAAACCTTTCATCCTTTTTATTGCTCTCCTTTGGACTCTCCCCAATTCGTCCACATCTTTCATAAAGTGCAGTGCCTCAAACTGGGCACCATTCTCCAGCTGAGCCCTGACCAGCGCTGAATAGAGCGGAACAGTTACCTCCTGCGTCTTACATACCACGCTCCTCTTAATACACCCCAGAACGATATTCTCCTTTTTCTCAACTGCCTCAGCTTGCCCTGTGTCACACAATGAGTCAATGTCAGAGCTAGAAATGGAACTCAGAAGTCCTAACGTCCAGTAACTAGTGGATGATGGTGCCTATTTTAGGCCTTGACTACCACACCAACACTTTACGTACAAGTGACTGGTTACGTTACTGGTATCAGAAGGAAGGGTTCTTGCTTCAGTTTAGCAGAGCCTTGCAATAGACGTGTTCTTCCACTGCTAGAAAGTCAGTATCTCAAACCCCCAACGCAAGAGGTGTGGTCAGAGTTGGAGGGACATCAGCTGCGATGCCCGAAGGAGCGTTGCGATCAAGACTTGCGAGATGCAGTGTGGATTCAGTGGAATGGGATGTTACCTTCTACTTGGGGTATCCAAGTGTCAGCACTTCTCATTTCAGATCAGGAGAAAAACTAGTAAAGAGTAAGGCAGGAAACTCCACCTGTGTCAGCTTTATAATAATAAATACAGGTTTCCATTGGGCAAGGGTGCGTGAGTGACTAGGGACTGCTGTAGCAGAGAATTTTGTGCAAGGCTAGATGCATTTCCTCACCCACCAAGAGAAAGCAGGATTGTGTTAAAGACTCCTCCTGCCACAGTTCTAACCATTCTCTCTCTCCTCACCACTTAGAGATACTTTCCATGCTGATAAACCAATCCGCATCTCTGAACCTTTTCTCTGTGTGGGCGGGGAGGTGGCATGCTGGTAATGGTCTAGTGGAAAAATACAGGGCTCGTAGCTGGGAACTCCTTGACTGCATTCCAGCTCTGCTTCTGGAGTGGGGTTTTGGTCCAACAGGTTAGAGAGCTGGGAGCCAGATACACAACTTCAAATCCAAATACTCCCAAAGTGTGTGGCTTTGGGTCTGGAATTTTATTCTGGGCTCATCTCATCCGTAGCTTGACCTCCTGTGAATGGTTTCTTGTATTGGTCAGTTGGGAATTTTTTTGGTGGGGGGGGGGGCGGGGGCGTTCAGTATTTCTCTCTCTGTTTGTTTGAATATCGGGAAGGGCACATCTCTTAGTGTACTAATTGGAGTTGAGTGTAACATCTTGCACTAGGAAACACAAATCACTCATTCAAAGAAATGTAGATTTAATTTTATTTTATTTTTTGGAATGGTTCCATGTCTGACTCCGAATCCTCTTCAAGTTGTTCCACCTGAGCAGAGCTCAGTACCCACATGGAACAATTTACAGGACAAGGGTCTTAATTTTTTATATCACCTTTGCAGCAAATGTAGCTGTGTCTTTGGCTCCAAGTAGCCTGAACAAGGTACTGTACTGAGTGAAAAAAGAAAAGGAGTACTTGTGGCACCTTAGAGACTAACCAATTATTTGAGCATGAGCTTTCGTGAGCTACAGCTCACTTCATCGGATGAAGTGAGCTGTAGCTCACGAAAGCTCATGCTCAAATAAAATGGTTAGTCTCTAAGGTGCCACAAGTACTCCTTTTCTTTTTGCGAATACAGACTAACACGGCTGTTACTCTGAAACCTGTACTGAGTGAGTGACTCTTGTGTGCTTATCACTCTTACGGTACTCTGGGAACTAAAACATACGGTATTTCCCCTGTGAAGAATGTGTCTCTGGTTTATCTGATCAATTAGGGTTTGAACAGGAAAGAAAAACCCAATATTTTCCTTCCCAAGTGTCCCGCATAGAAATAAAAGGAAAGAAATGGGAAGAGAACACTGCAAAGCTTTTCATTGCTCATGGCAACAGAGGTTTAGAATTACTCTCTTCCCCGCTGTTCATGGGTAAAAGTACTCGCTACTCTCCTGGAAGCATGGCTAATGTCATGTGTGTACTAGGGCAAGCGGGCTTTGTTTTCATGTTTAATTACAGTGCTTGTCACGCTTTGGGTTTCTGGGTTATTTCCCCCCCTTTCTCACGGTGCGTCACCAAGTGCTAATCTCGAGGGCTCACCTGCCTCTCTGCCAGTGTCTTAGCGTAAATGGGAGTAGGGTTTTTTTTTCTCCATTATTATTTTTGCCTTTATGCGTTCTGATGGCAAACGAATGTTTAAGGCAAGTGCTGAGGCAGCAAAGCCTGTGTAGTGTTGAGCGTTGCATGTAGGCGAGGCTCTTGGGACACGCGACTGAGAATTCCGTTAGCAGATCGTTTTTCGGTCTGACGGCTGCCATGTGGGGCACTGAGACGGGAAGCTCTTTGAGGCAGGGACCTGGCGGTGGGGCTGGTCTGCAGAGTGCCACGCGTACTCGGAGCGCTGTGAAAACCAGTTACGTCGCCAAGGTCATTTGAATAACCCCTATGCCAAGCCAATACTGACAGGCTTCTGTTCACTGGTAAAGTGTAAACTTCAGCCCCTTAACATTTGTGATTATTTGGTGCTTCTCTGATACCTTTTGTCTCAGGATATCAGGGTACTCTGCAAATAGTAGTGAAAGCCTCAATACCCCCATGAGAGTGGGGTGTATTATTACCCTCATTTCACATATGGGTAAACTCAGTGAGGTCATGATTTGGCCAATGTATCATAATCTAAATAGTATAGTCAAGAATAGGACCTAGGAGTCCTAAATCCCGGTTTTCCAACCATTAGTCTGCAACAATTCCCATTAACTAGTCTTTATTGGTACTTCCTGTGTACAGCTGTCTGGTTTGCACATGCATTTGCATGCTTGGTCACAATAAATGTGCATGCAAATCACCAGTTAGGCATCTGACAGGCCATTTATGTGTGTCATTGTAGTAAATGTTTGTTTGCACATCACCTAGAACAATGGGGCCTGAGTCCTGTGTAGGTTTTGGAGGCATTGCCACAATGGAAATAATAATTGTGGCTGTAATTTGGGGTGGGTATATAGGCGGGCTTCACTTGCAGTTGCAATGGTGCCATCCTGGACATTGGGTTCTGTAACTTTAGAGTTTGACCTTCAGCAGAAATCTGATGCCTTTTATTTCTCACTGTTTCATTGTTCTGTTTTTTATTCCCCTTTAAAACCATTCGTTATTTCTAAAGCATCCTTCAGTTTTGTTTGTTTTTTTTTCCCCCTGCTTAGATTGCAAATATACCTGCCATCAGGAATGCAGAAGCCTGATTCAGCTGGACTGCAGCCAACAAGGACAGCCCAGGAACAAACCCTCGCCAGAAAATACACTGACGCAAAACTGCAGCCAGGTACGGATTGGGGAGTCCCTGTGCTGGGTGGCTGGTGGGAGGGAAATGGGAGTTTTATGGCGGGTTGGGGGTGTTGCTTCTCTGGCAAGCAGCTGCAGAGAGAGGACGGCGTGGCATTCTCCTCTTCTTTAGTGCTAATGACATTTCTCCAAGACTCAAGATTTTTTTTAAGCACCTCCCAATTAAATTCCTGTCCCTTCAGATTTCAGATATCGAGCTCTTGTCCCCTTGTGGTTTTAGCTTCTCTACTTAGTTTACTGGGGAGGATTTGCCAGCGGGGAATCAAATCATGCTTACGAGGCAGGTAACCAGAAGAAGCTGTCTGATTATCCAGGGCTGTTACTTGGGCGGGATGGAGCGTGGGGTCAGCTTGCGCTCTGCAGCATGAAATCTGATTATCCCATTCTGTGTGTGCACAGCTACAAATGTTGGTCAAGAGCCCTAAAATGATCCAGCCCTGCTTAAAATGCAGTCATCGCGACGGCTGCTTAACCTTGCACAAAAACCAGTGTGTGTCTGTTCCTTGCGCGGCTTTGAAAAATCTCAACCATTCACCCTTACAGAAAGGGTGGTGGGTTCATCAGTGACCGCCACTGGGCAGGGACTTGAGTTTTTGCGCCCAATCCTGGAGAAGGATGCCACAGTGCATTGCAGCCCCAGCTCAGCAAGGGTACTGAAGCAGATGCCGAATTATAAGCACGCGAGCCGTTCAAGTGAAGTCCATGGGAGTACTAGGGTGACCAGATGTCTCGATTTTATAGGGACCACCCCAATTTCGGGGGCTTTTTCTCATATTGGCACCTATTACCCCCCACCCCCCGTCCCGATTTTTTTACACTTGCTATCTGGTCACCCTAGGGAGTACTCCGATGTTTAGTTAGGCCTCTACGTAAGAACTTACGATCCAAAGAAATAGAAAGGGTCATCAGTCGCATTATTCGCTTTGTTTCTAAAATCTTCCCCTGCCAAATGAATGAGGCAAAATATTACAAGGCTGTTCCAGTGTCCGTTTATCCCACAGTGAAATTCACAGTCATAGTCTTTCACTGGCTTCATGCAGGATATTAGTATCAAGTGACAGCAGCAAGGCTTCCCCAGAGAAACGTTTGCCCAGGTAAGAGATGGCTCCTGCTGCCTGGAGGATGGATGTCAACAGGAGAGTAAGAAGTTGGTGTCAGGGAGACACATCCACCTCCTCCATGATGGTTGTGGCTGTGCTGTACCCTCCCCATCCTTAACGTTGCTCTGAGATGTAAAGAGGAGGCCAACACCAGAAGCATGGTGAGTGTCTGGGCAAAGGCAAGCAAGGAGCAAAGGTTAGACAAACACATGTCGGGGGGCTCTGGATAATACTTAGCCCTGCCTCAGTGCAGGGGAGTGGACTAGAGGACCTGGTGAGGTCCATGCCCATTCTACATTTCTGTGATGCTATGATTGCTGTTTGATGCTGGCCTGCCAGGCACAGGCGTAGGAATAAAAGACCTGTTGGCTGAGTTGGGTATATGTCAGCCTAGTGCTCCTGTTTGGTGTGGTTTCCCTGCCAGATTCTTGTTAAGTTCCTGGCCGCAGCAGATCCTTTGTGCACATGGTCAAAAGTCCCTGCACATTGTCACTAAGGAGGAAAGCTCTTGGGATGGGGCTGTGGCATGTTCACGTCACCCTGTACAAGGCCTGCTGGAAAGTCGTTGCATGTCCACCACATCAGGCAAGTCTTGGCTACTCCCTAATCCCGGCCATCGCCAAACCAAATACCAGCAGGAAACCTGCAGGGCTGAGCTGTCAGGCTTTATTGAAGGGGGTCATGTTGCAGTCAGCCCTGCTGGATGAGCTGCTGCTTTGAGTTGCCTGTTACCCAAGTGTATTTAGTGAACCGTTCAGACTCCACTGATTCCATCCACTAGAGGGCAGAAGTGCTCAGTTATGTGTCAGAAGTCGCAAACTGCGATGGGTAAATGAGATTCTCCTATAGCTGCAGTCGGTTTTAGAGAACAAGGACAATGGTGAGCTCAGTCCCTTCTTTTGTCATGAAGTCCCGAATGACTGTGGATCTATTCCTCTTCTCCAAGTTTCAGATGCCTAGATTAGTCCCTCTGTGCTGCATCATTAATCTGCTGGTATTTGTGCCACAAAGGGAGGTGATTTAAAGCCGGTCATGGATGACTTTTCTGCTTAACCATAGAAACGGCGTTAGGTTGGCAACAAAGACCTGCGGGCACCGTCCACGTGTAAATAACGGGTTTTGGACCATGACCTGCTGGTGTCAGTAGCATTGCCAGCCCTGGGAGGTTGGAAGGACTGGACGTTTTGTGGTTGAGGGGGTCTCAGTGTTCCATTCATCATGATTAGGGCCCGACCAAATCTGCCATCCATTTCGGTCAATTTCACAGTTTCAGATATTTAAATCTGAAATTTCACTGTGTTGTAACTGGGGGGGGTCCTGACCCCAAAATGGAGTTTTTTTGCCGGGGGCGGAGGGGGGTTGCAAGGCTATTGCGGTGGGGGTCTTGGTATTGCCACACTTCTGCTCTGCTGCTGGCGGTGCTGCTGTCCCCAGAGCGGGGCTCCCATCGAGCAGCTGCGGAGCTTCCTGCGGCCAGGGGAGGTTCCCAGAAATGCGTCTGACCTGCCCTGGGAGTGGGCCCTGCAGGGAAAGAGGAAGTTATGGTCCCCCCCGCAGCCCAGCTGGGACTAGCATCTGGAGTCTGACACAGGGTAAGAGCCCCCAGGCCGGCCCCTCCCCTACACTCGCCAGATTTCACGGGGGAGATGAGATTTCACGGTCTGTGATGCTTTTTTCAAGGCCGTGAATTTGGTAGGACTCTAATCATGATAGTTTGAGCAGCAGAAGAGTTTCGAGAGGGTGGTCCATTGTGCTAGGGGCTGTACATTCATCAAGTAAGAGACAGTCCCTGCCCCAAAGATTTTACGGTCTGAATAGACACGGCAGGCAAAGGGTGGGAATAAAGGAAGGCTTGTCCCCTTTTCACAGATGGGGAACTGAGGCATGGAGAGATGAAGTGACTTCCTCAAAGTTACACATGGAGTCTGGCAGAGCAGGGAATTGACCCCAGATCTCCTGAGTCCCTGTCCAGTGCCTTAACCAGAAGGCCACCCTTCTTTTACCAAGAGTTCTACTCATCCATATTTGAGCTGGTTCATGAGCAATGAATATTGCAATAAACTGGGGCAGATTGTGTCCATTTTAGGCTACCAGAACTTGATCCTCTGAATGACATGGCTGGTTTATTTTTTGCAGTTCGTGGGCTGCAGTGGGAGGCAGATTGGTCACTGGGCTGCAGTGGTTGAGTACTGACCTAGATATCCAAAGTCACCGAGCCTTTGGAAGGTGGCATCTCCTCCCCTCGGGAATGCTCACCTAGGAATGAATGTTCCTGTTCTGACAGCGCTGCTTTAGCACTGTGACCAAAAATGGTCTGAACAGTCTGATCCGATTACCAGAGAGAGCGATAGCCTGTAAATTCTGAAGTGCAGGCAAAAACAAATATGCCTCGAGCCCATGACAGAAGCCAACAAATATCAGTAGGGATCTAAATAGCTAAGCTGTACCTTAATTAAGTAAAAACTGGCTCCTGCGGACAGGTAAAATCAGCAGGTCCTGTTTGGTTTGGAGAGGTCAAACTGCGTGTTCTAGCAAAAGTGGAATGAGACCGTATCCTTTTATCAACAAACTGCTGCATTCCAGCTTTCGGGCCCGTTCCCCGCACTCTCCTTTTATGAGCAGACCTCTCCGATTGCCTCTTTCTTACGAGGCCGCTTCTCAAGAGGTAGAACTTTGCACGGCACCCCCGGTACCTAGTTCACCTGCCGTGCCCAGCAATGGCATTTCCTAAGAGAGGTTCAGTCAATGCTGATGGCAAAAATCCACCACAGACCAGTTGCATGTCAGGTCAGCAAGAAGTCGGGGTGCAGAGTGGCCCATCCAGCTTTCAGTGGTACTTGATTGCCAAGGAGAGGTCATTTTGGTGTGCAAGGATGGGAAAATCGCTTTAAGGAGAGACAGCGCTGTTACTCCAGTACACTGCAAACAGCCAGGAGCATTCCCTGCCCCAATCTAAATAGACAAGACAGGCAGTAATCGCTGGTCGACCACAGGTAAAAGGTTAGGAAGTGCAAAACTTGGAAGTTAGCACCGATGAGACTTCCCTTTCTGCACTTCCTTGCCCTAGGACTTTGACCTGATGTTTGCAACGTACCCATTATTATTATTTAATATGCATGCTACCAAAGGTCTGCCTGGCACTCTGAACATCCAAGTTCTGTGCCCTGAGGATCTTGCCGTCTAAAGCGCTGAATCAGAGAGGTGGGAGTGGGTATAGCTGGGTGGGACTGGTGCTAGAAGGTTAAAGGAAGGAGCAACTTTTAAGAAGAAGCAGAGGGAATTCCTGTTTTCAGAGCAGAAGAGGAACTTTGGAGCCCCATGCACAGCACAGCAATGTGCCCCAAACCTCTCTGCAGCTGGAGGGGGCCCTGCTGCTCAGTGTTGGTTTTGCAGGAGGACCAGTGTCTTCCCCAGCAGTGTCGCCTGGGGGAGCTGGGTGGTAAGTGATGCTTGGAATGGCATGCATATGTGTTTGCACTGTGAGTGCTGCGGGCAGCCAGGAAGGTGCAATGTGATCACTTTGGTACATGGACAGCATTTCAGGGCACAGCAGGTTGCAAAGGAAATGCAGCTAAATAGCTCGAATACACAGCTGTTCCCAGTGTAAGGGGAGAGAGATTTTACGCTGATTATTTCATCCTCTGTGTTCACCTGGTGATAGCAAATAGTGAAATCCTCTCACTTGTTGTGTAATTGGAGCTGATCCAACATATGTCATTCTTCAGAGTAAAATTAACATCCCTCTCAGAGCACGAAGCCAATTTTATATGGGGAACTGGTCCAGCCTGTGGAGGGAGGCACTCTGTTAGCCTATGAACAGGGCACAGGGCAGCTCGTGCTTTACACTTTCCCCATTATATATGGGGAAACTGAGGCACAGAGAGGGGAAGTGAATTTAACAAGCTGGGCTCGATGCAGGAATGGTTGAGTTAAATTCTCTGCCTGTGCTGTGCAGGAGTCATAGAGTTGAAGGCCAGAGGGACCACCAGATCCTCGAGTCTGACCTCCCTTATGTCACCGGTGGCCAACACCACCCTGCACCCAGACACAATTACAGCCCACAGGAGACTCGACAGTTGTGCCACAGGCAGAGCGCAGGAGTGACTGAAATGCACCAATGCCCGAGGCCTCTGCAACGTCTGGGAATTGAGGAAGTGAGGGAAACCCAGATAAGTGACCCACACACTGCAGAGGAAGGTGAAGAACGCACTCACGTAGTTAAACACACAGATAGAAACAGACCCACACAGATAATCCTGGCAAGTGACCCCCCACACTCCACAGGAAGGTAAAAAACCCCAAGGTCACTGCAGGTTTGACCTGGAGAAGAATTGCTTCCCAGCCCCGCACATGGCGATGGGTTAGACCCTGAGCAAGTGAGCAAGAGCCAGCCAGCCAGGCACTTAATAGAGAATGCTCGGTGCCACCTCAGAGCCCTGGCTCACCCCGTCCAGTGTTCCATTTTCAGCCATGGCCATCTCTGATGCTTCAGAGGAAGGTGACACAAAACCCCAAACCCCAGAATACAGTGGTGGGGCGGGGGAACCCTTCCTTACCCCCTGTGGGTGATCGACTGAAGCCCTGAAGCATGACGAGGTCAGACTAGTTGATCACAATGGTCCCTACTGACCTTAAATCAATGAATGAGTGACTTGCCCAGGGGAAGACAGTGAGTCAGTGGCAGAGCCAAGAATAGAAGCCAGGCCTCCTGACTTCTAGTCCCTCTCAAGTATTCTTACTATGCACTGATTTGTGGGCCACTGGACCTGTTGCTGGCTGGCTGACTGACTGACTTGCTGTCCCCAGATTCCTTCTCCATGGTGACCTTTATGGAGCTGATGCACAGTTGCCACATGCACCCGCTCTGCAGCTCCCCCACCGCATGGTGCAGAAATGGGGGTGGGGAGGCTTCTGCAGACCCTACTCGAGTGGGCGAGTTTCATCCTGTGACAGTGAGCTCTTTATGCAAATGCTAACACTAATGGGGTGTGTGCTTTGGTTGGGTCCTGCACCCAGCTGCTGCAGTGATAGGCATGGCAGAAGCACCTGGCTACACAGACAGACTTGACTTATGGAGTCCTCCCTTCTACTGGGTTTTTAACGGAGCTGTTTAAAACCCAAAAGGATAAAACTTGGCAGGCGGGTTGTAAATGCTGGCACCGTGATTTATCATTCTGCGAAAAGGACTGTAGGTTGATCAACGGTGAATCCATTCACAAAAAAAAAAAAGGAGGGATTTCTCATGCTGGCTTCTTAAAATTGCTTTTGATGAAACATTGCTAACGATGGAGCTGTGATGTTTTGAACCGTTTTATCCCCTTCTGTAGCTGGGACCTTTTTAGTATTTTAGTTTTGTAGGAATATGAGGGGGAAATCCTTTAAAATGAGCGATTTATGGAATATTCGTGTCACTTAAATGATGAAGGGTTGAAATCTCCTTTTTCCTCTGGCTCTCATTTAAGTTAGCAAATACCTGTATTCTCCTTACACTTATTATTATTTATTAATCACATTTATCATGTTTAGTGCCTAATGACTGACCAAAAATGGGGCTTCAGTGTGGTAGGTGCTGTACTAGGCTTTGTCTTCAGAGAAGCACCGTCCCTCCCTGAAGAGCTTATAGTCTAAATAGCCAAGACAGACACAGAGTGAGGGAAAGGAGTATATAACACATAATAGACTTCTAGAATTTGGTGCACCGCTCTAGCCACAAGCCACATATCCAATGGGCACCTGTGCCATCTTAAAACGGGCAGAGAAGATGAAAGGTATGGGGAGGGACTGTACCATACAAGTAGGCTTGGAAGAATTAGGTTTTTATCAGGAAATGTTGATTTCACCAAACACACAAACAAACTAAAAGATATTTCTGTCGACATTAACTGAAATTTACAGCTAGATAAAGTAAGAAAAACGCAGCTCGAGAATTTTAGTTTCATTTAAGGGTATTTACTTTGCATATTTTTGACCGTGATGTTGACCATTTTTCAACACTATAAAGCTTTAACTTTTTTAATGTCAACATCTACGGTAAATAATTGTCTTCCCCCCCGCACTCCACAATTTCCTGCAACTGTGAAAATTTAAATCAATAAAAATAAAAAAGCTTAAAAATTCATACTTTTGTGCAACTGTGAAAATTTAAAGATTAAAAAATAGAAAAAATGCTTAAAATAAGCATTGATATCCTTTGAAATTATATATTAAAAAAAAATCAAATCAAATTCTGCCAAGCCTGCATGCAAGCAAGATGATACACGTTCAATCTGAACTTAATAGAAATCTCAGGAGTAATAGGGGTTTAATTCATTTGTAGTAATGAATGTGAATGCAGCCACTCTCTTCATATCGTGCAAACCTTGGTTGTGCGCCTTGGCTCTTATTTTCCACCTGTTCTTGAACAATTTTCCAATGTTTTAGGCACAAACTGCTCTGTTTTCCAGTTTCCATTTGCTCCACTTTCCACTTACTGTATCTCCAAGAAACACGGGTTGGTTGGCGATTGTCGTTTTTAGTGGATAGTACAAGCAGGGGGGGCTGGGACAGTTTGTATAGTGGGGTGCGGAGAGCCATTGAACCAAACTGTAAAACCTTTATATGATGGAAACAACTTCAAGCTTCAGTGCCCCCCTGCCCCCTAGTTCTAGCAACTGTGAATACCAGGAAGTATATGAATTGAGAGGGAATCGGAGAAGAGCAATAGAAATAGTGAAGCAGCAGGAGAAAGTGATTTATGATGAAAGGTTAAAAGATCTGAATATGTTTCATTTGGCCAAACGATGACTCTTGGAGAACAAACATGATGAGCAGCTGCGGGTAATCCTGCAGGGTGCAAGCTCCAAGGGGGGCAGTAATTTGTTGGGGTGGTTTAAGGGAGTGTGACTGCCATTACCAGGATGAAATTTAAGAACAAGAAAATGTATCTGTCTTAGAGTTTTATACTGCTGCCCATCTGGGTAGTATCTGGGTGCCTTCTGTGTCAAATCAATAGCAATAGTGAAATCCTTAGTGGACTTCATGGCGTCTCTGGTACTTCTCCCTTTTGTCGGGGGGTCAAACCTCTGCTTGGAGTAAAGGGTTTTTTTGAACTGTGTGTGTGTTTAGAGGTAGATTAAAGTTAAGGTGGTGTATCAGGGAAAACTTCCTGTTGGTGGAGAGTATTCTACTGGAGAATAGTTTCCCAAGGGAAGTCCCAGAATCTTTATTGCTTGCAGTGTTTAAAACAGGACTAGATAAAGCCTTGCTGGATATACTGCACACTACCAGTCCTGTACTGACTGGAGGTATAGGTTCATTGGCATCTCTACCTGCTGTGTAATTATTTTTTTTTTACGATATCCTTAACCCTTCCAAAAAATTGGGCTTGTTTAGTCTGGAGAAGAGACGGCTGTGCAATTTAAGTGCAGAGAAAATTCTTACAAGGAGGAGGGTGAAAAATTGTTCTCTTTAACCTCCGAGGATAGGACAAGAAGCAATGGGCTTAAATTGCAGCCAGGGCGGTTTAGGCTGGACATTAGGAAAAACTTCCTGTCAGGGTGGTTAAGCACTGGAATAAGTACTAGGGAGACTGTGGAATCTCCATTATTGGAGGTTTTTAAAACAGGTTAGACAAACACCTGTCAGGAATGGTCTAGTTATTACATAGTCCTGCCTTGAGTGCAGGGGCTGAACTAGATGATCTCCCAAGGTCCCTTCCAGTCCTACATTTTCCTGATTCTGTGATTCCAAACATGAATTTATGTTCCCCTCAGTAGAACAGATTGGGCTCCTTCAAGATCTTTGTTTAGTGCAGAGGTGGGTAAACTATGGCCCGTGGGCCACATCCGGCCTGCGGGACCGTTCTGCCTGGCCCCTGAGCTCCCAGCCTGGGATGCTAGCCCCTGGTCCCTCCCCTGCTGTCCCCCCTCCCCCGCAGCCACACCGCCACCGGGGCAGTGATCTAGCCCACTGCTCATGTCGGGCAGCGCGATGGCATGGCTGGCTCTGGTATGGTAAGTGGGCGGGGGCAGTTGGATGGGGGTGGGGTCCCCGGGGGGCAGTTAGGGGCGGAGGGTCCTGGGAGGGGACGGTCAAGGAGCAGGGGGGGTTGGATGGGTCGGGGGCCCTGAGGGGGGCGGGAAGTGGGAGGGGGTGGATAGGGGACGGAGGCCAGGCTGTTCGGGGAGGCACAGCCTTCCCTACCCGGCCCTCCATACAGTTGTGCAATCCCAATGTGGCCCTCAGGCCAAAAAGTTTGCCCACCCTGATTTAGTGGATTCATCTGTGTAGGGGGAGCTGTCTTTGTGTGCAGGGGGTGATTGATAAACCCGTAATGATCAGCTGCTGCTCTGCCAGCTATCTACAGCAACCACAAGCCCATTAACTCAAATAGCAAGTTCATCTTCTATGGCCAGGGATTTAAAAATCCAGCCAGGGCAGTCTGACATCTCCACACCCACTGTCAACCACCGAACGTAGCTAAGAAGTAATTTGTCATTCCTGCTAGATGACTGAGGCACCCGGCCCGCCTGCTCAGCCCCTTTGCATGTACTCATGCAAAACTGTAAATGGGGAACGTGCTCATTAAAAGGACATTATATTTGTGCTTACTGTGCAAGGAACAAACATTAGGAACTGGCTGGCCATCCAGTTTTTCTGCTGATCTGGATTTTGTGGCGTAGAAGGTTCCTGGTTTGGGACTAGCTGAAGTATTTACTGTATTAATTATTCAGAAGGAAAATATGTAACTGTGTTGTCACTGTACAGCAGAGAAGGCAGCCATGGGAAATTATGAACTGGGTATATTTTGAGACCATAAGAATAAATCATGTTTGAAAACTTCTTGTGGTGGTTGTGTTGTCCCCCTCCTCTTCCTTCCCCCCCCCCCCCCCCCCGTTGACTGGATGTAAAATTGTAACTCTTCCGTCATAAACTCTATTAATTTTTTCAGTGATATTTTAAATCAGCTAAAGCAAACCAGTGGATGCGGAGTCAAATGGATAGGCTCCCTAGTGCTGAAGTACGGGAGCTTCTGGGACACAGGCCTGAGAGTCGAGATGTAGGTTCTAATCCCAGCTTTGCCATGGACTCACTTGGGGTGCGCTGCTCCCCTGTGCAGAGAGCTAGCACAAGGTTTAAGCAACAGTTAAGCCCTCTGTGCAGGGGTGAACTTCACTCTGTGCACTGATCATTTAACTTCTCTGCACCTTGATTTCAAACAAAATAAGTGAGACTTTCCATGCAAACTGCATTGCATTTGTGCTGCATCCCTCATTCTGCTGTCTTCGAGCCTGGAAATCATTCGGGACTCAAAAGCAAATGGAGGGGGTCTAAATTTAGATATGACCTACCGGGAGCAAGTATTTTTGCTTTCTTCTTCCTTACTTTTTCTTTTTAAGTTATGCATTAAAATAAGCATGTAACTAGATTCTCCACTGAGCCTTGAATGCTTTTAATAGCAGAGAGTACGCTCTATGTATACTCTGTCTATTTCAAACGTATCAGGGTTTCCACTGAGTCAGAATGTGTATCAAAAAGCTTGTTTCATCTTCAGAGTGACAAAACAGCCAGTGCATTATTGATAGCTCTAATAACAAACACAGAGTCTGTGTATCACAGCAATTCATCATTCTGACACTTCCTTGGTGCCTTCCCTCAGTTCAGCCCAAAGGGAGGAGCTTTCAGTGACAAGGAAGCAGAACTCCCCCCCCCCCCCCACACACACACATGGAAATCTATCAAACCGGCTAGAATCATCACTCAGGGATTAGGATTCATATCTTCTACCTGCTCATTAAAAAGTTTGCTCCAGCAAACTGTGCCTTTCTTTTTCTTAACTGTTCCCATGAAAATATCTAATTCATTCTGCACCTGAAGCCATAGACTCCCCAAGAGAGGAGAATCTAGCAAGAAGGAGGGAGATGTTCTTTGATATCAATCACCTGCTGGAGATAGCAAATCCGTTGTTCGTACCATATTCCATCAGGACTTGTTGGCCGGAACGTTAGCTCATGTTCTCTCCATGCCCCAAGTCGTGTCAGAAACAAAACAATAGTAAAATGGATTAGTTATTTGATTCAGATGCTTTGGGGGAGGAGGAAACCTTAGCAATAAACATAGATCTTACTTGCATTTTCAGGAATGCATCTGTATCTGTGAATCTCCAGTGTGTTACCTAATTAATGGGGAAAAGCAAAGTTTAAAAAATAATCCCCTGTCAACAAAAGATGGGAAAGGATAAGAGCTGTATCTGAATTGCAAGCTCATATTTGCTGCTTAATCTTGACCTGTAGAGCTGAACCAGATTCCAGTCATGTGTTTCTGTTGGTCATGTAGTGTTGGCTTCTGGAAGGAAGTGGAAGATCATGAAGGAGGAAGGATGATGAAGAAACCATATCAGAGCACCAGGGAGAGATATGGAATTTGTTCGTGAGCTATTTAATGTGTGGGGTGAAAAAATCCTTTGGCAGCCCATGTTGCAAACTCAGGAATCTTAAAACTGATTCAGAGTTGGCAAGCAATAAGTGTGGTGTTTAAATGTAACTGAGCTAGTGAAATCAAAGGGATAGCCACTTACTTAACACATAGTTAATACTTAATATTGCATGTTAACAATGCTTCATATTTTGGGCCCTGAGCCAATGAAGTACTTAAGCATGTGTTAACTTTTATGCCCATGAGTCGATTCCTGGGTGAAAGCCCCATTGAAGTTAATGGGAAAACTCCATTGGTTTTTTCCAATGGAACTACTCATGTATGTGTGTAAGCGTTTGCAAAATTGAGGTTTTAGATTGTAAGTTCTTAGTAAAATATAGAAAGATGTGTCCCTTACCCAGAGTTCCCAATAAAAGGCAGTCCTGATCCTGAATAGCCTCTGGGTGCTTCTGTAATCCAGATATTTAATATTAAATGCATGCGCAGTTGGCTTCCCTTCTCTTATTCACCTGTCTTTCAGTGCTCACTATTGGTGGACAATGCAGATTTCGTCCGGCAAAGACAGTAATCACCATATCTTCACCACCATCTCATTAGCCTTGACTTGGGTTTTGGATCTCTCCATAGCTGGGAGTTGCTTTTCCCCCCTCTATGGCAGTTCAAGTATGGAAGGATTTCCTGAGCAGATGCTTATAGTTATGCCAATCGGGGGGGGAGGGGGGAATGGGCTATTTTGTGATGCAGACACTTCAGCTCGGCCATGAAAGAATTTGGGAGGACATAGTTTACAGAGAGGGATTGATCTCCAAAACTTTGGCGACGGACATCTGGAAAGAAAACCGTGAGCCACATCGGCTGGTGTTCATTTGCATAGTTCTTGACTTCTGTGGAGCTACAGCCATTTACCCCAGCTGAGGATCTGGTCCAGTGTTCGTGTCTTTGTAGCTGAAATGGTTGAGCAGCTCCTGCTGCTCTAGGCTTGCATGGCATCCTTGCCACCAAATGTATATGGCTGAATTTTCAAAAAAAGTGCGGACCCAAGCACTGCTAGCAGAGTGGCTGCTCGTTTTGTGCATGCAATGGCATGTATTTAGGCTCATGTATGCACCTCATCCTTTCTGTGCATATCTTTGTATATACAATTTAAGAGCCTGTTTTTAAACCTACCCCTATAAAGTCAATGTAGCTCACTCAGCTATCCCCAATCAGAAGTGTTCCACGTGGTGAGAAAACAGCTGCTATATTGTTACAAGTTGCATTATAAATACTTGAATAGTTAACTAGTTCTGGTTTTTATTCTCCCCTCGGAAGCCCGAACTTTGGCCCTATCTTCACATGATTCGTAGTGGCCTCAGGAATCATTTCCCACACCGAGGGAGTAATTCACCCTTGTGTTGGGGCCACAACAAGATGTATGCACCATTTAAGCCCCTCTTCTGACCTCAGAATAGGGCTTAAGTGGTGCCCAGGCCTTGTGGTGATGGCTGTCTCTGCACAGGGATCCATTTCATCCCTCAGAGGGTAGCATGTAGCTCTTAATTTGATGATGTTCTAAAGCGCATTGCTTCATTTATGTGCTCTACCCTACAATTTAGAATCGGCTCCTCCAGTGGAGAAATAAACCTTGGAATGCCAAGTGTTTCGATTCCTGGCCTCTTAAAGAAAATGCCTCGAGGAGGGAATTTTCTCTGAGAAGCTGGCTGAGCAGAATTCTCCCCAGTAGACATGCACTCTGCATGAGCAGAGAGGAGTGGAGCTGCATATCTGATGTGTTGTCTTTGCTGCCCCCAAGCGATTTATAATGTTGCTTTGTGTCAGAACCGCACAACAGCTCCGTGCCCATAACGCATGTTTCATCGCGCTTGGCAGCTCAGAGAATTCCATACGCAGAGCTACCGTTCATATGAACATGGAGAGCTGTCATCTGGAAAGCATTCCCAGCTTGTGCATTTAGACATAGAGCTTTCTCCATCCCGTCACAGTGGGAGGCTCTTGCTGTCAGTTGCTAGAATCAAACTGTCCTGGGCCAGGTGTTGGGGCATTCTCAACCAATCATCCAAACGTGTAGAACTTGCTCCTTCTGGTGGTCCCTGCCAGTGTCCAGTGGTCTTTGGGCATATTGCAGAGCTAACCTGTTTACCCTTGGCGTTTTGGTTCTCAGTAGTCTCACTAAGTTGCCCACTTGGAGAGTGACTCATATTTGTTGATTTGAAATTGAATGTGACTCGCTCAGGTGCCATGGCAACAGGTGCCATATAAATAATGTAAGCTCATAAAACACCTTCTGTAAATTATCACAGGGGGAGGAAGTTTAATACACAGTGAATTCTTTGCACTTTGCTGTAACTGAATGTATTTTAATGTTAGAATAATTGCTGCACTTATGCTCATCTGAGGATCTCAAAGCCTGTTAATTCACAGTGAAGCCTTATAGCTCAGTGAAGCAGACAGTATTACGCCATTTTCCTGGTGCTGAGAGATGAAATGGCTTGCTCACGGTCACACAGCAAAACCAGCAGGGAAGTTGGAATTAAAAACTAGGAGTCTCAACTTCCAGCGCCCCTTTTTTTGTTACTAAATTCCAGTAACACTGTGGCAGTCAGAATTAAATCCTGAAAAGGAGATGGCTGGATATTCCGTGTGTGTGAGAGAGAGAGAGAAATAAATAATTACCTGACTTTAAAATGAGCACATTGGTGTCAGATGCACGTACAGCTCACCTACATTAGTTAGGGTCTAATCCAACAGCAATAAACTTCAGTGGAAGTTGGATTGGGCCCCTGTTGAGGATGAAATAGTGCAAACCACAGAAGTTATACAGAGGAAGAGAAGAAAAATAAATTCCCAGACTGGGAAGAATTTAAATAGTTATAGCTAGAGAGCAGATACAAAAAAAGGAAGAGATTTTTCCCTACTCGTCTTCTCTATCCTCCCACCCACCCCTCTCCTGTTTAATAAATATCAATTAAGCTCTGAAAAATTGTAAAACATGGGGAAAGTTTCCTCTTCTAAAAACCGGAGTCCTACATTGACCGCTAATATTTTACTGTTAAGAAGCTTCTTAATCTCAAACTGACTTTGGGTTTTTCACTAACCCTGCAAAGCTTGTCGTTCAGGCTTCTCTATTTTCCAGATGGGTCAAAATGTAACCTGCAGCCCAATGTTGCAGAATACTTAAGGGCCCAATACGACGAAATGCTGAGCACGCTCAACTCCCATTGACTCAAACGATCAGCCCCTCAAGGCATCAAGCCTTAGTCTGGTGGAAGTTTATGGATATAAAACTTACCTGTGCAAGTCTCCCTCTAAACATTCAGATTCTTCACCTCTGAGAAAGGTGGGGAGATGTTTTAAAACTAGAATTCAAAGTACGAGACATGACCCTGACACCAGCAACCCTGCAATGGACAGATGAAGGAAGGGGGGGGGATAGTTGGTTTCATAGGTTTATTCCATTTCTAATTTCTGTGGTTCTGTGAATTGCACAAAGGTAGGGGGATTGAAAGGTGGGCAGAGGGGGAGTGATGCGGTTGCTACAAGGCTTTATCAACGCTAAAGAACCATTTTAACAGATTTGGGAATCTATTGCCTGTAACGTGACAGTAACTGACACACTGAAAGGTCTAACCTGGCAAGCTGAGTGGTGCTTTCTAAGGTTATAATAAAAACGGCCTCATTTTTTTTTTTTTTGGTCAGCTGAAGTCATCCTAGCTGTTCTAAAATTATCTGCAGAACGCAGAGGCACATACTGAGCTGTGCATTAAAATGTCAGTAGGCAATCTGTCTGTCATGCACCCACCACCGTGGTGTCTGTTACTCAATCTGGGGTAGCACATAAACTAAGGGCTGGGGTCTCATTGTGCTTCATGATGTACTGAGCTTCTGGTATCCCCTCTCTTTGGATTCCCTTGGTGCAAAATATTTAAATAGCAGCTGAGCAAAGCTAAAACTCAGCTCAGCTTGTTCTTACAGCTTTAATTCCAGGACAGCTGTAAATGAGTTAAGCCACACAAGGATATCTACCTGGCAGAGCGCCGTAAGCTGGCTTTCTATAGCTATATACTTTTAAATGGCTGCAGGATTACTCTGATCACAATCCCCACCTTTATGAAAGGTATTGCAGGACACCTGAGAGAGAAGCCCAGATCCTCAGCTAGCGGTATAAATCAGCACCGCTCCACAGACGACGTGGATTTACACCCACTGAGGTTCTACCCTGGAGACACTGAGAAATTGAGCCCAGTGCAAAAACTGGGTGCGAAAGCTTGCAAGAGGAAGTGGCTGGGCTCCTCTGTGTGTGAACTGAAAGCAGGCAGGAAAGGAGGGTGGGGGGAGGGAGGTGATGTGTTCTTACAGCCAGCTCCACTAGGCTTGCAGGCAGGAGATTAAACCACAGATGGTGAGTGAGTCTGAGAGTGAAGAGAAGAAACTCACTCAGGTCTGATCCCTCAGTATTCTCCAACAGCCCTTGCTAAGGGAGTTGGTTGGGTGAGGAAAGGGAAGGGTAACCCAGCAGGGCTGTTTTAACAGAGAAATCACTGAGTTAAATGCTGGATAACAAGCAGAAGGAGCTATTGCAGATAAGGACAAGTGAAGCCGAGGATGTGAAATCGTGTCTGCTGCTGAATGTACAGGAACTGGATTGGGAAATGCCACTGCTGCTGCAGTGAACAGGAATCAGATGGTTACCTGCTCCTCCAGCTCCTTGGTGAGCCCCAAATGTTCTGAGGGTCTCAAATCCACTGTTGGTAGATGACCTTTGGAGCGCAGCATGAGCAGCGGGTACTGTAGTCTGGATGAAGAGCTCGAGGATTGTTTTTTCACAGCCAAGACCACCTTCTTCAGGAGTGCACAGAGCAAAGCCCCTGCCAAGGTAACAGCTTTAAAACTCTCTAAGGGGCCATGTTGGATGTAGGGTGGAGCATTCTCCTGAGCAAGGTGCAAAAAAAAAAAAAAAGGTCTCTGTGTGCATGCGTGTGTGTCTGCAGGTGCCAGGTTGAGAGTGAGATCATAGTCAGGGTCACAGTCTGCTCTCAGAATGAGGGGGGCATTTACTTACATCTCTCACTCTCTGGTAAAGTAGATGGGAGGTCTTTGCTCTGTTGCAGTGGTTCTCACCTTCATCTATTCTGCCACTCCCTTTTCCATGGCAGGATATGCACCTGTACCCTCCAAAAGATCCCCTTCCCAGTCATCCAAGATCTGGCTTGAAACTCTTTGCCCCCCAAGGCATCAGAGCCCTCAGGCTGAGAATGCCTGTGCTGTTACATGTAACGCACAACATTGCAGATCATTTTGATTCTGAGAGGCATGTTATGGTGACAGCAGGTTTTCTACAGTGAATGGGCTAAATTCATCTCAGGTCTAATTCTGTTGACCTCATTGGAATTACTTAAATGGACAAAGTTAATCCCTGGTGTATGTTTAAAAAGAGAATGTTTGAGTGTGTTTACAATTTTATCCTGCCTTCAAAACTATTATCGGCTAGTAACACTGACAGGACATAGAATTGCTTATATTAATGTACACATTTAAAATCAACCCTTCGAGAATCTGTAATCACCAACCAGCCCAGGGTGTAAAAAAGAGAACAGAGGAAAAAGCTGTTACAGAAGTAGAGGTTTTACACAGGAAAAAGAACCCTAAAATGTTCACAGATCACACGTTAGGTAGGAAGTGTGCACTGGGTCACCATTTTCCTCCACTGCAGCAAAAAGTTTGATCTTGGCGGTGCTGTCGGCCTGAGAGAGGAAAGCACCATGTCACTGTAGCAGTTCTTCTTTTTCACTTAAGAAAAATGATTTTAAATGATCAGTAGTGAAATTCCACTGTAGGGTGCTGCCATATTTGCATGTCTGAAACTGCAACGTTATAATCCTCAGCAGGTGCTTTTGGTCTAGTCTTTCTCTGTGGTGCCCCCCCCCCCCAAAAAAAAAAAAGTCAGCTCTGAGTTAATCTGAAAGTGTTTGTTTGTTTTTTTTTTACAGGCAGGCATCATCCTGTTGAGTGAATTGGTTTGTGCGACAGTCCCTTTATTATCCGGTGTTTTTTAGGATATCATTTTACTCATCTGAAACTTTTTTAGAAATACTCCCTTGGGTTTTAACATGGGACATCCCCCATTAGTAATCTGTGTTGGGAGCTGACAGCTAACAAACGTTTTTTTTTAAGAAAATGTCATTTGATTATCCATTTGTGTAGAAGACCTAAATATCTTTGTATAATTTTATAATATATATATATATAAATCCCTGTGTGCATTCAGTTCCTATTTAATTCTTTCTTCTGTGGAAGGATATTGAAATGCTACTTTTTAAATAAGCTTGCTCTTTCATTCACTGCTTTATCCTGCCATAATATGTGCCCATCACTGTGATATCTGGGCTCCATTCTAATGGATGTTAAGTGCACTGGTTTCTCCCCTCCATTGCTCTCTTCTTAACAGTGAAACACGGTGAAAGTTAAAACAAGTTCATGTCAAGTGATCTGGTATTACAGGTTTTTTGTACTGTGGGAAGGAAATGTTTCTTGTTTAAAACAGCATAGCGGCCCAAGCAAACCATATTGTATGATATTGTCTGGCTTTACAATAGTACAGTAGATGCAAGTCACCAAGCAGCTGGTTGTTCTTTTCATGGGGGAGAAATAGTTTAAGGCTCTTGATCATATTAGGATGGTAGGGGCTATTCAAAGTGTGCTATTGCTTTTGGCTTTCTTATTTTGAAGGTGTGATTAATGGGAATTATACACGTACTGCAGAGAATTCTTAGACCTTCTAAGGCTGGAGCCGGCTCCTGGAGTTCTGAAGGAACAAGTCACCGAATAATGGCAAAAAGTAGCTAGGAATAAACTCAGAGGCCTAATATGGCCAAAAAATGAGTAATTAGGTTTCAGAGAAGCAGCCGTGTTAGTCTGTATCCGCAAAAAAAACCAGTCTTAGAGACAAACAAATTTATTAGAGCATAAGCTTTCATGGGCTACAGCTCACTTCATCAGATGCATAAAATGAAACATATAGTAAGAAGATATATACACACACACACGTACAGAGAAGGTGGAATTTGCCATACAAACTGCAAGAGGCTAATTCATTAAGATGAGCTATTATCAGCAGGAGAAAAAATGGGTCATTGGTATTTGTAAGAACCTGATCACCAGAGGAGCTTCCCATTGCCTCAGAAGTGTGGGTGGGTGGAGAGAGTGAGAGATGGAAGAAAGGAACAGAGAACAGACTGTAAGGAACAATCCTGCACTGGCAGTTATGTAGTAGCGTGAACCTAATGGGTTTTTGTCCCCTCCCATCTCTGATGTAAATGTGAATCATTGAAACTAAATTCATCCTGGATCCAGATGACACACAAGCTGTTGGATAGGCACAGGCCGGTTGGTGTGGGTGGAATGCTTTGCCCAAGCATCCTTGGAGATTACAGAGGGAAACAGGTGCAGTCATTATTCAGCCTTGACACCAGTCCAGGCATCGATTTGCAGAATGCTGGGACAGCAGCAGTATCACCCCAGCAGGTGGGAACGACTGTGCACACTCCTCCCAGGCCAGGCCAGGCAAGGCAGATATTTGAGGAGTTGGTTTAACTTGACTGTCTTATTTTTGCTACTGGTCTTTGGGAGGCCCCCAGTCTGTCTGTACTCAATCAAATCACCCACGGAAGCCACTGGGAGTTTTCCTAAGACTTTAGGATTTGATCCATTTATCTACTCTTCTCATTCACTCTCCCAGTTCTGTGTAGTCTGAGAAAAGCAATTTAACAATGGGATTCTGTCTCCTCCGTCAAACTGGAACCTCTGTGGCTTTGTTTGTTAGTCTCCAGGGCCAGGCCCCTCTCTTGGTCATTGTTGGTCACTAGGTGAAGCAAGACTTTATCGGTGTTCCAGAACCAAAAACACTTAGGCTCCAGAGAGGCTCTTCTTTTAATTATGAGATGCCAGGGTTATGAAATGAAGCCTGCTACAGCGTGATTGCTCTAATACCAAGCAGTGAGAGTGGGGCTGGGCCAAAGCATATCTTTATTTGGCTATCTGAAATCCCTCAGAACTGGGCAGGTATAGCATCAAATTAGGGTAATTCCCCCTTCCTCACCCCTTCTGCTTGTCTCCCCTTCGGGAACCATTTTGAAAAGTTAAATGTGGAACGTTTCCAGAACAGCAGTCTGTAAAACACCTCTATATGGCAACAGTTTTTTGAGTTTTCAGCCACGTAGCACATCGTCTGCCTGCAGCTGTGAGCAGTCAACATGTCCTGAATCCAAGATTTAATTAATCTGCTGGGCACACTTCAGCCCAGCCTGTCCCACTCTAGGTACTCAGGAAGGATGCCCAAATGAGAGCGAGAACCCTCTCCTGAGCACCACAAACTTCCTGAGTGGACTGTCTCCCCAGCACTGATGGGGCTCCAGCAAGAACCATCTTGTCAAATCTCAGATAGCGCTGCCATTTCCCTGCACATGCTTTTCCATGTTCGGTTTCATTCCCATCCAGCTGATCGGTTTGAGCTGGTTCAATCAGCCTGTTCCAGCCGGCTCTTTAAACGGTTAACCAGGAGAAAGCAATGCCCCTGCATATGAGTGTAGCACTGACATATCACCTAACATGCATGCTAGCTTGAAATCTGCGTTGTGGGCTTTCATATACAAAAGGCTGGTCTACATGGTGAGGGTGTCCGAGCGCCCTAGGGATCTTTCCGTGTGCTGGATGAGGGTCCGCGCAGCGAGTTAGCTGGCCCCATGGCAAGCTAGAGCGCTGTAGAGTCACACCCTGGCATGCCGCATAGTAACTTGCCATGTAGACAAGCTCTAGGATCTTAAAGCATTTTATTAACCTTTTGTAACTTTTCCCAACTGGTAGATAAGTCGTATTCCTTGAAAGATGGAATTTGAGTTGCTCTGATATCCTGGGTAGAATCATAGAAGATTAGGGTTGGAAGAGACCTCAGGAGGTCATCTAGTCCAATCCGCTGCTCAAAGCAGGACCAACACCAACTGAATCATCCCAGCCAGGGCTTTGTCAAGCCGGGCCTTACAAACCTCTAAGGATGGAGGGTAGGTCAGAGGTAAAGCAAGTCATAGGACCCTGGAGCCCTGCCTCCCATTATCCTCCTTTAAAGCTTAGAGAACTCCGAGGTGAGATATTTCAAAGGAGGTTAAGAGAATTATTTGCCCAACCACCACTGAAATTCACTGGGAATTGGATGCTTAATGCCCTTAAAATCTCAGCCTAAGTGACGATGGCATAGTGTAAAACCTGTAGAAGGCAACCTAATCTGAAGTGCTAGACCACATAGACCTAGAGAAAGTGAAACAAATTGTGAGGCACAGAGGAAAATTATTGGAAACATCATTGTTCAAAGCAAACTTGTGTGTCTTCCTTATAGCATTTTCCCTGCAGCACTGCTCCTCTGTACTTTCCAAATTCACCATCTGACTGGTTCTGTGAGCTTCTGTACAAGGAACAATAAAGAACAATATGATGTGCTTAAAGGGCTTAATCAAATTGCTTGTTGATGTCCAGCAGTAACAGACATGGGGACATTGTGTTTATAAAGAGAAAAGGGCAAATTACGATCTAGGATCTAAAATATGCATTTCCACATTGATTCATATCTGTTGTTCTCCCATCGTCATTGTTCAGTCAGAATTCTCTGTATCTGCAGTAACTTGCATCTTAAAATCAATCTCATTTTTCTCTTCGCTTTGTACGCATTCATTTCAAGCAATCTGGCCTTTCTGTAAATGCTTTGGAAGATCTTTAGGCGTCTTATGGCTAACTGTCCCACCCACTGGTTCCCTTTTATTCCCTGTCACTTTCTTGCAGGTCTCTTGCACCTTGTTCTGCCATTATCGATCTATGGACAGAATGGAGACCCCCCCTGCTCAAATACAGGGGTTGATTAAGACTATAGTATTCAGGCTCTGATTTATCAAAATAATGTCCCTGCCCCATATGACGCTTCAAAATCTTCAGCTCTCCTGTGTGTGCTAATCAAGTTGAATTCACAGGGCTGCCACCCAACCCACTTTGGTTTTATCAGGACCTGCGACGTCTAAGGCCGTAATTCAGGGGCCTCCGAGCTACCTCACCACCTCATTGATTCTGATGCTGGTTTGTAGCACTCAGCTCTGCCTCTGGCCAAATGTCTCATCGTTGGCCTCAGAGTGTGAAAGGGATGAGCACTGGAATGTAAGTAAGCAGGGCCAGTTCCTGAATAATACTTTTCTCAAGAGCAAGTGCATTGACTTGGGGCAGAGGTCCAAAGAAAACTGCAGCTGCATTCATGTCTCTTCCGCGTACGAATGTCAGCAAGCCAGCTGCATAGACACATGACCTCCTTCGGTTCTCTAACGTGCTGAGACAGTGCACCAGCGTAGGGCCTGATTCCATAACCCATCTACGCGTAAAAGTCCCGTGGACACCCAAGACAGATCCACAAGAGGAGCAGCTGCAGAATCCAGCCCGGGTTCCTTCTCTCCTTGTGTGTCAGGCTGGGAAATGGCATGCTCTTGCCCTTTTGCTGCCATGTGCTTGCACTGAGGTGCATCTGCATTACAGCACATCTGTAGGATTTTAAGTAGTGGATTGGAAGATACTGGGGGTCAGTTTTTTCTCTGTTCTTTTGGACATGAACCTGAGCCAGTCAAATGGAGACTTTGCTGGCAAATTTGAAAATGAAACTTTTTTCCACAAAGATTTTTTTGAGGCGGGAGAAATACACAGCACAGCAAAAGCTGGTCAAACAGACCATTCAGGGTCTCAACCCCAGTAGCTTAATGGAGTTAATCTTCATTAATGAAGATGGAGCAGAATTGTACTTGGTGTGTTTAGGGCAGTTTCTTAAGAGAGAAAACTATAATGATGAGTGATCTTTTTGTCCAGTTTTCACTGCATATATTAGTTCAGGGGTTCTCAAACTTCATTGCCCTGTGACCCCCTTTTTGACAACAAAAATTACTACATGACGCCAGGAAGTGGGACCAAAGCCCAAGAGTGGGAGCTGAAGCCCTTGGGCTTTGGCCCCCTGCCCAGGGCAGGAGGCCAAAGTCAAAGGGCTTCAGCTCCAGGCAGGGTGCCTGTAACCTGAGCCCCACCACCTGTGGTTGAAGCCCTCAGGCTTTGGCTTCGGGCTTCGGCCCCAGCAAGTCTGATGCCAGCCCTGGTGACCCCATTAAAAGGGGGTTGCAACCCACTTCAGGGTTGTGACGCACAGTTTGAAAGCTGCTGTTTTAAAACTAGTTCTTCAAGTGCTTACTGTTAGTCATGGGGGAAGATGGCACAAAAATGAAGACCTGAATTAGTTTGTGTTCTGGACTCATTCCACTGTTTGAGCCCCAGTGAGGCACGATATTCTCTGAGCACTTTTCGAGCCATCGGTATTGGGAAGGTGTCCTTCAGTACGCACAGAAATAAGACCACTTGGCTGAAAATTGCTGCCCATGAGTCAAGAGTTCAGCACAGACAAGTTGACTAAGAGCCCTGGAGACTTACAATCCTCATTATCCAGAGAGCCAGAGACAATTGCTATCCCAACAATGTCCCTCAACCTAGTTTGAAGGGACCTTCCTCGAGGGAGTAAGAGAGAAATCCTGTCTCCATGGCACATTCAGACAGACCTTGGAGCCTTTCTGAGACTGCAATGAGAATAGAGTTTTTATGGCTGGGTTTGAGTTGTGGTGGCCCAATGCACATGTGGCTTTTTTTCCGCCTCTGTAGGTCAGATGCTGGCAAATGTGAGTTCAGTTGTGGAATATCTAAGTCTGAACAAAACACCAAAGAAGATTCAGATATTTTGGATGTGTGACTTTTCTGTGAGGGATGAGTCACACTGGGTATGTCTCCCTAGGGAATTAGCTTGTGTCAAACCCTAGCTGGGTAGAGAAAGGACGGGATTTTCCAGTGGTTAGGGTGCTAGCTGGGAAATTGGGAGACCTGGGTTCTGCTCTCTGTTCTGTCACAAACTCCATGTATGACCTGGGGCAAGTCACTTAGCCTCAATTCCTTATTTGTAAAACGGGATCGTGTAATCCACTGGGGGGGTGGGTCCCCCTCTGCGCCCAAGTATGTTACAGCTCCCGCAAGAGTGCCAGGGCTCTTGAGCTCAAGCTGTAGCTTCTCGTGCTTTTAGCATTCGAGGTCTCCAGTTCAGTCCCTGGTGTGTTGGCCAAAATGGTGGCCGTCAAAATAGCACTTTCCTGCCTCACAGGGGTGTTGTGAGGATAAATACATTAAAGATTGTGAGGTGCTCAGATACTCGTGAAATGGCAGCTGTATAAGTACCTAAGACAGACTAAATATCTTGTCACGGGGGGAGGGAGGTATGAAGGAAGAGGAGAGGGATGGAGAAACTGGGGTCCAGCCTTTGTGAAGTGCAGCCTGGCAATTAGATTTCAGTGGCTCAGAAAATTCCACCACATGATATCTTTCTCAATCAGAGAGGAAAAAAATGAAATCATTCTTTCAACTGTTTGCCATGGAGATATGCAGAGCTATGTTGCTATGTTATCAGGTAATACTGCGGTGCTGACTGTGTAACTGTTTGCTCTGGGGTTCGCAACAAAGAACATCATCATTACCTTAGCCCTGTTGACCTCTTATAGGAGGGGACCTCTCTTAAGACCAGATAAATATGCCCAGTTTAAACCAAAAAGCATTGATAGGCAAGAGCTGTTTATCCTTAAGGATATCTATATATATATATATTAGAGAGAGAGAGACTGTAAGTTCATTGGGGCAGGGAATGTTGGAATTTGTTTTATACGGTGACCACAGCTTGTTGGTGCTGGACAGGTACTAACCATGGGTATCACTTTTATGATTAGGTTTGGTACCAATCCGATGATGAATGTTTGTAAGGTAGGTGTCCTATTTTTGAATTTTAATGGATCTCATTCTCTTGAAAAAGGCTGAATAAGTAACCCTGGAGACTGGATTCTTTGTGCAGAGAACAGGGAAAGCATGTTCAGCAACAGTGCCAGCGTCCACTCATATGCCACAGCCTTTAACTGGATGGGCTGCCTCAAGGCAAACAGAGAGGCAAGTGTGGCCCAGTGGCATTCATCTGGGACTCGGGTGACCTAGGTTCTATTCCTGTCTCTGCAGTGACCTTGAGCAAGTTGCTTCATCTCTTTACACCTCTTGTTTTCCCCTCTTGCCTGTCATCTGTCTGACCTATTCATATTGAAAGCTCTTTGGGACAGGGACTGCCTCTCACTAAGGGACAGTCGTGTGAGCACGTGTAGGCCCACCCAGGATAGCTTTGATCAAGCTAGCTCACGAATACTAGCTGTGTAGCTGTGGTGGCATGGGCTAGCCACACGAGTACTTACCTAGGGCCCCGGGCGAGCTTGTGCTTGGGCAGCTAGGCCGTGCCATTGTGGCTACTCTGCTATTTTTAGCAAGCTAGCTCAATCGGAGCTAGCTCGGGTATGCCGACATGTGTCACGGTCTTGCCACCCAGTTGCTGTGTAGACATACCTCAGTGTATGTTTAGCATCTAGGATAATGGGGCCCTGATCTCAGCTGTAGCCTCTAGGTGCTACCATAATGCAAATCATTACCAGAAGAGAGGATTTCTTGTCTGTGTTCATTCAGTTCTTTGGCTTCTCTGCCTGCCAAGACTGCCAGGAAGCACATTTAGTGTCACTTGTGGGGGCAGTTTTGTGGTGTGGAGCCACTAGTATCAAGGCTGAGACCATCACGGATCTCATTAATACCCAGCATAACCCCGCCGTATCATCGGGAACTACTGGTGTGGGCTAGGTTTAGCACTGGTGTAAATGAAGGTGCAAGATGCTGGGCAATGGAGACGAGGTCAGGAAGGCACCCATGGGCCATTTTATACCTCAGGCAGGGGCAAAACAATGATGGCTGCCATAGTTACTAACCTCATTTTCAATCCTACAGATATTCAGGGAAATGGGCGCACTGGGTATTTTTGCAGAGTTGACAGACCCACTGCTTGTGTATCCTGTTTCACTAGTCTCTCCTTCCAGCTGTGCGCGCTGGGACATTTCCCAAGTGCATTGCCTCAGACCCGCTCATGCTGCCCTTGGCACATGTCTTCTGTGCGCTCTGCCTCCTGCTGAGGCCTTGTGGAGTACTTGCCTAGCTTTCCCCTGGTACAGACATTGTGGGGCATCTTGATAGGGTGGCTGCGCAGACACTTGTGATGGCAGAGAAGCTGCTTGTGTGGGCTTTGTGACTTGCCTGCTGACTGTGTCCCTAACTGGTTATAAAGTCACAGTTGTAGCTGTGGGACGGACCGCAGAGACGGAAAATCCCTAGTGAGATTGTGTTCCGTGGCCTATGCAGGATTGTTCCTTACATATTTATTGCACTGTTTTTATTGCTGCAGCACCTTGGGGCCGTAGCCGAGATCAGGACCCCATTATGCTCAGCACTGTACGTGCACAGTAGTAAGAGACCGTCCTTGCTTTGTAGAGTTTACAACCAAAACGGGCAAGGGCAGACAAAGGGTGGGAGAAGGGACAGATTATACCCATTTCACAGATGGCCACTGAATACAGAGAGATCCGAGTGAGTTGCACAAGGTGTCTGTGGCAGAGCCAGGAATTAAGCCTGAATCTCCCGAATCCCTGTCCAGTGATTTAACCACACCACTATCCAGTTTACTTGCTAGTGCTTTGTCTAGCCAGGTGTTAATAGACCAGGCACTGGGGTTTCTGCCACTGTCCTTTTGGGAAACGGTTGCTGTGTCAGAAAGGCTTGTTGGCTGTGGTTCTAATATGCAAGCCGTAAAATTCTAAGAGCAGTAAAGAGAAATAAATAAATAAAACAGTAGGCCTTGGAGTGCTCACTTTAATTTCCATTAGCTGAGGGTTTTCTTTTTCTTTCTTTGCTGATTATATGTTCCTAGCAGACACATGGCTGAACTATTTAAGTTATTTATGATGCTGTACAGAAAAGTTCCTGGCCTGGAGCTGAGTTCTGGGCTGTGAGTCACAGCAAGTTGTCTTTTACTTCCATTTGAATACTTGAAAATAACATAACATTTTGTGCTGCCTGGAAGACTCTTTAATTATAGTGTAGAGATTCACGATGGGGTCTCAGTATTACCTTTTATGAGGTTTCTAACTGGGTCCCTAAATTGTTTTGAAACTGGTAAAAGACAATATATTAATTTGTTGGTGTGGGGTTCTGGTTATTGGAAATGGGATGTAGAACCTTTCACCTCTTAAGTCAACAGTTTGAATCCAACCCACATCAAAACTGACAAACTCACTGGACAGAGAGGGTCCAGTGATTAGAGCCCTAGCCTGTGACCTGGGTTTAATTCCCTGCTCTGCTACAGACTTCCTGCATGATCTTGGGCAAATTACTTAGCCTCTCTGGACCTCATTTCCCTCTTTGTCAAATGGGGAGGCTAGTACCTCACACGGGTGTTGTGAGGATAAAAATATATTAAAAAGAGTGTAAGGTGCTCAGATATTGCAGTAATGAGCAGGGGCCATATACTTATCTGATAGGCCATGAAATAGGCATTAGATCTATGTGAAATGAGTTTGGTGGGTCTTGCGCCACTTCCCGTGGAAAGCTGTTCACTTCTTGGAAATCACCAACTCAAATTGCTAGCCTCATTGGCAGTCTCTGTAAAGAGATCTCCAATACTATGGTGATGAGTGGAAGAATAAGATCTTAAGAAGCCAAGTTACTCCTGCCCTGATATGAGGTGGAGGTACGCTGGCAGAGGGCCTATGAAGGACACTTATACTGCTATTGCCCATGTTGTACCTGTCCCATGGACAAATCAAGGACTAGGATTCCCAAGTCAGCTGCTGAGGTGCTGTTGGCCTGTCACAAGTGCACTTAGGTGCTGAAATGATCTAACAACTGTTATTCTCCTGTGTCCCAGCATTGATTCTTAGAGCACCTGGAAACCCTTCTGGGATGCAGTTGCCTTTGTTAATGCTGTGGATTAAAAGGGACCAACCTGTCCATTTTCTTTCCAGCTTTTGTCATGCAAGGAAACTGTGGCCTCAGTCACTGGATTGAATCATGTGCTCTTCTCCTTTGTGTTTCTCCTTTTTATTCTGGACCCAAGCATCCTGTCCCCTTATCCCTGCTGTGTAGCAGGCATGCTACCAAATAGGCTCTCTGATCTTTTGATGTCTGGAACATTTCCTAGATTGTTTTATTATTTTTGTTGTTTTTTATTTATTTATTATTCTAACAAAAATTGTTGCTAAAATACTTTGGAAGTAATTCTATTTGCTCGTTTAGTCTCCCACAACTTGGTATGTTGAAAGCAAAACGCAGACATTAACTGATTAATTCTCAGAGCACCCCTGTCAGGCAGGGTTCGCATTAGTACCCCCATTTTACAGAGAAGGAAGTGACTTACTCAAGGCCATGCAGTCAGTCAGTGTCTGGGCCTCGGAATAGAACTCTGGACTTCCAGTCCTTGGCTCATTCCTCCAGTCACGCTGCCTTTTGCTTAAACAATACTTTCCATAGATCATTTACTTACAGGTAAAAAGAAAAGGAGTACTTGTGGCACCTTAGAGACTAACCAATTTATTTGAGCATGAGCTTTCGTGAGCTACAGCTCACTTCATCAGGTGACACTCGGGCTGGGCCTTTAAACCCTGAACTGGCAGAGGATTCGGATTGAAGGATAAAACCGCAGGCTAACAGTGGCATTGTGGCGGATACAACCTGTTTCCAGTTGGTCAAAAAGAGCCTTGTTTGTACACTGGATGTTTTGCCTTCTGTTTCTCTTTTATTAGAACAGACAGTATCTGGTGGAACCTATTGTAGCAGATGGAAGCAGAGCAAACAGATAAGTGTTCCTGGTGTTCATGAACCAGCAGGCCATCTGAACGGCAATCAGTTAGCTGACCTGTCTTTATTTGGAGGCTTAGGTGGTATTTGATCATAGAGCAAGGAAAACTTGCCCCTTCACTGTGCTGCTACATACTAAACCCTTTTGACTTATTTTTCACTAAGGGCCAGATCTTGGGAGATGCTAAGCAACTCGTGGGATCGAGTGCTAAGGAAATGTTAGTCCTAAAGCCCCCTAAGGAAAATGCAGCTACGAATGGAATAGTTAAAAAGCTGGTTGGTCGGGGCAGCAACATGAAAGAGGAGAAACGGTCCAAAAAAAGATAGCAGCGTCCTGTGCAATGTGCAGAGCATTGGGCCTCAGCTTTTCCTGGCCGCCCGAGTGAATTAGCTCTGTAAGTTGTACAGGCTTGTGTGCTATTCTTACCTCAAAGAACATAAAGCCCAAGGACCAGATGAACAGTAGATGCAGCCTTGACAACAGATTTCCACTGCATTGCTGAATCCACAATGTTTGTCAGAGGATAACAAGTTTATTCGTGCTAACTCCCACCCAGCCACCCACGATCCCCTCTGGGTTTTTCTGGGGGCTCTGTTAATTTTTTTTGCTTTTCCTAAGAAAGGATTGAATTTATCAGACGAATATGCATTGCTGAATGTACCCTGTTTGCAAGCAAAACAAAGCTCCAGGCACATAAATGTGAAGATTCTGTTTCTCTTTCTAGACAAATCTTAACAGCCTTATAAAGTTGGGAAAAGCTTTCATTTTAAAGCTTCCTTGTAATCATTACTCAGTTGTAAATAATCCAGTCATATTTTAGGGACTAATTCTGCTACTGTTACTAATTTTGCCTTGTACATTACCAAGGACCTGATCTAAACTTCATTGAAGTCAGTGGAAAGACTCCCAGTGACTTCAGTGATCTTTGGATCAGCTCCTAAAGGATCAGTTTCATTTCTGTGGGCATACTCACGTGGTGAGATACTACTGAAAACAAGCTAGGATGGCAGAATCAGGCCTCATAGTAATTGTTTAAATATACTTCATTTATGTGTGTGTTTATAAGATTCCATTTTATATAGAGGCGCTCAGAGCACTTTGGGAATAAAGTAAGCCTAATAACACTCCTGGGAGGTAGGGAAATATCCCCGTTTTATTGTTGGAAACTTAGGTACAGAGGTTAATTAACTTTCCCAAGGTGACACAACAAATCAGCGGCAGAGTTGGGAATAAAACCCACAAGTTCTGATTGCTGTTCCTTTGTTCCAAACAACATTTCCTCCCAGGTATCCTCCAAGCAAACAGTGCCAGAGGCTTTCCCAAGCATGGATTTCAAAACACCGGGTATAGATTCCAATACCAAGGTCCTAATGCTCCATAATCATCCAATTGGTGGGGGTGGAGGGCAGAAACAGGAAAGATGAGGTAGAGCCCTTCACTGCGCCATATTCAGTAATTTATTTCTGCAAAGCCAGCTCGTGTACCAGGGTGGGTGACATCTACTAATAATTCATAGGCTCTGAGCCGCTCAAGTTTATCTTTTGGCAAATGGTAATCTCTGTGTTCCTAGCAGCTGGTGCGTGTGCGTGCCCTTGTCAAAGCTGGCTACTGTCACTCAGCGTGACCAGGATAGACGTTCTGCTCCAGCCCCGTTTGGAAACCATAAAATGTTAGGTTGGAGATCTGAGCGCGCTGATAATTTGTAGGGAGGAAGGGAGATCATCAGCAGTGCAATTTTTAGCATGGTTGTTAATCTTGAGATGAATTTACTTGAAAGGAAATCCTTCTCTGATACCAAGTGCTCATTAATATTTGTCATTAGTTGCAGCAGAAAGGGACCAACACTATTGGATATTCTGATACAGAGGCTTTAAAGTCAACTCTTTCTTTCACTATAGGCTGGGTGAAATTCAGATTTTCCCCACCTACAAATTCATTGGACAATACTTTACCCCTATTCCCCCGCGACACACAGACACCCAAAAAAAGTTCAACAAAAGCCAGAAAACTCTCGATCTGGCAGATTTTCATCCAGAAGGATTTTTTTTTTCAGGTGGAGCTGTTGATAGGAGCTGCTCATCAAAAATGCTCAAAGTTTTTTAATATAGTGGCACAAATTACAATGGTGGTGAAATTGACGTGTGTGTGTGTATATGAGGATCCTGTTTTGACAACAATGATATAATGTAGCTTTCTGTTGATGGCTCCCAGCCTTCTCACTAAAAAAAATTTTAAACAAAAAAAAAAGTCTCTTTTTCTAAGAGGATGTTGTCAACTCTTTCAAATGTTTGGCGGGAGAGAGTTGTTAAAAGTTTTGTGACACTGGAATTAAAAGTGTGAACAAAACAATCAACACAATTGTGTCAGGAATTGCTTGTTTATTGAAAACTGGGCTTTTGGTAAATGAAAATTTTCAAGAAAACGACGTTGAGCTGACAGCCAAGGGTCGATTTGGAAGCCTCTGGGATGGAAACATTTTATTTTAAAAAGTACTACCACATTTTTTTTGTTCCACTTTTTTCTCCGTTCTCAGAAGTGAGATAGGGTGTCTCAGTGGCAGTAATGGGACTTAGGCTGCTGAGTGCACAAGTCGTTTCTGAAAATGGGACTTAGGCTCCTAAATCGCACCTTTTTACCAGCTTCAGACTAGAACCTCAGCTGTGCTGGCCGGCACTGGCCTGAGCTGAACAGTGCTGGCTACAGCATCAGGTATCGGAGATCCTGTTCGGGTGACGGTGCTGTGAGGGCCTGGTTCTGTAATCATTACTCTCCTAGGTTTTCCCATTGTAGTCTCTGGGCTTACTACTCATGTGCATAAGAATCAGACCCCTCTTGAGGGTGGTGGTATCTAGTTAGAGGGGAATGAGGAGCAATGTGTTGCAAAGATGGTGACTGCTTGGTTGGATATAATGCAGTGGGAACAGTTTCCTTATTTCACAATCGGAAAGCTCTGAATGTGGGGCTGTACTGTGTCCCTGCCTTTCTAGAGGTCTGATCAAACACTAGCTCAGAACTCTTCAAGGAGCTGTGTCCTAGTGGCCAGACACTAAGCTGGGAGAGCCAGGAACTCCTTAGCTTTAATGATTGATCTCTCTCTCTCTCTCTCCTTTTGTGGACTCATTGGAATCATGTAGGGCCTGATCCAAAGCCCACTAAAGCAATGGAAAGACTCCTCTTGACTTCACAGGGATGGGATCAGGCCCCAAGGGTCTGATTTTTCTGGAAGTGCTGAACACGCACAGCGGCAGTTTGAGTTCTTGGTTCCCGTGACCTCTGAAAATCAAGCCCTCTTCCTTAGTTTCCCCATCTGTAAAATGGGGAGGATGCACCAGCATCTGCCTCACCGGAATAGTGCCAGAGTTGTGAAATGCTCTAAGGAGCAAGAGTGACAGCTGTATTTGCCTTCTGATTGACGACAAATAAAAACTGAATTCCTGAGGTTTCTATGTTTTCCTCTTGGAGGCTTTTTCTGCTGGACTTTCTCATGTGAAGTATTATCCGTTTGCCGACATTGTGTTAAAAAGAACATGGGCTCTCTGCCCTGACAGCTCATTACGTGAGGGAAGAGAGTGGGGAGTGCATGTCTTACGCCAGATGAGATGGGAGATTTATAGGTGAGGATACATAGATATGGGGGCGGGGGGAAGAGAATCCTGTGTTTAAAGATCACGGCCTTGATTCTCCTCTATAATTCATAGCCTCTTATGCCAAGGAGCCTTCCTCAGAGAGGAAGGCTGGCCCAATGGTTAGTGTGTTTTCTTGGGACCTGGGTGACTCAGGTGCAAATCCCTGCTCTGCCCCATGTCCTGTGTGATGCTGGGCAGGCCTCTCCGTGCTCCAGTTCCCCATTGTTTATAGCACTGCCCTCCCTCACAGGGGTGGTGTGAGGATAAATGCAGTAAAGATTGTGAGGTGCTCAGATATCACAGTAATGGGGCCATAGAAGTACTTAAGATAGGCAGAGAGCTATGCCAGGAGGGACTTACCTCTGGGAAAAGAGGATGGGCTTAATTGTACTGTTGCTTCCCCTCCATGGGTGCTGCCACCAGAAGGGTTTAAAATAGTCAGGGCTCCTCCATAGGGAACTCCCCAGAGGTGTCGAATCAACGTATTTCCCCGGCACCAGTCCTTGTCCTTTCCCTGGCTAATATTCCACATCTGGTTGCACTGGTCTGCTCCATTCGCTGCTAGAGCAAAGGTCATAGGCATTTTGCCCTGCCTTGACTTTCCACCACATGCCAGGTTCTGTTGGCTTCCCCGAGTGGGAACCCAGAAGTGAGCTGAGCTAGGATGATTTCATCAGTGGCTCTCTCCATCTTTAACTCATCTCCAGGGAGCTTTTTTTTTTTTAAACCAAAATAACTAGCTAAGGGTTAAAATATCGATCTTCATTCAGTCTCTTTGGCTTTTCCTAGAACTTAAGGTCAGAAGGGACCGTTTTGATAATCTAGCCTGACCTCCCATGTAACGCAGGCCAGAGAACTTTGCCTTGTGATTCTTGCATCTAGGACAGTAACTTGTGGTTGAGAGCATCACTTCTAGAAAGGCATGCCAAATTTTGTCATTTGGTTTCAAATGCGGCTCTATTGAATCATATATTTTAGAACTAGATCTCATGCCTTGGTACGGTAGCAATCAAGTCTCCATAAAAGACATGTGGGTCCAGTCTTTCCCACGTCCCAGTTAAAATGCAGCTGTGCTTATTATATATGAGAGACAAGGTAGGTGAGGTAATATGTTATTGGACCAACTTCGGCTGGTGAAAGAAACAAGCGGCCGAGCTCCACAGAGCTCTTCTTCAGCTCTGTGGAACTCGAAAGCTTGTCTCTTTCATCAGCAGAAGTTGGTCCAATAACCACCTTGTGTCTCTCATATCCTGGGACCAACACGACTACAACACTGCAAACAACTTAAGTCTTTTGTCCAATCTAATTTTAAACATTTTTGCCTGTGAACAAAGAAACAGACAGCAAAAGCTGTTTAAGTTAAATCTACATGGTAATTGAAAGACTAGTTCAGTTTCACTTAACCTCTTTTGGAATGGAATAATGATCATTTTCCTCCTCTCCCTGGTTGGAAAGTTTCCTTTTAGCTTTTGTGCAGACCCAACAAGTGCAAGTAAGGTCCAGCATCCTACTGAAATGATTTGAAATGACTAAAACATCTATATTTCTGTGCTGCAAGCCCCCCTGTAGTTTGATCCTTTCCCCGCTGTTGTAAATTGCAAAGAGTGTGGGGAGGGTGAGTGGTGGAAATGTTATAATTGCACAGCTACTGTGGGAGAACAAAAGGTACCAGCCTTTTACTGAATCTTTTATGACTTGTGGAATCATTTGTTGTTAGGCTTGTTTGGTTTTCTTTTTCCCCTTAGATCTGCCAGAGGCGCATAACCAATTTCAAATACAACAGAATCTAGGTTTTGGAATTGCTAGCTTGTTTTTGTTGTAGCTTTTAATTTAAGAGAGGTCTTCATAATTTACTCGGATCTAATTCATCACCACATGATACTGGGTACAGGGCATTAGCAATTGATGTGCCATTTAATTTCAAGTATGTCTAACGATTTTAGAGTGACAGGACATAGGAAACTCAGGTAAACTTCATACTTCTCTCATTTGTAATTTAAAACAAACCTTTGATAACCAATGTGAAGATTGAGGGGCTGATGAGCTGAGTATTAAACTAACATCCCTTCCCAAAAGGTATCTTTAAATGTATTTTCTTTATATAAACACTTGAGCCAAATGAAAATATTGATTTTTTTAAATGGATTTAAATCCATTGGTTTAAATGGAGCCTGTGCCAGACTACAATAGCAGAGGATTTAGCCTGGTCGGTCTGGTCTCTAGCTCTTTCTCTCTCTGTCTGGTTAGAATGATGCGATGTTGGGGCCAAATCCTTCCCTACAGTTCAGCTGTTTTACGACTGCTTAACCAGCCCGTGGCATAGATTTACTGGTAGTGCTTGATGTTTTCCACACACAGAGGAACAATCCCTGCCCCAGAGAGCATATGATCGAATAAACAAACGCAGATGAAGGATAGCAGGAAAGGGATCCAATGTGATTGGATGCGCATGGGGTGTGTGTGTGTGTGATAAATCCAAATTTTACGAGTTGTTTTCATAGGGGTCATATCCCAGGGGAATTGCATATCCCTCATTTCCACCAATGTCTCTTTTGTCACACCCAGTTTCCCTAATGGTAAATAATCCTGTAAATATTGTACCTGCAAAATTTTATGCTTTTGAGCTCTCCTCGTCTTAGTCGGAAAAGAGACTCTAATATTGGCTCCTCCTCGCTCTGCTTATCTCCTCTTGCGTGCCTTTGAGTCGTACCACAAAATTTTATTCCTGTTAGCCCTGCAGGGCTCAATAAAGCTATGGAAGAGTAATCTATGTTTTATTCTGCCTTGCACATAATTTGGTGTAATTGTCAGCAAGCTGTGGATATAAGACGGGTTATAAGAACCAGCCTTTATTTTTTTTTTAGATCCCAGGCTGATTTTGCAAGGCCGACAGTGAGAAAAAAACATGTCTTGACTTGGAAATGGAGCATGTTTTCCCTGGAATCATTGAAAGATGATAAATGCAGAACCCCACCATGCCAATTTTAGAGACCCGTTTCTTGGATTACAACCTCTCTTTCCCTACCAAGGCCCAGTAATCCCCGTAGCCCATATTTTCCCTTCTCCCATTAATAGCCTGGATCGTGAACGTACGGCTCATTAGATAAGTGCTCTGTTGCAAAGAGAAGGTGAATGTGGCTAGCTAACACTTGAACTACATATGTCAAAACCATGAGCAGTCTGCAGTGATGCACTTGATGTGTTTGTGCGGCTTGTTTCTTATCCTGGCATGTATTTGTTCTGGGCAGGTTGTGGTTCGGTGAGCTTTAACCCCAGTGGCAGCTGAGGTGTGGGTACAGGAGATGGTTCTGACTAGGCAGTCAAGAAAGATACACATTTTAAGTGGGCTGTGATGGTGGAGTAGGAAGGATGGCTAAGGTTGGGAGACCTGGCTTCAATTCCTTGTTCTGTCACAGACATCTTGGGTGACCGTGACCAAGTTACTTGGGGTTTGTCTACACGGGGATGCGCAGGAAAGTTAATCAAAATTAACGAAAGGTGCAAAATTAAAATGGGTTAGTTAAACTGCATTAAACTCCTTTGTGGACATTCTCATTCAGAATTTAAGTGGCCTGAATTCGGTTTAGCATAATTCACTTAATTCGCCTCAGTTCCCCATCTGTAAAATGGGCATAACAGCACTGCCCTACCTATCAGGTGTGTTGTGAGATGCTCAGATACTACAGTGATGGGTACTGTAGTGATGTAGATCCTGAGAGAGATGATTGAGGAGGCCGTGGCAATTTGGGTTACTTGTTTTAAGTGTCCACTTTTTATGCTATAAAAGGAGGAAGGTGCAGCTAAATCTTGGGGTCCAGGTATTCCAAAAGAGCTCTGCACCCAACAGCTCCCAGTTAGGTACTTAAACAAGGGACCAGAATTTCATAGGTCTGTAGCACCCAGCGCCTTCCACTCACTGTTCTCAATGGGGGTAGGGAGCATTTGACGTTGTTCTTAATGGAGTCTGCTGAGTGTTGGGCCCTTTCGAAAATCTGGCTGCTTTCCTGAGGAGCCTACATAGGGAGCTGACCTCATGTGGAAATCCTGTCTCTCAAACTATTTTCTTCAAATGCTTTGCGTGGCATACGACAATTGTCAAATCAAATGCACTTTGCACTTGTAGCTCCTTGGTGTGAAGATGCACTCTAAGAGCATTAATTTAACCTCCCCACACCTTTGCCAGGTGGGGTGTGTGTTAATATCCCCATTTTGAAGGTGGTTGAACTTAGACCTGATTTATACACACCCACACACCCACACAGTTAGCACTGTGTGTTTTCCAACTGATTTAGTTAAACCAGTGCAAAACCATGTGTGGGCCCTCTTAATTTGATTTAAAACCGAATTTATATCGGTTTAGCTTGTGTCTGTAAATTTAAACCAATGTATTTAAACAGTAAAGCTAAACAGATATAAGCAGGTTTAAATTGAATTAAAAGTGTCTGCACCGGTTTTATTAACGGCTTTTCGTTAAACTTGTGCAATGTGTCTGTGTAGACAAGGCCTTAGGCCAAAGTCACAGGGCAAGTCAGTGGCACGGTTGGGAGTAGAACCCAAGACGTGACTCTGTCCTCTGCTTTGACCGCCAGATGAGACAATTTCCTGTGCATCAAGATTGCTGTAAAGGATGTGTACAATAATGGTGCAAGTTAGAGTTCACAGGAGACAGGAGTGTATCATTATCATGTCACTTCTGTCATGTTACTGCGCAGATACCAGCATCACCCACCTCTCTGCTAGCATCTCTAGTCTTTATTTAGTGAGAGGGTTTTCTTATTTTTATCTCCTCTTCTTTTCTCCGTCAGTGCAATATGCCGGTGGCATGAATGCCATTGTGCGGTTCTTTCAGAGTGGCATGTGGTGTTGGGGCATAGGACAGAGCTTGATCTTGGGTGGCATTACAGGCATTCTTCTTCTGCGATTGACCTGCCGCTGTCCTAAATTCAGCAGCGTTAGCTAGTGTTTGTTCTCTCCACAGCTTCTCGGCTATGCCCTGTCACAGGCAAATTTAGCAGGACATCTGTGCACCTCAAAGAAACACAAGAACATCACGTGTCAGTGAAGGAGTATTGTCTAGTGGGTAGGGCTGGGGTTTAGGAGTTGGGACTTCTGGATCGTACCCACTTGGATCACAAGGTGACCACTAGCCAGTCACTTTAACCCATGTGGGTTTCAACCTTTTTTTTTTTTTTTCCTCCCCATTTCCCCCAACCTGTAAGGGGGCGCTTGTGACTTCTGATTGAGGTGGAAGTGCAAACTGCATGCACATAAAAGGATGAGCTGTGTGTTCCTGGGGCCAGTGCAGCTGGGTGTGCCCTTTAAATCCTGATGTGGTCACTGATGTACATGCTCTACTAGATCTTTACTAAGCAGCGAGCATGAGCCACTGACACTGGATGAAGGGGTAAACAAACCCACAGAGCCTTCCACCTCTCTGTCTCATCAGGGCTCTTTTTAGGAAACCCTGTTCCCTTGAAGAAAAGGAGGACTTGTGGCACCTTAGAGACTAACATTTATTTGAGCATAAGCTTTCTTATCTCATCTGTTCCCTTGAGAGTACCAAATCCAACTCTGGAGTTAATCCCTCTCTTGTCAGCATGCTCTCCCCAAATGGATCCTAGCAGTGTCCTTCTCTGTGCATGCCCAGGCAGAGAATTACTGAGAAGTTTTGCTAACAGTTTATTTCATCCTGTTTCTGTGAAACAGGAAGTGTGGCAACGGCTTATGGTTAATTGCTTCTGTTTTTTCTTCAACCAGAATTGCAGAAACTTTGCAAAATAGGAGCTCAGGGCAGATTCATGAAGAGCAGTAAAAGGCTTGCAACCCCGGACAAGACTTCACAGGACTCTTAACAAATGACTCTGTTATGATACAGTCATTTTACTGCTGCTGTTTCTCCATCCGGACAATGGGTCTTTGCCTAGTTGCATTTCAATTCTTGCTCCCACCCACCTGCATTGTTTGTCTGTCTTTTATTGTAAAAATTGTCACATTTCCTAACTGACAATCCTGAGCTGACTTGGCTAGTGGGCTTCAGGTCCAGTTTGTCTCCATCCTTCACGGACAGCTGTCACTTGTGGGGCACCCAGCTCAATTCACTGTGCAGCGCCTGCCACACTCCTGTGGTAAGATTTATTAGCAGCCTTCATTCAGGTTTAACTTAGAGCGAAATATGGCCTGAGAGCCGTTGATGCCCTATTATCCCCTAGGGAAACCTCTCTCCTTGTAAAAAGAAAAGGAGTACTTGTGGCACCTTAGAGACTAACAAATTTATTTGAGCGTAAGCTTTCGTGAGCTACAGCTCACTTCATCATATGCATCCGATGAAGTGAGCTGTAGTTCACGAAAGCTTACGCTCAAATAAATTTGTTAGTCTCTAAGGTGCCACAAGTACTCCTTTTCTTTTTGTGAATACAGACTAACACGGCTGCTACTCTGAAACCTCTATCCTTGTAGAGAAGCTGCATCTGATTCGGCCATCTCCCTTCCGGGAAACAAAAACAATTGCTTAAGATAATAAGGAGGCTTTCGCTAGATCCTATGAGGGATTCCATGACATGCTTACCTCTGCTTCGAGAGCAATGAATCTCCCTGGGCTTCGGAGTTCAAATGGGAAGAATGAATTAAGTCCTGTAACGTTGGTTTAGTGGGTCTCTTTCCAAATCTATCCCTAAATTGCTGTATGATCTTAAGCAAGTCATTGCATCTCTCTCTGACTCCATTTTCCCATCTGTAAAACAGGTATACTACTTCGCTCCCTTTTCCCTGGGATGCTGGGGGGTTTAAGCTCTGGTGGTTTGAGATTCTTGGATGACCAGTGATATAGAGGTGCAAAGCGTAGCATTCTAACCCCTTTTCTCTCCTGGGAAGAGGTCCATTGGATGCTTTGGGGCACTTGGATGGAGACGGAGACCATCTCACAACACTATGTGGAATGGAGAGGAAGGGATAAGTCTGTCTCTGTAATGCATCCTTCACAACAGCGTGACACATTGATTGTTATCCAAAACTGACACTGGGCCAAAGTAGTCCTTGATGCAACTCCACTGATTCTGGTAGATTTACACCAGGGACAGATTTTGGTTCACTGTGCCCAGCACCTGTCTCTGACCATCTCAGCTTCGCAAACAGCAGGAAGAGGTTAAGGGAAGAAGTCTTTGAACTTCCCAGGTCTTTATATAGCACCCTGGGTCCTCTCCCCTTGTATCTTGGCTATTAATAGCTGTGTAAATAAAACAGGATGGGGCACTTGCTTTGGGGGATGTCGCGTCCAGAAGGGCTGCCAGCAGGTGTCTGGCATGCAGGGAAATGCCTTGACAGGGCAGCCTTGTGCTAGAGATGGACCTGAAACCAAACACACCTAGACTGCAGGAATGTTTAAAATCCAACTCTAAGTGTTGCAGCTCGAGGCCCCTAGGCCTGGAGCCGTCTCCATGACTCAGTGGTGATCACCTCGGCTCTGGAGGATAACCTGATTCATGCACTAGTTGCTGGTTATGTGGATTCTTGTTCCTTAATAATTGGCCTCTCCATCCAGAGAGCTGTGTTCTTTACAAAGATGAGTGGGAGTGACTGTGATCCCCATTTTGCAGAGGGGGAAGCTGAGGGAGGGGAAGTGATGTGCCCAGGCACCCTGCAGGCCAGGGGTGGAGCTAGGAATGGAATCCAGACCCTCTGACTAAGCTGTAGCTTTCCCCACAGATTGCTGGAGAGTCCTCCATGAAGCATGTCTCTGGGCAGTGGAAAATCAGATGCCCATGCCTGCGAAAAGTAATTTAAACCAATTTGGGAAATCTGATTATTCCAATGGCGAACTCCATTTCCTCTGTCCTACCAGCCCTACGTCTTACTGTGGCACCATCAAGAGGAGGGATTTCTGATTGCTAATTATTCTTTATTGTATTTAGGATCTGTTTGGAATTATTTTAACAGCTTACTCTCCCTTGTGATTAGGGACAATGCTTACGACATCTTAATCTGTTGAATTTTTCTTCTTTCGCTCTTACGGAAATGTCCCCAAACAGATCCGTTTCTCACATGTCCTCTTTATTAGAAATAATTAATTGTTTTCTTGTGCACATTTCATGGCTTGCTAGTCTATTGCTTAGTTGATATTGGTCATATGTCAGGTGGTTTGTTACTTTTTCTTGATTAGGTGTGCATTTCTTTTTAAAATCAGTTTCCTGGTGTGAATTCTCCATGAAAAGAGAACTTTAAAACTTCCTTCCCATGAATATTTGAGCATGTGAACTGAAAATTGATATCCTCAGATCACTGGTGCTTGTAGAATTCAATAGCATAAATGTTCCCAGATTAGCAAAGGGAGATGAACAGTGCCAAAGAGAATGGATTTAAAAATTCAAATGAATATTCACTGATTTATTCTTGCAGTATTTGCCCAGCTCCCATCTTTAATATTGCACTGCAGTTTCCCTTTAAAATCTGAGCTGCAGTAATTAGAATGGTTCTTACATTTCAGGCTCACTTAAATGCTGGTATCATGGAAACAGCAACTTCTGTGGTTTGCAGCACATCTGATGTCTAAATCGGGGGAAAAAATATCTTGATAGTCTCTGGAGCCTATATTGAGTTTGCCTTGTGCAGTTTTTGAACAGAAGGATACCAGTTTAATTTAAGGTCTGGTAACCCAAAATTGTGTCAGTTTCTTTCAAACCACAGCACAAAATGTGCTGCTTGGTGAGAAGTGTGTTAAGCACATGGTCAGCTCTTAATGACTTTCAGGGTTATGGCAAGTGACTTGTGTTGGCTGACAGTTCTGTTTCCAAAACAAGGTAGCTGCTTTCCATGCACCTTAAATTGCTTGTTAGCAATGGAAGCAGTTTAACCATCTGTCACTAAACATTCAGGGCTTCATAAGAGCAAATTAATTCCACACCAGATGCAAAATGATTTGCAAAATGACCCCCAAGAGAGAGCAGCAAGGCTGTTAAAACCCGTATTGGTTAAGTCATAATGCAAGGGTTCTTTTTTAATTAAAGTCGTACACAGAAAGGGGAAGAAGTAAACTATGATTTGGCCACTTACTGTGTGTGTATCTCTCAAATGGTTAAAATTATGACAGGCAGGAGTTTGAAGCCATGCGTGATTTGCCTCACAATGAATGGAGAGAGTTAAAGAAAATTTAAAAACAGTGCTGGCGTCCATGCAGTAGCCAACTGTTGAAATCCATCATTAAGAGAGAGAGTAAGTTTTTCCTTATGCAAGACAAACCACTGTGTGGGTATTTTGATGTGGACACAGCAGCAAAATGAGGACAGCTGCATGGATGGATCTTAAGCGGCAGGCTGCAACTTTTATTAAATTTAAATAAAGGGGAGGAACAATACTGGCCCATCACCCATGCTCCCCTATACCAGGCGTTTAATTGGTTTCAGTGCAGGAGTAACAGGGCTCCTCCTGTAAAACCTATAACTTGGAATATGCTCTCATCAGCCTACCCCCAACCTAGGACTGAGCTCAGTATGAGTCCAGCTACCCACCCTCCACCCCAGGAGGAGGGCAGAGGGGCAGTGACCTCATCCCATGAGGGCCACAGGGTCTCACGAGCTCAAGGCCCGTCAGCGAAATCCCAGATTTTTTTTACCTCCGGGAACCATTCATTTTATCCTTTTAACCACACTGGCAACCGGCTGCAAGTTGCGAGGAATGAACAAGTCAACAAAGTACCTCATTTAGGTACTAAATGCATTCCTAGCTAACCTGCTGTGGCTTGAAGGTGCTGCAAGGAAGGTTAAAAACTCCCCGATCCTCTGCCTATGGACCCATGGGAGGAAAAGTTCCTTCTTGACACACACACCCCCCCAAACAGGAGATCGGATAGACCTGCAGCATCTTTCAGGCTGGATTCCCCTTACTAGTTCAGGGTGGGTAGGTGGGGTTGCTGGAATGGGGCCAAAAGAGGCTCCAAATGGCCCCTGCTCCAGAGTAAGTCCTGGAAGTTAGGGAATGCTAGCCAGTCTGCACCTCTTCTAGCCCCCTCAACTGGCTGAAGATTGCTAAGGGGAGTTGTGGGTGGAGCTATATGATGTCCCTCAGTGAGCATCTCCTTTCCTTGCTGCTGGGGCTTCCACTGCTGGCCACATCAAGTTCCCCCACCCGTTGAGGCAGATGGGTGGCATTTTACATCAATTAAAAAATGTAAATATAGAAATGAGCAGAAGGCTCCTTCGTGATGCATTTTGGGGTCGTCATACACTTGGGCTTAAGGCCAGGCAATCGGACGTCTTTTGAGTCATTTAATAAGAGATCTGTCACTTAAAAGATGTTTGTCATTGCTGGTAGTCAGTTATCCACAGTTACACCCATGTCCTTTCCTTTTGCTTAAAGTAAGAGGATATAGAGGCAAATCAGGGAGGAAGTGGTAAACAGGGCAAACATGTACAGTTTAGGTAGATTTGGGGGGAGAGAACTGAATTAGGACCCATTTTCCATTAACAGAATCTAGTTCAATCATCTCTGTAATCCTTGGTAGAGAACAGGAGCCAGTTAATAATGAATAGCATAGATACTGAAGCAAATATTCAAGAGAGCCTTTGTGCGGATCGTGATTAATATGCCTTCGACTGAGCTGGGAGAGGGGACTGGACCAACCAGAAGGTGTTGCAGATAAGGATTGGTGTGTGCACTAGAAGAGCTGTGTGGCTATCCCAGGCTGGAATAGCGGGAGGTAGAGCTTTGGGAGTGAGGGGAACTGGAAAAGCAACGGTGCTGCAGATCTGGATTGAGCTGCATTGGGAGAGTTGCGGGGGAATAGGAGTGGAGTTGGAAGGTGTCCTGCAGGATAGGATGGCAACGTGTTGGCAGAGCTGCATGGGGATTCAGGGATGGAACAGCAGAGGTTCTGCAGGTGAGGATAGAGGTGCATTGGCAGCTCTCAGGGATCTAGAACCAATGCTATCAGCTTCTGGCTCTCAGGATTATTGGAAACTAACAAATCGATTAAAATAAATTGGAGGAAACGGTTCACAAATTAAAACAATGCAATGGATGAAATACAAGGATTTGGGCATGCAATTAACGACCTTCTGTTAAAATGTTCCAGGGGATATGATTTGGCTATGAAATGTTAATGAACAAGTTGCCAGTCTTTCTCACTTGGGGTCCAATTGCAGTATTCCCATGTCATCTCCAGTGTGCTCCATAATTAATGACTGCCTTGTGCCTGCTGATAAACGCTGGCGACAGCTGTCTCCCTGGTGCTCGCCACATTACTGGAGACTCTGTGCTTCCTCCATGGAAACCAAATGGCATCATTAGCACAGAGTTGTTCAAGGGGCTCTTAACTGCCAGCATGTGTTGTTTTCTCACTTGAGACGTCACAACAAAGGAGTGGCCTGCCTTAACAGGAAGAGGCAAATTACAAGGATAAAGAGACTGATATAGCCAATCTGTCTGTTGGCTTATGCCCGAATTTGGCTGGAACAATGTGTGATCTAGTAGTTGATGGAAGGGACTTAGGCCTTGTCTACATAGGAGGGTTTTTGTTTGTATCTGTGTGTTGGGGGGGGGGGTCAACTAAGGTGTGAAATTAAACCAAAATACTTACTCCAGTGTAGCCTCCTGTGTGGACACTCTTACACCAGAATAAAATGTGTCTACATGGTGTGTTATACCAGTATAACTGTTAAAACTTTCCTATGTAGACATGACTTCAGTCAGTTCAGCAAAAAAATACAATTGCTTTATCTTGATTAGTTTTATACGTAGTTAATTAGGTTGAGCTGGGTTACTCAATCTAATATCAGACCTTTAAATTCTAGTCTAGACATGCCCAGAGAGTCAGGACTCCTGGGTTCTATTCCTGTCTGAGATACCAACTTGCCATGTGATGATGGGCAAGTCATGGGTTGGCAGTCTTAGAGAGACCAGGACTAAATAATAGAGTTAATGACTGGTGGTCTCCCCAGAATACAGAAGACTTCACTCTTCAGGCTTCTCAGTAAAAACTCCAACTGATGGCTGAATAGGCTGAATCTTCCACTAGCACAAAATTCACCAGGAGGAAGTTGACAGAATTTGAGAAACCATGGGTGGAAAAAGAAATTAGTCACCTACTGCAGAACTCCATCAGCATTGCTGTTAAATTTATTAAGATTTTTCAAACAGTCCAGGGGATTTAGGCACACAACTTCTATTCATTTTAATTGAAGCTGTGTCTAAATCCCCACGACTGCTTTGAAAATCTCCACCCTTAACGTTTCTGCCTAAGGGCCCTGATTCAGCAAAGCACATGGACTTAAAGATGCACATAAAGTTAAGCACGTGCTTAAGTCATTTGCTGACTTGTGACCTTAAATGGTTTGTTGTGATAAATGTTCATCTTTGTGATACATGGATACAACATGAACCCAAAAGAAAGGGACAGAAAGCAGAAGGGCAGGCTCTCAGGCAGGTTAACTGTATAGACTTCTCCCATCAGGTTATTACATGGGATTCTTGTTGAAAGGGGCATTCATTGATCTAGGGGGCTCATAGGAAATGTTTTGGTCCTTACCTCCCCTCCATTTGCCAGTAAGGTTTTGGGAATTTTAGTTGGAAACCTTATGGATACAAAAACTGGCCCAGGGATTGTCATCATCCCATGTGGGAATTGTGTTGACCCAGTATCTCAAGAACAATGACCGGTTTCAGAGTAGCAGCCGTGTTAGTCTGTATTCGCAAAAAGATCTCTAAGGTGCCACAAGTACTCCTTTTCTTTTTATCTCAAGAATGTAACTAAGATCCTTATGCTGATTCTCTGCTCTCTCGCTCTCTCTCTTTTTTTTTTTTTTTAAAGAAATATCATTAGCGAGGAGCGATATCCTATTATACACAGATTGCTGATTCTCTGTCTCACATGTTCCAGGACTGGAGTGATCTTTTAATAACAGGTCACTGCCCTGACAACAGAGCTTTCATCTTACAATTTGCTGGTTTTGTTGCTTTTGAGGAGTGGCAGGAACATGGGGGGCTGCATTATTTGTGGGCTGTGTTGTGTTTAAGTTCATGCTTACACAGCATAAAAGGCAATTGGGGGAAATGCAGCACGTATGTTCGCCGTAATAACCCAAGCTTTTCCATCCAGTGATCTGGGTATATGAAAATAGCTCCTTCCTAGGAAACATCGAAATAGCTCCTTCCTAGGAAACATCGAGGATTGTTTGAGCGTGTTGAGATTTTGTTTAGGCCAGGATGGCTGCATCTCCACTAGGAAAAAGGTGGGGCCCTGAGAATGCCCCGTACTGTTTACCCTCAGTACCACTTGGGTTTAATGTACTTGGAGACTGATGGGAGGGATGGTGCTTCTCTGTTGAGAGTAACCCAAACCAGGCAATCGCAGCCATTCGAATGTAAGCCTAAACTTTCCTCATGTCCTGTTCCTGTTCCCATTCTGCGTGAGAAGGTCGTGCAGCCATGCACAGCTGTCAGGACAAGGAATGATGTGCACACACGCGTTCCAGAATCTGCTGGTTATCCTGACTTGGCATTTATAACCCCTTTTAACACGCCTCAGGAGGGATATTGTTGAAAGCCCCTGCATTCCTGCGCAGAGAAGTGTTCTTTCTGTTGGGCAGGTGGAGTCTTAAAGCCCCAGGACTGTGCTTTACCATTAGATTCTAATGAATCTAATTACCACGAGTGGATTTCAGCTCTCCCTCTTCATTTGGGGAATTCTCCCAGAGGTAGGGTCAGGTGTTGAAGGGCTTACACCCAGGAGTTTTAGGGCAGTTCAGAGGAGCAGTGAGCTGAAATGGTATTGTTCTGGCCTGCTCTGTAATCCCCAGTGAATGTAACCGTACGCAAAGAAACCCAGTTTATCCCACAGAGTTTTTGTTTGGAGGCTACAGGTCTCATTTTAGGCCTACCAGCCTTGATTTCTATAACCCTTAATACTTAAAGCTCTCCGTTAAAACTAACTTCATAGTCCGTCAACATAAAAGATGGGAGTCCTGCTAGTGATCTCAGGCAGTTTCTGTCTGAAATGTATTTATGGCCCTTCCTCTGGGAAAGGTGGTGTTTTGCATTGTAGTGTGAAATGCCACTCGCAGAGAATATTCCAAGAAACACATGAATTTGTTTGCAGTATGCATGGACTTTGGACTATAAAGTCTTTGTTCTTTAAAAGAGACTTTATCCTTTGGCTCTCAGCCAAATGGAAGAGACTCTCTGCAAACGCTTCTGACTGCAAACCAAGTGATGCCCCAAAATGAAGAGGGAGTTGCAGTTGGAGCACATGAATAACATTAGTTAGTTTTTTCATTAACCACATTTAATTTTGAATGTGGGGCCCAGGGATTGCCCTGCCGATCAGACCAGTGCTAGAGAGGAAAGCCAGGCTAAGATTCAGGAGGTTTGGGTGCAAGTTCTGGCTGTTTTCAACAGATTCCCGATGTGACCTTGGGCAAGTCGCTTCTTCTGTTTGTGCCTCAGCTCCCTGTCTTTCAACCAGGAGATAATAATCCTTCCCTGCTTTATAGGGTTGGTGGCAGAATAAATCCATTAGTGGATGTGATGGGCTCAGAGGTTATAGTGGTAGGTACTCTGATCCTGACGCAACGCCTGTTGTTGTCTGAATCTTTCACTTGACTTCACTGAGACCTGGATTGAGCCCTGAGTGAGTACCTACCATTATTGTCTCTAAGTCACTTACATCCACCAATGGTATAGATATATTCATGGTCCACCATTTCGGGTACCCTGCCTCCAAATGTGACCAACTTTTGATCCTTAGGAAACAGGCAAAACCTGTTAATTATCTTTCACATGGATTGCTACATATGATATGGCTGTAAAATTACCCAGCCCCTTCTTTAAAAAATGCAGCTACAGTATCTGACCATCTGATATCCCATTGCCATTGATACGAATGGCTAAAAAGAGACAATGAAAATCAACTTTCTTTTTTGCATCATAGCCCAATTTTGAGAGGCTTTGAATAGCAGAAAGCATCTTTTAGAATATAACTGCTTGTCTGCAGGATGCAAATGAGCACCATGATTTTGGCATGAGGACTCTGAGTTTCCTGTAATTAGGAGGATGCTTTCAGGACAGGTGTTAGATTAAGTACCATACGCTAAAATTTGTGTTCACTCCAAACCTCTTTTGAGATAGACCGTGGGATCCTTAAAGGTGTGTGTGTGTATCTGTGTGTGTGTGTGTGTGAGAGAGAGAGAGAGAGAGAAAGAAGATTCAGTTTGCAGTCAGCTCAGCACTGTCGTTTTAGTGGGTTATTTCCCCATAAGGAAATATACATGGAAGCTGCCATGCCTTGCTGCGCAGACAGTAAAGATGCAGCTTTGTGTATCTACTTGTATTTCATTGCAGTGTCCACATTCCTTATAGATTTTTCTCAATCCACCTGTGGATTTAAATTCATTTCAGGGTCGGACAAACCCTTTGGTTTCCATCCTCCTATGACGGGGCTCATTAATTTTACAACGGACTGTGATTTGCTCTGAAGGTGAGCGACTTCCTTCTTTGGATGTAGCTGCTGCGTTTTCCCTCCAATGTTTCCAGACTCTGAGGGATGCTGATGCTTTCCCGGTCTCCCTAAAGGGCAGATGTGCCTTTCATTTGCCTAGAGCTCTTTGCCACGGCCCGAGAGTTCTCTGCACTTGGTTTCAAAGGATGTGGCTGCAATCTGTCAGTCTTGCTCCTGAGAGGAGGAGCGTGCACTGGCAGAGCAGGACAGCTGGAGGCATGCTGCAGGCAGAGACTAGAAGCTAGTGTGGTGCTTCCAGGGGCGCTGTGGGAAAGCACACACCAGCAGCAGTTACTACAGCTATAAGCAATGCTCCACCCAAATGTTACCGTCCAGGTGCGTGGGATGCCATGTCCAGATGCAGCCTCTCTAGCGCCCAGGTCTTTCACTCCTCCCCAGCTCCCTGGTGCTCAGGGGAGCCAGACAAGCGTGTGCTGTGAGCAAGGGGAAGGGACCTTTGGGTGGGGAACAGCATTTGGGATAAATCCTACAATAACCCACCAGGCTGTGCTGTGGAGGGAAAGCAGCGCCCAGTTTCAGGTTTCCAAGTTCTTCAGCAAACTCAGGGGAGCATCAGAATTTTTAATCATGAAAAATCCCTCACTTGCATCCTTCAGAGGGCACGGCTGGCTTTTTTCCCAATGATTCTGTCAGGGTAAGTTTATCTCCAGCTGGTTCGTTTTCTCTTGGTAACTCACCCCCTTAATTTTCTCAGAGGCATTTCCCCCTCTACCCCTTAATTCCCAGCGTATGTTAAGGGCCAGGGGCCTTGGAGAGATGCTTTCCAAAGCAGGGGAAATGGGTTCTGATCGCGAGGTGGGGGATTAATGACAGCTGGAGCGCAGGCTGGCATTTGATGTGGAAGGATTAAAACTCTCCTTTGCTGTGAGGCCAACAAAAAACTTTGCAACAGTTAGGCTGCCGGTGTGCTGAAACCTCAGTCATTAAACTGACTGGACTCTCTTGTTGTTTCTGTGTAGCCCCCCTCTTGTCTGTTGGTTTCCACAAGGAGCATGGCTGGGGGAGTGGGGGAGGGAATGAGCATTTTCAAGGCGCTTCCTGCCTCTTTACCTGGACACCTGGCAGCACGTATGCAGTGGGTGTGTACAGGAGGGCTGGGAGGTTCTGAGGGCCTTTCCTCGTCCGCAGGGTTATCGTCTCCTCTTCTCTGCACTCCCACCAAACTGATCGGAGGCCCCCAGGGCCGGGACATGCAGAGAGAGGTCCTGAGATGTTTCTGGGGAGGATGTGGTATCCTGTTGTGTGGCCTGCTTCCATGAATTAGGAGTAAGCGGCAGCAATGCCCTGAATGTGCCTGTCAAGCTGAATTGACTTCCCATGGCCCAGGGGATGTTTCAATACCTCGCTGCTTTTTCAGTCTGTGTGCATAGAATCCTAGAATATCAGGGTTGGAAGGGACCTCAGGAGGTCATCTAGTCCAACCCCCTGCTCAAAGCAGGACCAATCCCCAACTAAATCATCCCAGCCAGGACTTTGTCAAGCCTGATCTTAAAAACCTCAAAGAAAGGAGATTCCTTCCTCCTACACCACATCCCTAGGTACCGCATTCCAGTGCTTCACCACCACCTTAGTGAAAAAGTTTTTCCTAATATCCAACCTAAACCTCCCCCACTGCAACTTGAGACCATTACTCCTTGTTCTGTCATCTGCTACCATTGAGAACAGTCTAGATCCATCCTCTTTGGAACCCCCTTTCAGGTAGTTGAAAGCAGCTATCAAATCCTCCTTCATTCTTCTCTTCCACAGACTAAACAGTCCCAGTTCCCTCAGCCTCAAGTCATGTGTTCCAGTCCCCTAATCATTTTTGTTGCCCTCCGCTGGACATTTTCCAATTTTTTCACATCCTTCTTGTAGTGTGGGGCCCAAAACTGGACACAGTACTCCAGATGAGGCCCCACCAATGCCGAATAGAGGAGACCAATCACGTCCCTCGATCTGCTGGCAATGCCCCTACTTGCACATCCCAAAATGCCATTGGCCTTCTTGGCAACAAGGGCACACTGTTGACTCATATCCAGCTTCTTGTCCACTGTAACCCCTAGGACCTTTTCTGCAGAACTGCTGCCGAGCCATTCGGTCCCTAGTCTGTAGAGGTGCATGGGATTCTTCCGTCCTAAGTGCAGGACTCTGCACTTGTCCTTGTTGAACCTCATCAGATTTCTTTTGGCCCAATCCTCCAATTTGTCTAGGGCCCTCTGTATCCTATCCCTACCCTCCGGTGTATCTACCACTCCTCCCAGTTTAGTGTCATCTGCAAACTTGCTGAGGGTGCAAGACACACCATCCTCCAGATCATTAATGAAGACACTGAACAAAACTGCACTGGCAAGTCAGGCTGTTGTGATTCATCTCTAACCTCTCCAAAGTCAGTACAAGGAGCCAGGAATAGACCATTCCCTGGACCTCTCCACACACATCCACCGACCGTGCTGCGAAGCTGACGCGGACTTCGATGACGCCAGACGCCACACAGGCTTGGTCAGAGACGAGGCTATAATCTGGCTGAGGGAGAGTGTGTGTGCATCTCCTAGTCCTGGAAATGGCCTGCCTTGAGTCCTTCTTGCTCCTCTTTATGGCGCTGATCCTGTGCGTGGATCCGTGGGAGCACAAAGACCTGGCTGCATGGATTCACTTGTGGGATCAATAAAGGAAGCACTTAGAACCAGCACTGTTCTGTTACCTCCTTGGAGGACATTAGGGCCACTGTCCTAGAATCCACAGGGACCCTTGTGATCACCCAGTCTGACCTCCTGCGTGACTCAGGCCATAGACCTTCCTCAGGATTATTCCTGTCTGAACGAGAGCAGATCTTTTTCCTCAACATTTTCTGTGATCGCAGCTTCACCGCATTGAACAAGAAGCCTGAACGACCACGTGTCTCTGGCTCCGGCATCTGCTCCAGCTTAGCCCAGTCCGTTCTGCCAGTGCCTTCACATGCCAGTACTTTTCCTACAACTCTCTCGGGAGATTTTGATTTCATTGGGCCAGCCTTGCCAGCTCTCTTTAGGTTTCCCCAAATATCAGAGCATTGGTGGTTGTCAGTTAATTACCGTTTAATCCCCTGGTTCTCCTAAATCTGCCTAAAGTTTGCAGTTCATAGACCGTTCTAATTTAACTCTACGTAAACTCTTGGATAGCAAGCCAAGGTGGGGCTTTTCATGAATTTCTCGGCTGCAACAGATTTTCAATTCCGGTGAGCAGAGTCTGATTTTCACCGGAAGTTTCACAGACAAGAAAATACATGAGGCATTTGCTTCCCTCCTGCATGTAAACTTGTGGCAGGGGAGGACTTATTTGTAACCTCTCCCTGGTTTTGCTTTCCCTGATGCGGTTTCCTGCCAAAGTGGAGGTGCTGTGCCGGGGATAGAACCCATGGTAGTTGAGGGGCACAGGGAAAGTTGCTCCAAACCTCGCAGAACCTGTTGTATGTGAAGGCAGCATCCTGACTCCTGCACACCTCCCAAAAGAACTTAATTGTCTCCCATATTGGCACTGACCCCTGCTTGGCACCATCCTCATGACCCCTCTGATGGGGTTCGTAGGGCACAGAAGCAGGCTTCATGCTGCTCAGAGTACCCTGGTTTCCCGTGGCTCCTCTCCCTGCCTGCCAAGCTCTGCGGCAGGAGCACTGCAGAGGAGCAGGTGGAAGCAAAAAAACCCACAGATCCCCCTTCCTCCCTTAATGGAGTTAGCTGATTTTTATAGACTCTAAGGTCAAGATCCTCGGCTGGTGTAAATCAGCATCGCCCCATTGACTTAAATGGAGCTACATCGATTTATGCCAGCTAAGGATCTGGCACTGTATATTGGGTCTAGAAGTAGATGGCAGCGCCCCCTGGATTCAAAGCCTGCTTCCGATACATCCCTGGCCCGAGTTTCAAAGATACTGCAGTTCCTGCTGACATCACTGGGAGCTGTGAGTGCTAAGCACTCCTGTGCAAATAGGCTATCATGGCTTTTAATGAGCCTCCTTAATAAGCCCCTCATGGCAGCTGTATCCAGAAATGTTTATTGCCCTTTTGCTTAAATGCTCTCAATGCCCAGTTACGTTTTTCTTTAGTGTCTCTGTCTGTGATGGGACCTGATTACAGGTGGTTTTCCGATTGTCTCTAATGACTAATGAATATGTTTACGTAAAAGACCTGCCTGTGAACCCCTCCTACGCACTGCATCTGACTGTAATTTAGCCTCGCAAAAGGAAATTCATCAAAACCAATGAAAGGGAGAGAAAAGAGCCCTTGTCCCTCTGTTTCCCCCACGCACAGAGAACAGTGACTTCCAAGGCAGGCTGTGACTGCGTTGATTGGGTTACTGGGGACGTTGGGCAGGCACGTGCTATGGATTAGCCGTGCAGGTTGCTCACTGTTTATGTGGCGTTATTGCATTTTAGCTTTGAAGTAATGACTTACTCCTCCCAAGCTGCTAGAAATGCACTGCTTGGAGGAAGAACCAAATGTAGATGTAACTGCAAATTCTGTCTGAATGAGCCTGCTGTCAGTGGCATCCCAGCTGCTCTGCACGTGGAGGAAATGCTAGCAGAGCCATGAAAAATAGTCACTGGCTTTCAGTTGCTAGGTGAGGGGCAGAAAAACATTTGGCAGCTGCAGCTGGATGAAGTGGTACCTTCCACTGAGGCAGCAATGGCTAGTGCAGTGGCTAAAGCTGGGGATACTGCAGCTGACTCCATGTGATCTCTGGCAAATCTCCCTCCATTTTACAGATGGGGAGGCTATGATAGTTACCCGCTTCGTAGGGGGTGAAGTGATGCTCACTTATGGTGCTCTAAACACACTCAGATCCTCCTGTGACTGGTGTTTATAGAAGGGGGGAAGTACCCTTACTTCCCCATACAAAATGGCAGTGAGCAGTCAGTTGGCTACAGGATGTTCTTTTGTTCCGGTCATGCTCAACAAAGATGCCCAAGTTCTCAGGGAGTTTGGACTCTGTGCGTTTCATTAATTGCACGTGGGCTTATTGAAAGCATCGGTGATGCTGCCCGCAAATTGCCATGATAAATGCAGCTCCCTCAGGTCTCCTGTGTTGACTGCTGGCTCAACGGTCTGTTCCATGGTGAAAACATTCCCCATCCTTGGTGAGACTTTTATTTTGTGCCGCTTGTTTCCAAGCGCCTCCTTTGACCACCTCCATGAAACTCTACAATCTCTTCTGCTTGAGGCTTGCAGTGAGTGAATGTCTTTCTGCCGTGCTGTGGGAAGTGGCTCAAGAAAGCCACTATTTCTTTTTCCTGGCCATCAGCAGCACGTATCCCAGAAATATTCCTCTCGGGGGCCTGCCAGAAGCCAAGATTGCAAGGAGCAAATATGAGAAGCCCGCTGAAGGGAACACCCATTGCAATGCAGATGCTGCAGGCCACTGGCATGTGGCGGATGGAGATGTTTTACAGATGAAGCATGTGGTGCAGCAGCATCCAAGACCCTGTGAGAGCAAAAGCTTTTTGTGGCTTGTCTGTTCCTTTGCCTCCCCATTGATCAGCCTGTAGGAGCCGTTGTCTGCTAGTCATTAAACCACCCAGAGCACTTTGGATCAATACCTCACTGAAGAACCCATCGGAATTATACCAGCCATCTGCCTGTCTGACTGACTGCTCAAAGCTCAGACCCTCCTGCATCATAGACCCATGTGGCGTTTCTCAGCTTTCCAGAAGGGACAGCTTAGAGCTTTAAGCATCAGGTTTGAAATAACTTAGATTCCTTGGAACCATATGTTTGAATTCCAGCAGGGTAAAAAAAACCAAATACCTTCACCCTTCTGAGAAAATTCCATGCAGGTTTAATGAAGTCCTCTGGGCAAAACTCTGTAAACCCTCTTCACTCTACAGGGAAATTAAGAAAGCCTCAAACCTTTCCATGAAAATGGTGCTGGGGGATGCTAAGAGGTGGCCTATGCGTCTACGTTTACGTTATGCGTCTTTGGCCAAACTTTTCCCTTTCTACACTATTGTGCAGGGGGCTGGTTCACTGAGTATGTCCTTTTCCAAAAGTAGCTGCATGTCTGGGGCGTCTAATATAAATATTAAGGAACATTCTTAATAATGAAGGAGAAATCGCTCCACACACCTCTGAAATGCAGCCACCAGTGGGCTGGAGGATGACCAGACAACTCATGGAGGTGGTAGTCATCTGTTGGCTCTTGCTTAAATTGTAAGCTCTTTGGGGAAAGGACTAGTTTTTTGTTCTGTGTGTACAGTGCCTAGCACTGTGGGGTCTTAATTTGGGCCTCTCGGCACTACGCCCGTACAAATAATAGCAATAAATGGCATTATCTTCTCCATCATTCTTATTGTAAACTCTCAGGACCAGGGATTATGTCTGTCTTTGTGCTTATATGTATATTCTGGCAAAGGCAGGGCCACGAAGAGCGTACCATTTGCAGCATACAATTTGTACGACGCTCCTGGCTGCAAAGTGACGTACAAACCAAAGGTATTCACTATTCTTTATTTCTCGTTTCAGAATGTAACCAAAACAGCAGAAGAAGAAAAACCCAAAGCTCCCACTATCCAGGAGATTGAACAGATAATCAATAGTTACAATGCCAAGGTTACAAACTGCTTCGTGATGAAGCTGGTATGTATTTTATTCATCTGTCTACATTACTTTAGGCACTAAGGACAGGCTTTTAATTCTGGCTTTAGAGGTGACTGGGCCTTGCGCTGAGCCTTTGCACAAGAGTGAAGTTCACCTGACATGGATAGCTCCAAAACCTTTGATTCATCTGCCAAACCGCAGCAGGAAATCAGGTCCTACTGCAAGGAGAACATGCCAACAGAGGGTATAAATGCATAGACACGACTGCATTTGTAAATGGCAGATAATCAGATGATGTGTTAACTGCATCGGTTCCCAGTACAGGGACTGCTTGTCTTGCATTTGAACCGCAGTATGACGAATGAATTCTGAGTAGAGCATTCGTATTAACCTATTTTAGCAGTGGTCTTCTCCTGAAACGCTTAAGGCTACAGACTGGCCTGAATCAAAAACTTGGGTCTAAACAGCCCAGCCTTGGGGGGTGAGGAACGGGGGGCCGCATTTGAATCTGGATTTTAACTTTGACTGTGTCCAAGGCTGCTGTTACGCAAGTAGGAGAATCTCGGGGGGAAGAGCCTGTGTCTATACAGCACCTAACACAAGAGGTCCCCGTTGCTGAGCGGTGTGTCAGGGCATGACTTCACTGCTAATTGACGGGAGTGTGAAACATGCTGGGTAAAAATTTCAGAAGCATTTAAGTGCCTTCGGAGCCTAATTCACTTAATGAGACTTCAGCTGCTACATCATTAAAGTGCTTTTGAAATTTGTACCCACTGGATAAGGCCTTCAGTACAGCTAAGCAGTTAAGTTCAGTCTTAAGAAACTTGCTGACTTTTCAGTAGCCACTATGTAAATTGAATTTGATGCTTCTCGGCTTCTTCCTTGGAGACGTGTTGACGGTAAAAAATCCACCATCCTGCCAGGCTCCCTCAATGGGAGTCTCAGAAGAGCCTAATACTGTGCCACGGAGACTGAACTCGCTGCTTAGCCCTGCTGGTGAGGTGTGGCTGAGGCAAGGAGGAAAACTTGCATTGCTGGGGTCTGCCCTGTCCAGGCCTGATCCAAAAAGCCCACTCTACTGGTGGAAAGATGCCCATTAACTTCAGTGGGCTTTGAATCAGGCCTGGTCTGTCCTATGGAAAGCACAGGGCTTTGGTCTTGAGGGCTGTCACGCATTTCAGCACCTAAAGTGCTTAGTCACCAGTCTTATTTGTACCTAGGTCTGTGTGGCATGAGCCACCACACGGTTCAGACAATGGTTCTACAATTTTTTTTTTCCAGTGCGGAAATTTTCAGAGTAATTTCCATGTCCAGCAAACGATTTGCCACACACAGATCAGGCTGTAGTTTGGATGAGTCATGATAACTAGAAAGCTGCTTCACTGCCATTCAATCGCTGTCACACAGCCTGTTTGGAGACATAGAGCCGTTAGGGAACCAGATGTGCCATTCTGTTCCTCCACGGTCAAACTTTTAAACGAAGTTGTGGGACCCACAGTAATTTGCTTACAGTTCCAGCCCTTGACTGCAGCCTTGTTTACTGTTTGGCAAAAACAACCATGTAAACCAAGCCCTGTTGGTAATTCTTGAGAGGCCAAGGAAAGGACTGGGTTCACAAATTAGATTTAACAAAAGGAGCAAATTTCACAAGCTCTCATAGCTCACAGTGAAGGAGGTTTTGGAAAAACAGAAATAATGGAGATTTTACAATTTCAGAGAACAGTGTTCAGTTGTTTATGGTTTTCCAGTCGCTTGTCAGTTTGTGAAAACAAGCCCCAAGTTGTCTTTAAACAGACATCACTTACAACTGACATGAACAAAAACTAGTGCAGGCTTCCTTATAGTAGCCTGGGAGTCATCAAAGGGATCTTTTTCCATCTCCTAACTTTTGTGACCCATGGATTAACATTGGAGTAGCCTGGCTTCCCCAGGAGTTGTTATTGGCTCATTTTCTTTTAAGGCAAATGGGCCATCTTTTGCCTGTAATCTCCGCAGTCTTGGGACTCTGTAGCAACTCACTTCAGCCCCAACTGACAGCCGTGAACCAGTACCTGAGCTATCAATTCCAGATGTTCTAATCTTTTTAGAGTTTGTTACAGCATGGCACCCACGGTGTTGTCTATGCTTAACCAGGGTTAGATTTCTCATAAAGTCTGTGTAAAGGGCCTTTATCTCAAGATCGGGCCCAGGATGGTGAAAATCTCATGAAATTTCCATCATTTAAGACGGAGAGCTGCAAGCTTGCAACTGTTTGGAGCTAAAACCTTATGAAAACAGCCAGCATATCCAGCTCAGCCCTCGGAAACCCTAGTTCAGATGCTTACATGTTCTCTCCAAACCCATCTTCAGTTAAAGGAGACAGAAGTGTAATTGCAAGCACAAATGGTATTTAATGTCAGTTAGTTTCCATAACTCTTCTCTGTAGCAGGAACAGTTTACAAAGGATGAGATGGCAAAGGGGCGGCGAAGAATCCTAGGGCATTATTGAATAGTAGGGAACAGGAAGAATTCTGTAGTGACTAACCCTAAATTGCTAGTTCCTTTTACGTTATTACTAGGAAAGTTTCAAGCACTATAGAAAGTTGTCCCTGCAGTCAGCCCACCATGTCTACCACTGGGTTAAGTACTGCAAAAAGCCTCCAGCCTGAGTGTGGGGGGGGATACTGGCATTGGCTGAAAACCTGTCTTGCCCCATGAGCACTCACTGAAACTTGACTTTCGTTATCTCCTTCGCTGTAGAATGAGGACGGCACTTACACGGGCTTCATTAAAGTGCACTTGAAACTGTGCCGGCCTGTGACGGTGCCAGCAGGAATTCGGCCGCCGTCTATCTACGATGCCCTCAAGGAGGTGAACCTGGCTGATATGACGGACAAGAGAACTTCCTTCTACTTGCCGCTGGATGCAGTCAAGCAGCTGCACATCAGCAGCACGACCACGGTCAGCGAGGTGATCCAGGGGCTCCTCAAGAAGTTCATGGTGGTGGACAACCCTCAGAAGTTTGCACTTTTCAAGGAAATGCAGAGAGATGGGCAAGGTGAGTGCACACCCTTCCGAGCAGCCAGTCCCATGGGGGCTCGGTGCAGAGAGGGGAATTCCCAGATGCTTCCCCTCTCTGCCACAGTTGGGAAGATTGTGATTTGTGGTACAGTAGAGGCCTTAACTGAGCTGCACTGTGCAAGGTGCTGCACATACACACAGCCCCCGCCCCAAAGACCGACAAAAAGGGAGGATAGTCAGCCCCTTCTGTAAGATGAGGAACTGAGGACCAGAAAGATCAAGTGACTTGACCAAGCTCACAGAGGGAGTCAGTAGCAGACCTGGGAAATGAACCTAAATCTTTGGAGTCCCAGTCCAGTGCCTAAACCATAAAGCCATGTTTCCTCTCATTTGTAAGTGTCATTCCTAATAGCAGAGCTGTCAGTGGTTTCCCAAGGGAAGATCTGCTTTGCTCTGTGGTGTTCTTACTAATGCACTCATCAGGGAAGAGCCGTAATAGCCAACCTGTGTACGTGTGGCCTGCCACCGCACTGATCCCGACTCCTTGTGGTCATTAAGGATCAAATGTCACTTGTTGCAGGAGTTAGGGGAGGCCTGGCCCAAATCTAATTTAGATAATCAAATATGCCGAACAAATTCCCCCTGCAACTGTTGGATAAGTGACTCCCTGCCGTAAGCTGTGCTGGAGCCGTTCTGTGACCAGGTATGCACTTGCCACCTTGCAGCAGGGGCTGCGTAGAGTCTGTACATAATCTTACTTGCTGTGGTGTGTTCAGGGTGAAAGGAGCTATATAAATGAGAGATTACAGGACAGAACACTGTGCAGCTCCATGGGTGTTGGGAGGATGAACGCCGTGAAGACGGTAAAGTGCTCAGATATTACAGAGAGGGGGCTATATAGGAACCTAAGGAAGGTTTAATCACTCTTCTGCAGCATACTAAATACCTGGGCAACGGTTGCCTTCTCCATGTGCAGTACAGATATCACCCTATTCCAGCGCTAGCCCCTGTTGGCTAAGGCAGGAGTGGTGGTTTCATTGGTAAACAAACCATGTTCACTGGTGCATACACAAGATCTGATTTCCAGCCCCGCAACTAGCTCCCACTTAAGCTACAGGGTCTCGTGTCAGAGCCGAGATGCAAATATGGTCACCCGCGTGGGATGCAAGCTGTTGTAACAGAAGCTAGGAGATGCCACTCAAGGGCTGGCCTGGGTGCCTGGGTGTACCTAGCTTGCGAGCCCCCTATAGACTGAGACAAACCGAGTCACTGCCATGAAGTCACTGGGAGTTAGTCACTTATCCCACAAGACTTTCAGTTCAGTCGTAGAAGACTGCTTTGTGCTTTAAAAACCATGAACTAAATTTTGATACCGTGGAGGCTCAAATCCTCCGCGGGGTGACTCAGCCCTTTGAGACAGACACCCACCTGCATGGAATTCAGTCTTTCCCACATGGTCCTGTCTGCTGTGCACCCTAGTGTCCCTGGCCAGAATTTCCCCTTGCCTCCTTTATTTAGCTTCTGAGTATCAACGCTGATCTTTGATAGTGCTTTATCTTTGGTACCTGCAAAAAAATACTGATATTCTAATTGACTCATAGACTTCTGGAGTTTTAACCTTAGCTGAATCATCATGACCCACCCACCCTTATAAACAAGATCATTGCATTAAAATTTTATTTATAATTGGCAAGGAATGCAGCTGCTCTGAATGGACATTTCTGGCTTTCTCTCTTCCTCCTCTAGTCCCTGGGTTCATAATTATGTCATCTGCCTCTTCTCTCTCCCTGCCCTCCCCCCCCAATCCATCAGAGATCCAACAGGAACACTATCACAGAAAGCTGAACTTCTTTGGCACTTGTCATGGCAAGACAGTCTTGGTACAAAACAGTGGAGGAGACTATGGGTGGGAATTTCAAAAGCACTTGAAGGAGTTAGGTGCCCTGTTCCCACTGAAATTCAAGGAGATTTGGGTGTATCGCTGCCCCTTTATCTGTTAAAATCTCTCCCCCCCCAAAAAAAGGGGGCTAAACAGCATACCTTTGGGGTGGGACAGATTGGAAGGTGGGTTTGGGATGGGGGCCAATTCAATGAATTTGTGCATATCACACTAAGTAACTTCCAGTTGACCTGTGCCTGGTTGCGTTGGCCAGTGGCGTGGGCTCTTCCCTGCTGATAGTTTGTGTTTATACAGATCCTTTCACTGGAGGGCCAAGACTTTCTAAACTGGGTGCATAACATTAAGCTTCTAAATCCTAATGTAGGAGCCTAAACAAGCGGCCTGATTTTTCAAAAGTGCTGAGCTCACTGCAGCTCCTCTTGACGCTGATAGGAACTGCAGGATCTTCAGTTCTTTGGAAAATGAGGCCATCTTCCTAGGCACCTAAATAGGGCTTTATGGGGCCTCACTTCAGACACCCAGGGCTGAGTATATTGCCCATGAAGAGCGTTAATTAAGCCTCACCGTACAGAGCAGAGAGAGTAGGGGGGCTTACACCAGTACAGCTAACCTGGATATATGACCAGATTCAGCTGCACTGGTGAAGTCTGTCCCTACACTGATTCTAATTTCCTTAATCTGGACAGAACCTTTACTCAACCTCACATAGCTAACTAGCAGCAGACATCATATCTAGGTGTTGCAACTTGCAATCGTTTGCTTTAACCACCCTTTATAAACACCTTTGCTGGAGATGGTACATCCCATAGTGACTCTTACTTATGAAGTCCAGCTCAAGCTGCCTTTGAACCTATGCTGTGTTTGCTCAGTAACTTCTAGAGCATCTTCCTGCCCTTGAATCCTAAAGGCTCATTTAGAACCTCTCTCTCTCTTTTTTCCTGCCTGCAGTTCTCTTCCAGAAGCTCTCTCTAACAGAATACCCCTTGTATCTCCGGCTGTTGGCTGGCCCCGACACAGATGTTCTCAGTTTCGTGCTGAAGGAAAACGAAACGGGGGAAGTTGAGGTATGTCTGGGAGTCTTTCCCTTGGCTCTCACACCAATGTTCATAGCTTTACAAAACCACATAGCCTTGTTAAACAAACCTGTGAGACCTACTGCAGTAGAAACACAACTTAATGGCTTTTTTGGTGGGGGATAGGAGGGAGCAAGTTTACCTTCCTTGTGTTACAGTTCGAAAATCCAGAACACTGACTTAGACACCAACCTTCCACTTAAGAATCAATATTAAAGCATCTCAAAGGATTCCTTGAGTTTAGCCTGTGTTTTTCAGAACCTTTAACCAATCAGTTTATTGCAGAAAACTTAGTATGTTTTTAAAAATCGGCTCTGTAAAAAATGCTGTGGCCTGTTTGAGGTTTTTACACCATAATCCATTTGTGTGTGTGTGTTGGTTTGTTTATAGAACTAAGCAATGCAGTTCTTCACTTAATCCTCAGAGTAGATTAGCTAAATGGAGCCATAGCTAATCCACTGATTTTAAAATAGAGGCCAATGCTATGCTGTATAATAAATCTATTGCCTCCCAAGGCTTCTTATGCCCCACAGTACGGCAATTTAGAACTTCAGAGAGTGTTCAGTGAAACCTCAGGACTCTCTCACTTGTGCTGAAGATGACTAGCTGCTGCTAAGCAGCACAGGCATTGACACAGAGTTGAGCAGTTCAGACTCTCACCACTCAAGAGCAATCGTGCCCTAAGAAAGGAGAGATCAAAAAAGCAGGATTAAATGTATCTAAATTCCAAAATTATGGCCCAGATGTCAGTATTTCTCAGGGATACTTCCAGACATACACTACTTGTAATATCGCTGAGTAGAAGCTGGCCTCTCAACCTGCATTATGGTGTTGCCATCCCAGCATATCTAACAATCTTTTGTTGATTTCTCAATCAATTAAAAGTAATCTACGTGGAACTATCCCTGCTGGTAACAACATGGCTTGCTGGGTAGTTCAGACCCTCCCCCTTCGTGACAGAAAGCACTGGTGATTGCATTAGCTTTTGCATGCCACAGCTCAGTTACTTGCCTGTTTTCTTCAGTCCCTTTGGAAATTAGTGTTTTGTGGGGTCAAGTGTTGCAGTGGAAAATTTTAAGTCCACCCAGGGTAAATTCAGGTTTTGCTTTGGGATCATAGTCCCAGATGGCTCAAACTTAGACGTGTGTTGGATCACAGATTCCTGACTCCATCTCAAAGCATTGAGCGGGGACATGTACATATCTGAACAGCTCACTGGGAAATTGTTTACCTATCCTATGAAAAATTGTTTTTGAAAACTTTCGAAAGGGGCCCTTAAATTTTCTAACCAAACCCACTCTCCCACCACCCTGCTTTGGGTCAATGGACACATTTCATTTTTTTTTAATGAAACAAAACGTCTTGTACAGTACTCGTTTACATTTCTAAACAGTCATTTCAAACTGGAATTTTTCGTTTTGTCTCAACTGCCCCTTTCCCACAAAGTTCTGGTTTTGAAGAATCAGCATTTTTTATTGAAGTGATTGCTTTAAAAAAATTCCTGACTCACTCTATCAGGGGGACAGATCCTTGCAGTGTCAAATTGCAAGGCCAGTTAACTAGATCTTTCTGTATATAGAAATCCAACTAACTGACCTTGCTAGGTAGCATGTGTCTTTTCCCCTGATTTTCAAGATGAGCACTCAGCTGCACAATAAACGACAGTGTGCATGTTACAGGCAAACAGAGGGGAGGTGGTATTCTGTCTGCTCATATCACTTCTCTGTTTTTGCTTTCTCGGCAGTGGGACGCATTCTCTATCCCAGAGCTACAAAATTTCTTAATGATACTGGACAGAGAGGAAAAAGACAAAATTCAGCAAGTCCAAAAGAAGTACAGCAAGTTTAAACAAAGACTGGAGGAGAGTTTGAAAGAAGCAGGAGGAAAACCAGGATAACCAAACACAAAGCACGTATCGTACCAGACTAAGCTAGATATTATTTTTAAAAAGAAGAGACTTCTCAGGACACCTCAGATTTGTCTGACCCTTTCTCTCTGTTCCTCTGTCTGAGGAATGACACACCCACAAAGAGACAAGCGTCACATTTCTTTTCCCTCAGAAATTATCGCTGGATCACAGCCAGTCAGTAAAAAAAATGGAAAGCCTCTCTTTAAATCCGCAGGCCCTCGATAAACCAAGTAGAGCTGCTGCTTAGCTTTCAGTTGTCTCATTGGGTTGCCAAGCAGAGAAACTTCACGGTAACGGCTGAATGTTAAATAAATAGGAATATCTACTGGGTAATTGTGTTGGGCAGGATAGAACTGCATTTCTTTCACCCTCCTCCCACCAACTTGCTTGTTGGCTTTGTTTTAAGATGCTACGGCTGCCTTGTGTGTGGTTGTTGTGTTGTGTAGTTCTGTCATTTCATAAGTTAGGTGGTGCCACAGGAAGCAGCAGATAAAGCAATGAGGGTTGGTTGCACCAGATCATGTGTGTGTTGCAGCTGCTGTTGATGCCAAAACGGATTGTTGCACAATTCTAAGAGATCTACTGAAACATAAAAAGTCAGATGCCAAGAAGGCTCCAAGTCCACCGTAGTCTGTCCAGTAGGTTTCACTGGGGTTTTACCTACTGTTCATTCTAGGGAATTTTTAAAGAAGATGAAGTCGGAGGAGAGTGAAACTAGGATTGTTTGGTCGGCTAGTCTCCGCGTGAGAGCAAATGCTCCCTACTGCTGAGTGTGGCTATTCTGTGTATTGCCAGTTTCCTACTCAGGGACCAATGTTTTACAGATTTACTCTTTTTACATGTAAGATGGTTGAGGTGGGAACATGGATGATGGTTCAATACAGAAACTGGAGCACAATTTTCAGCCATGCAGAGGAACAGCAACTGCCCAGCCTCCTGCAGCTTTGCTCCTGTTACCCTCGATCACCCAACCACCCACAGAGCCTCCGCATCCTCCCACTGTCCTCCTTCTGCACGTAGATGAGAGGCTGCTAGGTTCCCTGTATGACTACCACCTTGCCATGTGTGGTGCTTAGAGCTGGGAGAATGCAACAAGAATGTCATTACCCACCGCCTCCATTCTTTCTCAGAGAAACAGCTTAGCCTTTTACAAATGGACACTGCTACAGTTGGAAACAACAGTTACTGCTATTAATCCCGTCCTAGCTCCTGGTTCAAGGACTCCAACTTAAAAATTACACTTCAGTCTGGAAAGCTTTAATCTAAGGTGTTACTTTTAACAGGTTATTGTTCCAGTGTTTCCTCTGAGTGCATTGGATTAAGCACTTTGTGTGTAGTCAGTTTCACTCTTTCCCTTGTCTGCATAGATCCTTCGCACAGCAACAAAGGGATGTGTGAAAAGGAAGGAAACCTGATGGTAAAGCCATGGAAAGGGGCAGGTGCAGATAGAAAACCTGAAATGACTTTAAACTGATGACCTGAGTTGAAAGCATCCCTTGAAACTTGTTATATGGTGAAATGATTCCACTTCAAAGGTTCCGCATCCACTAGATGCAAAGTGATGACAGAAGGCAATTTTAAGAGTCTCAGATTTACCTCAGTGCCTTTTTAAGTGTGAAATCTTTACTGTAAAGTTAATGAGGATCATGGGTTGGGAAGGGCTTTTCTGAAAGGCCTCAGTCACTTTTTCCCCCCTGCCTGTTCTCTGAAGTACTGTAGGGATGAGGCTGATTTTTGGGGGGCAGTGGGGGGAGAAAGGAATTGTCAGTTTCCCCCCAGGGTGACTCTATGCTTGTTTTTTTTCCAGTTTTATATCTAAGTATCTTTTAAATGAGAGAAAGTGACTGCACTGCTTAGCAAGCCTGCCACGGTGTAGAGACACCACTTCGTGTCACAGCTGGTAGCATAGACAGGTTTGATAATAGGGCTGCAGGGCAGGGAAAGCCACCTAGCTGTACTGTATTCCTTACCCAGGTGACCTTTAACAACCGTGCGGTAGCAGAGACGGAATCAGGAAATCGCAGGCTTTTTGGGTGTTGGCCCATTTGTAAAATGGGGAGAGTACTTACTGACCTCATACGTACACTGTGAGGTCAATAAGTAATTAGCACTTAATGCTTTTGGCCTTGAAAGTACTATGTACAAATATTGACTGAGCAGAAAGAAGCACACTGTAAAATGTCATTAGTTCTGAGAAGCAAGATCCAGATCTTTTTAAATTTCATCTCATCTTAGTGGCTAGAAGTTTTAGGGGTGTTTTTACTGATATTTTTTTTCCTTCAGTGACCATCCCACCCTCTGGACCCCTAGCATGTCTTTAACGTTTTGTAGAAGGCATGGCTTCTAACGCAATTATGGTGAATGCTGCTGAAAACCTCCTGCAAAGAGGGAGGGCTGTTTTTGTTTTGGTTGGCCATGGGGCATTTAAAGAGAAACCCTTGAAACGCTGATGCAAAAGCACAGTCAATTGACCTGTGCCAAAGGCACAAGCTTTAGACATTATTAAAAGCCCCCTTCCTTCAGATGCGCAAAATACTGCTGGCAGTGCCTTTGGTTAGCATTGTGTTGCCTAGTGTACGTGTGAATTTTTTTTTGTCAGCTGTACAACATGTAAAAACTGTGTATAGAATGGAATAGTAAAGCTTCTGTGGCACAGTGAAATGCATTTTTGCAATGCTGTAATTTATTTTTACTACTCCCTGTTAATTCTGTGGTATTTTTAAAAAAGTCACTCAGCTTTTATGAAAGTTCTGAAACGGTTGGTTCAGATGCAGACCGAGTAAGAGAACGATAATAAAACAGTCAATGATGAAAAATTGTGTCTGTTTTATTTAAAGTTGTCTGGTGCCCCCGTGTGGTGGTCAGTGTTTAAAGGGGATCTCAGTGTAAGGTCATTAGTGTTTATAAAACATGTTACAGTTTTTCCCTTATTGAAGTCAGCCAGCCATCTATAAAAGACTACACCCCAATTGATCCTGCAATGGAGGTTATGCCTGTATTTAGCTCATTGCAAGAGCAAATCCTTAAAATAAACTGTCCCCTTTTATATTTACACCAAATTAGTTGCAGGAGTAGGGTCCAATATGGTTTTTACACGGTCAAAGCTCAATAAAGGGGGGAAAACAATCCTAGTTTATTTTTCACAACTAGTCTGTGGTATTAGAAGCCCCTGGAAAGATTATTTTCAAAGAATCATAGAAGATCAGGGTTGGAAGGGACCTCAGGAGGTCATCTAGTCCAATCCCCAACTAAATCATCCCAGCCAGGGCTTTGTCAAGCCTGACAAATATCTAAGGAAGGAGATTTCACCACCCTCTTAGTGAAAAAGTTTTTCCTAATATCCAACCTAAACAGAAAGAAGCTGACAACTGAAAACATTTTGCTTTTAAACTACAAGAGGTATGAATTCTAGGCCATGATGTGCTGGAATAGACTTTGTTTAGGTGTTAGACTATTTTCATAAAATAAAAAGCATGGTAACATATATGCAGTCATGCAAAGTCAGCATGTTAAAGATTAGTTTACAAGCCAGCAATTTGGTAACTCACTGGAACGCTGTAGTAAAATATCTGGAAGAGGACAACATTTGAATTTTTTATTGGGAAAAAAATTTGAACAGCTAAAGCAATTACACATTCTTTGGATGAAATCCTGGGCTCATGAAAGTCAACAGCAGAACTCCTATTGACTTAAATGGGACCAGGATTTCACCCCGCAGCTGTATGTAGAACTGGTTATAAATAATGAGATTTGAATACTTTTACACTAGATGTTATTTACTTCTTCCGGCTAAGCTTTGGAGCCTTCTCCAGCCCTTGAATATATTTCCGATGTAGCTGGTATTCCTCTGCAATATAACCAAGAGTCCAACTTAAGTACATCCCAGAGCTAGGTTTTATAATCAAAACATTTACCTTTTATAACTGACACAGTCCATGTCGGCTTAAACTCACCGAGGAGCAGCTTGGCAAGATGGTTGATTTGGTTGCCTTGGATCTGGACCTGAACTCTGTCCTTTGCCCCAGGTAGTGTGTTAATAGTGGCGCTGGCCTGTACTCTTTGCTGGAGAGTGTTGGCAACTAATTGCGGGTCTAGGCCATACAGTTCAAGATTCTTAATAATGGTCACCTGTGGATTTTAGCCGTTGTCACAAGAAGGTTTTCACTTTGTAGATTATTTACCACCACCTACTTAAGAACAGCAGTCATGACCCTATCCTGCTTTTCTGATTAGAACTGGGCATTAAGAGTTTCTCCATTAGTGTTACATAATAGGCTCATACACAAAATCTGATCGATTCTGTACAATCTGTTCTAATGTATAACCCTGGTCCGCTTATTATATATACATACACACTACGAAAAGCACAGCTGGAGGCAAAATATCAATCATTTGTTTGCATTTAAACACAATGTGATGTGCTTGACATTCCAGGGTCTTTAGAAAACATGCTTGATAATTACTGTGCCAGGGCTGTGTTAAGAATTTTAACACCTTTAACACACACTCATCCTCAGAGCTCTATCCTACAGGCCTGAGGGACAGCCGGTGCTCATTAGCACAGAACTACACCAGAGTCCTGTGCCAAGTTGTAGCTGTTTCCCAACTGCCCAGGCTACTGTGACTCACCCGCCCACTTCTCCTTGACAAAGGGCAAGAATGGCTATGCAGAAGCCCCAAACTCCAGCAGGGTCTGTCCTAAAAGTGCTGAACACTTCCAGGATGGACTAAGAGCCAAAGAGATGTTAATCGGCCATACCTCTTCCCTATCCTCTCTCTTTGCCGTTACCTTTTTATTTGATGATCTCTGTGCTATGGTTATGTCAATGGGATCAAGGTTTCCTTTCCTCACAATGGGTTCGTGTCCAAAAAATGTCACCTGGTGGTAAGGCTGCAGTTGTTCCAGACACCTGAGAAAGGTATGGCTTGAGTTTAGTTTGTCAGATACAGCAGGCTGGGCAATAACGTTTTTATTAAATCTGGGATTCCACAGATATGTAGACCACAGGAGCGGTCAAGTATCTCAAAGTTCTGAGCACATATATGAGAATGGTCTTAAATATAAGTTTAAAGATGTGTTAGAGAATAGGTTTATATTTTGTGTGTATGTACAAACAGATTGTGTATACAGAACTAGGTTCTGTTAGACTTGCCTTGTGAATGCTTATCAGAAAAATTATCCCTTTAAGTATTATGTTTCTATTACTAGTCATTTGCAAGGTGGCAAGAAAAGAAAGAATGGAACTTACACTTTCTTAGTAGTATCTACTAAACTCATTACAAATTAAGGTTTATTTGTAGGTCTTTTTATGTTGACAATGAGGAAGCCACTGCCTACTTCAGGGCTTAGAGGTAGACATGGCTTTGCATCATGTAGTAGTTTAGTTAAATGCGAACTCTGAATCTTTGCAAATGTTAAAGCAGAGTCAGGAAATAAGTCACCTGCTCAGGAGATCATCCCATTTGAGCTTTGAGATCTCGTCTTGCTCCCATTTATCCAACAGGCAGTCGCACAAGATTGGATTCACCTTTACAAAGCTGTAATAAAACAAGCTGATTAGATGCGAGCCTGCCCTATATCTTCCCAGAGATGTGGAAATAGGGCCTATGTTCTCTGCCAAGCATGCCACCATTTGTAATCGTTTCCATGATCTGCTCCCAACTAATGGATTTGTTTCAGCTCCCTAAAACTTGGCGACCAATTAATTTAAAAGCTACACTGGCCTCCACACAAGTCCAGTGCACTTGTGCTGTAGGTTTGGTAAATTGGTCAGTGTAACATCATGTTAATTTTTTTAATACATTAACTTTTTGCACTGCACTCAGCTTGACTAGTGAAAATAGATGCACAAATAAGATTAACTTCTACTCACTTCTTGTTTGTTTCATCAACCAACTCATTAGTCTTTACATAGCTGATGATAATATTTCTCACATCACTGCTGGAAAGGATGCTGCCTTTTCTAGAGAAGGAGGAAATTGTTACTATGTTGCATTAAGAAATCAGATGTTCTGAAAACAGTATTAACATTTGGTACTTCTAGAGTAGCTCGCATCCTGAGGATCGCCAGCGGCCACCAAAGGCTGTTTAAATTACAACAGCATGCTGCTCCAGCCCTGAATCGGGGGCACAACAGTGTCTCAAGTCACCTCTGCTGCCCCCGTGCTGGGCTGAAAGTTGTGTGGCACGACAGCACAGAATCTCACCCCTGACAGTAATAAGGCAGCTGTTTAACAGCACATGACAATTCTTCTCCTAAACTGCTGGGTAGTAAGGTAGAACGTGCTGTATCCCCTTGAAAATTCAAAGGGAACTGACGTAAAGAGACTGTAAATACCCAGTCTGGAATTTGGCTAGGTCACCTGAGTTATCACACCTCTACAGGTAAACAGTGCTAAGGGATTCTCTGGTGATGAAGCGTCAAGGCCTCAATTCCTCTCGGCCAGGCTATGTCCCCACCAACAGCCAAGTGCTCCGAGCAGCATGCTCTGACATTGCTTCAATACTGACAGGGAAGGTGCTGACGACTCAACTATCCCCACTCCCTTTGGCACCTGGCCTAGGTCCTCCCTCTACATCTCCTATCTCAATGCTGGCTTTATCCTATCTTCCTTACACTTACTTGTGTCCCGACTCCTGGAAAAGTGGAGCCATTTTGGTTGAGACACCATAGAGTGGTATGATTTCAGGAGCATGGTACAGCTGATCTTCGTCTCCACATTTCCTCTCTGGAGCCGTTGACACAGCAGAGAATGCTTCAGGGACAACAAATGACTTAATGCTGAAATGCAATAGAGAAAACAACAGAGGGAGTTCAGTTTCACAATAGTTTCCTGGGTGAGGAAGGATGGGGTGACTGTTTAGCTCTTCCATTAGCCTCCAGCTTCTCAGCACTGTAATAGTCCTCCCACAACAGACACTCTGGCCCACACCCTCTCTCCCCTTTCCTGTCTACACACTCCAACTGCCTACTGGTGCAGAACAGTTTACCCACCTCTTGGGTGGAATGTGGCAGCTATTTTACAGTGCATGAGACCCCTACATAACAGTTCAGGACCAGTGAAGAATATCATGGCCATTTAAATGGGAAATTGAGGTAGACAGACTAACTACCTGACGTGAAATTTGGTTGACATCCCTAACTCAGATGAAAAAAAGCAGAGAGATCTTGTTAGATCACATTTTATCTCTACCAACTTCAGTGCAATTAGTTACAACTTACTCAGAGTGTTTCCAGTCTATGTGCACGATACTCTCCACCCCTCTGTTCAGCTCCTTCACTTGGACAATCTTCTGCTGTTGCATGTACTGCAGGAACTTGGAGAGCTGAAGGGGAAACATGAGGCAGAAATAATGGAAAAAGTCAGGAACGCTGCCAGTGAACCCAAGCCATCCAGTCTCTGCTTTGGGATCTGCATGATCATCTCAGTAAGTCAGTCACAAAACCAACTCTTCTGCTCCATAAATATAACCACCACCCCGCTGGTGGTACTTTGTATGCTCAGTGCAGTCTAGCGTTGACAGCAAGACACCAAGGGTTCCATTCCTAGCTCTAACCCATTTATCTGAGCATGAGCTTTCGTGAGCTACAGCTCACTGCATCGGATGCACGCCGTGGAAACTGCAGCAGACTTTATATACGCACAGAGAATGCAGGACAGTGGGGTGGGAGGAGGTATTGTTTCATATTCTCTGTGCGTATATAAAGTCTGCTGCAGTTTCCACGGTATGCATCCGATGAAGTGAGCTGTAGCTTCACGAAAGCTCATGCTCAAATAAATTGGTTGGTCTCTAAGGTGCCACGAGTCCTCCTTTTCTTTTTGCGAATACAGACTAACCCGGCTGTTACTCTGAAACCTGTCATTACTAGCTCTGCAACTGATTTGTGTTGTGACCTTCTTTGGGCCACCTGCTACTCCCAGCTTACAAACATTTTAATTCCTAGCTCTAGCCTATGAGAGATAAGCTGCTAAAATCATGTTAGCACCGAAGAGGAAAACAGCAGGATGGTAATCAGAGTATCTTGGGGGGGAAGGGGGGGGGAGGATCAGCTGGCAGTTAAGGCACTGGAGAGGGACTCTGGAGATCTGGGTTCAAATTCCCAGCTCTGTGACAGATTCTGTGTGACACCATGGGCCAATCGCCACTTCTTTGTGCCTCAGTTTCCTGTCTGTAAAACAGTGTGAAAGTAGAATGAATTATATTGAAATTATAATTCATTAAAGAAATGCTCCTTGAAGGGTTTGTTGAAATATAGTTGTCAGGAAGAGAAACATTAAGGAGTGTGAGACAATGGGTCCTCAAACTAATTAACTTAGAGCTCCTACTGAGCTATGAGATTGGTAAACGTTAGTATACAAATAAGATATGTATGTATATTTGTCAGTTTCTGCTTTCTTTTGTCTCTTATGTTAAATTGGCTTTGGCTCAGCTGTATAAATAAGTTATCTTGGGCCTCAGAGAGGGGCTCACATCTGGGTACATTAGCAAGGCGCTTTGCTAATAAACAGAGTGGTCTGACAAATTATGTGAGTCCTGAATCTGACTTTGACAATTTGGAGGTTCCACCGAGATGGCAACAGTCTTCACTGGGGCCGTGTGACTCCTGACTGTTCTTAGGACGGCCTTGGCAAGCTGGCACCTGGGCATTTGGCCCGAGCGGTCCTCTGCCAGAACGGAAGGGTGCATGACCACAGTGAAGTCTACGCCATCGAACCTGTTGGTTCCCACTCTGTTCTGGTAGGGATCCTGGGATCTGACATCAGGAATCTGGTCAGGTAATTATTTGTGTTTTGTCCAGACTGAGGACTGTCTTGTCTCTGTGTCTATCCATCCTCCCTGTGGTGTGTTTGAGTCTGGGCGCCATCTCTGTCCGGGGATCGGCTGACCAAAGCGTTCCTGTCCCCACGGTCTGAGTGAGTGAAATCCGCACAATCGCAGCTGCACCGCGCCTTGGGTAAAACCCTTGGTGTGAAAGCAAGGGCGATTGAGGCAGTAGCCTGTGGGCTCCTTTTGTATGTTGCACCGGGCATCGCTCTGACGAACCCGACTTTCCTTCTTGTGTGATTGGTGTGTAAAGTCCTCCTGTACGGGTAACCAGACATCTAAGTCGGGACAGTTCCCTAAAGGAACGCCGGCTCAGTTTATGTATTTTAGGAAGAGTCCAGACTCCTGTAAATTTCTGGAAAAATGGTCTAGGCTAAGGGGGTCAGGGAGAGTGACTACTACCAGCACTACGCTTCTGTCCCCAGAAGCCTTTACAGCTACTCTGAGGGAAAATGGGCCCTTTTCCCACAGAAATGATCTAAAAGGGACTGCTGCAGGCAGCGAGAGAATCTGATCAAAATTGTTTGACTATTGGGTAATGTAATCAAAATCACTAAAAGATGTAAGGGTGTTCTATTGGAACTTAACTGCCTCAAATGTATAAAGGGAATGTAAGATGTAAAAAAAAACAGAGCAGTGTGGAAGGGATGTTAAGGGAAAGAAAAAGTGTATCTATCTGTCTGTGTGTGTGTAAATATGTAAAATTCTAAGGACCAGTTGGTTTTGTTTTAAATAATGCCACTAAAAATCCATTTGACTCTTTAATTCAAAGTTGCAAAACTGACAGACCTTTTTGCTAGACACCGGTAATTAGTGTTGTTTGGCTTTGGGATTTGGCATTTAATCCTTAAAAGGTAATTCAATGCTTTACAAAATTTAAAATGTTTTTAAATTGTGGCTGCAGCAGGGCAGTCAAAATCAGGAGAATAGAAAAAAAATTCTGGATTCTTTTTGTTTGTTTGTTTTTGTAACAAAATAGCAGATGAGAATTGTAGTAAAAAAAATTAAAAAAAGACAGTGCCCTTCTGAAGCAACAGCAGGGGTGAAGTGCACAAAACAAAAAGAAACAATGTTAGAAACACAGAGTCTTAAAATGGCTCTGAGTAATCAGACAGTCACTTTGATAAAGGTACATGAAAACTCTGTAAGCAAAAAAAGAAATAGTTACCTTATGTAAAAATGGATCTGGATAATGTTATAGAAGTTAAACTATGGAAAGATTGACAGGTTTCAGAGTAACAGCCGTGTTAGTCTGTAATCGCAAAAAGAAAAGGAGTACTTGTGGCACCTTAGAGACTAACCAATTTATTTGAGCATAAGTTTTCGTGAGCTACAGCTCACTTCATCGGATAGAAGGAATGTGTATTTACCCCAGAACATGTGCAGGGTATATTGTAGAAGGCGCAAAAGAAATGCAAACATACCATGCTACTTAATTAAAATGCTATTAGGGCTCCAAAGGGAGCCACAGTAGGTTGGGTTTTCTTTTTCAGATTGCTGTGTGTTTTGGAAGCAGAAGTTAAAAGTAATCAAAACTCTGGTGAAAGTTGATTGTGTCCCTTTTAAGATAGAGTCTCTGAGCTGCTGATGGCTTTAAATCCAAAAGCAGGAAGCGTCTGTGAAAATGTAGGTTTCAGAGTAGCAGCCGTGTTAGTCTGTATTCGCAAAAAGAAAAGGAGGACTTGTGGCACCTTAGAGACTAACCAATTTATTAGAGCATAAGCTTTCGTGAGCTACAGCTCACTTCCTCAGATGCATATCGTGGAAAATGTAAATGACCTAAATGATAAAGGAAGGTAAGAACTTGCAGCACAAAGGAGCTGCAGATAAAGGACACACCTGGTCAGCAAACAAATTGTCTAAATAAAAGGCATGGGATCACAAGAGAATTTTAATAAATTTAATAAGTATCCCTGTAACAACGTATAGTGTGTATGATTTTTGGAAAAACCCTTTAAGGTCGTATGGTAATGATGCTTCTCAGTTACTACCTGTAAATAAAACTTAAAGCTTAACACAGCAGGAAAAACATTATAAACTTGGTCTGCTGTATAAGAAGGAAAACTCAGGGATTTAATGACTAAACAGTGGGATAATTTCCCATAACCCTTAAAAGATAAAAGCCCTTGAAACCTGGCCTGCCTATAGAACAAAAACAGGAAAATGTGGGGGCAATTGCTCTGTTTTTCCTGCAATTAACAAGGAAATTTGTAAAAGAAAGTGGTATTATTATTAAGCAATAATCTGTCCCCACCAGGGGGGTGGAAATTGTTTCTTTTGTTTTTAGACTCTACAAGCAAGCTGGCGCCTGCGGAAGAATAACTCAGAATACCATGGATCTGTGTTTTGTGTTGTTTGTCTGTGGTGTTCGTCTTGCTACTAGCATTGTTGTGTTTTAGTGAACAGAAAACCTCATGACATAGGTGGGGGATAGCTTCGAAAGGCTGACCTTGGGGGGAGGAAGGGGGAAGATGTGTATGGGAATGCAAAAGGTTAACTCAGGAGAATCCCAAAATTCAGTGGCCACTGTTAGGATCTTGGGACAAAGACCGAGTAGACGTCTTAAAAGACAAACTCGGCCAACCTACAACTAAATTGGCAAAAGGAGAGGTTGATTGTTTCATGCAGTGGTGGGAAGAGGCAAATCATAGGTGGACAAAATCAAAACTTGCCTCTCTCAAAGATTCTGGCTTCTATCCCACCAGATGCAACTCATTTGACTGTTGTTGATTTGTGCTCCGCTTTCTTTTCTCTCCCGGTTCACTCTGACTCCCAGTTCCTGTTTGCCTTTTCTTACGAGGGGCAACAGTACACATGGACCACACTGCCCCAGGGGTATACTGAAAGCCCGTCATATTTTTCCCAAGCATTCGCCCGAGACCTTGTTTTCCTGTCCAGGTCCACACTAGTCCAATATGTAGATGATCTACTCCTCTGTTCCCCTTCATTGTCTGCTTCTGAAACTGACTCTTTAGTGCTCCTTACTGCCCTAGCAAATAAGGGTCACAAAGCTTCTCGCTCTACACTACAACTCTGTCAAGCTTCTGTCACATACCTCGGCTTTCTCCTCTCCCAGGGTTCCCGTGCACTCTCTCTCACCCGCGTCCAAGCTATCCTTAGCTTTCCCCAACCCCGCTCCCCACGCCAGGTCCAGAAGTTTTTAGGCACGGCTGGATTTTGCAGACAATAGATTCCCCAATATGTCTCCCTCGCAAAACCTCTCCAGGAACTCTCGATTCTCTGTGCCTGACCCCATGCCGTGGCCCCCTGAGGCTAATTCTGCCTTTGTTTCCCTCAAACAGGGTTTGGCTTCTGCCCCTGCCCTAGGGCTGCCTGACTATTCTAAGCCTTTTACCCTTTTCTGCCACGAACAATCTGGGTGTGCGCTTGGAGTTCTCTCAGATGCATGGAGAAAAGAACCGCCCAGTGGCTTATTTCTCTGTCACTTTAGACCTGTTGCCCAAGGCTTACCCCCCTGCCTGCGTGCTGTGGCTGCTGCAGCGTGCCTAGTCGAAATGTCTGATTCCCTTTTTCTCTGCTCTCCTCTTACTCTCCTGGTCCCTCACTGATCTCGCCCTGCTCCAACACACTGCCCCAGAAACCGAGAAAGAATCCTGGGTTGCCCAAGGTTGCTCTCTACATCCCGATTCTCTTTGGCGCTCGCCTACTGGCACCTTTGTAGCCCCCTTTTCACTCTACCCGTCTCTGGCCGCCCTGCTACACTGTGTTTCGCATGTCGGAAAGGAGGGGATGGTCTCTGCTGTAACTAAGACAGGATGGTGGGCCCCCCATTTTAGCTCTTTTGCAGCCTGTACCATTTGCCAAAGCCATAATATTGGTAACCTGTAAAAGTGGCCCAGGGGTTCCGGGGTCTGCCTCAAGCACTGTTCTTGCATTGGCAACTTGATTTTGTACAAACGCCTAAGTGTCAACAATATGAACTTATATTGGTTATGGTATGTTTATTCTGTGGTTGGATGGAAGCCTTTCTTTGTCGCAAGGCTGACTCACTGTCTGTTGCCAAATGTTTGTTAAATCATATTATGCCTGCCAAGGGAATTCCTGCTACTCTGTCCAGGGATCGGGGTACACATTTTACTGGACAACTTGTTCAACAGCTGGACCGTATATTGCATAACACCTGTTGCACTGTCCCTCCCACCCACAGAGTGCAGGTGCAGTTGAAAGACGAAATGGTGCACTTAAGAATAAGCTTGCTAAAATTTGTGACTCTACAGGATTAAGCTGGCCAGTAGCCTTACCATTAGCCCTTATGGACATGAGATCCACTCCATCCCAAAGGCATAAATTAAGTCCCTTTGAAATTGTTATGGGACACCCTATGCGAGCTATGACTACCATTACTCCCGTTCCAGATTTGAACTTGACTCACAGTGTGCTCCTTCAGTATTGCAAGGGACTAATGCAAGCTGTATGTCACTTCCATTCACAGGTTCGAGTCGCCTGGCCCACGGAACCCACCTCCGACGCTTGCCTCAACCACGAGCCAGGTGATTGGGTCTACGTACGGCACCATCATTGAAAGCACACCTTGGAGCCCCGGTGGAAGGGTCCTCGTCAGGTACTGCTTACTACACAGACGGCTGTTAAGTTATCTGGCATCGCAGCGTGGATACATGCTTCACAGTGTAAGAAGGCACCATCCCCAGAGAACCAATTGGCACCTCAGGACAACGCAGAGTCAATTTTGACTCCAGAAGAAGGCGTAGAGGAACAGTCTGCAATACCTTACAATCTACGCTCTCGTAAGGGTTGCCAGAAGCAGACGAACAAAAAAAAAAAAAATGCAGTAGCGAGCCTAGCGCCTACTGCCTGGTGAGCGTAAAACCTTGACTGCGGTTCCCTCAGTTGAGGTTGTCAGAACTAGAAGAGCCTTGCCTCCAACATGCGCCTCTGCCTGTTCCTCGGCTGCTGGTATCTTACAGTCTGGGGAGACCACGATGACAATTCTTTTATCCAGCAGCAGCAGGTGTAGATAGCTCGGACCCTTAATATTTCTAATTGCTGGGTCTGCAGCCACATCCCAGCCCACTCTCAAACTGGTGTTCCTGTCCTGGCTCTCCCACTCAAGTCCCCAGACCTCACTGGTGGATCTTGTCCGTTTAACAAAATACGGAACAGCAATGACATTTGGGAAGCGGTGGGAATAAATGCATCTAAATGGAGAAGTGTGGGGGAGGGAAAAGGTCATTGGTGTTGGGTGTGTAATGGGACAGGGCTGGATATGGGGAAAAGCCGTTGCCTTCAGCATATTGTGGCCCATGGTGTATGGGATTATTCAAACAAAACTAAAAAGTGGCGGGCCGGGTATGGAGATATGAATTTTTTCTCAACCTGGGATCAAACAGAGAAATCAATCTCATGTTCCCCCTACAGTAACATTAGTGAAAACAATACAATCTTTCAATGTCATGCAAATAACACTACTCCTTGTAAGGAGAATTACCCTATACCCTTTGGGGGATACTACTCCTCCTTTGCAAACACCTATATGACAAATGGGTGCAACCGACCCTTCCTGGCCTTAATAGGCCATTACTGGGTGTGTGGGACCAGAGCTTATACCGCATTACCAGCTAATTGGTCAGGAATCTGTTATCCTGCCCAACTCTTCCCACAATTCCGAGTGCTAGGAACCTTCCCTCGAATGCCTCCGCAATTTCAGGCGAAAAAGAAGGGACTTAACAGATGCCCAATGGTATGTAAACAACATAAGCCCCTTACCCTGGGAAGAGGCCATTGGCGGTTCCTTCATACCATTAGGGGGAGTAATACACCATGCAAAAAGGCTCCTAAGGTTAAAAGCAGTAGTTGAAATAAATGGCAAATGAAACCGTAGAAAGTTTAAGAGCCCTGGCCAAAGAAACAGGGGCAATCCAACAGATGGTCCTCCAAAACCATCAGGCATTAGATATAGTGCTGGTGGCAAAAGGAGGGACTTGTGCTCTCATTGGAAAAGACTGCTGTGTGTATATACCAGACAACACCAATGAGGTAATAGATCGTGCTAGCCACTTAAAACAAATCACGTATCTTCCCCACGAAGAGCCAAGTTCTTTATGGAAGTAGCTAAGTAACCTTTTCAATTTTTCTGGCATAGGAAACTGGTTGTTTCAGGGAGCCCTAACTCTCCTGTTTGGAATCCTAATAATTTTTGTATGTTTTCAGTTAGTTTCTTGTTGTATCCAAAATTGTGTCAGGCATGCTACACAGATAGCTGCCCCAAACCAGAGTGCTAATTTGATGATTTTAAATATCACTGATGAACAAAGAGATAAAGAACGTTTGATATGTGGAACCCAATCATTGTTGGTCATTGCGTAGCTTGACCAAAAGGAGGGATTGTGAAAGTAGAATGAATTATATTGAAATTATAATTCATTAAAGAAATGCTACTTGAAGGGTTTGTTGAAATATAGTTGTCAGGAAGAGAAACATTAAGGAGTGTGAGACAATAGGTCCTCAAACTAATTAACTTAGAGCTCCTACTGAGCTAGGAGATTGGTAAATGTTAGTATGCAAATAAGATACGTATGTATATTTGTCAGTTTCTGCTTTCTTTTGTCTCTTATGTTAAATTGGCTTTGGCTTAGCTGTATAAATAAGTTATCTTGGGCCTCAGAGAGGGGCTCACATCTGGGTGCATTAGCAAGGCGCTTTGCTAATAAACAGAGTGGTCTGACAAATTATGTGAGTCCTGAATCGACTTTGACAACAGGAATAATCATACTTTCTAAGGGCTTGTCTACACTTGAAATGCTTCAGCAGGACAGCTGCAGCGTGTCAGTGTAAACACTGCCTATGTGCCGACTGGCGTCGGTAATCCCACTCCCCGAGAGGCAGTGGCTAGGTCAACAGAATAATTCTTCCATCAACCGAGAGCTATCTACGCTGGGGATTAGGTCAGTTTAGCTATGCCACTCAGGTGTGGATTTTTCACACTTCTGAGAAACAGTCATATTGAATTTTCTAGTCTAGATCAAGCCTAAATTCTTTGGGGGACTATCTCCTAGTTTGTGTATGGACAGTGCCTTGCAAAATGGATTCCCAGTTTTGATTGGTGTTCCCCGGACACAAAATAGTACAGACAGAGCTAGCAATATTTGATGGACCCAGACAAATGATTTCAGGAAAAGTTAGTCTACCAAGGTGAGACTGAACAAGTGATGAGCGAAAAGAATACAATCCATGGTCTTTGGGAAGGGCTTCTTTACAAGGGGGCCTAAGAACTTTACCAGATTTTAATAAATAAAATAAATGTAAATATCAAGAAATCTCACCTTCTTGTAGCTTGATTTCTTTAGGTCTAATTGTTGTCCTTCTGGGCTACAAACAGAGTAAACAATTAACCCTTTAAGTTACAACAAATAGCCGGCACCAAGGAAAAATATTTTATGTTTAGCAAGATTAACGATAAATGCACTTTTCAAGAATATCTGTGCTAAAAGCTTCTTAGTGGTGTGAATATGAATTACACATGGGAAAGTGGATTTAAACATATTGTGAGAGATAATGGAGTCAGTTTTGTAATCGACATTCAAGTGTGTTAGGCATAACAAGGCAGAGGGCACGTCTGTAATGTACAGTGGTTTCCTAACTTTTTTCTGCCAAGGACCCATTGCCATCTGACTAACCTTCCCAAACCCCTTTCAGGTTTTAGACATAAGTTTCATGTTCTTATTTTTTCTATTAGGTTAGTTTATTTTAAATATATAAATAGTTTTAAAATAATAGACTCACACAGGAACCAGAAGTAAACAGTCTGCAGTTATTACATCCCCCCTATTTTCACCTAAACTACAATTTGTGGTGTAGTCCTCAATGGGCACTACCAGAATGCCCCCACTGGCGTGACCTCTCATCCATGGTGCGTGCAAGGTCATGGCGCACAGACTATGCCATTTTGAGAACAAAATGGCATCCTCCATGGAGCAGAAGTGCTGGAACACTGTTCTGACCCCACTGCAGTACTCCTCAAGGGACATACCCGCCCCAAATAACCCACGGCAGAACCCCCACTTTAGGAACCACTGATAGTGTGTTGAACTTTTGAAGAGGGAAATTGAGGGAGACAATCCTGGAACAAACACTTGCAGAGTCCAGGGTAGGATGTATAAACTTGTTAGCCAACTTGAGTTGATTGGCAATCAAATAAATTGAACTCTCGTGTAAACATACACCAGAAACACCTGAATTACACGAAAGGCAGCAGCTTCATCCTAAATCTCACTGTCCCACAACAATTTCATTTAAACCCAGAAAACCCACCATGCAAACCCAAGGATAGTCTTCTTACCACATACCAGCATGAGACCATATGGTTGCGCAGGAAGGTACTGGTCAGTAGCGGGAGGTCTGACTTCTTCACTTTACATTTTAAGGCATGAAAAAAACATTGATGCAGTAACTCATCCATTTGCTCTGTAGAAACACAAATATTTCTCATGGGCCTCTGTGCAGAAAGGGAGAGCGCTCTCACGAGAATGAGGTCTCATTTATTTTTGTATTGATTCCTCTGAGTTTGCACCTTACAATGTTAAATCATGTTGATGTACACATTACATTCAACTAGGGTGGCCAGATGTCCCGATTTTATAGGGACAGTCCTGATATTTGGGAATTTTTCTTACATAGGCACCTATTATCCCCTACCCCCGTCCTGATTTTTCACACTTTCTATCTGGTCACCCTACGTTCAACACATCTAAACAGCAAGACCAGGAGCCAGGATTTTGTACATTCTAATCCTAGTGCTGATACCATCTCTCCGCTGTGGCCTTGGGATAGTCACTTAACCTCCCTTGTGCCCAACATTTCCCCATCTATAAAAAAAGGATAATAGTGTTCACCTCCTACTCTTTCCCTCTTCAGGGTTTTATCTAGATTAAAGTAGGAAGATCAACAGTCTGAGTTGTTATGAAGTGGAACTGAGTCCAATTACATAAATCTGTTTTAAATACAATTCCCTTTAAATACCATAGGCCAAACTCTGACTTTTTTGCCATGCTTATTGCTTAGCCCTACTACAGGCAATGAAACAGGGAGCTACTTCTCAGACTTCACTCAGGTGGGTTGTTTTCCCTCTGTGAACTTGGGCACATGGAGCCTGCAATCCTTTGAAAAGCACTTTCCCAAAGTGGTTTGTTTGCAGTGCGCTGTCTGTGAGGAGTTTATATACATATATAGTTTCTACAGAATGCTGCTGCTAGTTTAAGATTCCAAAAATGGCACTCCCGCCTAACAGAGAATTTATGTTTTGAGCCCAGAAAGGGGGACACTTATTGTAAGAAGTGCTCCAGAAAAGCCCCACACCAGGGCAACTTTTGCTCAGGGGAAACCGCTTTGGGCTGAAATTCTCAGTTTAAAAAAAAAAAAAGTATACCAGTCACAGAGAAGTTTTTCCTTCCGAACGGGACACCGGAATTGCTTACATTTGAGACCAGCTTGGCTGAAAAATTAATAGCTCCCACTGTAGTCCCATCTTGGGCTCACCTTATCTACCCAAGAGGTAGGTGTGTCTCTCTTTATCGCACACACTTCAGCAACATTTGTGAAGCTATATATTATCTATACCATGTCATGAACTACAGTACTTGAACACTAGATTTTCTGCAGTACGCCAGAGGGTGCTTTCTAAAGCACACCATCACCCAGAGTATTCTTTGAGCATGGAATCTTTGGCGCTGCTCCCACAACAGTTTCACTGAGCCTAATTCATACATCTCTCAAAGCGCTTTACTAAGATGAGTATCATCATCCCCATTATACAGATGGGGAAATGGAGGTGCAAGGAGAAGTGCATTGCCCACAGTCATACAGAAGGTGAGTGGCACAGCCAGGAATAGAATCCACATATCCTCTCAATTCAATGCCCTAATCACTTCAATGCATCTCGTAGCACAAGCGGAACCAAAAGAGGGAAGTTTTGGTACTGGTTTGAAAGACCATCACATTGTCAGCTCCAGCAGCTTCAGGCAAAACAGTTCCATAGAGCCCAGACCACACAGCATGCCGAGAACCTTCACCCCACTGAAGTTGAGGAGAATTCAGCCCACCCAGACATGTGCTCAGCAGCTAAGGCATGAGGTTGCTACTGAATTGCTGCCTGCCCATCAACTACCAGGCAAATCCCTGGGACAGTCAAGAGACTGAACATAAGAACAGCCATACCGCGTCAGACCAAAGGTCCATCGAGCCCAGTGTCCATCTTCCGACAGTGGCCAATGCCCGGTGCTTCAGAGGGAATGAGTAGAACAGGTGGTAATCAAGCAATCCATCCCCTATTGCCCATTCCCAGCTTCTGGCAAACAGACTAGGGACACCATCCTGGCTAACAGCCACTGATGGACCTATTCTCCATGAATTTATCTAATTCTTTTTTTGAACCCTGTTATAGTCTTGGCCTTCACAACATCCTCTAGCAAACAGTTCCACAGTTGACTGTGTGTTGTGTGAAAAAATACTTCCTTTTGTTTGTTTTAAACCTGCTGCCTATTCATTTCATTTGGTGACTCCTCGTTCTTGTGTTATGAGAGTAAATACTGCCTTATTTACTTTCTCCACAGCAGTCATGATTTTACAGACCTCGATCATCTCCCCCCTTTTCCAATCTGAAGAGTCCCAGTTTTATTAATCTCTCTTCATACGGAAGCCATTCCATACCCCTAATGATTTTTGTTACCCTTTCCTGAACCTTTTCCAGTTCTAATATATCTTTCTGGGGATGGGGCGACCACATCTGCATGCAGTATTCATGGAATACTCTGAGGAAAGGGAGGTGTTTATAGGTCAGCATGGTACCCAAGGAGCCACGCTATGCATGCAATGATTTCTGCATGAATGCCCTGGCTCACAGCAGTTACTACAGCGCTTTTCAAAGGATTGCAGGCTCCATGTCCCTCCGTTGTTCAAGAACTGGGCAGCTGCGCTCAGTGCGAGCTGAAGCATATGTAAGGCTTGCTATGTCTAGCCAAGTAACAGGAACACACGGGAATCTAATACAGAAGTGACAACTGCATAGACATACAACTTGGTTTCATTTTCATGCTGTAGTACCTTGTGGAGTTCTGCCATCTTCTGTTTCTGGCTGAACCTTGGTGATATCTTCAGCCATTTCTGCAGCTCCAGTCTCACCCGGTTCCTCCTCCTCCATCAGCCTTGCACACCCATCTCCCTCCTGCAGGTTCAAATTGCCAATGTCCATTTGTAGCAATGGGGCAATGGAGAGGTTGTTGCCAGGCTCCCGTCCCTCCTCGTCTTTGTCATCCTCATCCGTGCTTTCCAGCTCCGCAGGCTCTGCTACCAAGGGAGCTATTGTGGGTGGGTAAGACTTGTCTCCAAATCCCCTTTAAAAACAATAAAAAGCATAAAGCCGCTTTATTGATGGTTCTTTACTCTCTTCATACAGGATGGTTCCCCATATAGCTGTGACGCATCCTGTGCCGAAAAGCCTGGCCAGTCCCAGCTAACTGTTACAAACTCTTAGAGTGAGAAAATACAGATCCATCTAGTGATGAAGAATCCACCACACTCCCAGGTAAGTAAGTTGTTCCCATGGTTAACTATCCTTGCTATGAGAAGTGTGCACCTTATTTCTCATCTGAATTTGGCTTCTAGCCATTGGGGCTCATTATACCTTTGTCTGCTAAATTAGAGACCTCTATTTTCAGAAATCTCCTCCCCACATAGGTACTGTGCTTCTAGATTCATCAAACCACTTCTTATCCTTCTTTTCCATAAGCTAAGTAGGCTGAACTCCTTAAGCCTCTCACTATAAGGTGGGTTTTTGGTGTTTTAGAGCTACTGGCCAGCCCCAAAGCAGGCCAGTCAGGATCCCAGGTCCACTAAGAGGTAACTTGCCACTGCCAAGCCTACAGCACATCATGCTATTGCTGTCCCCAAATGACTCCATTTTGATTTTTAAAACCCCTTGTGGTGAAACTGGTGCCCATGATAAGCACCAGCTTGGTTAGTCCAGGAGGCCCGAGTCCTCTCTTTATCTACACAACAGGAATAACACAATCGGCAGCAGTGCAAACTTCTCCCACACCATGCCTTAACTCTAATCGGTGGCTTTGTCCTACCAGAGCCAAGAGGGCTATGGAGTCTCCATGGCTCATTCAGGTGTGGGCCTCCGACCTGTACCTCCAAACAAGGAGGGCGGCTAGTGCCGGGCGGGATGGTGGTTTTGTGACACGAGTACTTGAACATCAGGAACTGGATTGAGACACACTCACATCTAATTCATTTCACGTAGGCCAAACAGCCATTCAAATGGCACTACATTTTGACCCCAGCTGACCTCAGGCCATGAACCTCTGAAAACAGACAGGCTCTTGCAGGGTTCTAATAAGGGAACACACCCAAAGTGCCTCCCTGTGGACACCAGTAAGAGTGAAAGCTGTCGCAACCTCCTTCCGCAGAACACACGTTTTATAAGATAACAGGCTGGGGTGGTGGTTACTGAAAGTCCCAGCAGAGGGCGTTCTCTAGGGAAAATGGGAGTCAAGATTTGGATATACCTTTTCTTTAAATGAAAATCAGCGCACACTTAATGCAGAGCAAAAAGGTACTAAATTAAGGCAGAGTAACAACAATGGGCCAAATTGTTCATGATGCAACTCCATTAAGCTTAAAGAAGTTTCACTAGAGATTTAGTTCCAATATCCTGTGTTTACGTGCACATGCACATAAAAGGACATCAGGGCAAACCCCTTCTCTGACTAGAAGTAGATGTTAAAATTCCCACAGCACATGGAGCAGACCAGACATCTATTGCTATGGGGTCATCCAAAATATGCCCCCTAAGAGTATCGAACTGTGTATCTGCACTGACTCTGCTGCGATCTAAACCTCCTGTACTAACTTAGATGGAACAAATGGGCCCAAAGAGTCTAAGATGTTAACATGACCCAGTCACAAACAATAAACACTGTTAAATGAGGTTCAGGATTTGGTATATGGAAATCTCAGATTGATTAGAAATGAACTGGAGCCAGTGGAGGTGGCAGTGGTCACCTGGCTCCCTCTCTGGGCCAGTCTAGTCAAAACATCTCTCAGGGTTAGAAATGAGGTGGTCTGAAGTCCCAGGAAATAGTGGGGGTGGCAGCCAAGAGGGTGAAGCTTGCTCCAGTAGCCAATTTATTCTACCCCCTGTTTATCCCTTTAAAGGCCCCAAAAAGGCAGTGGCGGGTGGAATAGTCCATCCCCTCATAACGTTGTCCACCAATTACGCATAGTTTCTGACACCCCAGTTCTGGCTCATTGATTTTTTTGGTTTTAGCTTTTCTTGTTTATCAGGCATGACCTTAACGCTGTCCTGGTTTATATCCATAGCCCTTTTGTCTGGACTAATTCAGCCTGCCTTGCTTTTGCAACTTTTCCTGTCAACATGTGTGGTTATAGGTTATTGTGGCATTCCATGAACTCTCTCTCAGCTCTTACGGCCGAGCTCAAAGTTAGGGTAAATTTGTAGGGCCAATTACTACAACAGGTTCCAGGCAGTATTTCAGACCTGGTACTCACTCATCTCATTTTCTAAGATACACTGTACCCTTGTCTGCATACTCACCATAAGTGGTCTGTGTAAGCATGCAGCACGATGAAGCCCTTCCCTTTCATTCCAGCAGCCAGCATCTCTGCAGTGGGCATGGTAGCGACTCCTACTGCTACTGGGGCTCTGAGAAAACAGTATCAGAATGGGAAATAGCAAAGTTTTCACGCTACCTGGAACACATGACTCTTAAGCCACCATAGCACATTCACTTTCTTTCACAATGTCCTTGATAATGGAGGCTAATTACTATTGTATCATAGTTTTACCCTGAATCTGTTCTTTATGCTCTACAATTTCAAGGCTTCGGGACATCTTCTAGTTTCACCCACTCCCCTCTAGTATGCAAGGTCTTCTCCCAATACTACCCCACATGAATTGTCACTGAACAGTCACCCTTTCTTAACATACTTTTCTCTGTGCCAGAAGCTGGGATTGGACAACAGGGGAGGTATCACCCAAACGTTGCCCTGATCTATTCATTCCCTTTGAAGCATCTGGTACCAGCCACTGTCAGAAGCAGAGTGGATAAAAATCAACAATATTTTAAATATACAAAAAAAAATTGGATTGTTTGGTCAAATGCTTTTTGAGGAAAAACTATCTAAAGATGGTTTTAGTTAAGATCCATGATGAGATATCTTTGAGCTATAATGTAATAGGGATTATAAATTCTAATTCTATAGTATGAGACAATATATTCATGTAATGTTTAAGAAAAGTTTTGTAAATGAGTTCCAATAGTTCATAGATTAGGGAACCAATCTTATGGGGTTCCAGGGACTTCTGTATAGATTAATCTTTCTATCTATCCAATGGGACTCAGTGCTCAGTCGAGAAGATACCATCAGAGATGCTTAGTTTTGCAGTTCTCAAACTGTGGATTTGTGTCTCCAGAGATAACATGTTTGTTAACAGCAAAAGTGGTGGTGATGGTTGTTTTTTTTTAAAAATATATTTCATTTAACTATTTTAGTTTAAAAACAATTTTAACAAAAACAAACCTGATTTTAAAAAACTTGAATGTTTAACTAAATTCAAACATTCATATGCTTGTTTTGTTAAAATATCACGTTTGCTGTTGAAGACAAGAATCCAGACTACATAATGTTGTTTTAGTTAAATAAAACAATTTAAATGTCTGTCTGGTGATGTTCTCCTCCTAACACAGCATGGCAAGAAAATCTTCCAAATATTAATGATTAACCTGTTGAACTGGAGATAGTTCACCTCCCAATGACTTCATAAATATCTGCTACAATTACCTTTGCTAAATGAAATAACCAATCAATCATTCATTTTCTGATATAGCTGTAAAACTCATCTGAAAAGTTTTCAAAATAAATCACTTTAAAAATTTATAGTGTGTACCTTCTAAAAATCAAACCTACATCTATCTCTGAGTTGTGAAGAATATGTATTAAGGTTAGAACTAACAAGAATTCACTTTTATGTAGAAATCCATGATTAAATTGAACCTTCCAAAAGCTTCTAATTTGATTTAAATCAAATCCACCCTGGTCAGAAGACAGGATACCAGGTTAAATAGACCATTGGTCTGACCCAGAATGGCCATTCTTATGTACTGGGTGTGCCAGCTACTTACCTACCTTTCTCCTTAGGAGGAGACAATTTACAGGGTTGCAAAGAGCAGTCAAAACAACATTTGGAAAAAAAGCTTTGAATTTACAGGGTTTAGGCGTTCTTTTAAATTTGTTAAAGTTATCTGCGTTCACAAAAAACAAACAAACCAACCCACCCCAACACCACCGGTAAATTCTGTGGTCCCTGCCCCCCCATACTTCAGAGGACAAATTAGCCCATGTCCAAGAGAAAAAACTGAGCAGAATTTCATTGTTTTGTTAAAAATGATCCTCTTTCAAAACACAACCCTCAACATTAAAGAAAAATCTTGTATTTATTTGAACGTTATGCATTGTATGATTCAAAACCATCCAATTTGCAAAATTTTCCACCAAAAGAGAAATCTGTAGGATACTCATGATTATGCCACAGCAAAATTGCAAACATTTTTTTGCAGAATTTCCCAAAATCCGAGCCTACCGTCATATTTTGTTTCTCCTAATCCCTCTCAAAATCCTCACATAAAAATACAACTTTTCTTCCTTCATTGTAAGAAGCTATAGATAAATTGTACCTGTTTCCCACCAGGGTGATGGCACAGAGAGTGCCCTGTTGTACCTGAGGAAGACCACAAGATGGCACCATAACTCCTGGCAGCATTAGATCTGAGATAAAACAGTAAAGAGCTGTTAGCATGCACTCTGCTTTAAAGAACAGTTGCAAGCAGTGACTAACCAGCCACCCCTTCTGCCTCCAGCCATTCTGTTGTTCAGCAAAAATACAACCCTGGCAACAGCCAAGCACATGCCAGGTAAAACACAATCTCCTGCATGCCTGCTATCTAGTTAAGAATACTTTCCAGTTTCCTTCCAGAAGTGGGTGGGATAACCGGCCCCATTCAGGGGGGGTACTGAGTCACCCTCACGTCCCAAAGCACACGAGACACAGCTGAGTGTCTGTGCAGCAACTGGTAACGTCAGGGTCAAAGGGACCATTAGGAGGAAGAGGTGAACTCTATGTAAAGGACCAACTGAGTAACTTGGCAGTAAGTTTGTTTGCTACCAAGAGGGAAGCTAGTCCTGTCCCACCTCCTCCCCCAAGAGGAGCCTGGTTTCTAGCAGAAGACCATGACTTCCTTCCAGCCATTTTTCTGGTCTCAGGATGACATTTTCTAGTCTGATTCGTTACATTTCAGGGCAGTGTGGAAATCACACGTTTTCCTTAAAATACAGTCCTGACAAATCTGTGGTATTGGCACTAAGCAGATTGATTTTTTCCATGTCTCTACAAATAACATCACTTCCCTTTTGTGACGCACAGGAAAATAGGATTTTCCAAGAACTACAAGGTGAAATGATTTGCCCAAGTTCACAAAGCACATCAGCGGAAGAGCATGGAATTAGAACCCAAGCGTCCTGACTCTCAGACTTCCCTTTTCTATCTCATTACACCACACTCCTCTAGACCCCAGGAGACCTGCCGGCCTCCCAGGCTCCTGCCCTAACCCTTACAATGCACCAAACAATTCAGCGAAGCAATGGCAGAGGCTGTTCGAAAATCTGCCACATGCCACTTAGCTTTAAAGCTCAAACCAAGGCAATTTTCACTGAGGTGCTTTAAAAATTGATTGGCAGGATCAACTAAAACATAAATTAAACAAGCCAGAAGCATAAAACAAGAGCTGCCAATCAATGAGATGCAGCCACCACTTAGGTTACTACACTTGAAAATACTTCACCCTTCTATACACAATCTAAAGAGTAGGGATGGGGAGGGAGGACCTACAAAACCATCTTATCACCCTATTAAAATAGAAGCACCATTGACACATATGCCCAGATCCAGAAAAGGTATTTAAGTTCCTAACTTCTGTTGAAATCAATGGAAGTCAAAAGCCTAAATACCTTTGTGGATCAGGACCACAGCCTCTTATCTAAAACAATCCTGCTGACAAAGGCAAAGCTACTTGGAACCGTGTGCATCACACACAGAGTATTTTGTGGAAATGGAAAATTTGTCTTATGAAAGGAGACTCAGGGAGCTTGGCTTGTTTAGCCTAACTAAAAGAAGGTTGAGGGGAGATATGATTGCTCTCTATAAATATATCAGAGGGATAAATACCAGAGAGGGAGAGGAATTATTTAAACTCAATACCAATGTGGACACAAGAACAAATGGATATAAACTGGCCACTAGGAAATTTAGATTAGAAATTAGACGAAGGTTTCTAACCATCAGAGGAGTGAAGTTTTGGAATAGCCTTCCGAGGGAAGTAGTGGGGGCAAAAGATCTATCTTGCTTTAAGATTAAACTCGATAAGTTTATGGAGGAGATGGTATGATGGGATAACATGGTTTTGGTAATTAAATATTCATGGTAAATAGGCCCAATGGCCTGTGATGGGTTTTTAGATGGGGTAAGATCCAAGTTACCCGGGAAAGAATTTTCTGTAGTATCTGGCTGATGAATCTTGCCCATATGCTCAGGGTTTAGCTGATCGCCATATTTGGGGTCGGGAAGGAATTTTCCTCCAGGGCAGATTGGAAGGCCCTGGAGGTTTTTCGCCTTCCTCTGTAGCATGGGGCACGGGTCACTTGCTGGAGGATTCTCTGCTCCTTGAGGTCTTCAAACTACAATTTGAGGACTTCAATAGCACAGATATAGGTGTGAGGTCTTTTTTAGGAGTGGTGGGTGAAATTCTGTGGCCTGCATTGTGCAGGAGGTCAGACTAGATGATCATAATGGTCCCTTCTGACCTAAATATCTATGAATCTATGAATTTTCCATATGGAAGAAGATTCCCTTCCCATTATACCTCTGAGCTGGCCCCTCACCATGGATTCAAAGGTAAAGCCCTCCACCAAAAGCTTCTAATTCTGCACACCGACACTGCAAATGCTGCACCAAGAAAACAGGGCTCAGACACTCTGCCAGGAGCCCACCCAGTACATTACTGTCAAAAGGCTTCATTCAGTTCGCTTGTTAAATTAAATTAGCCAAAGCAGGAAGGCTTTGGGCAGCTCAACTGAGCCCATATTTTTAAAATAAGGGCATGGGCAAAGGAGAGGGAGGAATAAAGGAGGGTGTTTCCAGCTAACCTTTTTCTCTTTCATCCTGATAGTAGGTTCTAGCTTCTTCTACAAGCCAGTGCAGGCCCCTTAGTGTCCTGCTCTCTGAGGGTGCAGAGATGATTGCCTAATTAGCCTCAGCTGGGCCAGCCCTGCACTGAAGGCAGCTGTGACCTTTCCACTGCACAGGGACACAGGGTTAACCCTCTCCTTGCCAAATACAGCATTGTACCATTCCCATCCTAGGTTACAAGGGTTGCCTACCTCGGAAGCCTGGGATATTGGCCACCGACAGAGGCAAGGAGCAGGGCTGGACGGCTGAGTGGTCTGATCTGAGTAGACATGTCAGGCCCCTTGCTCCGCAGCATCATGGATTTTTATACCCACACAGAAGCAAACACCGTTTTTTGCGGCTACAGCAGCTTTCATCAAATCTAACACTGCAACATGCATCCAAGCCTAGCTCCCAAATGGTGACTGATTTGTGAAATTCCTGAGCAAGGGAAGGAGCCGCACAAAGGTCTCAGTGCTGCAGGATGAAGTAAGTAACATGTCAGAACATATCTAGCAAACGATAAAGGCAAAAATACCTGGCTGGATGCTTAGAGCCAAATGAAGAGATAGTACAGAGTGGCACTGCCTTGGCTTTACCACAACAGTTGGCTCCCTGCTCCCAAGCTCCAGGCTGCTGCAGTCTCACCCCCTTTCCAGAGGCTTCTGCATCAGTGTGTCTCTGCCCCTCCCCCCTGCTATGATGGCTACTGTCTCCAGGGCCACCCTCTCATCTTTGGCTCTGGCTCAGAAGTCAGTTGAGGCAGCCTGGTTGCCAAGGGAGACCAGTGACCTGAACCCCACTTTAATCAGCCTCCTTCTCCTACCAACAGGACCTTCTCCGTGCAAACTCGGTCACAGCGGTCAGTGGCTAGACACACTCCTCAGCTGTCTATGTCAGTGGCAGGCCACAGGACCAGGGGCTGTTGTCCACACAGGCCCCTCGGCTATAAAGCAGCAGACACCCAAAGCAGAGGGCCTCAACTACCACTGCAGTGCTGCTTCCACCTGAGGCAGGCTATGTGGTGGGTGAAAGGCAGCCCCCTTCTTGACACACATCCCCACACATGCTGAGAAGACAGCATTCAGATTCTGATCAGGTTTAGGTTTGAGGTCAAGCCAGGAGTAAGGTTTGGGGACACACAGCTCTCATGAGAGCTGTATGAGATTTCAGCTCAGAATGGCATGACCCAGCATCCAAAGTGGATTCTGAATGGTATCTACAGTGGATTCTGGAAAACCAGACACTCTTCTGGTTTTGGAGCTGACCCATAGGGCTGAGTTCAGAGCCAAGGATTTAAATGTAACTCCCACAGGATGTGCACAATCCGAAATGTAGGGAGCGGGGAATCAGCTCTGAGATTGCAGCCAGGGCCCAGCTTTAATATATGCACATGTAGTGGCATCTGCTTAAACTGAATTCGGACAGAGAGAGATATCCCTTAAAGCAAAGCAAAATGAAAGCATTTAAATTTAGTTACCCTGTGAAAGTTAATTACAACAAACGCTACAGAATGAGGAAACACGTACTTCAGTGTCCCAGTTAATGGCTGTTAAATCAATATCTTTCTAACCAATGCATGAAGAGCAACAACAGACAAAATTCCAACTCTAGAGCCATCAGATGGGAAGGATCAACGCATTTGAACAGATTGACCTATATATATATATATATATATATATATATATATATATATTATATTTAGTTCGCAAACTCTATTTGTGGCTAATTGGTTTTCCATTTTAAGGAGACCAAAAAAACAATCCCCCCCCCCACTTTCAGTGCACCCTTCTGAACAGTGAGTTTCTGCTTTTTTTTTTTTTTTTAAAGATCTTAAAAATCTTGTCCTGCACTAGAAAAATTAGCTTAAAAAAAAAGTACAGATTAGAAGAATGAATTTCCCAAGTCAACTGACACACGTATCACAAAGTAATTGTGTTTTGATTCTCTTACCTGCTCCTCCTGCTAGTCTCTGTAGCACTGGGGGCCATGTTGAGAATGCTGGAAGAAGATCTGGATAGGACCACAAAGTATAAACTGTCCAAAAGAAAACGGATTTTAAAAACATGACATTACAGATTTCTCTAGCTGTTGCTTCTCTCCATCTTCAAGCCCCAGTAATACAGTCAAGGGTGTGCTGCTGTAATTGTAACTAGCCAGATTCTTCTCTCACATGGATGGTCAACAAATCAGGCTGCACAGCCCAGCAGCATCAAAACAACAAGCCAGTAGATACTCACAACGGACAAACTAAAATACTAACATTTCAATTTCAAGCTTCCAGTAGATGTTAATAAAGGATGGATAGATGATCTATGGACATCTTGACATTGTCTTCTTTAAATCAAGGATGCTTTGACCTGAATTGTTGTTATGATAACATGGGAGAGTCACTGAGTGGGCAGAGAAAAACAATGGACCGGCATATTTTATCAGGGCAATTCAGTCTTTCACGCACCGAATTCCACATAAAGAAGGTTGAACTTCATACTCATGGCAGTTGTGCCTTACAGTAAGGGGGCCAGAAAGGAAGGATGGTCCAGCAGTTAGGACAGTAGCCTAGGATTTGGGAGATCTGGGTTTAAGTTCTTGTTCCACCCCACACTTCCTGTGTGATCCTGGGCAAGTCATCTCTCTGTGACTCAGTTTCCTGTCAATAGGGGATAATACTGCCCTACATCACAAGGATATTGTAAGGATAAATACATTACAGAATGTGAGGCACTCAGATACTATAGTAATGGCATATACAAGTACCTTGAATACATGGGCATGTACAGAACTTGTAGGAGAGTTTTATGTCTGAGAGGGAGGAAGGGTTGGGAAAGATATTCTATTTCATATCTCATACCTGTTGGATACAGAATTTTCTCCATTTCAAAAAGGACTGGGTTCCTGTTGTTGGCATATACCGTGACCGCATCCCCTTTGTGAGCATACAGTTTGACTACGTTGAGTTCCTCTCTGTTTGGAACAACTTCTGACAGCTGTTCACTGCTGAGGGAGGGAAAAGCTGCGGCAACATCAGTTCGCAATTTCCTCCTGTAAAGATAAATCGGTGCTGAGCAAAAGGAAGGGTGGTTTTTTTTTTTAATTTAATTTAATTTTTAAAGGACAGGGTACAGGCAGAGACTAGTCATGTCTAAGGAGATATGGGCTCAGGTGGGATCCTAGCTATGCAGTGGTTCTCAACCAGGGGTACGCAGAGGTCTTCCAGGGGTAGGTTGACCAGATAGCAACTGTGAAAAAATGGGACAGGAGCTGGGGGGTAATAGTCAGTTCACATTTTGCCTCCTGTTCATTCAGGCCACATTCCACCTGCTTTGCAGGCTGAAGCCCTTCTTCAACGGTCACAGACAAACATACAATTCTACATCAGCAAAGCTGTTAGTAAAAACGCATCTATCTGAAGATGGAGGGCCCGATTTGTGGTTGTCCTGAACCTTTTTGGGGTCATTCACACCAGCACAAACTGGGAGTAAAACATGAGCAAATCAGACTGGTAGAATTCTACACTCACTTTGCACGGGTGTAAGTGACAACACAAATGTACACGGCCATAGTGAACTGGGACCCCAAGCCTTCTTTCAGGTAAAGGCCATTGGTTAACTTAGGCTATGTCTTCACTGCTAAAAAAGTACGTGTTTACTATGAGATAGTTAACTCAAGACAGGTTTCAGAGGGGTAGCTGTATTAGTCTATATCAGTAAATACACTTGAGTTATGAGGAGAGGCTGAGGGAGCTGGGATTGTTTAGCCTGCAGAAGAGAAGAATGAGGGGGGATTTGATAGCTGCTTTCAAATACCTGAAAGGGGGTCCAAAGAGGATGGCTCTAGACTGTTCTCAATGGTAGCAGATGACAGAACGAGGAGTAATGGTCTCAAGTTGCAGTGGGGGAGGTTTAGATTGGATTTAGGAAAAACTTTTTCACTAAGAAGGTGGTGAAACACTGGAATGCGTTACCTAGGGAGGTGGTAGAATCTCCTTCCTTAGAGGTTTTTAAGGTCAGGCTTGACAAAGCCCTGGCTGGGATGATTTAACTGGGAATTGGTCCTGCTTCGAGCAGGGGGTTGGACTAGATGACCTTCTGGGGTCCCTTCCAACCCTGATATTCTATGATTGTATGATACAAGGAGGGGTTCCTCCAGTGGCACCTTAAAAACTAAAATTTATTTGGGCATAAGCTTTGATGGGCTAAAACCCACTTCATCAGATGCATGGAGTGGAAAATACAGTAGGTAGGTATAAATATACAGAACATGAAAAGATGGGAGTTGCCTTACCAAGCGGGGGAGGGGGGTCGGGGGGGTCAGTGCTAACGAGGCCAATTCAGTTAGGGTGGATATGTCCCATTCCCAACAGTTGACAAGAAGGTGTGAGTATCAACAAAGGGAAAATTCTTTTTTGTAGCGAGCCAGCCACTCCCAGTCTTTATTCAGGCCTAATTTGATGGTGTCAAGTTTGCAAATTAATTCTAGTTCTGCCATTTCTCATTGAAGTCCGTTTTTGAAGGTTTTTTTGTTGAAGAATGGCCACTTAAGTCTGTTATTGAGTGTCCAGGGAGATTGAAGTGCTCTCCTACTGGTTTTTGAACGTTACAATTCTTGATGTCTGATTGTGTCCATTTATTCTTTTGCATAGAGACTGTCCGGTTTGGCCAATGTACATGGCAGAGGGGCATTGCTGGCACATGATGGCATATATCACATTGGTAGATGTGCAGGTGAACGAGTCCCTGATGGTGTGGCTGATGTGGTTAGGTCCTATGCTGGTGTCTAAGGCAACTGCCATCTTTTCACGTGCTGTGTATTTATACCTGCCTACTGTATTTTCTACTCCATGCATCTGATGACACCGGTTCTAGCCCACGAAACCTTATGTCCAAATAAATGTTAGTCTCTAAGATGCCACAAGGACTCCTTGTTGTTTTAACTTAAGACAGTTATCTCAATGTAAAATCCTAGCAGAGACAGGGCCCGCGGGGTTTTAAACTACAGTGTAGCTACTCAATGTCATCCCCAGGCTGATAAGTTATTCATGTAAAAACAACATTTAAATTTTGTTTTGCTATGAAGGCATCTTCAGTTAAACACCAGTATTGACTTAATTTAGTGAACGCTACCTTTGTGCTGTAAGGCTCTTAGTGGACTTGGTTTCTATTATTACAAATATTTAAAATATGCGGTCCCCAGATAGTATGGAGATGAGGTTATATCTTTTATTAGACCAACTTCTGTAGAGCTCTGTGTAAGCTCGGAAGCTCGTCTCTCTCACCAACAGAAGTTGGTCCAATAAAAGATATTCCCTCACCCACCCTGTGTTTCAAATATTTTACGTATTAATACGTTCACTGCGCCATCACACAAAATATTACAAATAGACTTCCACAGGCTAGCAGAAATACGGTAGGGGAGGTTTTCCTGCTTAAAAAAAAAGCCTTCAAAATTTGCCTCACAACATGACTCAGAAACTGCCACATTATTTAAAGCCCATCTGTTTCAGTTGGACTGTGTAACCCGTCCTTGGGTGCAGTCCATCTGGCAACGCGTGTATGCCAACACGACGGAAAAAGAATCCACAGCCTAGCTTCAGTTATGAGGAAGGCGATACCTTGCAGACTCTCAGGAATGGCATTTAAAAAATAATAATAATAATAATAAGCCTCCCCCTCTTGTAATGCAGGATATTGCAGTCTGCTCTTCAGCAAGATGTAAAATCCGACTCGTGCCTCTTCGAAATCGCTCCTGTTCAAGCTTGTGTCTGCACCTGACCTAACCAGGCAACGCAGCAGAAGGTAACTCGTGCTAGCTACCCTACAAATCTCACCCTGGGCCTGGAGTGAAATTAACATAATCCACTCACCGATCAGACCCTTTGATGGCAGTGTTGGATTTCACCCTGAAGGCCTTGGAAAACATGATCCACTCCAAAGGGGAGGCTTCACGCCCTTCGGCTCTGCCCCCAAACCCTGGCCGGCCCAGAGGCGCGGGGCCAGCCGTGCAGACAGGCTGCTAGGAAGGCGAAAGCAGGAGTTCAGCCCCAGGGTTGCAGAGCTCCTGCTTCACGGCATGGGAGCAGCCATGTTGCAGTCCCGCAGCAAAAAGAGCCCGTGTGGCAACACACATCGCTGCTTCCTTCTGCTCTCACTGCTCCCTCTGCAAGGGCCAAGCTGTCTGGTGCCCGCTGCGCTGCGGCTGATCCTGCAAACGCGCACGGGGAACTTTTGCCTACAGAAGTGGAGCGACGGGGGCCCGCTGCCTTAAGTGGCATCACTCCTGAGAGCAAAGATCATTGCAGCACGCTGAGAGTTTGCAGACACCCAAACATGTGAAAGACGCATCAGAGAGCCGGGCTGCTGCTGCTGCGGGGGTAGTAGCATGGTTGAAATCAGCTTCCCTGCATTCATTAAACAAAGAGGTTTCAGAGTTGCAGCCGTGTTTGGCTGTGTTCGCAAAAAGGACAGGAGGACTTGTGGCACCTTAGAGAGGAACCAATTTATTTGAGCATGAGCTTTCGTGAGCTACAGCTCACTTCATCGGATGCATACCGTGGAAACTGCAGCAGGCTTTATATATACACAGAGAATATGAAACAATACCTCCTCCCACCCCACTGTCCTGCTGGTAATAGCTTATCTAAAGTGATCATCAGGTGGGCCATTTCCAGCACAAATCCAGGTTTTCTCACCCTCCACCCCCCCACACAAATTCACTCTCCTCTTATTCTCTGTGTATATATAAAGCCTGCTGCAGTTTCCACGGCATGCATCCGATGAAGTGAGCTGTAGCTCATGAAAGCTCATGCTCAAATAAATTGGTTCCTCTCTAAGGTGCCACAAGTACTCATTAAACAAATAGTTTCCAGCCTTCGTGGAAGGGGCTAGGGGGAGGAGGTGCGAAATGTGAAATAGTGTCTGTCTGGAGACAGCTGATAACAATACAAGCTTGACGAGGTATCAACTGCCCCATCCTGGAACACACTCTTAGGAGCCCCCGGTGGTTTGTGCTGATTGCCTTAAGTCAGACCTTCAAGCTAGGCAGCCCTGCCAAAATCTCACTCCTTTGGAGGGACAGTCCCTCATTTTGGATTCGCACTTTACAAATCTTCCTAGCCTTTGTTAAAAATAAACCTTATAAAACCACTTAATGACTCTCACCTAGATTACTGAGCGCGGGTAGTGGATAGAGATTTTTGTAGGTGTTCCTTGCAAAGGGTGCGGTCACATATCTTTCTGTCTCTCACTGTTGATTAATTGCCTGACCTCCAGCCAGAGGTCTCCAAACACCTTCCCCGTGCAATGCTACATGTCCCATCCTGTATACAATAATATTTCATATATGTGTGTATGCATGTCTTTGTTAAAGGGTGTGATTTCCCCCCACTTCTTTATAGTGAATGTTACTCACAGGTTCTCATGTCAGGAGCTGCAGAGATTGTCTTGCAAACACTGCAGGGGGATGTTTAAATCAAACCAAAAATATTTTCATTTAAATCTATATAAACATTTCTAATAAAACGGAACAGGCAGAGCAAGCACAGCATGAGGGTGTGGGAAGCCTGGCCTGCTGCTATCATGGCTGTCCCCTGACTCAGATAAACAGAGGACTTCAGAGCAGTTAATTCAGCTCCTGTAAGAGCTGAAAAGAGCACGAAAAGCCTCAATCCTGCAAAAGGATGGATGCAATCAGACTTGTGTCAATGAGGATTTACATCAAACAGACTCTGGGCTGTCCTGTCTGAATGGATCCAATTGCAGGACCAGGGCCTAAATAAATGTTTAATATCCCTTTTTAAAGTTGTTTTCAACATACATCTGTCTTCTGATATCTGGCTAGAAAAAAAGAAAAGCAGAGCCCCAGGCATACCAAGCAAGCAAAAAGATGCAGCACTTTCAAAACAGAAACTATTTGAAGGAAACCAGAAAATTAGTCTCACATTTTGCTCTATGCAAGGAATAATGGGGAATGTCTGATGCATGTAGAAAAGAAATGTGTGAGCAATTTTTTGGTTGTCTTCAAATAATTCCCACTTTGAAATGGATGCTTTTGGGTTTGGGAGATACTATATTTTGTGCAGGCTGACTTTTTCAGATCCTTAACTGTATTTTAGGAGAAACATTTACAACTTTTAAAAAAATCTGAAAAAAATTCAATTCAGAATTCTGTACATAATAAACTTCAGACATAATAAACTTGCAGAGGATTCCAAAACTGTGACAGTATACGGACCTGATCCTGCAAACACTTGTCTAGCTGCTTCACTTTACTTATTGTGAGATGTCCCATTGAAGGAACATCACAGAGACTAGCGGGCTTACGTGTTGAGTGGACTGAAAGGAGCAAAGTTGTTGCACAACACGGGCTCACAGATATGACTGGGGGTTAGGGGGAACTACGAACAGGCATTCTTGATGCCTAGCACAGGAACACAGCGCTGAAACTGGGACCTCTCTTGGAGCATGCACTGAACATGCCACAGTCACACCACGCTGAGACTAGGGGAACTGAGAAGAAGCAGGTTCAGTGCAAGCCATAGGCACCCACTGTTGAGATGAGGGACAAGTACACCCATTGGGATGAATGGGGTGGTTCACACCTCTCGGAGCTATTCTTTCAAGCTATTTTAATCTTCACGGGATTTTCTGATTCCACACCTCTGCAAGTCTCCTATGCTACAGAGGAGCACGCAGAGCCCCTTCACTCGACATGGATGTGGGGTAGGGACTCTGGGGTCCCTTCCCCCTTTCTGCCTCCTTCTAGTAGATGCACTCCTCACAGAAAGAAAAGGAGTACTTGTGGCACCTTAGAGACTAACCAATTTATTTGAGCATGAGCTTTCGTGAGCTACAGCTCACTTCATCGGATGCATGCATCCGATGAAGTGAGCTGTAGCTCACGAAAGCTCATGCTCAAATAAATTGGTTAGTCTCTAAGGTGCCACAAGTACTCCTTTTCTTTTTGCGAATACAGACTAACACGGCTGTTACTCTGAAACTCCTCACAGACTCACCCCTAGAGATCAAGGAAAGGCACGGTTAAGGTAACCTCTCCTAGACCATACACACCACACAACCTTAACTCCGCTACTGGGGAGATGGCCATAGTCACAGGGAATATAACAATACCTTACCCATCCTAACAAAAACTTTTAGTTTCATAGTGCCCACAATGCTCCATATCATTCCTATTATACACCTCTATGGACCTTCATTGTGTTCTCTGTGGCACCATTGATACAAGATGCTGGGGGAGGGGGGCCACTGGCAGACCTCACAGTAGTATAGCAAGGCCATTTTCCTGAGGCATTTTTGAGAGCAGGAATCAGAGGGTTTTAAAGATGTAAAATTTCCTCTGACTGCCCAACACTGCCCTTTTTCATCCTAACTGCTGAACTCCACCCACTTTAGGGAAGGGAAGCCACTGAGCTCTCCCTGAGGTACTCTTTATTGTGGTGATCAAAGGGGAAGAACTTAAAGACAGCGGTGAGAGTGCTATGGGAAGCATTATCTTTACAGTGCATTTCCTTGTGTTTTGTGTTTTGTTTTGTGATTTGCTGAAGCTCAGGCATGTGCGTTTCAGGTGGCCAATTCTGCATTCTGGGAGGGTATGATGAGGTATTGCCAGGCAACCTACCCTCCCTTTAACTGTGTTTTGTTAGTGAATTGAGGATTCCACATGGCCTCACACACAGGAACAGTCAGTAGAAAAAGGAACTGAAGCCCTCATACACTTTGAAAGGTTTTGAATAATGATTTATTAAAATAAATCACAGTTTAGTGTGAATAGAGTCTCCAATTTCTCTCAGAGAAGAGAAGGTATGGTGTATGAAATGTGCCTCTGGGTATATGGGCAGGGTTGTGATGCCTGCTGCCAACACCAGATGGCTCTCAGGTTTTCATTTTTCAGAGTAGCAGCCGTGTTAGTCTGTATTTGCAAAAAGAAAAGGAGTACTAGGTTTTCATTTGCAACACTACTCATATCTCCCCTCATCAGCACACCAAGAGTTAGGGACACAGGACGCTCATTAACGTCTCCTGTGTTCAAACACACATTAGAGGACTGTAACACTTTACATAGAGGAGTCTATTCCCTACCCTAAAAAGTTTTTCTCTCTTGCTCTAAGGTACTTATCTGGCCACTATTATTGTAGTAGCTGAGTGCTTTACAATCTCGAATGCATTGATCCTTACAACACTCCTGTGAGGTAGGGAAGTGCTAGCTATTAGACTAATTTTACTGATGGGAGTCAGATGTCTTCACTGACACGAGTTTTATTTTTGTTTTTTTTTTGTTTTTTTGGAGGGGGGGTGTACAAGATCCCTAATACATACTAGTTATGTCACTAAAATCCTAAATGGAGACAAGGTACAATTATTTTTTGTCACAATGTAGCCCTAGCCAGCAGTATAGTGCTGACTTCTCCTAGTTCACCTCACGGTAAAACCACAGTGCCTTGTCTCTGCTCTGTTTTTCCCTTGGAGTAGCTAATCTGCGTTAGTTATCCCACGGTAACAACATGCCTTTTAGGCTAGTGAAGACAGTTACAGCCAAGTCCACGCTACAAACTTCTGTGGGTCAGGGCGTGTGGAAGTGTGATCCTTGACCGCAATAGCTGTGTTAGCAAAAACCCCTGGCAAACCTGTGCTTTTGCTGGTATAGTTTATTTCATTGGTGAGGAGTGGGTGCTAGAATAAACTCCACTGACAAGATTCAGAGTAACAGCCGTGTTAGTCTGTATTCGCAAAAAGAAAAGGAGTACTTGTGGCACCTTAGAGACTAACCAATTTATTAGAGCATAAGCTTTCGTGAGCTACAGCTCACTTCCTCAGATGCATATCGTGGAAACTGCAGCAGGCTTTATATATACACAGAGAATATGAAACAATACCTATTCCCACCCCACTGTCCTGCTGGTAATAGCTTATCTAAAGTGATTTCCAGCACAAATCACAGGATTTATGCAGGAAATAGCCCAGCTTGATTGTCATGCACATTGTGTAAAGAGTTGTCACTTTGGATGGGCTATCACCAGCAGGAGAGTGAATTTGTGTGTGGGGGGGTGGAGGGTGAGAAAACCTGGATTTGTGCTGGAAATCACTTTAGATAAGCTATTACCAGCAGGACAGTGGGGTGGGAATAGGTATTGTTTCATATTCTCTGTGTATATATAAAGCCTGCTGCAGTTTCCACGATATGCATCTGAGGAAGTGAGCTGTAGCTCACGAAAGCTTATGCTCTAATAAATTGGTTAGTCTCTAAGGTGCCACAAGTACTCCTTTTCTTTCCACTGACAAGAGTGTAGTTTTGCCTGTATGATCTGTGTCCACACGGGAAGCACTTTGCCAGTATAATATACTGGTATAGCTATTCCCGAAAAGCACTTCTAGTGTAGACTTATCCAAGGTCACACCGAGAGTATGGTGGAGCTAGGAATGGAACCAGATCTATCTCGCACCCTAACTGCTCCTCCACTCTTCCTGTTATCTCAGGATGTCAACCTACAATAGAGGAAACCCTTAAAGACACAGGGGGAAATGAACAGGGCTTTGCAGTTAAAAAGGGCTGTATGTAAGGGAAAGGGGAAGGACCAAACCCCATTACACTGCCCGGGCTCAGGGGAGGGCCTCTCCCAGCAACAAACGTGTTTGCTTAGCTGCAGTTATGTCCATGGAATGGAAAACTTTCCATTTCCAATCCCCAGTAGCTTTTAATTGGGTGTGTGTGTCGGGGGCGGGGGGGGGAAGGGGAGTTTACTAACAAAAGGTTTGTTTGCACTGAGTGAGTCCCAGGCACCAGCAGCAGCTCCCGGCCCAGAGCGGGGCGCGGGGGGGGACGGGACACGTGCCCCCCCCCAGTTTGGGGCACACCTAGATCCCGCCGTGCGCTAGGCTAGTGGGCTCTGCAGGGGGCGGCAGCGACACTGCTCCCCAGGGGGGGTCTCAGAGGAGGGACCGCAGAGGGCAGGGCCAGGCAAGGAGCTTTTCGGGGTCCCCCGCCCCATTCCTCTCCCTCCGCCTCCCCGTTCAGGGGGTTATTTCTCCTCCTCTCTCCCCACCCCTTTCCCCTACCCCTGCCCCTCCCGTCCCTCACCGCGCAGGCGCAGTCGCGGCCGGGCCGGGCGGGGAGGCCGTTCCCCTAGCAACCGCCCGGGGTCCCGCCGCTGCAGCTGCCTGGGCCCGAGCGAAGGAGCCGCCGCCGCCCGACCTGGAGCCGCCCCAGCCTGGGGGCGCGGTGTGCGGGGCCGGGAGGGGGATGGGGCCCGCTCCCCCCCCGCCGTGATGCTGCTGAGCAGGAACCCGGAGGGGCCCCTCGTCGCAGGTAACGTGGGGCCCCGCGTCCCGGCCGGGAGGGGGGTCTCGAGGCCGGGGGGGGGGTCTCGGGGCCGCCCCGGCGCAGCCCCCCCCCAGTCTCTGTCTCCATGTGCCCGGGGGAGCCGGGATCGGCCTGGGTCCCCCCACCCCAGGGGTGCCCCCCTCGGGGGAGCGATGCACATGGGCGGGGGCCCCCCCAGGGGCGTTGGCAGCGGGACCCCTGGAGCTGGGGGGGGGGGCGTGAGTAGAGGGATCACAGCACCACGGGGTGGGGGGGGTGATCCCTGGGGTGGGCAGCTGGGAGGGTCCGGAATGCGGGGGGGGGCTTCTCATCGGCTCAGACAGATGGAAACCCCCCCCCCGGGGGGGGGATGAGGGATTAGAGGGATAAAAATAAGGAGGAAAAGTGGTTGGCCCCATGCGGGGCGGGGGGGGGCAGCTGGGAGTCTCACCCAGGGCAGGGGAGCAGGGGGGTGAGATCCCCCAGGCGCCTCTGGCGGAGTACCGGGGCGGGGGCGGGGGGGACCGAAAGCGTGGTGGGGCGTGAAGCCGAATGACCCGGGGGAACGTCTCCTGAGGGTGCGAGCGACTGCTCGTCCCGGGAAGCCAGTTGGCAGCCCAGTCCTCCCAGGGGACTCCTGAAACTAGCCTGGACAAAGCGCTGGGGAACAGATGGTCACGAAGGAGCCCGTTCTGGACAAGGCGTGAAATATGCCAACAATAGAAAACTTCCTTCGGTGGTGATTTCAAATGATGCCGAGTTTCTTTTCAGTGCCTTGTTCTTCATCTTTTTTTCTTTTTTCTTTTTTCTTTTTTCTTTTTTCTTTTTTTTTTGGTAACTTTTGTAGCCTTCTCCTGTCGTTGTACATGTCACTCTCCTCGACCAAAAGGGGAGGATGAATACAGCAAAAACAGCAATTGGTTGTTAAAACATCACATTTTATCTGTGTAGCACTCATCTAAAGTATCGTAGGTGTTTTTACGGGAAAACAAATGTGGATTAAATGACTCAAAACAGGCCAGATTTCATCAAGACTTGGGCAGACTCTGCACAAGGAAAGGAACATTCCTGGCATTTTTCCTTTGGCAACTTATTTTATATTTTGGACTGTGTTTTCAATTAATGCTTGAAGTGCAGTATTCATTTGTTATTCTTTAAAGTAACTCACAGAGTCGAGTAGTTTTTCAGAATCCAAGTTTAAAGGAAGCTAGAGAGTTTCCAGAGATTAAGAAAAGGAACAGGATTTTCCCACTCTTCTACTTTGTATCTGCATTATATAATTCTGTAAATACATGTATTCTAGCATTCAGTTCTGTGACTTATACAATGTATTATTAATTTACTATTGAGCATCCTTCTCATATATCAGTATACTGTACAAAAGATTCCTAATAACACACAAGTTTACAAAGAGGCTGGTGATACATTGTTGTGAAAAAAATACCGTTCATTCTTCATACACAGCAGTGAATAAGCGTGTTTTCTGGTGGCAGATGAAATTGGCCGATCACATTTTGCCTTGAATTTGTAACTGGGATTTTTTAAATATAATTTCCAACTTCCCGGTTGTGATTGCTTATTTGGAAGAAGTGACTGAGTTTTGCATTTTGTCAGTAGAACTAAAATGAAAAACCAATTAGTTAAACTTTTTAGAGCAATGTTTTGATGTAAGAAGGATAGTATTTATAGCAATGGGAGAGGATGTCATATTATTTTGATATAACTATAGTTAGTACTTTTTGTCTAACTCACACTGACATTTTAAGTGCAGATCGTGATCAAAACTCTGGAGTTTTAATGTTAATTGCTTTTGCCAATTTTATTTTAAGTACAGTCACAGAACTTTGTCTATTACTGTAGAAATCGATAAAAAAACAATTCTTTTGCCAACCATTGTTAGTAGCAATGAATTTACTGACTTTGGTTCCTCCATGTCATATTTACAGAGAATCTACTTTAAAGGATAGTCTTATCCAGTTTTTAAATGCCTGCTCATTTTCCATTGCCACTCTAAAGACAGATAGTTCAGGATTATCCTTCTTTTTCCTTAAAATAGGATATTGGTTAAAGGTTCTTAAGGATGTTTTTGCACTGCAAAAAAATGACAGATGAGTCTAATTTAAGAGACGCTCCTATTTAGAAAAAAAAACAACAAGAATTTAAGGTTTGCACAGTGCTTTGTAAATGCTCAGTATCATTAAAAGAAATAAAACTGTTGAGTAGCTCATTAATATTTAGCTATGATGCTCTGGCTGTATTTTATCCAATAAATTAGCAAAAGGTGAATGTCTTAGCAAAAACTTTGAAGAATAATTAACACATGAGATAATTTTTAGGAGCTGAGACCAGTATCTTTTCGTGTATCGGTGCACACAGTAGTGACTAACTGGCTTCTATATTTGACATATTCAGCTAGGTTTGGAGATGGATTGTATGATTCCTACATGAGAATAGATCAAATTAAGTACCCAGATCCTACAAATGAAGAACACAGCCCTTCTGGACTTCCTTCACTTGGGAGATCAAATGTGAGTAATTTTGTGGCTTCTTGCATTGTGTTATCTGGTTGGTAATGAAATAATGATATAAACTAAGTAGTCACACAGAAAATTAATAAAGATAGATATTATAACCTTGTCACAGCTTGTTAACACGCTTGCTTTTACTAACTAGCAATAAAAAAAGTAATATGATACTGTGTGTTCAGAATCGAACCGGCTAAGTAACTCTGAATAAGCTACTTTATATTCCATTGTCCATGCTTTGATCAAGAAAGTTAATTTACAACTTGTTTGGGACCTCATGCCATAACACATCACATACTGATTATATGGGGGTTTGTTAATCCACAGCTTCTTTCTTCTTTAACTAGTGCACACTTATATTTATTGTCTCACATGGAAGTACTAGGAATAACAGGGGCATAATAGTAGAACAACAACCAGAGGTTCTGTTTTTACAAATGTGTGGTTTGTAGATGCACCCAAAGTAATACAAAAATATTATTTTTTTGTGGAAGCACTAGCCTTATCTGGCACTTTAATTGATAGCAAAATAACACTTCATAGACTTCCGATGTTCAATTTGTATTTTTGTAGAAGCTGTACATTTCTTAAACAGAAGTTTTGAATCATGTGATCCTTTCTTTAATTGTCTCAGCTGGACTGTAGCAGTCATATTCAGCTGTGTAACAGTCGTACTGTACAATGGTCTGGAAATATATTTAGGCTCCAGTTGAATTCTGTCTTAAATCTTGTGCTCCTTGAAAATTTGTGGCTAAAAGCCTGATTGAAGAAATGGGATGGATGAAGGGACAAATTTAAAGATGAACATATTGAGAAGTTAATAGAGTTGTGATCATTTATGCCAGCAATTCATTTGGCCGGCCTTCTTCCTCAAACACTGAGATGCCTATGTGTGAGAGAGATACATGTGTGAGCACACTGATACAAAAGAGCTGTCGTGCTTTCTTTAAATAATCCTTTACATGATTAACGATTGTGCAATTTTCTTGAGATATAAAGTGCTATATCTAACTTACAACAAATCCAGACATTTTCACAACTGTATTAAAATCAACTCTGGAACTAACAAGACATGCCAAAAATAGCCCCTTGATCACTTTGCTTCTGTGTCACATCTCTTCTTTTCTGCTTCATCTGTATTTTGTCTGTTTAGACCCGGGGTAGGCAACCTATGGCATGTGTGCCAAAGGTGGGACGCGAGCTGATTTTCAGTGGCACTCACACTTTCCGGGTCCTGGCCACCGGTCTAGGAGGCTTTGCATTTTCATTTAATTTTAAATGAAGCTTCTTAAACATTATAAAAACATTATTTACTTTACTTACAACAATAGTTTAGTTATATATTCTAGGCTTATAGAAAGACCTTCTAAAAACATTAAAATGTATCACTGGCACGCAAAACCTTAAATTAGAGGGAATAAATGAAGACTCGGCACACCCCTTCTGAAAGGTTGCAGACCCCTGGTTTAGACTGTCAGTTCTTTGGGACAAGGACTTTGTTTTCTTACTTGTTTGTAAAATGCCAAGCATTGTCTTTGTGCCATATAAACAAAACAAATACTTAGTAGTGTCCTGCTCAGCAGAAATTAGGAATGCATGTGGAAATGAACATTTTAAGCATTTTTTATGGGAAAACGTTTAGACTGAAGAGATACTTGGTTTCCTTTCTTCAACATTTTCTGTTTTGACATACAAAATTGCATTCGTATTGAAAACTCCAGGTACCTTCAAATGTGTCTCCTCTCAATCTTAGTTATATACAGTAAACTAAAAGTTTCTGCTTTAAGAGAGACACAGTTTTAATTTAGTTTGTAAAAATAACAGTTGAGACACTTGAAAGGGCAAAACATTTAGCAAACCAGCTAGCCATTTCCTTCTTATTCATAATGAAGTTTTTCTGAATATGTGAAAACCTCTAAGAAATCGTCAATGGAGTATCATTTGTGTTGTCTATCAAGTTTCTTGGCTGCTGACAGCTAATTTATGGCAAAAGTAAACGGTGCAGTCACTAACTTATAAAATGAAGCCATTGGAAGAAGGTTGATGTGTTGATTTCAGACCAATTCTCCAATTTGCCAAGGTCATTTTGAATTCTAGTCCCATCCTCCAAACTGCTTGCAACCCTCCCAGCTTGGTGGTGTTCATCCACCTCATAGTAATTTCATCTACCATATTTTCCACATATGCTTATGAGAATGTTGTGGGGGACTGTGTCAAAAGCCTTATTAAAGACAAGACATATCTACTGTTTCCAATGCGTTCACTATGCCCATTATCCTGTCAAAGAAGGAAATTAGTTTGGCTTGGCATGTTTTGTTTCTGACAAATCCATATTGGCTGTTACTTATCATCTCATCCTCCAGGTTTGAACAAATTGCTTGTTTAATCATTTTTTCCAATATCTTTGAGTATCCAAGTTAGGCTGACGGGTGTATAATTCCCCTTTGTGAAGACAGGTGCTATGTTTGCCCGTCTCCGGTCCACTAGGACCTCACCTGTCCTCCAAGAGTTTTTGAATATAATCGTTTAATGGTTTAGAGATTGCTTCAGCTAGTTCCTTAAGTACTCTGTGGTGAATTTTATCGGGCTTTATTGACTTAAACACATCTCTTTTGTCTTTTTGAAGCCTTAGAGCTTTATTCACCCACCTGGGTACAGAGGGGTACAATTTTCTCCCTCTGTACCTCCTTCCAGAGGAGCCCTGCAAATTGAAGCTGCCATGGAGATGCACTGAATCAGCACAGATACCTGACAGGCCTTTAACAGTCATTATTCTCCAGTTATAACTTTTGATCAAATGCTACTGTTTTTAATACACTAAGTTGAAGTTAGTAGCATGTAGTAAAATAGCAGCACAGCTTTAAGCTCAGATGTGTTTTGTGAGTTGTTCAGGGCTTATAAATGTGGCAGGTGTGATTTGTTCAGCAGTACTGGTAGTCTGAAGTGTCAGAAGACTTCAGGATAACTCAGACAGCCAGGAAATGAGGACGAACAACTTTGTGGGTGGTTAAAACAATATATATTCTTAACTACCTTTGTCTATATTAAGGGGATAATAATCACCATTTTAAAAAAATCCTTTCCCCTTATTAGTATCCTTTTGTTTTTTTGTTGTTTTTTTTTAGCACATGTTTCAGGTGCTGGCTTCAATGAAACTGAATTAGTCAGTTTCACCTGCTGGTTCTCAAGCACTGGCACAATGCAGCAGTTTGGGTTTCTAGCTCTGCAAAGGATCACCATAGTCAAAGAATTTATAAAAGCATTTCTCTTTAGACTTTGTATTCCCTTTTATCCCCTTTTTTTTCTTTGCGGATCCTAAATGTTATTGCAAAACTACTTGCTAGTGCCCTTTGAGGAACATCATCATTTGGAGAATGGTTATACCATACTTAGTATGATAATTCTAGCCCTTAAAGTGTTGCACTAATTCCTAATTCTACAGCACTGTAACAGAAGTGTGTGTGTTACACTAAGGCCCTGTTTGTATTCTAGGATGTCTCATGAACAGATCTGGGTTGCAGGACAACAAATCAGTTTGTTGTCCTGATTATTTATATTCTAGGGCATCTTGATGAGTTTGTCTAGGATAGGAACATAAGATATCTGCAGGACGGTGTATCAATGTGAGATTTAAATGTAAGTTAAAGGGTGCATTAGCCTTTTTTAAATGGTGAAACTCTGCCTTGACACCTTCATTCCTGAACTGTTTTTCAGGTATGAATTTTGGGAAGAGGGCAGGGGAAGGAAGAGAACAGAAAATGCATAGCAACTGGGAAAGTGGTTTGTGAGTGAAAGGAACTGCATGCAGGCAGGCACAGGAAGGAATCCTGAGTAATGCAGGGATGTGAGCAGCAGTGGGTCAGGCTCTATGAAATGCTTTGATTTTTTTGAGCTGTTCCCAACGTGCCACTAAAGAGTTAACCACCAATCTTGCTGCTTTTTAAAAATGTTTTTTGAATTTTGAGACAGTTCAGTGTTTTGCTTTTCAGCCCAACTTCCTTTTACATACTGGTGGGAGGCGTGTCAAATGGAGGTCATGCTGGGTACAAAATACTGAACTTTTTCTAAGCAGTTTTATTTGTATGTAAAATATATAATACTTCTTTAAAAATCAAGTGAAGTTGCGTGGGCTTAAAGACCTTTCCAATAAAGTCTTTCAAACACCTGAAATAAGTATTCTGCAATGGAACATTAAATAGCTGCTGCTATCTTTAGTGAAAGTTCTAAAAGCCTTTTGTTAAAAGGATATGGTCAGAAGTGCTCCTTCAATGGCTTTTCTTCCCTTACTGTTATGGATAATTCATCTGTTCCTGCTGCTTATTCCTCACCTGAAGTTCTAATTCTCTTGCGTAATCATTTCTCTGGGACCATTTATTTAGGGTTAATGATGTAGAAAAGGGAGAGGCAGCAAAACTTTCAAGTGACATACAATTATTTGTAAAGCCTAAAGAAGACTGAGGAACTTTGCAGGAACCTCATAAAGCTTGATAAATAGGCATTGCCTGATGGAAGATGGATTTTAGTGAAGTTCACTATAGCACATACAGTCCTGGCCCTTTAAAATCCTGCCTGCCTGCATGGTGGGTTAATTTAAATAACAGAGTTCTGAAACTTGTACAAAGAATATCCTTTCTTGTAGTACAGGTAGACTTTTCAAGGACTAGGGCTATGTGCTTAATCAAATTCTGATTGCAGTCATTAGTAAAAAGACATGGTCACACACAAGATTTCTGGTATGGAGGTAGGAGAGCAGTTTTTCAGACATCTAAACAAAATCCCAAAACAAAAACTGAACCTTGTTCCGAGTCTGGGTTCTCTGTTCATTTGTAAATTTACCATTTTGATCTATTTGCCTTTCATTCAGAATCTTTTAGTATCTCTCACTCTTATCTCAGCAATTCAGCCACAGGCTGAAAGAAGAAAGTGTTTATTGTATGTTTTTCAGTGAGTTCCTGGAAAGGTGCGTCTCTTACAAAGTATTGTCCACATTTCTGGGCAGACGTAGCACTGAATAAAAGGGAGATTCCAAAGGCCTAGTCATCACTGATCTGAGACAGGCTCCTAGAGGAAGTCTGCATTTTCCAGGCTCATGTCATGAAGTGCACACTAACATTTCAGTGCAGAGCCAGCAAATTAACTCTTACCCAGGATGGAGGACGAGGGATATTTGTGAAGTTGTTTTTGGCAAACATAATCATTGCTCTTATTTATTGACTGTTTTGAGATGGTGGATTGTACATAACTAAAAAGTAATTGGATGTTATTGCTCTGGAGCTACAGGTTTATTTATATTTTTGCTAGATTGCTAAGCAGCTATTTCAGTTTCAGGGACTGGGCTTGGCGCATGTCTCACATCTTTATTGAGATTAAAGGCCAGAATGGAAAACAGATGTTGCTGCACTAGTCCTGACTTTTTCAGCATTGCATAGGGTAGTATCTCATGCGTTCTTGCAGTGTAGAATGCTGGGCAAATGAAAGGAGGAATAATCGTGAATGAGTGCATTGCCTTTATAAGGAAGGGATGGAATTTCAGAGAGCGCAGCATTGGCTAATTTTAACCCTGTAAAATTGACAAGTCTTAAACATATTCCACAATATTTTCCTACTAGTTGTATTGTTCTGTCTGCAACAAATTAACATCTCTTGGTAGATGAAAATATTTATGCCCAAATTATCTTAGAGCAGTGAGTGGAGAACTGTTGTGTTTTAGAACACTGGAAGGGGAGAAACAGAAACTTGAAGCTGGTATTCTTGGGGATATACACTGTATCCAGTTTTGCAGTCCGACATAGTAATGTGACCCTCTTTAAAGTCCGTGGGAATTGTGGATGCATATTTGAACATAAACGCAGCCTATTGTATCTTCTTCCTCTTGCTTGCTGTTGTCTCTCTTCCCCCATTCTTTTATCCTGTCCATCATGGATTCCTCAACCCTATCCCTCTTACTTGATATCCCTTGTATCCCCTCTGCACACTTGTCCATGTAATATACTTCCCCCCTCTGCACACACTCATGCTAGGTTGCATATCTCAAACAGGTGCAAGCTGCATCTGTCACTGCGTCATGTTTGCCACACCCACCTCCAAGACTAAACATAGCAATACTGGGCTGCACCACCTGCCCTTCTGCCGACTAGATGCATGATAGTGGGGATAGACATTTGTGCCCTTTTGTGCAAGTCTGCTTAAACTTTGCCTTTTCTGAACTCGACGATAGTATATTTATACATACTCCATTTTTAAAAGTTCATTGCATCTGGTGTACAATCACGTGTATGGCAGTGCATATAACTCAGATCATAATAGATAACGATATAAATTATGCAGTATATTTAAAATACATCTGCATTGTGAAAATAAATGTAAACCTAATGCTGATGTCAAAGCATTTTGTTTTATGTGGTATTTTAATCTTCTATCAATTTAAAAAAAAAAAAGTATTTAAGATTGGCTTTTTTTATCCCTATAGGTTACTAGCAACAAACTCACTATGAAAGATCATCCTCTGACTGGAAGTCAGGTCAAAGTTGAGCAATTATTTGAAGACTCTGGGAATAAGAGGAGCAGTACTCTTCAGTCTGCGGGAATCAGTAGTTCCGAAAGATCTCTTCCTTCCCTGTCAAAGGATAAAAGTATAGACAGCTTAAGCACAGCCAAATCTTGTGGAAGTTCATCAAAAGTGCGCAAAGCTATCTCTCAGGCTCCAGAGCAAGCAGTGAAGCAGTATAAACATCAGTTATCTGCTTTCGAGCAGCAAGAAATATGTAACTTTTCTGAAATTTACTTTGTGGGTCCAAATGCAAAAAAGAGGCAAGGAGTAGTCGGTGGCCCCAACAATGGAGGATATGATGATGACCAGGGTGGATACATTCATGTGCCTCATGACCATCTGGCTTACCGATATGAAGTACTTAAAATAATTGGAAAGGGCAGTTTTGGACAAGTAGCTAAAGTTTATGATCATAAACTCCACCAGCATTTGGCCTTAAAGATGGTTCGCAATGAGAAGAGGTTCCACCGTCAAGCAGCAGAAGAAATTCGGATTTTGGAGCATCTCAAAAAACAGGATAAAACTGGTAGCATGAATGTTATTCACATGCTAGAAAGTTTCACCTTTCGGAACCACATCTGTATGACCTTTGAACTCCTGAGCATGAACCTGTATGAGCTGATCAAAAGAAATAAATTTCAAGGGTTCAGTGTGCAGCTGGTACGTAAGTTTTCCCACTCTATATTACAATGTTTGGAGGCTCTTTATAAAAACAAAATCATACATTGTGACCTGAAGCCAGAAAATATACTTCTAAAACAGCAAGGGCGGAGTGGCATCAAGGTTATTGATTTTGGGTCCAGCTGCTTTGAGCACCAAAGAGTCTACACGTATATTCAGTCTCGATTCTATAGAGCCCCAGAGGTCATTCTGGGAAGTCGCTATGGGATGCCCATAGACATGTGGAGTTTTGGTTGTATTCTGGTGGAACTGTTGACTGGATATCCTCTTTTTCCCGGAGAAGATGAGGGAGACCAACTGGCTTGTATGATGGAGCTTCTTGGAATGCCACCTCAGAAGCTTTTGGATCAATCCAAGCGAGCCAAGAACTTCATCAACTCCAAGGGTCATCCTCGCTACTGCACTGCAACTACACATCCAGATGGGAAAGTGATCCTCAATGGCAGTAGATCACGCAGGGGTAAAATGCGTGGTGCTCCAGGCAGCAAAGACTGGGTGACAGCGTTGAAAGGCTGTGATGACCCCTTGTTTATAGAATTCTTAAAAGAATGTCTTAACTGGGATCCTTCTGCGCGCATGACTCCAATTCAAGCTTTAAGACACCCTTGGATTTGTAAGCGAATGCCCAAACCACCCAGTACTGATAAAAGCATGGGTAAACGGATATCTAACTACACAAGCTCCTTCCCGGGAATAGGCTCTAAGTTGCCTCCAGTAGTTGGAGTGGCAAACAAACTAAGGGCTAATTTAACATCTGAATCAAATGGCAGTATACCTCTATGCACTGTGCTACCAAAACTGGTCAGTTAATAGAAAATTATGTATTCCCAGAGTACATACCTTGTATTTTAATTATCTGCTAGAAACATGCAAGGTGGTGAAATGCAGAGGTTTTTAATGGATTTACTTTTCATTAAACACTAAATCTTGAATCAAAATGTAAACATTTCAAGGGCTAATTGTTTTATCAAGTTGTTTCAGTTGCAGTGTGGTGCATATTACAACACTTGATAGGTCAACACATCTGTTCTGGTGAGTGAGATTACACGAGTTAACAGTTGTGTTTAATAGCACTGTTTTTAAAAAAGAATCAAACCATTTCTTATCAGGACAGTTTCAGTGAACAAATGTTTTGTCACAAGACAGCAAGAAAAAAGCATTTAAAATTGTATTCTGTTGGACAGAATGAGCTCTGCTTTCAGTTAATTCCCAAGTGAACTTCTTAAATTTGGATGAAATTTTACAGATTTACTGTAAAGAGCACAAGTGTTTTAGTCTAAAAAGTGAGGATGTTGCTTCCCAATTACAAATTTATATTTGAATGATTTGGCTTCCCTACACATTGCTGGCATAGAGGGATCCAAGTTGCTGCATTCCTAAATTTCTTAGGCTGGGATTTTCAAAGGAGCATACAAGTACAATTGATGGGACACATAAGTTGTGTGTGGACCTAGGATCAACTTCTGTACTGGGATATGCACTCGCTATCCCCACTGAAGTCAATGGGAGTTGCAGGCATGCACAGGAGCAGAACTGGACCATAACATGAAGTATAATTTGCTCAGGGCTGTTGAAAACATTGTTTTGACTTAAATTTAATGTACACTTTTGCTAACTGGTTCTTTCCCCGTCCCTCCCAAAATGAAGATGCCCAGCCAAAATAAAGCACCCTTGCCATTAGAGATGTTTACAATACTGGGGTCTTAAAGTCTTTTTTCTGTCCTGCAGAGTGAATTCCATTGAATAACGTTGAAATCCTTTCAAAAATAGTCACTCCTTTTTACTAGATAAGTAGAATTTTTAAGGGTCAGGACTGTAACCAGAGGTTGTGTGAGACAAGAGACTAGTCACTAAAAGAGTGGCCTAAAATCTTTTTAAACACAAATTGTCAGATTTGGTAAAGAGTAATAAATTTAAAGTATTGAAATGACAGTTTGTATGGGGGGAAAGTTGCTTTGTTTCTAGCAGTGTCCTAGCAGGTGGCTGAAAGAATGAGATGCCTCATATGCTGTTTTGAATGCTTCAGATATATTCTCTATCCCTCCTCTTCCACCCCCCCCCCCCCACCGGCAAGAATGTGAAACGTTGTTATGACCAATAGAGACAGCAGCACAACTTGTCAAGATTGTTACTCCTCAGAGCTCCATGGTATGGGAAGATTCAGTTACAAAAACATCTGATCCCTTGCAAAGTGTCTGAACAGAGTTTTAAATACAATTTTAGAGCTTTTACAAACAGAGCATTTTAAATTTAACAAGTTTCTCTAGAGCAGGTTTTGTGTTAAAACAGGGAAACCCTTGGTTACATAATTATTGGTGTGATTTGCAAGATATATTGACCAAACAGCTAAATCCCAGACTTTCTCTCTGAGAGGTTGGAAATGCATTTTTTGCTCTGTTGCATTTAGTTGTATTCATCCATGAAATGTTTGATGATAAAAGGCCCAGTCCTACAAGTTGGTCAGCATATCGCAGGGTCAGGACCAAAATTAGGCTAAAAGGGCTTTGGATCAGGCTCACTGATGGTGGCAAATGACTTCAAACTGTTTGGTAAATACCATTGTAAAAATTCAAGAAGGCAGAGCACAAATTGCATATATATTTATTCTGATCTCTAAATTCCAAACTTTCCCCCAGGAAGTTGACTCATATTAAGGGTTCTACAGTCCATGGCCTTTTCAATTTTGTTGAGTTATTTTGTCTTCAATAAGCTTAATAATCACATTAACTGAAAGTAATGCAGCTTTGCATTTATCCATACATTGGTTAATATGTCTCAAATGCCACTACATGTGGTCCTTCTATGGTCATGTTGCACTTTATAGCAATCTTCCTCAAATGGCTGGCTAAAATAATTTTTTATTTGAATAGAAAGTCAAGCAAGCACACTTTTATAAATGCTATAAGATGCCTATGGTTTTAGCGGAATTGAATACATATGGAGCATCTTCAGAAGCAAGAGTATTTGCACAATGCGAATGAAATCTTTGGAGAAACACCACAGGAGCCATGGAAGAATATTCAAGACAAATGAAAAAGAGAATATTATGTATATGAGACAAATTATCATTATTGCTATTTATATTCTGATAGCACCTATAAACTCCCTTTAAGGATTAGGGCCCCATACACACAAGGGAAAACAAGTGTCTGCTCTGGAGAGCAATGAACATGGGTCCTGGATGCTGGAGGTTTTTGATCTGTTAAAATACTGCACGAAACAAGATTATTTTAGTCTCACTTCTCCTAGGAACCAAGAATACCGTAGCTACCAGTTTAGATGGCTTCTAATGTTACACTTCTTGTCTAGGTACAGTGCTGTCATTTGAAATGTGTGTTTATAAAGCAGGAAATATAACAATGGCAGAAAAAACACCACTGCTTTTACCAGAAACATTTGTTCACCTTGGCCCCAGGTAAGCCAGGTACCTAATCACATGCTGAACTTTCAGCACATGAGTAATCCCATCTAACTAGGACTACTCACATGTTTAAAATCAGGAACATGCTTAGGTACCTTGTTGGATCAAGGCCTTTGTCTGTATAGATGTAGCAGATAAGGAAAAACAGATCACCTGGTATGTTAAAAGTGTGTTTAATATGGAAAAAGTAGCTTTTTGTTGGTACTGGTGCATTGTCCTCTGTTATTTTCTCTATTTTGCAAATCAGCAAGACCCCAGTGGGTCTCCCAGGCATTAGTGAGGTTCTACTGTAATTTAAATCATGTTCACCTATGACTCTAGCACAAAACAAATGTAATTTATTGAAGTTTATAGTAAAACCATAACATCAAATTTCTAAGAATTTTTAATGGATTAGTCCAAACTTCATTTTTAAAACTTCCTTATAATGTTCATTATGTTTTACAACACATAATATAGACTCAGTATTGTAAAGAACATGCGCTGTTTATTGTGTGGTTTTTAATCCTCTTTTAAGAAGTGTGGATTGTAGCAATTTAGTTTAGTGATATTTTTAATTTAAATTACTGAATAAGAAGACATAAGCATCACACGTGACATACAACATACACACTTTTACACTGGGGCAAACTTCATATGACTATCCAAGATGCAAGGATAAACATGGTTCTATTTTAAAAGTCAGGTGGGCAGTGGAGTATAATTCTTCCATTACAGATTAGGATAAAACACAAACATTTAAACACAACCTGCATTTAGTACTCAAGGTTATGTTACGTTCCTTAATAGGTTTGCTCTTACTAATACTGATTATTGAGAAAGTGTTTTTTTCACTTTTATACTGATCATTCCATACAGTTGGCATCTTCCACATACTGCAGTTACTATTAGAATTTTTGTTTTTTTCTTCCTACCTAGTTTGAGTAAGACTTCTAGTCTAGTGACAATTTAAGAATCTAAACTAATTGGACGGCATTTTTAAAAGGGGTTTGAATTCTGAGAGAGAATTTTTGTGGAACTGTGGGTCTGTTAGTCAAAATCTGGTATAGTTCACTTTGACTGTGATCCCTTTGGACTTGGAGGCGGTAAAAAAAAATCTAGTATCTTTTTAATGGTAAACTGACACTACTGGTGCTTCATTACAGTGATCCTCTGAAAACTACCTCTGAATAAATGCTGGGTCCTTTAAAAAGGCACCCACTACAAACCACAACCATCCCCCCATCATTAGTAATGGCTGTTTTGGTTGTGAAGCACATACATGATGATCTCAGCAGTGTCTTACTAATCCCAGCCATACAAGCAAAAGGCTGATTCTGCACCCAAAGCTCTGTGTTGAAAACGAGAGATGCCAATCCCCTGCCTGACAAAGTCTTTAATGCCGTAGTGGAAGTGAAGAGCCAAAATAATACGGAAATATTTTCAGTACTTTAATGCACTATGTAACAAGATTAAAGACAGATGCTGTGTACCCAAAACTTTTTTTTAATAGACAACCCTGTGGGTCTGATTTCCCTCACCTGCCCTATCTGAGCTGCTGTGCACCTTCACTAGGAATTTTGGGTGCTCTGCAATTGTGAAAATTGAGCTCTTGAGTTCTGATACACAAGGTACATCCCAGCTCTTTTCAATGAATTTATCATGCTGCTCTTTTTAGTAAGGAGTCAGAGAGATTAAATTTATGTATACGTACGTGTGTGTGTGTGTATAATATTTCCCTTAGAAGAACCCACATCTAGTCTGGTATAAAACTCCCCTGATGTCCTATTAAATAAATATGGCTTCTAATTACAACTCCCACCATAACATGCAAAACACTTGGCTCCTCAGAACAGTCTTGTATAGGAGAACCTTGTTCTATCTGCATTTAAACAGGGTGCATTTACTTTACACCATATAACACCCTCACAAATTAGCTAACTAATTGAAGTCTGTTGCTGAAAGAACAAACCATGTTCCCTGTTCATAGAACTGTGCCTTATTTTATGAGCCTGCATTTGTCTCAGTGAAATCAAATGACTAATCAGGGTTTCTTATACATAGCAGCTGTTCATACTAAATGTCAATACGTCTAAAGAATTTACAGGTTAGCTTTTTTATTATTGTAAATTGTTCTGAGGTGTAATATGGTGGAGAATGTAGAAAACAGTAAGGTGCATGTGAACTTAACATTTTCTCTTTGTGAAGGAACACTTTTGAAATAAGCCAGTTTTAAACTATGTACGTAAATGTAATGAACAAATATTTCCTAAAATTGTACTTCAATTCATTTTTTTAAATAAATACATAATTTTCTTTAGCAACAGTCTGTGCAAATTCCTAAAAGAAATACTTGACTTTTTTTTTTTTTTTTAAAGTGCATTAATTGTTTCTGGATGGTATTAACCTAACTTGCATTGGCCACTACTACCCTCTGTGGCACTTCACTAGAGCGCAATTGAAAAATGTCAGCATTTACAAGAGATATTTACCATGTGGTAAAATGCGGCATGTTTTGCATGCAGAGGGAGGGAACCACAAGATTAAGTGAGAAGGAAAGCAAGCTATAATTCTACTAAAAACCAACCAACAACAGCAACAAATAAAAATAGCAAGCTGTACTGTAATTGTGAGGGAAAGGAACTAAAATATCAACTACTTGAATCTGAACCTAAAAATCTTTTTTCAGACTGGAAGTTTTCACCTTCGCTGTATACTTAAATCTACTCTCCTTGAATCAGAGGAAAACGTACTGTGGACATCTACAATTTCAATATGTTCATGCTAAATGTGAATGACCTGACAAATGTTCTCATTAGCAGCGCTACATTTGAACGTCTCAAAGTTTTGCCACAGCATTCTTGAGTCATCACTTATTTAATCCATTGGAGGTTTTTGTTGTGGAGCCAGAATCCCTTTAATCCCTAGGCTGGAAGGAAAAACCCAGCAATAGCTACTTAGGAAAGATTTGCTTTTAATAGAAACCTACATTTGTGTACAGTGGGCTACCCAGTGAGATATTCGAATAGTTTGAAGCTGAAGTCACACTGCCATAAAAAGACCTGCGTAGCTACAGCATACACGATTAAATCCTGCATGTTTCATAAAGAAGCACTTAATTTTTGTGAACTCAGTCCCTGCCCATTATTGACCAATGTAACCAACTGAACTAAAACAGAAAAGTATATTAGTTCTTCAAATGATTGATTTAAGGATAGCCTTCAATTAGGAGACTTTTACAATGGGAGACCGAGTGGATTTTCCTATATAACTCCATTGAATGGCAATTTTTTAAAATGAAAACAAACCTGTTTACAGTCCTCGGTTTGTTGTAAAATACCCATTGAAACTTGAGTATATTTTAGATTTTTTTCGTAACTAGTTCCTGCTCTGCTTGTCTGCCAAGAGCATTTATTTTGGTAGGACTTTCACTGTTAGCAATGTTTTTCAATGAGGCTATTATGTGAGTTTGTAGTATTCTCAGACATAGTGTCCCTTGAAATATTTCACATCACTCTGTCGTACTGTGTGTTACTACAGTATTAGACAAATTCTGAAATTGAGAGCAATTACAATGTGCAGTACTATGCACTCCCAAACAATTTTGTTTAATGCTGCAGTTTAAGGAAGCAAGGAATTAAATACTAAAGCTACATTTAAACAGCAGTAGGGGCTTCACTTTGACCTATTAAGGAATGCCAACATAAGATCTGGATCGGTCTTTGTGAAATTAATTATTCGAGTAGTTGCTTGCCAATAGAAGGAAGAAATTCACAATCTGGCCTGTAATTTGTAATGTGAGATATGTGCTTCCACTGTAGAAAAGCTAGCGTTTACTAATTAATCTTGGATTATTAAAGAGAAAAATTACACATTTAAGATGACAGTCATAGATCACTTGGGCAGGCAGAAGATGGAAAGATTTACTTTTCCATTTAGCAATATTTCTTTCGGTTCAATGGGCTCAGCTTTTCACTTTGCATAATAAGAAGGCATTGCCGTTAGACATAGTGGGACCATTTAGCACAAAGTGATTTAAAAATGCAACTGCAGTCAATTTGGCAAGTGAGTTATTGCTTAGCACAGCTCTGTCTCGAGTCCCTAGTGTTTAGTGTCTTTTTTTTAAGCATGTACGTTGAAATTTTTAAAGCAGCCTAGTCGATTTATCTAGATGGACCAAGATTTTCAATGTAACTAGTAATTTTGAGGCCTCAATTTTTTGTGATGCCCAACTTGAGACATCTTAAAAGGAGCTGAATTTTCAGAGAGTGGGTGATCAGCATTCTCTAAAGATCAGGCCCCTTTAGGGTGTCTCAAAATAGGCACCCAAAATCCCTAGCCACTTCTTGTGTTGATATTTCTGGCAGATATGTCTAAGCCTCAGCCGAAGGATTAAGCTGCACTGGTGCTAGTGATATTGGGAGTGCTAGTGTACTGGTGCCGCTGGCATTTTAAGGACTTTGCCAATTAGAGCTGCTCTAAATAGGGTTCGATGACACAGTGCTTAAAAGGCCAAGGGCCCCGAGCTCCCAACATTGCTAACGCTGGTCGAGCTGAATCGGTGTTAGCAAGTGTAGGAAATGGTCGCAGACTTTTCCTCGTGGAGACAAGCCCCTTGTGTGTCTCTAGTTACAGGAAGTCTGTGGTGTTTCAGAGGTGCCCAAACAAAGGTGGACAATGCCCCATGATCCCACTGCCACCAATGGGCTGCCAGGCAATACCTTCTACAAAGCACCACCCAGAACTTTGAGTTGGAACGTTCAGTAGAAGTGAAAATGGTTCTGATGTTGCTGCTTAGTTCCTACTGTCTAGGTACAGGTCAGCAGCCTCCCGTAACAATGTGGGTGCTCTTGATTCCTGCTTATAGACAGTTCCTACTGGGAGGGAGAGCAGAATACCTGAGTCAAGATTCTCTGTGGATCGAAAAGGAGAATTTTGCCCATAACTTGTTTGGCTTTAGGCATCAGCAAATAAATTTGTTGTAGCCACAGTTTTATAAAAGCTTTAGGTGAATCGTGCAAACTTTTTGGTTACAGAAAATGAATGGGTGTTAAGCGCTATTTTTACCTTCTGTCATATTAATAAATAAAGTTTTATAAACACTTCTGATGAATCCAGGAGCAAAGATGCCCAAGATCAAAGATGCTTTTTTTTTTCTCGGGTGATCATGCTGTTGTAGTAGCAAGAATGCATGTTCTTTGGCTTGGCTGAACTTGAGACACACCAAACATTTTCCACCCATACCATCGCTGTCTCTCGCCAGTGTTTATAGCGAGGTAATAAATGTGCCTAATTTCCGCAAGTGGCAGACATCTGTGGTGCAAGGAATCCATGCAGTCTGAGCTTATAAGGAATGAGATGCAAGCAAAGGGAGGATTGTGAAACTGAAGTGGGAGTCTTTCACTGATAATGCAAAACTGCAGGAAGGAGTCACTGGTACTTTGACAAAACGAGTTTTCCTCTTTTCCCCACAAACGAAGCTTCAGATGAATTTTCCCTCATGTGCACCTTAGCTTGCTTAGGCTGCAAGGACAATGCTTTTCTTAATCAGCAGCGTCTGCACGAGATGCTTGCAGACATAACCCTGCCAATTCCTGGCTGCTGAGAACAGCTCTTAAAGATGACAAAGCATCAGCCCCTTCCTCTAGCCGGGGAGTGAAACCATGTAAGGAGTTGCATTCCTCCTGCTAGCTCTGAAAACCATATGTTCTTTCGCTTTGAAAGTGGAGATCGCAGAAAAGCACATTTTTGTTTTGTATTTGCTTTGTTTTTGGTTTTTGGGGAAGGGGGATGGGAAGCAAAGACATGCCTCTACCACAGAGGATAAGGGGAATAAAAGCATATCTAAGAGTGAGATGGAATTAAAGAAATAATGCATAATTAACCTGTGGAACTTTTTGCTGCAGGCTCTTGTTAAGGCAGATGATTTAACGTGAGATCTTTTAAAAAATGGGTTAAATCCTGATCTGAAGAATGACATCTGCAATTACACCACCCCCGTTACCCGTCCTCATTCTTCAGTGATAAGCTGACCACTGTCAGAGGTCAGGAGGAACTCCTCTTCCCCATGGTATGTTATCACACAGCTAGATTTGGTACCAGGGGTTAGGGGTGTTGAATTTTCTTCTGATGTATCCAGCGGTTAGTGACAGGATTCTGGAGCTGTTTAACTTATTTATTATTTGCGTTATAGTATCTATCATCTAGGAGACCAAGTCAGGGATCAGGGCCTGGTTGAGTTAGGCACTCTGTGGACAAGTAGCAAAGAGGACAGTCCTTGCCTTAGAGAGTTCACAGTCTGCAAGGCAGGTAGTTGCAATAGGAGGATGACACAAACAGTTGGGCTAGGTTGGAAGGATGAGGTAACAAACAGGATGTACCCAGTGCCAGATCTGATGAGCCCTATGTTACTAGTTAGATACGGGGTGGGGGGGGGAGGGGGAAATGGGCATCTTGAAGAAATATAAAAATAAGACAAAAGTTACTGATGTGATTCATTGTGGGTGACTGTTCTCATTTGTCTAGTATGGCCCTGGGCACATTGTGGACTAATTTAAAATGGTAATATGCTCTAAACCTTTAAATAAGTATCCATCTTCCACACAGCAACTCTGCTACAATGTTTGATTACAGTAGCATTAATGCTAAAAGCTGTCAGCATCTTTGCAGGATGTTGATGATGGATGACATAAATGAAATTATATTTGAGCTCTGGGTAACTGACATACTGGCCGTAATGTCATCAAGCAGGAAAGGTCATGTAAGTAATTTACACCAGTGGTTAGCTGCACTTGACATGTCAGTACATGGACAATCAAAAAGCACAAAATAAATATGTGCAAGCAGAGATGGCTCTTCCCTCTTCCCCCCCCCCCCAGGCAGGTTGTATATTCCTCATGAAATCACCTTCGTTACTATTGTGTCATGCAGGGTTCATTCATTTGAATGTTGTACAGCTTGCCTGCTCTTATTCGAAATGGGATAGAAATGGAATGGAGACAGTGTCTGCCTTGGGAATCAGGGGCTGCATTCGAGCACACGTTCTGCAGATGTGCTCATGAACAGTAAAGATGCCTTCTCTCTCTCAGCACTTGTGTCGAGCCTGCGCTTCTCTGGGTTCCTTCCTTCGCAATCCTATTAATGGTGGTGAGAGCACCTTCGCCCCTGCAGCTCATGTCATTTCCAACAGCCTCCCTGCATCTCTTGAGCCTTCTTCAAACCTCACTTGAAAACCTTGCCTATACAGCTTGATTTCTTTCTGTATCTTCTTCTGGAATTGCATTGTGAACTAATGCAGTACATTATATATGTTTTATTAGAATACTAGCGCGGGCAGCTGTTCGACTTATGAAGCCTAACTTGTGTTACATAATTCTTGTAAGAATATTCCTAATTTTCTGTTTGGTAGATTCCACACTTTATTCTCAAATGTGTGATGTGATCTGTGATGCCCTGGTCTGAAAGGCAGCCGATGAGAGGAAGCATAATGTAGTCGTTAGGGCGCTAGCCTGGGACTCTGGAGACCTGGGTTAATTCCTGCTCCACCCCCGATTTACGTATGACCTTGGGCAAGGCATTTAGGGCCCAATTTTTAAAGCTATTTAGGTGCCTAGAGATGCAGCTAGACAGTGGGATTTTCCAAAGCACCTTCATTGCAGTGGGAGTTTGAGGACGAGGCACTTTCTCCTGCTAAGCACCTGCATCTGCATCTTTAGCTTTTCAAAACCAGAATAGGGGTGGTTCAGATGCAGGTTCCAAAGCACTAGACCCATCAACATTCAAATGAGGGCGAAAGAAGAAGATCATAGATGGGCTTGGATAAACGCTTCTAGTTTTGTGTTGTTATTTCTAGTGGAAACATACCATGTCACATTGGCTTGACAAAGATGTCCTATAATTGGGAAAGGAGCAAAAGGAGTTTGGTTGGACAGTGTGCACAAAAATCACAGTTCGGACTCATTCCTGCACTGAGAGCATTCAGCTCCTTGGCTTTAATGAAAGTTGAAGGTGCTCAGGAATTGGCAAAACTGGATCCTTGATCCCTTGAATTCTAGGTTTCTGTCGAGAATAGCCTGATTGATGGTAGACTCAATGGAGCAGCAGGAGGGTCTATATTCAGCAAGGACCTGATTTTTCAGAAACCCAGCATCCCCACAACTTCAGCTGACGTCGTTGGGAGCTAGGGGTGCAAACCAGGAGATGGGTCTCGGGAAGGAGATAGGGAAAGAGCTCTAAATAAGCTAATCTGACTGCGCTATAGAAAATCATTGATCTTTTTCACAGGTCCTTGCTGACCTGTGCTGTGTATGCTCACCCAGTGCTAAGTTTAAGCCGCCGTCAGATTTGAAATGTATGGCTGCCAATGGGATTTTTTTTAAGCATGCAGGTTTCTGCTGCATAGATGCTGGCAATGGCAGCTGAAGTTTCCCATGCTGCCACTGACCTCTTCCATGGCCTAGAAGCAGTGGTGTCCAGGCTTGGTCCTGACTGAATCTGTGGCTGCTGTGCAGGCTGATACATTGTTAACGCGGCTTATTGCCTGCTAGCGAATTAGCTGAGCTTCAACTGCAGCCTGCCTTAGGCATCAAGCATGGACCAAAGGTAGCAGAAATCTCACCAGGGCAGCTGATCTCATGAGATGGGAGGGGATGGTGGAAGATTTTGGTGCTTTAGAATCTACAGTGGAACTTTAGCCCCGATTCAACCTAATCCCCCTCTTAAACCCAATCTAAACCTGACCAGCTCCCAACAAAGCATGGAACAAAACCTGCCTTTCTGTTCCTGCTGCCAAGGTTTCTGCATGCAATACCACCCCCTTCCCTGTTCAAGAAGTGCATGGCCTTAGGATCCAGCACAGGGGGCTTTCACTCCCTGTGCACCCCAGAGCACAACTCTATAGGAGTGCATTGTACTGAGTCCTGGGCAGTGTGTAGGTAGCAGGGGCGTAGTGTGAGTTAGGACTGGCCAGGGGCCAGGACATAGCTATCTGAATCCACCAGCTCTTGCCTGGCGTGGGTGGGCCAGGGAAGTCTGAAGTGCTGATCATCTATGCTGCAGCCCCAAAGCTGTGATAGTGGCTGCCGAGTGGTTTGGGGTACTAAGCTCAGCTGTTCAGCTGTGGAGTGGGGGATGGAGTTTGCCATCCTGAAAACTCTCTCCTGTTGCTCAGGAGTGTCTGCTATAAATAGACACACATGGAACACCACATCAGTTTGAGTGATGCTGGCAACAGCAGCCCCACTGGGGCAGCAGAGACAGCAGGGGGGCCAGTCCATTAGCATGCTGGCTAACTGACTCCTGCTGCATGGCCTGCCCCAACTCCATACACCAACAAGAACTGGGCCTGTTCCAGGCCTTGTTGATTTCTGCTTATAAGAGACTTTAAATCATCTCAGGATGGGCACTACACCCTGACTGTTTAAGAGTTGTGTTTGCAAGGCAGTGTTGCTGAGCAACTGGGGCTGGGGGTGTGGGGGAGAGGGCGGGACATCAAACTTGTAGCTATTCCTGTCCTAATTTCCCCAAAGGCTGGGAAAGTGCCCAGTTCTTGCTCCTTTGTTCTTCAGGAGGGTGGTTGTCTGTTCTCTTAGAGCTTGCCTACATGGGAGAGTTTTCCAGTCATACTGGTATAAAAATAGCAGTGTAGTTAAATTGCTATAATGCTGTTGTGTAGACACTTCCTATAGCAATGGAAGGGGTTCTTCTGTCTCTGTAGCAAATCCTTCTTTGAGAGGCTAGATCAATGGAAGGATTCTTCCCCTAACCTAATGGTGTCCACACTGGGGCTTAGGTCAGCCTAACTACACAACACGGGGCATGAAATTTTTCCCAGTCCTGAGCGATGTTATTAAGCTGACCTAAATCTGAAGTGCCAACCAGCCCTCATTCCAGAATGATGGGCTTTCTGCAGCTTAACTTGAACTGATTCCAAACGCCTACAAACTAAACCAGAGGAAGGCACTGTGAGAAGAGAGTCTGCAGGGGGATTTATATCCAGGTAACTCTAGTGATTTAAATTCACACTCTGCCTTATACTGGTGTAACTTTCCAGTGTAGACTAGACTCTGATACTTTTACTGAGGCTGAGTATTAGTACCTTGCTCCTCACACAGACCCTTTCATTTCAGTATGATGACTTGAAAAGTAAGGTTCTACTCAAAGTGAATAAGGGTATCTCAATCTAGCCCTTACTTAGGATTTCGTTTGTTGTTTTAAGCAGGGACGCCTTGTAGATATAGGGACAGGCCATCAGCTATGGCTCTGCATGAGAGATCATCTGCATGGCCAGATTTTGGGATCGGTGACTTAGCTTGCCAGTTTTTTGGAGTCAGGAACCAAGTCTTTCTGTTTGCCTTATGAAACACCCAGCACACCCTTTGGGTTATCTAAAAGTAACAGTATTGTCAGTATGGGGAAAAAAACTGCCATTGGTGAGGAGAGATCTGAAGTCAGAAAGGTTATAAAGTGGCAGAATCATAGACATGTCTGGCTGAGAGGTCGTCAAATCCAGCCCCCTCTGCTGAGGCAGGACCAAGTAAACCACCTAGACCATCCCTGACAGGTGTTTGTCCAACCTTAAAACCTTAAACGCTCCTTAAAACCTCCAATGATGGGGATTCTACAAGCTTCCTTGGAAGCCTATTCTAGTGCTTGTGGAATGATTGCTACAGAGAGCAAAGGGCATTTTAATTTCTGATGTCTTTTAACCTGAGCTGCAGTCTGAGTGTGACTTTCAAATGAGTTAGGTGCCCAACTCACCTTATATTTCAATGGGATTAGGGCTCCCACCTCTCTGTCTCTTTTGAAAATCTCACCCGTCATTCTTTTTTCTGTCGTTCCTTTCTTCTGGCACCATTTGGCCTGCTCTGGGCATGGCTGCAGCGCTGGTATGTTTCTGATGATTGTTAAATCCCTGTTGGTGGTGAGTAGGGGGATGGGGAAACCTCCAGCTATTTGTGGGGAGGGGGGCAGAGGTAGGAGTGCACAGCACAGCATTCATTTTCCAGCCAGCTGGTGCTGATTCGGGACATTTTCGGCCATGACAATTGCATGGAGAAAAGCCACTGAGGGATCAGTTACATGTGACTGCTATAGTCACAGTGTATGCAGCCGAGTTCCAGCTCCCTTGTCTTTCTATTTTGCACTGTGAGAGACACAGACGGGTTGTTTGGAGAAGTGACAAGATAGCAAGAAAAGAGTGGGCAAAACCAAACCCCCAAATTCCTCCCTCTGGATTCCCCTGTTTTCCCTATGGCAATGTGATCATATGGTCCATTGCAACAATTTCCGTCCCTCTCTTTAGCCACTGTAGTGGATTGTAGGAGTCAAGCATGAGCCTCTGACACAGCCCAGTGTGATGGGATTTGCAAGAACGACATCGACCTTTATAAATATCTTTGGGTGATTCATATTTCCTATTAAATTAAAACCACAGGATCATGCATCATTTGGACTGTTTGTTAGTTAAACCGTATCTAATTATACACAGTCGATAAGTCAGCTCCTGTGCAAATATTTTCTGTGAGTCCTGACCTCATTTTTCCCCCGCAGTGGGTTGATAAAGAATCCAGCATTTTCTGAAAGATGGGTCACTCAATTCCCAAAGGGCCATGACAAATTCAGGAGATGGGGATCTATGTTAAAGAGTGAGTGGTTGCAGGCAGGAACTGAAATCCCATTTAGAGTCTTCTCCTGGTGCTTTAGGCAGGCTCCTTCCCAGCTGGAAAATAGTAATCTTTTGGGATGGATAAGAAAGCAAGCGGTGTGGGCCAATGAAAAGAGCTGGAATGGGAGTCAGGTGACCTGAGTTCTGTTTCTAGCTCTGCCACTGACCTGTAGTGTGACCTGGGCAAGTGACCTGCTTCAGTTCCCAATCTGCGAAACGGGGACAGAGATCCTTACCTTCCTTTGTAAAGTGCTTTGAGATCTCCCGGCGAAAAGCTGCTTGTAAGTAGTATCCCTATTGCATCTCTTCATATGGAAGCAGTTCTGATCCCTTTGCCGACCCATTTGCTCACCTCTCATCCTGCTAGCACAAGGCAGGCTCTTTCACTCTGGACTCACTTTTCTCTATGACCTTAAAAAATAGCCCCACTTTGTCTTATTTTGACTATGATGAATGCCCATGGCATGTTTATTGTTCAAACAATCTTTTCAGTATCAGGAACATATTATCAGGGGCATATCTAGCGGTTTTGCCCCCAAAAAAACAAACCAACCAGTTCCCCCACACACACACACACACCGCTGGGGAATCAGTGGAGCAGATCCAAAATAAGAGCCCAGGGGCACAATGCGTATGGCAGGGACCCTGCTTGCCCAGTCCTTGAACTGGCCCTGTGTGTTGTATGAGCATGTGAGTTAGTCTCAGAGCAAGGATTTGAACTCTCTAGTGATTAGAACACAAGACTAGCCACCAGGCTCACTAGTGTTCTAATCCTGGCTTGGCCACTGTGTGATCCGGGCAAGTCACTTAACCTTGCTGACTCTATTTCCCCATCTGTAAAGTGGGAATAAAACCTGCAAGCTATTAGGGGCAGGTACTGTCAGTTATAACATGTTTGTACAGCACCTAGCACAATAGAGCCCAAGTTGGCTGAGGCCTTTAGGTACTACCACACCAGCTGTATCTGTTTTAGGTACTTTTATGGCCTTTATTATCATAGTTTGAGCACCCCACATCCTTGAATGTATTTAAATGTTTAATATACTACTACCCCTGTCATATATGGTGCTGAACTTGTGGAGGGCTAGGCTGTGCGGCTAACGCTGTTTGCAAAACCACTGGGATGAGAGTAAAGCATGTTTAGGCTCCAGGACGCAGCCTGTGAAATTGACGCGGCAACCAAAACTCTCTGGAAATGTAAACAAAGTCCTTCAAAACCAAAAAAGATTATTTAAGAAAAAAAAAAAAGAAGACACACCTCACTTAGCTTGCTGTTGCTATTTCTCCGGGTTGCTATGTAAACAGGTTTATTTCTGGCTCGCACTGCATACCAGGCTCAAGCCGGGTGCGATGTAATCCTGCATTATTGGTTAAGCATACCGGGGCAGACGCGTGGGTTTCAGAGCAAAGCTCCTCCAGCATTTCCTGGGAACAGCTGCTCTGCGTGGCCCATGGCAGTTGCAGTCTGTCATTTTCGTCGCCTCACCAGCCAGAGTGTTTTTCCACAAGAGAACGTTCCATCCGCTGCGCCACCCACCTCTTGGAGAGCAGACACCTGCTGCGGGACGCAGATAAGAGAGGCCAGGGAAAAGACTGGGTGTGAGTCAGTAAAGCTACGCAGGGGAGGTGCCCGACCTTTCGGGTGGGAAATGAACGACAGCTGCTGCCTTCACTTTCCCGTTTGGGTCCATTAAGCTGGAATCAGGAAAGGAACCTAGGTTGGTCCAAAGAATCAGTGACACCCCAGGACTTTGAAAGCAAGCTGGTATCAGCTGCCAGCAGCAACAAGGTGACAAAGTTAGGGTCGTGTCACTGTAGTGTCAAGAGACCTGGGTTCCCTTCCCAGCTCTGCCTGCTGTATGACCGTAGGCAAATCATTTCCCCTGGTGGTGTTCTGTAGTCACTCATTAAATGTGACCACATACCTCTCACTGTTAGATTATTTGTATTGTGCCTCAGAGACCATGTCAGGGACCAGGACCCCACTGTCACCGTACAAACACAGAACAAAAAGATGATCTCTGACGAAGGAATTTACAGTCTAAATGATCTGGATGTCTGTTTTCTCTCCCACCCTTTGTATTGTCTGTGTAGATTGCAAGCTCTTAGGGGCAGAGATTGTTTCTTAGCGTGTGTGTTGCACAATGCGCTGCACAATAAGGCTTCAACCACAAATAATGGAGGCTACTAACAGTGCCAGTGATCCTGTTGCACAGGCGAACCAGGCAGTGTCCATGCAAAACTGCTCTATTCGTGATGTGCAATTACCCCATTTGTATGCACACATGCAGGATTTGCACACACATTGTCATGGTGGCATGACTGTGTTTGAGGATGTGGCCTTGAATGTGTCATTGGTGGCTAAGCATGTGACATGTCAAGGGAATGAGCTTCCACGAGCAAAGAGACAGGGCAGCTATTTCTGCTCGCAGTTTGATGTTAGGGTCCACCAGATATGGCTGTGTCTGACCAGCTCTGGACCCATGCGGAGGGCAAGTGTAAGGCCTACAGCCCAACTTAAGTCTCACTATCTTGTGGGGTTAAGTTGGACTTAAGTGGTGAATTTCATCCAGGGTGCGACTTCTTGTCACCTATTGCTAACTCTTCCGCAAATAAAAACGCTAGCTGCAGTGGAGAGATGGCAACACCTGTCACTTGAATTAGGAAACAGCTGGAAGGATGTATTCTCAGACCCAGATAATACATCATCCCAAACAGCAGGTTAGTTTATGACCTAGAGCTATCTATGCAAAGTAGCAATCCTGACTGAGGAATACAAGTAAAGCCTCCTGTCCCTGATGCTGCCTTTCCCAAATTCCAGTAAGGAGGGGAACTGTTGGATAGCATCCTGTGTGGTTTTATGATGTCATCTGTAGTTTCACTATAACCTGCAAATTCATTTCCACTCATGGCCTGTTTGAACCTTAGTGTCTCTATTGATGAATGAGCAGTGGCTCTAAAAGGCCAAGAACCAGGCCATCCCTTTCCTCTGAATCCATACTGAACCAGTGTCACAGCACGGTGTTAGGGGATGCAGTGCTCTGCTGTATGTGAATGGACATCTCTCTTGTATTCTGAAAAGCTTTTTACATGGGCAAGAGCCTAGGGCTATTGTCATAAATATAAAGGGAAGGGTAAACCCCTTTAAAATCCCTCCTGGCCAGAGGAAAAATCCTCTTACCTGTAAAGGGTTAAGAAGCTAAAGGTAACCTCGCTGGCACCTGACCAAAATGACCAATGAGGAGACAAGATACTTTCAAAAGCTGGGAGGAGGGAGAAAAACAAAGGGTCTGTGTCTATCTTTATGCTGCTTTTGCTGGGGACAGAACAGGAATGGAGTCTTAGAACTTTTAGTAAGTAATCTAGCTAGGTATGTGTTAGATTATGATTTCTTTAAATGGCTGAGAAAAGAACTGTGCTGAATAGAATGACTATTCCTGTCTGTGTGTCTTTTTTGTAACTTAAGGTTTTGCCTAGAGGGATTCTCTATGTTTTGAATCTAATTACCCTGTAAGGTATCTACCATCCTGATTTTACAGAGGTGATTCCTTTACTTCTATTAAAAGTCTTCTTGTAAGAAAACTGAATGCTTTTTCATTGTTCTAGGATCCAAGAGTTTGGGTCTGTGGTCACCTATGCAAATTGGTGAGGATTTTTACCAAACCTTCCCCAGGAAGTGGGGTGCAAGGGTTGGGAGGATTTGGGGGGAAAGATGTGTCCAAACCACGTTTCCCAGAAAACCCAGATAAAGTTTGGTGGTGGCAGTGGAAATCCAAGGGTAAAATGATTTTGTACCTTGGGGAAGTTTTAACCTAAGCTGGTAAAAGTAAGCTTAGGAGGTTTTCATGCAGGTCCCCACATCTGTACCCTAGAGTTCAGAGTGGGGAAGGAACTTTGACAGCTATGCTGATGGAATCCCCATATAATGTGCTACAGATAAAGGAGTGAACAAACCAAACCAAACTCCATTAGAAATGGGCTGGGGAGGAGGAAATCGATGTCTGACAAATGGAACCAAATCAAATCAATAGAGATGGGCTTTTTATTTTCAGGCTTCTGAGGCATTGGAAACGGGACCGAACCAATACTTTGACTCTTCACTTTGGGGACATTCGGATCTGGATTCAAACTTTGGGACTGGCTCATGCATCTGTGACTGGCTGAACTGAACACCCCAGAATTCTAATCTGGTCGTGAACTTCACAGCTCAGGCCCATCTCTGATACATATTAAGATATAAGTAGGTGAGTTTCATGCTTCAGGGCATAGGAGTCAGGAAGGAATTTCCTGCTGTGCTCCCTTAATGTACATCAGGCAGCCATGGAAAGCAGAGCGTAAGCTGAAGCAGCCTTGAGTCTGCTCTAACTGATGCTGGGGACTGCAAAGCTTAAGAATATGTGGAATGCAAAGGTGGTTTAAAGGTACCCCCTCTAGCCATCTGTATTCCTGCACCAAGCACAAGACCAGAGTAAGGAAGACTTGGGACCAAGGTCTTAATTACAAACAATTGAAAACATTCTCTTATTTATGCAGCTCCCAATTGGCCTTGCCAAAAGATGTAAAAAGACAGGTCCCTGCCCCAAGGAGCTCCTATTCTGATGACAACAACTGAGGGACTGAAGCATTTGAGGAACAATAAGTAACAATACGGGCAGAAGAAAAGCCCTTGGGAGAGTGTCCCATTAATGGGTGGCTGGGCTAATCAGAGGATGATTGCAGAATTCACAAGGTTGTTCGGTCCCCTGGCCTGACCTACAAACAATGGAAAAAACCTCCTCCAGCCGGTGTCCTGGAGGGCATGTCAATAAAGGCAATAAATGCCGCTGTGTGAGCTGCAACTGCATATGTCTCACTGGATTAGGGCCAGCCCCAGGAGTTGTTTATGCTAATGGAGCTAATCTCTGTAATCTTGTCACACAAATGTCTCCTCACTGCTGGCAGAGGGGCAGGGATTTGGGATTATATGCAGATGACATCATACATGCTCCTCCACCTTCGTGCAATGGGAAAGGGGCACATGTAGGGGATGGGAGTGATACCCTATGGATTTAGCTCTGGGAAAGGGTGATATATCATCCTGCGAGCTGAGGAAGAGATCTCCAAGATGATAGGGGAGCTATGGAGAGCGGTGCTGCAAGTTTCAACTGTGCTGACCTGCCCCACCCTGACCTGAAGGAATTAACTTGAGGGGATGAGGGGCAGTTCATGGTCTAGTCAACAATTGTCCTCTTTGCTCAAAGAGCCCAAGGATGCCAATTATAGTGCCAGTTGTGATGGACTGTAACAGGCTGGCACTGTTTGCCTGGAAACCCTATCCTGTTAGCAGAAGTTAATCCTGCTGAAAAAGGGTTAAGTCGGTTCTGCTGACTAACTGAGGCAAGTGGCTAGTTATGCACCTGGACATAAAGGGGGTGGGAGTGGCTCTCTGGGAACTAGGGTGTGGGCTGACCAGTCTTGAAGAAGGAACCAAACCCGAACAGAAGGGTTGGGCTGAACTTTTCTGATGTTAGTTCTTTGTTAATAAAGCCAGATGCCAGAGGAGGGGGTGGGTTTGGACTCAACACAGAGCGTGGACTTTCTTTCAAAGCACCTGTTCATCTGGAGGTTTTTCTCCCTTGGACAATTGTCTGCTGGAGGCAGAATTGCGACCCACCAACTCATTTCGCATAGGGAATGCCAAACAGCAGGTGGTCGCAGATTTTGGTTATACTTGAGCTGAAATGGATAGAAGCAGTCAGCCTTGAGCTGAAAGGTTCTATGTCCCACTACCAATCCCCTCAGACATCCAGTCCCCCAGGACTATAATAGTCACAATTACCTGGCCAAATTCACCCTGGGTCAAACTCTGCTCGGCGAGAATCACATCAGGGATGAATTCAGGCTGCTGCCAGGAGGTGCAGGTGAAATGTTTGAAAGCAAAAACTATATTTCTCTGATATTTACTGAAAAAGTCTCAGCTGCCAGCCCAGAGCAAAGGCCGTTCATTTCCCCCCACAGCTGTGCTCTTGGGTGCAGATTCCTCCTTTAATTTCTGGATCTCTTAGCACCATTAAAACAGGCACTTGGCAAGCCCAGAAATGCACTGGCATCAGCTCGGGAGATCTTTGGCTGTTACCCGATGGACAGGTTCCAGCTTTCTGAAAAATGAACCTGCTGCTGAGCACGGGTGCAGCTGAGCCATAAGTGCCAACAAGCGAAATGATGCTTGGCATCATTTAAAACTCAGACTCATCGCACCTGATATTTCTAAGGTAAGAAACAAGCAAAAAAAACCCTCTCTCCCAGACGTTCAGGCATTCTTTAGCCATCAGAACAAAGCAAAAAAGAGCACAAACTCGGTATTTTAAAAAATCCTTTGCAAGTTACCTTAAAGCCGGCTCTCCTCTGAGTCTCCCAGGCCGTTTCCAATCATTCCCAATCAGTTCCCCAGGCCTCCTTTTGTGTTAGGATAGAGGCCTTAAGCCTGTTCCACCCTCCTCCATCACCACCTCTGTGTCTCTTTGCTTTAGGTTGCAGGTCCCAATCCACTACATAGATTCTCTTAGCTTCAGGGTGCTAAGAACCAGAGTCCCCTGCAGTCTTCAGGATTCTAGGCCTCAAGCACCCATATAGCAGCAGCTCTTTGCTTCAGGTTGTCTTGCTGGCCACAGTCCTTTTTTCCTCTTCTTGCTTCAAATTCCGGCCTCCCCTTCCCACATCCTTTCTCCTGCCCAGCACGCTCATCACTCTCTGTTTTTTCCCCTTCACACACCCTGTTTTTCCAGATACCCTGGTGAACAACACAGTATAAAAACCCAGCTTGATTAAGACATGGTCCTGCACCCTCTGACTGATGGGCACAGAGGCAGAGGGAGGTTGGAGCTGAGACTGGGCTAGGGGATTGTCATGCCAACTCCTCCTCACCTCAGACGTTTCACTTCTGGTTGAGCTATTTCATTTCTGTGCTGTTTGAGGGGGTTCAGCTTAAATTCCCCCAAGAGCCTCCCCATCATCAGCCATGTGCCCTCTTCCTGAGCATAAATTCCCAACTCATGGGCCTGACTTTGTGCCTAAAACATGCTTTAAGGATTACAGGGCCGGCCCACAACATTTTGGCACCTGAGGCGGGGAGCTCAAATGACGCCCCCATGCCCCCTTGCTTGGGCCAAAACTTTGAAACGCTGGGTCCTAGTGGCACCCCACCCTTCCCCCCAAGGCACCTGAGGCGGCTGCCTCAGTTCGCCTCATGGTAAGGCCAGCCCTGAAGAATTAGCTGGAACACTAATTAGAGTCGGCATGCCATGGTCAGTAAACATAGCACAAGGGGAAAGCAGATGGTGGTGATCGTACAGCCACCAAGGAGAAAGGACTGCAGGACGCTTCACAAGAACCTCTGAGTACAATCCTTTCAGACAACCCCTCATTTTAGTGCCAGACTGTTTGTGTCTCAGCATATGAGTGTAACCCCTCCCCTGACACACACACACACATGCGCGTACTAGACCTGTGGTTTGGGGCACATCTCTGTTAGAAAATTCCCCTTAAAGAACCTTTTAACTTACTGTTCTTTGAGGATTCGGTAAAACACATTGCTCTAGATGTAAAAACCTCATGCCCCAAACTTAGGCCCAAACAAACTTTTTTATGGCTGAGCTCTATAAATCCCTGAATGGGGTGTGTGTGTGTGGTTATAATGGAACTGCTGACGCGAAGCTGAGCGGCAGCACATGAAGAGATCCCTGTTAATACCAGCAATCTGATCACAAACGGAATGCACTGCTGTCATCATTTGGCTTAGTCAATAGGTTGCTTCATTGACTGCTCATTTGACGGCTCAGTTTAGTCTGTTGCATTGAAAGTATGGAAACCGACAAGAGAAAATCCTCGGTGCCTTTTTTCCCCCTCCGACGTCCGACGTTCTTTCTTGGCTTGCTGACAAAGAAGGATTTGCAGAGAGATGATGAGCATGTGAAGAACCCTTAGCTCTGCTCCCTCGGCATATTTACAGATGGCCGGCTGCCCAAAGGCATTCTCCTGTGTGTGCAGCCTAGACAGTAGATGCTCTGCACTATAAAGCTTCCCACCTCTTTATTACAACCTTTCCCACAAGCGCAGTCAGATTTAGTGGGTGTGGTGGGCCTGATTCCCCACTACCTTAAGTTGCACCTGGTACAGTCATTTACTCCTGTGCCAAATGGGCATAAGAACACTGTCAAACTGGTTTGGTGCAGTGTTGTTGTAGCCCTGCCAGTCCCAGGATATTAGACAGACAAGGTGGGTGAGGTAATGTCTTTTATTGGACCAACTTCTCTTGGTGAGAGAGATGAGCTTTCAAGCTTGCACAGAGCTGAAGCTAAACTGGTTTGGGAGCATTTTCAACTCACTTTGCACAGGTGCAAATGAGTCTATCAGGCACAATGCCATGGAGAATCTCCCTGAAAGCATGGAGGGTGGGGTTCTCCAGTCACAACATGTCTTGCACGAGTGCGAAGGAGAAGAGCAGCATATTTGCAGTAGATCGGGAAATGGGATGACTCAGGCGATTAGGGATAGGACATAGTCTTTCACCCTCCTAGTTCTCCAGTTCCAGGGCAGCTCAGGCGGGTAGGAACCATTATCACATGAAGACTGTTCATTGGCAACAGAAAATGAGCTGGGGGCGGGGGAGGGAGCCTCAACCTAGAGTTTGGTGAGCGGGTGCCCCTATTGCAAGAATCCAACAGAGGAGGTGGAACTAACTTTTCCACTGGTGTTGGCAGCCTCAGCAGAGAAGCCAAGGATTATTCCTAGAGAACGACCTCCACCCCTGCTACCATTAGGGAAAGTCACTCCAGTTCAGGTTGAGTCCCGGTGGTGGGGACACTTGCACTGCATTTGTACTTGTGCTGTGGCTCAGAAGAGGACTTCAGATGCCAGGGTGACACCGTTCACTGGTACTATGCTCACTTAATTAGAGACATTGATGGGCTGGGCAGGAAGCAACATTTACAGTAAATAAGTTATGCTGGGATTTTTGGTCCTGCCCTATCAGTCCTCAGCCGGATCTGACAGCTTCAGAAGTCTGTGGGGAGCATTAGTGGTTAGTGCATTAACCTTGATTTCAATAGGAATTAAGCACTTTTAAAAATCCAGCTAAATGCCTATGTGCATTTTTACATGCCTAAATACCTTTAAAAATCTGGCTCTTCCTCTCTCTGCATCTCAGTTTCCCATCCGCTATAGTTCCCTGTATTCTGCAGGAGTCCAGGCTAGATAATCATAACGATCATCTTCTGAACGTAAAATCTATGAATTTTACCTGTTCCAACAGCCTTCCCTGGTGACACTGACCTGTATCTATGGTCCGAGTTATTTAACACTCAGGGAAGGTACTTTGGACCCCACTATCACTGGCCTTGAGCTGCTGCTAAGTTGCCTACACAGATAACAGATAAGGCAGTGGGGCTTAGGAACAGAAAGCTTTTTAAGGACTCAGGCTATCGTGTTCATTTGAAGTTCTGTATTAGCCCTGATAATAAACAATATCCTCAGTAGCATCAATGTAAGGGATGGCAAAAAATACTGGTGAGATCTGGTCCTTTTTAACTGTTAAATAAACTTATTCTTTCTTTGCAGAAAATTCAGCTCATAAATTAATCGGAGCACTGGAGTTCATGGTGGAGAGTAGCCAAATGCAAAAATGCTTCCAAAATCTAAGAGGTCAGTTTTCTACATTTTACATGCAGCATGAATGTCTCTGCTCCTTGGTTGTGTTGAACCAGTGCAATCACTTACAAAATGCTATTGCCAGCAAAAGGGAAGGATGCTGTGAGGCCGGGCTTGCCCCATTTACCTGGGAGGTGTGTCAATGTTTTCCTAAGCAAGAAGACCAACAGAAAGACAAACCAGTGTGCCTGGAGAAAGGATGGTCTTGTGGTTATGTCCTGAGACTGGCAGGTAGGGGAGATCTGTGTTCTATTTACAGCTCTGCCACTGACTCCCTGTGTGACCTTAATCAAATGACGTCACTGCTCCGTGCCTCAGTTTCCCCATCTAAAATGACGATAACAACAACAGTAGGGGATTGTGTGATGCTTAATTTGTCATATTTAAAAACATCTGAGATTATGGCATGGAGAGTTCTGTAGAGGGGTCAGGTATTATGGGGATGGGCACAGTAGAAAGAAGACAGAAAAATGGACAATGGTCAGATGAGAGAGGTTAAATCTCTGGCAGGAAAAATAAACTAATTTGATTCCTTGCAGGATAAATCTCCATGTTTCCTAATGGCAGGACAAACATATGAATCCTGCCAGGAGCTAATTTACATAGACCCTGTCTAGATGGGCATATAAATTCAATTCTTTACAGGGATGGGATGCAGGTTGACACTCTTCAGGGCTCACTAGAGGTTTTCTCTAACCCAGCTGGTCTTAAAGTTCTATGGCTACCTAATTTACCTCCACAGGGCAGTTTTCAAGCCATGTCTGCTCTTCTGTGGATTCACTTAGAAGAGCCTGTGTTCAAAATGACCGAAAGAAGATGAGGTTTAGAAATAAAACACACCTAGTGCAGTCCTTACCGTTTATCAGTAGAGCCAAGCTGCTGATCAGCAGATGTGTGTCAAGCTTTTAGTCTTCCTTTCTGGTGTGCTTTGGATTTTGGCATGCCAGATAGACCTTCCGCCCCCCCTCCACCCAAAAGCAATGCAATCAAAGAAAGATTGTGACACATGTTCCTCTTGCGTACATATCCATTTTTTTCTGGACAGCACCTAAGGAAGTAGAGATCATTTGGGTTATACTGGGGTAGACAACCCCCCCATACACACCCACCAAATAGGACAGCGTTAAAGAGCAGCCCTGGGTTCAGTTAGCCTCACTCTGCTGCACCTGTGCTGAGCCTTGGGCTTAAGAGGAGGAATGCCCAGCAGTGGAGGGCTAGTTGTGAAGGAGAGCAGACAGGCTGATCCTGGTTTGGACTAGGCATTATAGTAGGACTGTGGCCTGTTGGAGGCCTTGGCTGCAATGTAGGCCTGGCCTGGATAGTTAATTAGACGGGTTGCTAAGTGGAAAGACTGGCTGTTGTAGCTGGACTCACCTGCAAGAAGAGGGCTGAAGGCTCAAGCCAGATGGACTGCGGATTCTCTTGTTTGGTTGGTACGTTTATTAGATTTGGACTAAGTCACTCTGCTCCCCTGGAAGGGGTTGAACTTATTCAAGTTGTTTGGCCGAGCAGCCCAGTCACCTCAGTGGCTGAAGCAGGCTGAAGATCATTGCAGGGAAACTGGGGCAGAGCTGCAGCATCACTGTGTTCAGCCCTGAGGGCGTGTGCTGGGATGGCAACTCCATGCCAACAATGAATCAGGACACACTTCCCTATCACTCGGTGGTACTGGGAGCAGCAGTGCACCCCTTAATAATACTGGGCCCTTGCTCTTTTTGAGTTTAGTTTTGACTGTGGTCAAGCTCTCCCTGGAGTCAGTGGCCATTTTGCTTGAGTAAGAAATAAGTAAACACTTGAGGATTTGCCCCTCGGTCCTTCCTCAGTGGGAATGTTCTGCCTGAAGCCTGGGCTACACTTAAACCGTAGGCTGACGTAGCTCCAGGCTCAGGAGTGTGAAAAATCTACACCCCTGAGCCCCGTAACTACGCTGCCCTAACCCCAAGCAGGACGAGGGGAGAATGCTTTTGTCCTCCTAGCTGGCATTGCTTGGGGAGCTGGTGTCCTTCTGTGTCCACACTATGGGGTGATGCCAGCCTAGGTACGGTGCCATGGCTACGTTGCCATAGTCTCCGTAGCATACACGTGACCTGAATAAGGCCTTTAAGAAACTTCCCCTTATTAGTGGCACAGTGTGAGTCACCGTCAGCGTAATGTGACCAGCTGGATCAGTTCAAACGCCTTCTCTGTACCCTCCGCACTGGCACAGTCAGGAGATAAGTGCAGCGAGGGCAACAGCCTCCCCAAGAGGGGGTGGAAAGAGGAATTCAGGATGCTGTCGCAGTCTCGTACCCATTAATCAAATGGATTTAATCCTGAACAATATTCCGTGGCGTGACATTCACTTATGGGCTCTGCCAGCCAGTCGGAGAATGCTCAGCCTGATGGATCCTGCAAACTGTTTTACTCTGACATGCGAGCAATTCTGGACCCTGCCAGCTCGCTAAAATTTACTGATGAGAAGCCAAACTCCGTTGCTCTTAGAACCATTCCTGACACAAAACTGAATGCCAGGCATCTATTTCTCTTTCTCATCCTGTCATGGTAGGATGGTGTTAAAAAAGAGGAGCCTCCGAATAGGTCAGGTTTCCAGCAAGATGCACACCGCAGCATAATGCCAGCTAGAGACATTTTCTGATTCTACCGTAGTTGGGCGGGAGGGTCTATTATTATTGTATAGTGCCTGAAAATGCAGTCTGCAGGTTCCAGAAACCATAGAAAGACATTATAACAGGGAATCATGTTCTAGGATCAGCCTGGAGATACAGGGAGCTTCTGAGTCATTCTGATTTCAGGTACTAGGACACTGTATACATACAGGGTGACTTCTGCTGACTCACTCTTGTGTCAGACCAGATGGATCCTGTTTGCTCCAATCCAGCAGCATGAAATGATGTGAATATCGCTCTGTTAGGCAGAGGGAACTCGGGGCAGAGATACAGGAGGCCCTGCAGGGAAAAGTTCCTTGAAGCAGCTACACTGAAGAGAAAGCATAGGCTATAATAACCTGTAATACAGTAAAAAGAACAGGAGGACTTGTGGCACCTTAGAGACTAACCAATTTATTTGAGCATGAGCTTTCGTGAGCTACAGCTCACTTCATCGGACAGTCCACTGAATGCATCCGATGAAGTGAGCTGTAGCTCACGAAAGCTCATGCTCAAATAAATTGGTTAGTCTCTAAGGTGCCCCAAGTCCTCCTTTTCCTTTTGCGAATACAGACTAACACGGCTGTTACTCTGAAACCTGTAATACAGTGGTTCTCAACCAGGAGTCTGGGGCCCTCTGGGGGGCCGCAAGCAGGTTTCAGGGGGTCCGCCAATCAGGGCTAGGATTAACTCGCTGGGGCCCAGGGCAGAAAGCCAAAGCCCCACTGCATGGGGCTGAAGCCTGGGGCCCTGAGCCCTGTCACCTGGGACAGAAGCTGAAGCCTGAGCATTGTAGCTTTGTGGGTACCCTGTGGCTTGGGGCCATGGGCAATTGCTCTGCTTTGCACCCTTGACTTTTATATGCAGAAAAACAGTTGTTGTGGCACAGGTGGGCCATGGAGTTTTTATAGCATGTGTGGGATGTGGGGCGGGGGGGGGGGGGCTCAGAAATAAAAAGGAGAACCCCTGCTTTACAGTTATAGACTACTTCCAGCAATTAGTGAGCGCCTACTTTGGTACTGTCAGCCAAATAAGACCGTCACAATACTTGAATACTAGTGATAAGTGCCAATATAAAAAATATAGAAGTGGGATTTTTCGAAGGATCTTAAGGGAATTAGGCACCCATGTTCCACTGAAATTCAAGGGGATTTGGGTAGCTAAGAGCCAGATTTTTAAAGGTACTTGGTTACCTAAAGAAGCAGATAAGTGCCCAGTGGGATTTTTAAATGTGCCTATCAGGATATTTAAACTCCTAAATACCTATAAAAATCTGGCCCTATTTCCCTTAGGCCCCTCTGAAAATCTTAGTCTTGATAAGTTCAGTCCTCCTCACCTGATGCACTGCTGACAGGTCAGGAGCTGAAAGCAAATGTCCTGGGGCTGTTTACTACTTGCCCTTCTGCAATTCTTGTGATTGAACACAAGTCCCCTTTGTAGAATGCAAACACAATAAGAAAAATTATGATGGAAAAACCCACACAACACGGATAAATGGATTTAGGATTAAGTCGGATGTTACTAAGTAATATTTATACCATGGTAGGACTGATGGGGGCCCCAAATTGGCTGAGGCCTTATTTTGCAAGTTGCTGTACAAATATATAGTAAAAAACCCAAAGACCTTGAATATGTTTTTTATAATAGGAAAAATTTCCTTTGTAAAAAAGATCTCCCTGCTAAGCTGTGGTCTCATGATTCATTTCTAAGTCTGAGGGTGTTTCTGTACATCTGTCAGTCTCAATTACTTTCCAGGCAATATGTCCAGGTTATAATAGTTCCTTTCATCCCAAAATTCTTTCTAAATGGACACACAAACCATACATGAAGAACATTTCACTCAGCACTAAAATGCCACCACTTCTGGGGAGGAACACAGCAGCTGTTTAACAGCATGCAACAACACTACACAAAAGTTTAGAGCAGGCTGTGAAGAGGAATTGCTGTGTGCAATTAAAACAACTCGGGGAATTTAGTTTGGAAGCAAGTAATTGGAATGAAGCTGGCTGGTTTGGTTCTGATTCACCAATCCCACTTTTTGCAGTGCCCTAAGTGTTCTTTGGCAGTCAAGGAACAAACCATCTAGACTCTGCTTTGCCTGTGCGATCTGACAAGATGGAAGTGCGGGGCAGCACAGCAGCATCAGGGATGAATACGTTTGTCTCATTTACACAGATAACTACATGACACTCTCCACAGTTTACTGAAAAAGGATAACCACAGACAGTACATTTAGCAGCAAGCTTTCCCAGCACCACCTCCTGTGCTTATTGCAGCATTCCAATCCTCTCATTACCCTAAGAAGGACTTTAATAGATTTAATGGGATTTTACAATATTTCTTCAACTCAGTTTGCTCTGTCCTGAAAACATGCAGGGTTATTTAAATACATTATCATTTTTTAGGTTGGAAAGTTTGTCACCAGTCTCATACATGCACAGATGTACCCAAGGATATGAGCTGCATACATACAGCCTTAGCAATCATTACCCTGAGCCACGAGGGCCTTTTCCCTCCCTATAACTCTGCTGTAATCAAATAATAATCTAGTTTACGGCTCACCTGGCAAAGTGCTTTTGCAGATCAGCCAGTTGTGTTAGGAGGATATAAAGGCTGAGCTTGCTGCCAGCCGTTTCTTTTCCCTGCTGGGGAGTTAGGAGAGGGAGGCGGGAAACGATAGCTTCCTCTCATTGAAATCCACATCCTTATAAATTATTCTAATGGGCCTGGAGTGGAAGTCACACTATTCAATTGGTTCCTGTGTTCCTAGGTGTGGCTGGGGTTTTTACTAATCACTGGGGAGGAATCGCATTGAGGACAGAACAGCCTGCATGGTGGGGGAAGGGGGCAGTGTTGAGATGAGAGTCCAAAAAGCCAGGGGCAAGACATATCAGATAATTAAATTATCGCCCATACAGCCATTTCTCAGGATAAGTATTGACTCTCTGTCTCTGGGATCCTAGAAGTTAAGTATCTGTATATCTGTCCTCCAGTATTTCAGTCGGTCTATATTTCTATAATAGAATCCTAGTAGTTACCTATCTATCTCCTAGCAGGCTGCTCCATTTATGAGTTTTCTAATCACAAAGGCCTTGAAGCTAGAGATGGGAAAGATCTATCATATCAGCCAATCCATCCTTCGGGAGCAGGTACAGAATAGCCCCTCCCAGAAATAAGGCATTAGAAGCCACTGATGGATGGCGGTTTGGGGGTTATTTTTTACTAGCTAACGCTGAAATAGCTAGATTAGCTGGGGATGGACGTGCTGAAAGAAACATTCCTTCAGTAGACTCAGGATGATGGGTTGGATGATCTAATAGCGTTTTTCCATCTCTAACTTCTAGGATTCTCTGATCAGAAATGCCATCGAGAGAGAGATTTCAGAGTATCTAGGCATTTCAGCATTTGATAGTAATCATTCCCACCCTTCTAATACTTTGAAAAGAGCAAAAAACAGTGCACAGAGAGTGTCCAACTCCTTAGGGTGGGGAAGGAGAGCACAGCTAAGCAGCAGACAGATCCTGATTGTTTTATGTGTGACCTGGAAATAGCTCCCCAAACTTCAGGATTGCCCCGTTCTCAGACGTGTCTGCAGGATTAGGATTACTGCAGGGAGCAAACGGCTCTTAATAACATGAGAGAGGGCTGTATGGCTCGGGCCGGGGCTTGGCATTAGGAACCTTTCACCACCACAGCACTGCTTCCAGTCAAGCCCCCATGCTCCCTTCTGAAAGCGGGTTGGTGCGGCCTCTGAGATGAATCGTTCGTCGGTTCTAAGGCCACAAGGGACCACTGTGATCATCTAGTCTGTCCTCCTGTACAGAGCACAGCCATGGAACTTGCCCTGAAATAATGCTGGTTTGCACTAACTAGAGCATACCTTTCTGACTCCCCCCTCCCCCCGCCCCCCCAGTTGAGTTAAAAATTGTCAGAACTTTTAATCCGCCACAGCCCCCTGGGCCTTGAGCAATTATAATGTCAGTCCAGTTCCTCGTGAGCTGGGGACATTTCGGTGGGGGGGGGGGGGGAAACTGACATGCAAAGAGATGCTCAGGGCTTATTTACAGCAGCAGTTACAGATTTTACACCAGCGGCCCAACCTGGGAAGCCTGTGCTGTGGCCAGGTACCCGGTGCCATGGAAAACGCCCTCAGAGCTGGCCCCCTCAGCAGAGAGGCCAAGCCTGAACTCCCCCCATCAGCCTGCAGGATTTTTCTCTTCAGAAGAGTATTACAGCACAGTGGTAAGAAGTGAACATTTGAATTACAATAGTGCCTAGAGGCCCCAACCCCGCTCCAGGATCCCAGTGTGCTACACATTGTCCAAACACATAGTGAGACAAGTCTTGGGGTATGAATGTGTCCATTCTGCAGATGGGGAACAGAGGCACTGAGAGCCCAGCTCCTCAAAGGTATAGAATCACCAGACTCCCTGTGAAACTGATGCGAGATAAGTGCCTAAATACCTCTGAGGATCTGCTCCCGAGTGACTTGCCAAGAGCTAGGAAAGGAACCGAGAGGTCCAGTCTAGTGCTATAACAATAGACTATCTTTCCTCTCCAAACCTGCTGCATAACATTGTATCTGCTCTGTGGATCAACAGAAGGCGAATGTCCCCAGGGCTGCAGGTACTGACAGATCTAGGCAAAGGGATAAGATAGTTTAGCATCTAGGTGTGAAGAAAGATCTCTTGTGTGATGCCTGTGATGCACTTGTCAAAATGGTTTGGGATTGCTTCATGTCCACCAGGTGTAAAACTAGAATCCATGAAGAAATTTAAGGCAGTTTCTGAATAATGTGATGATTCCTTAAGTGATTATATACCTGTTGGTGAAGTCGCCTGGAATCAAATGATCCCACAAGACCATAGGACAGTCTCAGAGCTGAAGTGATATCACCCTCTGGTGGTTAAAGTAAGAGAATGGCAGTCGACTGGGATTTTTGGCTGGGGCAGGAGAAAACTGAAAACCCTGAATCCAGTTTGGGGTTTTTTTCTGTAAAGCAGAAACTCAGCCCAGGTTTGCCAAGAGGCTCCCTGAGATTCACCAGTCCTTTGAACTGAGCCAGGGCAATTTTATGGCAAGAACAGGGGAAACTCTGAGATTTGTGCTCTGTTTGAATGGGAGGCTTTTGGCTTGTTCGCCCCCTGAATCCTAAAGCAAAGGGCATGTGAACCCAGCGAGAGTCACAATTCCCATGGAGCCCTGTCACCAGCCTGACCATGTGCCACAGGGCACAGTTACTGGGGGTCTTTGGGGAGGAAAGAGCAGAGGAAAGATTTGTTCAGGCTCTGCCCCTTATGGTGCAGGGATTTGCCCATTGAAATGAAGAGAGGGGCAGACAGCCTGGGAAGCCTGGGGGCTTTATTTCTGTTGGGATCTTTTATTGTGACCACGTACAGGCGACTACAGTAGCCTATATAGCCCCCGCATGACTGGACTGTATCTGGGTGCCTGTGAGGGCCATTTTCTTCCTATTCGGGGGAATAACTTCATCCAGGGATAAGGCAGGGAAATACAAGGCATGACCCCCCACCCCTGCTGGACTTTTCCCTGTAGCACAGTCAGCAGACAAACAGAGGAGCGCTTTCCGAGCACCAGCTGGCCTTTTCTCCCAAATGCATTGGCCAATCAATCTCTGCTCCATATTTCTGACTCCGTGGTTCAGGCTGGGTGGTCACCCACAGAGAGTAAGTGCCCTTTAAGAATGAGGCATGTTAAGAGCGCTCTCTAGGGTATAGACCCCTCCCTGCCTCCCACAGTCTTTCCAGCAGGCACTGGAGGGTGGAGACAGGACCTACAGCAACTGAAGAAAACTGACATCGCTATTTGCGGATTGTTTCTTTTCCAATGGTTTGTGAATGAACCAATGAACTGCTTTCAAACTGCAAATTTTAGGTTGGTGCATTTTCGTCAGTGACCAAAGGGATGGGTATTTTAGTCAGGTTACCAGCAACCTAACCCTCTGAACTAGATTCTGTTCTTAGATGCACGGTGCCTTAACTTCAGTGGGGAAGCAGTGGTGGAACCAGCAGCAGAATTTTCCCTTCTCTGCCTCTTTCACTCTTCCCTCCTCCCCCCCTGCCACTAGTTGGCAGCATCTCAACGACCACAGATTTCATGACAGCGTAACTCCGTTGTTTAGAATATTGTGAGCTCCCAACGCCTTCTGCCGGCTGATATCCTCTGAGGACAGGAAGCAATATGGGATCCATACAGGCCCGTCCATAAATGCTACTTTTTTTTCCTGTCTGGCTTCTGAAATTGTAGCACTTTAAATAAAAGCTATCCTGGAATGGCCCACGTAGGCCAATCAGCAACCTACTGTCAGCGTCTTACTGTGGTGAGCATGGGACATGGCTAGATAGAAACACATACATCCTTACACTCCATACACACCGATTCGCACGCATCTCCAAGTCTGCATCCTTGCTCTAACTTCACATCCATGCAAACAATTCCCTCCTCCTCCTCCCCATGCCCCCCAGTCACAACTTTAGCTTCTTGGTCTTTCCTGAGAACTGCAGTCAGTCATGTCCAATACAAAGGGGAGAAAAAAAGAACCCACAGCTGACCAAAAGAAGAACCAAAGCAGCTGATGTGCAGTTTTAATGTCCAAATGAAAATTGTATCCGTGAGATGATTTCCTATTTTTAGGGCCATTTCCCTGCTGTTTGTTCCTGGAGCTGTGACATGAGTTTGTTTCAGATGCATGTGGTACATAACTGTGCTGCACTCTGCAGACTGTTCCGGGAGCTTGGCCTTCCTTGTTGCACAGCACGACAGCCATCCAACAAGGCTTCCTGTGGTCTCGCTCACACTATTTCATGGAGGGGAGAGGCTTGTGGTGGAAAGCAGAGGGACTTGTCTGTCACGTGCTGCAAGGAACACATGCTGAAATGCACAGTCTGAAAAGTTCACGACTAAATTCTTTGTGGCGCTAAATCAATGGTATCACTGGGAGAAGGGAGCAAAGGCCACGGTCTTTGTATATAACATATGAATAATATGTAGGATGGATGAGATCTGGGCAGATCACCTGATGCCTGTTTTTTATATCTGATTGGACGCACCGAGGAACAGAACCCTCTGAAACTCTTAGCTGGAAAGTGGGTGAGTTCTGTATTTCTATTAGCATTAGTTATCTGCTTCCTCTCCTTCCCTGTCCTTTCCATCCCTGGAGACAATTGGGATGTTTCTTGCTAAAGGTCAGTGTGATGCCTGAACTGAGTCCATAGGGAAGAAAAGGAAATTGCTTCTGGTTCATTGTGAAACCAGAATGGGAAGTAAAATGACATGCCCCTTTTGTCATCAGAAAATCAGTTTAATCCAGAAGGTCTTGAAATGCTCATTCTTCCTTGAATTACACAGGGGTTGGGGAGGATTGTGAAAGGTAAGGAGGTTTCTCAGGTAGGATTACTCTCATGTGATATAAAAGGAGTACTTGTGGCACCTTAGAGACTAACCAATTTATTTGAGCATGAGCTTTCGTGAGCTACAGCTCACTTCATCGGATGCATACCGAAGTGAGCTGTAGCTCACGAAAGCTCATGCTCAAATAAATTGGTTAGTCTCTAAGGTGCCACAAGTACTCCTTTTCTTTTTGCGAATATAGACTAACACGGCTGTTCCTCTCATGTGATATGGCATACATCAGTGCTTCCTTGAGTGTGGTCTGGTGGCCAGAGTAGTTGAGTGCTTCATCCAGGACACTGGCTGACCACAGGTTGAGCCCGGTTGTTCAAGGCCCGTAATAAAATGGAGAGATCCCTTTTCAAGATCGCTGTGGATTGGTTATTTCTCCTGATGAGCTGCAATTCCTGAATCCCAGTCCAGTGTTAATGGGGTCACCAGCAACACAGAGTCATGGGAAGTGCTGTAGTCATTCTTTTGCATTAGGATGTCAACATAATGGGGAAGGGAGAGCCATATATATACAGGAGTATGTGAGAACAGGAGGTAACTGACTCACTCTGCTTGGCACTGCTGAGTTCTCGGCCGGAGTACTGTATCCATCTCTGGGCACCACATGAAGAGAGGTGGACAAACTGGAGAAAGTCCAGAAGACAGCAACAAAAATGATCAAAGGTTTAGAAAACCTGACCTATGAGGAAAGGTTAAAAAAACTGGGCACGGTTAGTCTTGAGAAACAAAGACAGAGGGGGGACCTGATAACAGTCTTCCACTCTGTTAAGGGCTATTATAAAGAGGAGAGAGAGAAATCATTCTCCATGTTCACTGAAGGTAGGACAAGAAGTAATGGGCTTAATCTGCAGCAAGGAGATTTAGGTTAGATATTAGGAAAATCTTTCTAACATCAGGATAGGTTTCAGAGTAACAGCCGTGTTAGTCTGTATTAGCAAAAAGAAAAAGAGTACTTGTGGCACCTTAGATACTAACCAATTTATTTGAGCATAAGCTTTCGCGAGCTACAGCTCACTTCATCGGATGCATACTGTGGAAACTGCAGAACATTCTGCAGTGTGATGAAGTGAGCTGTAGCTCGCGAAAGCTTATGCTCAAATAAATTGGTTAGTCTCTAAGGTGCCACACGTCCTCCTTTTCTTTTAACATCAGGATAGTTAAGCTCTGGAGGTGTGGAAACCTAGTCACTGGAGTTTTTCAGACCAGGTTAGACAAACACCTGTCAGGGATGGTCTAGGTTTACTTGATCCTGGTCCTGATCCTGCCATGGCACAAGGGGATGGACTAAGATGAGCTCAGCCCTAGATTTCTAGGATTCTGTGTTGCTGGTGGAGAGATGTTTTATTGTGACAGCAGACATGAAGCACAGTGATGATGATGATGATGAAGTAGTCCTTTCTGACTCTCTCATGCAGATTGGCACTATTGCTTGCTTTTTGGTGCCACCTGGTGGATAGTTTGTTAACCACTGAAGCCGTAACTGATGTAATGGGATTAGACGTGAATCTGGGGCAACAGCCAGTTGGGATAACTGAATATCACATGGCACATATTACTAGAGATATTAACCCAATTCCAATTAAGCTAACTATATCACCCTTGGTTATGGCATTCTTCACTTCCCAACCTATACCACTGCGTAGTGTTGCTGTGTGCTGTTAAACAGCAGCTGTGCTCCATCCAGAGGTGGCTATATTTCAGCAGAGGATGAAGAGGTGCTCTGTGTACAGTTTGTTTGTAACGTGCTTTGGGATCCTTTAGGTTCTGTATAATGCAATATGGAGAGTAGCATGACATGTCCTTTATCAGAGGACTAAGTCCTGACCAGGCACGGGAACAGACTCAATGGGGCCATTCTCCCTTAACCACTCTGATATCATTGTCTTTAGATTTTTATACCTAGTGAGTGACTGAGTCTTGAGTTTCCCTGGCAGAAATCTTTCCCAGCTTGTGATCATTGGAGCATAAACTTAGAAGCAAAATTATCCCTTCCTTAAAAGATGCTAGTGCCCCCACTTTTGGGAGGGGGGGGGGCTAGCAATGGATTTACAAAGGAAGCTATCTATCAGTATGTAAATCTCTATCCACACTGAGATTGCTTGGTAGAGATATACTGAAGACCTTCACCTTCCCGCTATTATGTGGAAATATTGCAGTTAGACTGTCCATTTCGTGATGCTGAGAGGCTTTTGCAGGATTTGCATGAGGAGGGGGAGCAGCCTTTGTCAGGCAGTCAAATACTGTGGGTGAATTTTAAAGAAGAGTCTATGATTGTGTCATGTGGTGGATGGATCCCTCCTGGGGATTGGCATGTTTGGGGTTAATACAAACTCTGGTTCATGCAGCCAGCATCTCCAGGCTTGCCAGTGTTCCCCCTCAGGAAACTCCTGCACCCTTATTAAAGTCAGCAGGCACCTGGATCCCAGATGCATTTCACCTTCCTCTGAAGAATCAGCACAGCCACTGATGGAGGCAAGGTGCTGGATTCAACGGCTCAATGGCAGAAAGGATAGTCACCTGGTTAAGGCACAACATTGGGACATAGGAGATGTGGATTCAGTTCTTGGCTCTGTGATAGATTTCCTGGGTGACCTTGGGCATGTTATTTAATCTCCTAGTATACCAATCCTCCATCTCTAAACTGGGGGAGATAATAACTCCCATCTCACCCCCTTCGTCTAAATTAAGATCATAAACTGTTTAGGGCAGTAGTGTGCTCTTTCACCCAGCACAACAGGGCCCTGTGCTCAGGTGGGGCCTAGAAATACTAATCCAGGGTCTATCCATTCATGCAAACCCTGTATTCCCAAACTGTATCTTGACTAGTGCTGGATCTTTGGGACAGGCTATTGAGCTGAATAAAAGGTAAGTGTAGTTGGGGATTGAGGGAGTGGAGGAAGGGAAATTAGTCAATCAGTTTTCTTCGCCCCCAGATACTTTTACTGAGAGAAACTCTGGCTCCATGGATAACTCCCACAGCATCTAATGAAAGTCGTCTGACTCAAGGGAGGCAGACAGCAGGAAAAACCCAGTGAACTGTTAAAGTGTCTTTAATCTCTGAATTGCATTGCTATAAAGTCAGTTGACATTTAACCCGCCCACAAAAAACAAAACAATAAAAAAACTTGATAGTCAGGGTGAAGGAAGCAGAAAAAAAAAATCTTGATTGAAACGAAGATTCTGTGAGACAACTACAAGCTTGGAATTCATCAGGTTTCCCAGTAGGTGAAAATTAACTTAAGTGGTAATATTCTCCTGCTGCTCTGTAGGTTTCATGGCAAAACCCAGATCTTCAAAGCGGAAGACATTGATTCCCTGACAAAGATCTTATTTATAATGCTGCTTAGTGACTGGTGTAGATTTGATCACTCGGCCAGTCCATGGATGCTGCTGCAATGGAGTGACAGCTGCTCAGTCTGTCATTACTGACCTGATGCATTTTGATGAGATTAGGCCTGTTGTTTGCTTCAACCAATCATAGATCAGCTTTCCTAGGAAAAGTCAGGCTTTTGTAAAATCAAAATGCATCTTTACAAATCAGTGGATTTATTTTATTGGTGTGGTTTTAAAACCTGGAAGGAATGTATTGTTCATGGAAGGTGCTGAGTTGACAGTAATGGGAAATTAAGTCCTTTGTTTACAGGACAGGTATCACATAGGCAATGCAAGCTTCTCTTGTCATGAGGAAGTGTATGTAGCTGTGTAAGCTACAATTTGGTTTTCTGTCTCCTTTAACGTTCTAGATCTCTGTTTTCTGCTGGAAGCAGCTGCCATTTTGGGTTCAGGTCAGATGCAGCATGTTGCAAAGGCGACAGGCACGATGTGCTCTCTCTCATGAGGACTTTACTTCTGTTCTTTCTCATGCTGTTGTTCTCCCTCAGTTTAAAATAGAATAAAAGTCACTCAGATTGGAAATATGTGCTCTTTATGTCTGGTTAAATATAGCTCCTGAGATGGAGACGTAAGTGCGAAGTTTGGTCTCCAGGGCCCCATCTGTCCCTGAGACTGCCCACTTGGGTTCAACCAGTGACTGCTTTTTTGTGATATGGATACATGTCCACATGGAAATGGACCCTCACGAGACACTTCTTACAGGCCAGCAGACCGCGATAACTTTTGTGCTCTATTGACCAGGGTGATAACTGAACAAACTTACATTTTATAACTAAGGATGAGTGTTTTATTGTTTCGTGTTTCAGTGAATAATAGTGATGCTGTGAGATGAGTGGCTGACAGTGGTTTCATCTGCTGGAATCAGGTGCAAATCCCATTTACTGATGCACCCTTGTTTAGGGATCACAAGTCACTGAGGTTCAAGCTTCCTGTAAAATCAATTTGGCAACGTGCATTGTTTTCATGAAGTCTGTGAGCAACCCCGACAGTGTTAAAAAAAAAAAATCATTAGACACAGAGGACCAGATCAAGTCAAGCATTGAGGAGCCATGTATAGCTAAACACGGGAGTAGTTTCAGTGGGTAAAATTCTCAAAAGTGCCGAAGTGACTTTGGCTCTGAAAGTCTATTTTCATAAGTGACTTGGGCCTAGATCTTCAAAAGATATTTAGGCTTCTCATTTCCACTGATTTCAGAGGCATCTCACTGTCAAGAATTAGGACTGGCCGCTCCACCTGCCTAGTCTCCAAGAAGCCTATGAACACAGATGAGTCCCAGCAGGGCTGCCTGATTGGCCACTCTGTCTGATTGGCTGGGGAAGTCAGCAAGCCCACTCTTAAGCCCAACAGCTGATCTCTGGTAGCTCAATGCATGTCCCTGCAGCTGTGATCGTTCCTGTTTGTCTTGCTCTAGCCCTGAGCCTGCCTTGTTTCCAGCCCTGCTTCCCCACTGGCTTCCCGGCTCTGACTGCTGCCTTTGATTCCTGCCTCCAGGTCCACCCCCTTTGCTCTGGTCACTGGTTTCCTGAATCCAGTGCTGACTCCTGCTCCAACCACTAGGCTTGACTGGCCATGTTGCAGTTTGTGACACTAAGATCCACTAATTTTCAATGATGCTTAGGTTCTTAAATGCCTAAGACCCTTTTGAAAATGGGACTTGGATGTTGAAAATTTTACCTGACTTCAAAGGGGCATAAACATGTGCTTAACTTTAAGCACATGCTTACGTACTCTGCTGGATAAAGGCCTTAATAAGGAACACGGCAGTCTATAATGTAGGCAAGAAATGGATGTAAAACGCCCCTATGATTATCACCTTATTTGGACTTCTATGCATGTCCAGCTGGTTTTGAACGTTTACAAAGGTGTGCTTTGTCACAGTTCTGCTCTTGCTTTCCTCATGCTATTCCTGCCTGTGGGCGTAGCTCTTTGTAACCATTAATCTTTTCTGACTCTGGATGTAATAGAGGGGGCTTGGGCGTAACCTAGCACAGCAGGGATGGGCGATATTAATAATGGCAAATGGTGCATTGAACTAAAATGGAATCTACAATTCATTTTGTGAAAAGAAAAATGTAATATTAAACAGTGCAATGGAATGTCCGTCCATTTCGTATAACCCATCGTAATTCAGGGTGAAATTCACTGCTGTGCAGAGCCCAGCCCAAAGCCTAAGATCTCAAAACAGGGCTCAAATGGGAGTTAAGTGGTCCATATAGGCCTTGGGCTGGCTCTCCTCCTTGGATGACATTCCCTGTCTATGCAAGCCACTTTGGATACTGCAACCATGGGTTCTAGTACCAAAATCCCTGAGCCTTTTCTCTGATTCTCATCCAAAGTATTGCCAGCTTTTATGATTTTACAGCAAGTCTTCCAATATTTGGTGTTTTTTCTTAAAACCCCAGCTACTGGAAGCGGGTTATTATGGGAGAATCTCAGCCTTTGTGTAAAAACAAAAATCTCAGTTACTAGCCCTTGTGGATGCAAATGCGACCCTTCCAGGCTCAAACACCAGAAGGGAAATTACCCCACCAAAAAACAACAACAATTATTACTTTTTAAAGCATGATTTTTAGCCAACTTCATGACTTTGGCGGGAGCCTGACTCATGATTCTTGAATGGCTGGGGTTGACTACACAACAGCCATGTCTCTGTGCCCATATTAAGAGCCCTTTGCCATGGTTTGGTTCTTAACCTGGGGCTGATATTCACATGCTACTGTCTTTTCTCCCATTTAAAACTTCCTCTGCAGTGTTAGTGACAAAGACACATCAGCCTTGAACCCCAGATGTGCTGCTGAGCAGTCTGGTTTCATTGTGGCAGGAGAGCCACCTCCAGAAAATTAAGGGAAGGAGCTTAGCGAGGGAAAGTGGACACAGCACCTCTGAATATCAGGCCCACCCAGCATAAATGGTGGAAAGTAAACCAGATTTTAAAAATTCTTGGTTCTCATGGTCTCAGGCAGGAAGGATGGTTCAGGGGTTGGGGCACTAGCCTGGGCCTTAGGAGACCTGGCTTCAGTTCCCTGCTCTGCTACAGACTCCCCGTGTGACCTGGGGTGAGTGGTTTTGGCTACATCTACACTGCAGCTGGGGGTGTGATTTGCAGCACATGTAGAAGACGTACTTGGACAAGGTTTATTCTAGCGGGCGCACTAAAAATAGCACTAAGGACATGGCTGCGCAGGCTGCACAAGTGAGTACATATCCAGGGGGTCAGGTGGGCTTGTGCAGACCACAGTGCTACAGTCTCACTGCTTGTTTTAGCAAGCTAGCCAGATTAAAGCTAGCCCAGGGACATCTCCATGAGCTGCAAAGCACTCCCCAGCTGCCGCGTAAATGTAGTCTTAGTTAGGGATAATAGCACTGTCCTGCCTCACAGGGGTGTTGTGAGGATGAAGATGTTAGACTGTGAGGTGCTCAGAGACTATGCCAATGAGGGTCACCTAAGTACTGTACCATAGATGGTGTTGTGGTTAAGGCACTGGACTGGGACATCTGTGTCTATTCTTCGCTCTGCCTCTCACTGCACGTAAGTCACCACAACGCCCTCTGCCTCATTTCCCCATTCTGTACATTAACGCTTCCCTATGTCACAGCTAGGTACGTTCACGACTGTTGGTGAGAGCATCAGGCACCACAGTGATGAGTGCCAGAGTAAATCCTATGAATGAATTAACAGATAAATACAATTAGGTATTATTTAGTGACTCAGATAAGGAGTTTCTTAGATAGAGCTCGGCAGTGACTCTTCTATAGCTGCCACATACCAAATGCTGCTAAGGTACAATCCATTTCACATCCATAAAGGAAAAATCTCTGCTTTCCTTCCCCTTAGCCCCGAATAAAGAACTCTCCACTGGCTCTTGCCAGATGCCAGGCTGCTGAATGATAAGCTGGCTCTCAGCAAGGCCTCCTTATCTGTTTAGCCCCAGTTCTGAGGTGTGTTAGTTTCTTTATTGAATTCTGGACTGATCGTGGAAGCGCAGGTTAATTTGCTATCTGTGGGATGTCCTTTGAAGAACAGGTTTTTTACCTCTTGCCCTTTCCCTGACACTCAGTCTGCCTGCTCCATTTTTCATGTCTCTTCTCTTCATGGGAATTGATTATAGATAAACGCTCATCAAAAAACAGGGCGTTTTGGCAAATGCAATTATTTACCCATTGACATTTTAATTTGTAATGCTGTGGATGCCTTCAGGATACAGGGAAGAAGCTCCAAATGGTGTGAAGCTTGTTAGCTGGATCCCCATGGCGAGCATTCAGAAGCCTGCAGTGCATTGAACTCTCACCATGCATTTTGTTTTTATTGGATAAATAGCAAAATATCCCCTGATTTCACTGTTTCTCATTTCCCGCTTTATATGGGAAGTAGAAAAACAACAAAAGAACATTCAGGGAGGCAAGATGGCTGATGATGTGCTCAGTAATATGATAGTACAAATAATAAACAATAAGGCCCTCACTGCTGTGGTATCTGACTGCCTCAGAACACCCTTGTGAGGTAAAGAAATACTTTCCCTATTTGACAGATGGGGAACTGAGGCACAGGGCAGATGAAGCGACTTGTCCAAGGTCACACAGAAAGGTCTGTGAGTGATCTGATAGTTGAACCCTTATCTCCTCAAGACCAGATTAGTGCTCTGCCCACGAGACTATCCTTCTACACGAAATGAGATGTAAAGCCTTTCCCCTAAGGACTCTTAGCTTAAGTTTGGACCGGGATCCAAAAAGGACCTCTACAGGAGCAACATTTGGTGAGGATCCCTGCCACCCCACCACCAGCATGGAATAAGCTGCAGGGCCCTCCCCCAAATCTGGGGGATCCCTGGTGATTGGCAGAAGCTCTGGCCAACTGCACAGAAGTTCTGTGCCTCTGTGCTGACACTTATTAGCAGTTTTGGGTGCTTGCTGTGCTCTGGTCTCCACAGAAAAGACTCTTCCCTCTAGTCTCCTCATACAGAACCTTTACTCCTGCAGTTGTTCCACCCTGCCAGCTTCCTGTGTGGAGTAACAGAGCATCTTCAGTGCTCATGGCTGTTCTTTCCATGTCTATTGGCAAGCACTCGGCCACAAAGTGAACAACATTGTTTATGAAGGCTGAGCAGAGCTGACAGCTACCAATAGCCTCTCCAGCTTCTCCTGTAATAGCAAGTGTGCAAATATGTGGTATTCTTTCCCCACCTGCTCCAGCCTAGTCTAAAAAATGGCCTTTCTGAAATGCAAAAGGCCTGGGTGCAATGGCATAAGAGTTTTTAATATTTGCCTTTTGCAGTCTTTGTGTTGGTGTAAGGGCAGCATCTACTCCTTGCGCTGTGGGCTTTTTGTATATCAAATGCCACTTATTTTTAATCAACATATGCTTATTTTCAGAGACTCTCCAAAAACTCATTCTTATTCAACTCTCCGGATTTTGATCCTTCACTGGGGGGACACTTGAATGAAAGATTGATGGTACTCATGTATTTTGGGGTGAAATTCATCCCTGTGGTGGGGCCCAGAACAAAGCCTGTGCACCTCTTAAGTCCCCTTTAAGTCCTGTTTTGAGATCGGAACTAATGCACAGTAGTCATACAGACTTTCTGAACAAGGGTCAGTTTTACCCTCTCCTTGTTAAAAGAAAAGGAGTACTTGTGGCACCTTAGAGACTAACCAATTTATCTGAGCATGAGCTTTCGTGAGCTCACGAAAGCTCATGCTCAAATAAATTGGTTAATCTCTAAGGTGCCACAAGTACTCCTTTTCTTTTTGCAAAGACAGACTAACACGGCTGTTACTCTGAAACCTCTCCTTGTTGTTTTCCATTTAATGGTGAACATCTCTGTATTTGGACAAGGCAGTGTGGGCATATGAGAAGGGGTTCTTATTCTAAGTTTGCTTTTGTGTATTGTTTTCTTATTACCATAGCACCAAGGAATCCCAGTCATAGTGCAGGACCCCACTCTGCTCAGTGCAGTACCAGACACAGGACAAAAAGTCAGTGCCCCCCTATACCTTGGCTCTCCCTCCTTCTCTGCCTCCCCTGAGCAAATTTCTCTCCGGTCTTCTTGCTAAAGATTTCCCAAGCTTTCACTGTTGCCCAAATCCCAGCAACTGAGTGATGACCTTGTAACCATTCCTATGGCGCTCAGCATGGGGCCAAGAGGTTTGACCCCATGAAGCTCATTGCAGGATCAGGACCATGGTACAATTCAGATGTGGAATGGTTTGATCAGATGAAGGCCAGTCTCCAGGAAGCACAGATCTCATTGCAAATGCTTTATTCCTTAGAATGGGGGCGGGAGGGGGGGGAAGAGATATCTCAAGGAATCCTGGCACCTGGTGATGTTGGAGGAGCCAAGGGAAAGCTGGCAGGTCTGTGGGGGCCTGGGGGAGGGCACTGGGGGATCCTCTCCCCAATCTCCTCGCCTGTGGGTGGCAGGGTGGGGGTAAACACGCATCCCAACCTCTTCAGACTTTTTCAATTCCCCTCAGTTCTTAGGTTCCTTCCCAAAGTGTAACTTCTCTCTCCCCCCCGCCTTTCTTTACTCCTCCCTCCCCATCTCTTCTCCCCTCCTTCCTTCCACCCTCCCTCCTCGGATTGCCCGCCCCTTCACGGAGAGGCAGCCAGTCAAGGCGAGGCTGTGACATCAGTGCCGTGAAACTGACCCGGGGGCGGGACTGAGGTTGATACATTGTAGCGATTCCTTTTCCTGTCTTCGGGTTCCAAAGAGCGAACGAGCCAGGCGCGGGGACGAGCCTGGGGAGGGGGTGGGGGGGTTGAGCGGGGGGCAGCAGCGTTTCCCCTTCGGAGACCCGGGGTGGGGTGAGCCCTGAGGGCTCCGAGCCTTCCCCAGGAGAAGGGGCGGTTGTTTCCTCTCTCCCTCTCCCCCCCCTGCTTTCCAAGCTCTGGGGGATTTAGTTCCCCTCCGCCTGTTGAGAGCAAACTTCCCACTGTGGGGGGAGGAGGGGACTCGGAGCCAAGGGAAGGAGCCGCTGTGGCTGCCCCGGCGTGGCGGCAATGCTGTCCAACTCTCCGAACCCGAATCCGCAGGTGCTGTTCCCCACCCCACCTCCTCCGCCCCCGCCGCCGCCCCAGCAGCACCCCCCGATCCAGCAACAGTTCCCCCAGTTCAACGTGAAATCGGGCCTCCAGATCAAGAAAAATGCTATCACGGATGATTACAAGGTCACCACGCAAGTGCTGGGGCTGGGCATCAACGGGAAAGTTTTGGAAATCTTTAACAAGAAGACTGGGGAGAAATTTGCTCTGAAGGTAAGCGCGCGGGGGGGCGTGCGAGGGGCTACTGACGCCCCTCTCTCCTCTCCTGATTCCCCATTCCCTCCCCCCGGGTTTGGCTCGGGCTGTGTTTGTAGGAGTGACACAGAAGGCATTGTGCTGTTCGAGTAAAGGGGAAGGTCCCTGCAGTTATGGGGCGGGTTGAGCCCTGGGTGCTCCGTGTAAAAGTGCCGACTGAATTATTTACAGGCTACCTTAAAACTGGCGGACGGACAAGATGGTGCTTTAACTTTGGCCTCGTCAGAGCTCGCTGAGTCCAGCGGTGAACCTCTTCCCCCTGCCGCGGTGTGGGCACAAATTCCCCACTTACTCACTGCGAAGGGCTCGTTGGGGAAGTTCTGCCTCGGATATCTTTTCCGGAGGGTGGGTGGAGGGGGTTGTTGGATGATCTAATCTCTCTGCCTTTTAAAAAATGAAACTCAGTAATTAATTTCCCCACCCCTTGCAAAACAGGACTTCCCAGCGGGAGAGGAGAAACCCCCAGAGCCTCCTAGGCCTGTTCACGTTGGCTGCGTTTGATAGGGCCGCTTCTCTCTTCCCCTCAAATCTCTGTGTGTGTTTGTGTGTTAGTTGTGGTTTCCATGGATCCACTGATCAAAGCAGTTTGTGTTTGCAGAGGGAGGAGAGTGTGTGTGCTCTGATTTCTTTCCAGATCCATTATTTTAGTAAAAGGGTGGTGGGAAGGAGAGAGGAAAGAGCAAGGAGCTCCGGTAACTTTGCAGCTGCCCTTAAAGCCTGTGGGCACTTCAGTGATCACTGCAGGGAAGAGTGTATCTTGTAAGAGAAATAAATTCCATTGTGGTTCTGAGAACACAAACGCCACCCTCTTCTGAGGTAGTGTCTGATTGCACTAATTTAGGTTTCTTTCCCCATTTCTGCCCCCCCCCCGAATCTTTATTCCAAGTCTGGAATGATTAAAGCAGTTATTTCCCTGGTGTTCTGGTTAGTGATTTTGCCCAAGAGGTCTGACTTGGCTGATACCGCTTAGGAAGAGAGGACTTGAAATTTACCAGCGACAGTTAGTGCTTGACAATGAGGGAATGTTTCTGGTGCTTTGTTACATGTAAATACAAACAAGCAGAATCTGGTTTAGACAAGTGGTCTTTTGGGCTGGGGCAGCACCGGTAATTCAGTGCTTTAAAGGGATTCTATAGAGAGAAGAAAATCATATTATGATGTGTAATAATAAAAATAATTTTAAAAAAATACACCATTAATTTGTTTGTTTTTATTGCATTCAGCTGGGACAATGAAACAGGGATAGTCAGTTTCACTTTCTGGCTTTACTATACTCCATTGTTACTGCTCTGTGTTTCCATCACTTTAGAGGAATGTCTAGTTTCCCCTTAAACTAGTCTTATTAAGAAAGACAAAATTAGGTTGTGTGGCATTTTAATTTAAAACAAAGCAAAATGACATTGGAGAGGGATGCCTTAGTGGCCTTAGCATCAGGTTTGAAATCCATTGAAACCTCCAGACTTGTCGATTTGATTCAGCACGTTTACTCTCTGTGTTTTCTTGGTAAGCCCTTTAAAATTCAAGGTTCTCTGTGTGGGCACTAAAGATCTCGTTGCACTTTGTGTAAACATAGGCGTTTGTCTGGTTTTCCCTGTTTAATTACCCTCCCTGCTCCCCAGTTGTTGTGCAGTGTACTGTACACCAAGCTGCTACCGTTCTCCACCCCAGATGTGGCTATGTTTGTGGAGCTGTATCTGTGTGCGGTAGTCCATAACATGTTTTTGTTTGAAAGGTTTTCCAATACATAAGATATTGTACTAAAATATACATTTTGCATCTAAATAACTTGACAGTTTCCCTGTTTTCAAATGATTATTTTTTTTTTTTTTGGAGTGGGGGTGGGTACTTCTCTGTTAGAGGGATCCTGGGGAAAGTTTAAATGGATTGTCATAGGTAATGCTTAGCACGAGGAAAGATGGGTACAATTTTTCTCCTCCAGCGAAGCTGATCGTTCCGTATCTTAGGCACAACTTGCTCCCACACATTAGCTGTTCAGAAACACTATACGTTATCCTGTTAATTGTGAAGATTAAAAAAAACCCCCAAAACCTGCTGTTTTGACTGCATTTTTTCTTTTTAAGCCAACACATGTGCTTAAAGCCAACAAGTCACTAATCCTAAAATAATAAAGAAGTAGATTATTGACAAAAAATCCTGAATGGCAGATATTTCACTTTTTGGTCTGGAAATAGGGAAGCTTCTCATTCATTGCGGTGTTATGTTTGAGGGTAGACACGGTAATTTTTCCTTCATGTTGTAAATGAGTGGGATCAGCCTCTGTTTTGACAGACATGCTTTTCTCTCCATTAAATTTAAAGTTGACTCAATGACTTAAATAGCAGTTGCTAATACTTTCCTGTGTGAAATAACAAAAGAAGAAGAACTAGAGGGTATGGCATATGGAAAGGGACAGCTTGTGTCAGCAGTCTCCTCATATCAAAATACTGGCTAAGAATAATAGCATAGCCTCTGAGTTCTGATTATCTTGTCAGTCCTGGAGTGTGGTGCAGTAGACGTGTTCAGGATCTAGGTTTGATATATTATTTACATGGGTGTACTTAAAGTGCCTTTTACAACACAGGATTTTTATGCATTAAGAATGGAACGTAAATCACGGACTCTCACTTTTTGCTCAGACCTTGTCCCCTGCTCAGTTTCCCAAGCTCTTTACCATATAATGAGGGACCTTTTTAAGTTGCGGATGTGTGTGGTCCAATCTCCCTGCTTATGAGCTATGTAACAATGCATGAGGAAGGTGCAGAATCAATTCACAGAGGCTAATTCTATTCAATTCAGCTTTGAATTTTTCCTTTGGGAAGTTTTAAAATTTGTATGGTCCATTCTCCGTGTTCGTATGGTGAGGAAAAAGCTTAGCTGAGCCATCAAATGTGTCCGTGTCAGTTCAAAGGGCAGCCCAGCTGCTGCTGTAAACCACTCCTTCCAGGCCCCTAGAAAGTGCTAGGCTGTTAGCTCAGGGTCTTAGCAGACCAAACTACACTCTGTCCATCTTGCACTGACAAGTGTGTGAGACATACTCTTGGTTTGTCCAGTGAGTTTTGGATACTTCCTGTCAAGATATAGCCCTAAAAGGTAAACCTCGTTAATAGGACGTTTTGCTCAACTGTAGTGTGTATAGATCAATATGCTACTTTCTATTAGTTGGGGGTGGATCTGTTTATAAAGCTGTAGAGCATTGTTCAGAACTTCTGAATAACTTTGTATCATCTGGCATACAAACACCATTTGTTGGGGAGGAGTCAACACAGCTTTTGTAAAAGGAAATCATTCCTCACCAATCTATTAGAATTCTTAGAGGGGGATCAACAAGCATGTGTACAATGGTGATCCAGCTGATATAGTGTACTTGGACTTTCAGAAAGCTTTTGACAGGGTCCCACCCCAAAGGTTCTTAAGCTAAGTAAGCTGTCATAGGATAAGAGGGAAGGTCCTCTCATGGGTCAGTAGCTGGTTAAAAGATAGGAAACAAAGGGTAGGAATAAATGGTCAGTTTTCACAGTGGGGAGAGGTAAATATCAGGGTCTCCCCAGGATCTCTATTGGGACCTGTGCAGTTCAAGATGTTCGTAAATGATTGGGAAAAGGGAGTAAACAGTGAGGTGGCGAAGTCTGCAGACGATACAAAATTGCTCAAGATGGTTGAGTCCATAGTTGTCCGGGAAGAGTTACAAAGGGATCTCAAAAAACGGAGTGACTGGGCAACAAAATGGCAGATGCAATTCAGAGTTAATAAGTGCAAAGTAATGCACGTTGGAAGACATAATCCCAGCTATACATACATAATGATGGGATCTAAATTAGCTTTTAACACTCAAGAAAGAGATCTTGGAGTTATTGTGGATAATTCTCTGAAAATATCTGCTCGTTGTGTACTGTCCATCAAAAAAGTCAGTGGGCTGTTCAGAACCATTAGGAAAGGGATAGATAATAAGATAGAAAATATCATAATGCCACTATATAAATCCATGGTATGCCCACACCTTGAATAGTGTGTGTAGTTCTGGTCACCCCATCTCAAAAACGATATATTAAAATTGGAAAAAGTACGGAGAAGGACAACAGAAACGATGAGGAAGAGCTTCCATATAAGGAGAGATTAAAAAGACTGGGACCGTTCAGTTTAGACAAGAGACGACTAAGGGGGGAAATGATAGAGGTGTCCAAAATCACAAATTGTGGGGAGAAAGTGACAAAGGAAGTGTTGTTTATCCCTTCACATAACACGAGAACCAGGGATCACCCAGTGAAATGAATAGGCTGCAGGTTTAAAACAAACATAAGGAAGTACTTGTTCACACAACACAGTTAACTTGTGGAACTTGTTCCCAAGGAGTATTGTGAAGCCAAAAGTATAATTGGATTAAAAAAACAAATTAGTTAAATTAATGGAGGATAGGTCCATCAGTGGCTATTAGCCAGGATGGTCAGGGATGCAACCCTATGCTCCGGGTGTCCCAAAACCTCTGACTGCCAGGAGCTGGGAGGGGATGACAGGGGATAGATCACTCATAATTGCACTGTTCTGTTCAATCTCGCTGAAGCATCTGGTGCTGGCCACTGTTGAAAACAGGATATTGGGCTAGATGGACTAGTGGTCTGATCTTACGTTTTTATGACTCATTATCTGCATCAGTGTAAGAGGAATAACGGAATAACTTGGATACAAAGAACTGATTGCATCAGGTGTTGCTGTTTCTGGTGACATTAGAAAGAATGCAAGAGGGAGGCCCATAGCCAGAAGCCAAAGGTGAAATTGCTTTGTGCTGTGTGTTAGGTTTTAAGGCGAGCATTTCTATTCTAAACTTTTCTGTTTATATCTCCTGTCCAAAAGGTCATACATATTAACGCAATCTTACAGTGATGGGGAAACAACTGTAAATCTCATTAATATTAAAGACTTCTGGTTCTGTGTGCTCAGGAATTTTGTCCCCCAGGAATTTTGTAAAACCACATATTATAAAACCTCTCTATTCCAAGGTCTTCGATACTTTTATGTTAGGATTTCATTTAGAGATGCACTGCTATAATGTGACCATTCATAGTTCAGTGGGAGGTATATAAACTCCAACAATAGAGAAAATGTAATTTGGGCTCATTCCCCATCTAGTACACGAGTGCTTAGCCAAGGCATTTGATTGCTTAATAAAATAAATTATGTTTCTAGCACATGTTTGTAAGTTACTGGCCTATAGTCTTGTTTGCCTGCACTGTCTAGTTAAAAACAATCGATACTCTTTAACTTCTGACTTATCAGTAGTTATTGTCTAATTGATTAGCGTTTCACTGATCACTGCAGCAGAAAAACATCTCAAGTGGAATCCATAAATTGGCCAGTATTAAAAAGGCATAGCATTGTTTAAATCGGCGAATTAGCATTGGTTCTTAATAGGATTTTAGATTCGGGTGCTTTCTCCTTTAGGGGTTCAGTTCCATAAGGTGCTGGGTGATCTCAGCCCCAGTGAGAAGTGGCAGAACTCAGCAACTCATGGAAAGCACTTGTCAGCAAGCAGCATGAGGCCCGTTGTGGATTGTTCAGTGATTCGCTCATCAACATCTGGCCGTCTGAGAGCGAAGGGCAATGCAGCTGTGGTCAGCAGTAGGAAACATGAGGTGGTGTCTATATGGGTATATATTTTCTCAGCTCGCTGTGATTTCTTATTAGATGAAAATTAGATTTGGAATTTCTGGAAAACATGTTGTATGTAGCTTTTTGCGGATACAGACCAACACGGCTGCTACTCTGAAACCTGTCTTATTGTATGTAGGTCACTGCTGACTTTACTTGGCTTTGTCCGTTGCAGTTGGGCTGCTGGTGTGATGTGAAGCAGATTGCGGAGGTAGGATAGCGGGCAAGACCTAATTCTGTGTCGCATACTGTAAATTCCACTCCAAGATGTACTTTTAAGCCTAATCTTCAGATGAGATCTGGATTAGTGACTGGCTCCCTTAATGCAGCTTTTTACAAAGAAATTGCAGGTAATCTGGGCTGGAGGCTCAGTTAATGCTGGGTGGACATCAGTGAATCTCTTTCTCTGCCATGTGTTTCACTTGGGGCTCTAGGATGCAGAGCAAGATTCTGCTAATGAAACCTAACCTCTAACGTCAACTCTAAGGTAGTTGTCAGCTGGCTGTTGCCATGAAGACTCTGCACAGAACAGTATCTTTGGGAATGTCATGCTTTCAAAGGTAACTCACTAGCATCTGTGGTGCTTTGGAAGCTTCTCCGTGGGACCCCTTTCCATTAATGCCGACACCCACTGAAAATTGGCTGAAGTGGATCAGTTCTTCATTAGTAAGTTTATGCCAGTAAAGTGCATCAGCTGTAGTGCAGTTTGATTCCATCAGATTACATGTCTGGAATGGCTTCCCTGGGGATGAAAGGAGCAAGGTCCAAATACATTAATGGTATTACACTTGGGAGATTCCCATCACCAAAGTGTCTGGGTATGCTTTACAAAGGCAGCATGGTCTTGGGAGAGGGCAGAAAACTAGGTGATGGAAGGCTGGTTTCTAGTCCAGGTTCTGCCTCAGACTGTGTGATGTTAGGGAAATTACTTCCTCTCTGCTGCAGTTCTCCTTATGTGCTGTGGGGATGAGGAAACTCACCACTCTCTGTCCAGTATTTTGAGATCTATCGATTTGTCAGTTTTCAGCTCTTCAACTCTTTTCTTCTTCTATAGAAAACCTGAGCAGGAGTTGTCAGGGTTCTTGGCCTTGTCGCGGCTCTTGGGGCCCTTGTACACCCTTCCGCTCGCTAAAGGAACAGCATCCGGGACAGCTGCGGTGTCCTCAATAGTATGGATTGTATACCAGCTGTTTATTGCTTAACATTACCAAACGAATGGAAAAAGCTGCACATTTCCTCTTGTTTCCACTATGGTTCAGCTGAAATGTCTATTAAATTCTTCCCAACCCAAACACACAAGGGTTTTGATCCTAGTTTCTCACTCCACTTTTCAGGATCCTTAGCAACTTCTACTGGCCTCCTAGAGCTGCCCTTTGAGACGTTCCTCAAAGTGGTCATGGATCCAACTAGATTTTTCTTTGTCTGCAGTGCAGAGAGGGTTTTATGGGTGTTTTCTTTCCCCTTAATTAGGTAGTGAATCTGTTAATGCTCCCTATGCTGTGATATAATAAACGTTATGGAACATGATCCAGTAGTTCCCTTGAAGCTATTAGCCTCCAGCAGGACTCAGGTTCTGTTTTTAGCTCAGCTCTGTGCAGAATGTTAACAGAAGGGGCTTCTCTATCAAGGAGTTGCTGGGCCTTGCTTTTGATCGGGAGAACTCTGGAAAATGCTCTGCTGTTTCCTCACTTCATGTTAGGCTCATTGAACATTGTTTTGTAGAGGTTTTATTTTGAAAGCCCTCTCCGCCTTTAAAAAATAGATAATACCAGCCCCCCCAATCTTCTCTTGATTATTTGCTCTAAGGAGCATGAAGCTGAAAAGTAGAATCCTGGCCTCTTCCACTGCCTGCAGGACACTGCAAATAACCATATTGTTTCCACGGATGGTCCTGTGGAAGTTCTCCTCCTCCAAGAGTGGGATTTTTCAAAGTTGCTGAAGGGAGTAAGGCTCCCGGTTCCCATTTGAATTTCAATTGGGATTGGGCACTTTACACCTTTGAAACTCCCAGCCCCAAACTATTAAACCCCTAAGTCTTAGAATATATGAATGTCCGGGGCTAGAGCTCATGGGTGAAGATAATCTCCCTTCTGATGGCCTGCTGCAGGGTGGTCCGTTCAGAGCACTTCTGATACCCTGGCCTTGATGGGAGTTTTGTTTTCTTTTTTTTTTCCTCACTGTGTAGTTTGGAAAACCAAAAATATCCTCATGTAACACTTTCTTTTTTCAAAACTGTGACAAACACAATTTGGGGTGTTTTTTTTTCTTCCAGGGCAGTGGTTTATCACCTCACTGATTGAAGGTTTCTGCTGATTTGGGTTCTGAGTTCATATCAGTAATTGAGGAGTTGTCATATCCCGTCTAAATTATTATAAATGGTAGCCACTCATTTCCTCGTTTTGAAGGTGTCTGAGTTAAACTGACAAGAGCCAGGCCATGGGGTTGACCGTTGCTCTGCGCTCAGGAATTGGGACCCTAAAGAAACAGCGGAAACTCAGTCCCTTAATTATAATACTTGGCTTTTTTCTAGTGCTTTGTGATGGTTGATTTCAAAGCATTCTCCAAAGGAAGATCAGTATGTCCGTCCCCCTTTTGCAGATGAAGGAAACTGATGCCCAGAGAGGTGAAGTGTCTTTCCCAAGGTTATGCAGGAGTTTGGTAGCAGACTCAGGTTCTGTTTCCATCTCTCCTAGGCCAGTACCCTGTCCACTGGACCATGCTTGGGACGTCTAAACCTAGACTTCACAGAACAGTAGAAAATGCACCATTAAGGAACGGTCCTGCACGGTCCAGGAGAGATGGGCCTTGATAATTTAATAGACCTTTCCTCTAACTTGTACCGTACCGTAAAAGTTATCATAGAGCATGTTGTGTTATTACAGATCTTTGTTGCAGCATGTTTCCTTTTGTCTGAATTTCCTGCTTTCTCATATTCCCTTTTTAAAACTTCCATTACTTTGCAATTCTGATGTGAAAGAGAAGATGTGCAATATCCTACTGATCTCGGCCAGTTGTTCTGAATGGGTAGGGTTGGACCCTCCTTTTTGAAGGGAGCAAATAGGTCAAACTTGACGTAGGCTAGGGCACTAGGGACTTGTTGTCACTCTTTCCTCCCTGTTCTTTAGAGATAAGTGCTTGGTTCTAGACTGACCGCCCTGAAATCTTCTAGGTCACTGCAGAAAGAGTACGACGCAGTGCAGTGCAAGGATCCCCTAGCCGAGTGCCTGCCTTTGCGAAGGGCCACTCCTGGGAGCAAGGGGGTAGTTCCTTGTGCTCATTCCCTTTGGTCTCTTCCTCTGAGTTTGGCAAGAGTGTTAAATCGTGATGGTGATTTTGTGATGTGTATACGTAAGCCTACATGCTGCTTTTGAATGGTGATGACTTGGTTTCTACTGGCTTGGGCTGGATTTATACTCGTGTCCAGAACCCTATCATGTTGGGCTTAATTACAGCTGTTTTTTGTATTCTTCCAACCCTTGCCACTTGGGAAACATTGTGTCATGGACTTCTGGGTGGGTTGCAAAGTGGAGGGAGGCAAAACTTTCTTCTGTGTAAGCTTTGCCAGCGAGGTGTGAACCAGGTGCACATTTTGCTGGGCTTTCATGAAGTTCCTAGTTAATGCCACGGCTGGTGTCTTAACACACCCGAAGCCCAGCTGGACCTTGTTGAGGCGACATGGATGGGCCTCAGCACTGGATCCGGTGAGTCATTCTCTTACAGAACTGCGACTCCCTTCTGTTTGTCTCAAAAGACAACTCAGGTCAAACAGCTCCAGTAGGGAATGTGGCTGAATGATCCAAATCCAGACCCCCAGCAAGAATAAATATTGTGTACTAATGCAAATTAAACAGCAGGGTCTTCAGACGGCCAGAAGGATGATCACTTGTGTTTCACTACACAACAAAGTAGAGAGAGTTCTATGATTGTTTTCAAAAGTGCTTACACAGGGAGCCTGTGCAAGAGGTGGGTATTGAATCCAGTTCTCTTGGGCACTAGTCAGTTCTTCGCCAACAAAACCATTCTAGTGTCAGGGGGCTGACCATGCTACAAAAAGCACTTCCAAACCCTTGGACAGAACTTTTTCTGGGCATGTTGGCAAAAGCCCTTCAGAAGGCAAAGCGTAGGGAAGGGGTTTGGCATACGGAACAAGCCAATCTCTCCAGATAAACCCGTTGACATATTATATGTGCCAGGCCACTACTCTGCCTTCCAGAAGGTTTCTGCCAACACACCTGGTCTGGCAAAAGCTCTGCTTATACAAGAGAGTTGGTTGGTTTGTTCTGTGTTGTATTGCACTGGCTCATGCCCTTCTCAGTCAGACAAACTTTACCTCTTGTAAAACGCCGTGTGTGTTTAAAGCATTTTATAAGCAATAGTTGAAAGCTTTATAGAAGCAAGGCCTCTACATGCAATTGAGGGGTGATGGATAAGAACCCATGAAACCAATATGAAAGGAAGGCGCAGACAGGAAACTTGGGGAAACCAAGTTAGTGGCTTCGCTACTCTTTAAAAACCGCCAGGCCTGCCCTCTGGAATGGAACATAAGCCAGTCCCTGGTGGGAGGGGTAAGAGGGAAGTGGCATCCTTAGGTGTATGGGGTTCAGAGTAACCCTTCTGTTGGCACCACAACAGAGCGAGTGTGCACGGCAGTGAAAGAGCTGGTGCTGGAGGTTGGGGAGCTGGAATTCAGTGCCTGGGTTGCTTGCTGTCTGGCACCCTGTGGGGGTTAAAGGGTCACTGCAATAAGTGTCTCGGGGGTCGAGAAATAGAATGCAACAAAACCTCACCAGCCTGTTTAGACACCTTCCCACCACGGAAACATCCAGACTGCAGCTTCGCTGGTTGGTTTATTTAATTGATTTTCAGGCATCTGTGACTAGCTGCTGCTATGGCCTTGGACTCTACTGTCTGAGGGACGCTGACGGGACAGGCCAGGAATAGCGACCTGTATCTTGTTCGGCACGAAAGGAGGGCGTTTTGCCAAACCCAGTGGGCAAGCAGATGGGGCGGGGGCAGGGAGAGGAGAACCCTGCAATAATAGCTAAAGCTGGGGGGCTGCTTTTTAAGGTCCCTATCTGCATTGGGATTTCCCCAGTTACAGCTGTTGGTGCACCAGCCAGGGTTAGCGCTGCTGCTGCTTAGCCCCTTCTTGACATTTCAGTGATGTGCCACTGTGAGGGGCTTGCTCTGGTGACTGATATCATAGAATCATAGAATATCAGGGTTGGAAGGGACCTCAGGAGGTCATCTAGTCCAACCCCCTGCTCAAAACAAGACCAATTCTCAGTTAAATCATCCCAGCCAGGGCTTTGTCAAGCCTGACCTTAAAAACTTCTAAGGAAGGAGATTCTACCACCTCCCTAGGTAACGCATTCCAGTGTTTCACCACCCTCCTAGTGAAAAAGTTTTTCCTAATATCCAACCTAAACCTCCCCCACTGCAACTTGAGACCATTACTCCTTGTTCTGTCCTCTTCTACCACTGAGAATAGTCTAGAACCATCCTCTCTGGAACCACCTCTCAGGTAGTTGAAAGCAGCTATCAAATCCCCCCTCATTCTTCTCTTCTGAAGACTAAACAATCCCAGTTCCCTCAGCCTCTCCTCATAAGTCATGTGTTCCAGACCCCTAATCATTTTTGTTGCCCTTTGCTGGACTCTCTCCAATTTATCCACATCCTTCTTGTCGTGTGGGGCCCAAAACTGGACACAGTACTCCAGATGAGGCCTCACCAATGTCGAATAGAGGGGAACGATCACATCCCTCGATCTGCTCGCTATGCCCCTACTTATACATCCCAAAATGCCATTGGCCTTCTTGGCAACAAGGGCACACTGCTGACTCATATCCAGCTTCTCGTCCACCGTCACCCCTAGGTCCTTTTCCGCAGAATTGCTGCCTAGCCATTCGGTCCCTAGTCTGTAGCTATGCATTGGGTTCTTCCGTCCTAAGTGCAGGGTCCTGCACTTATCCTTATTGAACCTCATCAGAGTTCTTTTGGCCCAATCCTCCAATTTGTCTAGGTCCCTCTGTATCCTATCATATCCCCCAGTGGTGTTGAGGCCTGAGGCCCCACTCCACGAGGGTCTTCCCCCCTGCCCCCAAATCACACACAAATAGGAAATACAGATCCTGGCTAGCCGTAGTTTCCGTGCTGAGCTGCTTTTTGGGGCCCCCCAACCTGAAGCAAATACTCGCCAGCAACCACACCCCAGAACCACTAACCCAGGAACCTATCCTTGCAACAAAGCCCATTGCCAACTGTGTCCACATATCTATTCAGGGGACACCATCACAGAGCCTAATAACATCAGCCACACTATCAGAGGCTCGTTCACCTGCACATCTACCAATGTGATATATGCCACCATGTGCCAGCAATGCCCCTCTGCCATGTACATTCGTCAAACTGGACAGTCTCTACGTAAAAGACAGGTTTCAGAGTAACAGCCGTGTTAGTCTGTATTCGCAAAAAGAAAAGGAGTACTTGTGGCACCTTAGAGACTAACCAATTTATTAGAGCATAAGCTTTCGTGAGCTACAGCTCACTTCCTCAGATGCATGTGGGGAGATTTATTTACATAGAGAACATGAAACAATGGGTGTTACCATACACACCATGCATCCGATGAAGTGAGCTGTAGCTCACAAAAGCTTATGCTCAAATAAATTTGTTAGTCTCTAAGGTGCCACAAGTACTCCTTTTCTTTTTGCGAATACAGACTAACACGGCTGCTACTCTGAAACCTGTCTTCGGGGCTGTGTTTGCATCAGACCCTGGGGGCTTTCTCTGATCTAGACTTGCTCTCTGTGTTAACGTGATGCTGGGAGAACACAGTGGGGAGGGTCTCTCTCTCTCAGAAATGTTTCCCCTGTTGCCAGTCGAATCAGCTGAGAGTCTTTTCTGAGCTGTTGTCTGGCTCTCTCCATCTCTTCATGCCGGCTTCTCTCCAAGCGGAGCCGGCCCTGTGTGGGGCTTCAGGTTGCAGCATTCAGACTGCATGACCTCACCTCCCAGCTTCCAAGAATACTGCGCTGCCTCCCGTTTTGCCTTGCCATAGTTGTCCGCAGAGCAGGAGAGTGCCGTACTGCCGCGTCCGTGAGCATCCGGCTTGGAGAGGCTCGTGGGCGTAGTCAGGGCTCCCCTCTTCTCCCCCCCCCCCACAGCCGAAACCCCAATCCAAGAAGTCCTCACCTGATGTGGGATGGGGAGAAAATGGGACTGCTGACAGGTTGTATGTCACTTTGTCTTTCTCTCCTGCTTGTGTGGGATGGATTTAGGTAGCAGAATGTGAGGCAGGGCTCCCCAGGGAATGTGGTGCAGGCCTCTTCCAGGGCCAGAATGAGCTTGCAGGCTTTTTCTCTTCGGGATGATGTGGATCCACTTAGCTCAGCGCTGATAAGGTGGCCCTGCCACCAGGCACATTATAGAATTTTTAACACAGCTCAAGGGCTGATCCCTAGAGCGCAAATCTGCTCTCCCCTTGCCCCTAAATTATCTGCTAGCCTGGGGTTTCTTGGGCAGTCTTGCCCCATCTCTCTGGGGTTGTGAATTCCTGTTGTCAGAACCTACCCTTGCATGTGTCTGAGTCAGGCGATGTTTATAGGATGAGTGAAGCATGCTTGGAATGTGGCTCAGCTGGTGAAGTTCCTTCTAAGGTGAGAGGCCTATCTGCTTCAAGCATCAGGCCTGGGGTGGTGTGGAGGAGGAGGATGGGCTGCTAGGTTGGTACTGAAAGGCTTGAGGAGTGGTTCCTGGACGGGAGCAGGAAATCTGGAAGCACCGAAGATAATAATAAATTATTCCAGATCTGATCAATTGATGCCAGTGAGGTCTGGGCATGTCCCATGTGCGCTGAAAACGCGTGGATTGCTGGTACTGACTGCAGCCAGGTGTAGTTCAGGAATGCAGTATGGAGCTCCCTTCCCCTCCCCTCTTCTTCTCAGACACGCCATGCTGACTAGCCTTGTGGGGTAACATTTGTAAGAGTGCTGAAGTGATTTAGGACCCAAATTTCCAATGGGAGTTAGGCCCCTTAAGCGCTTTCAAAGGACTGCGGGAAAATTGTTTTCTAAATGGGGAGTTAGAATAAGAACCCCCAGAGTCCTTTTTGCTGGATCTAACTGTGTGGGGACATCATAGAGGTAAATACTGCTATTCAACTGGATTCAGCATAGAGAGCTGGCATCCCTGGAGGGGTCATAAATTCTGATGTCTTTGACAGTGATATGTCTCTTGCTACGATAGCCCAAGATATCTGAGGCTGGTGAATGTCAAGGGCTGTGCCTAAGAGCTTGTCTACATGGCAACACATTGGGTGTGAATTATAGAGCACTGTACGCTACTGTGCTCTTACTGCCCTGTGTCGACCCCGCTGGTGAGCTCTAAAAGGTACCTAGTGCATGTTGATGTAGCTCGGTTTGAAACAAGGCTACGTCAACCATCGGCGCAGGAATAGGGGGGCTGGGGACCATGGCCCTCCCACTTTTTGAAAGTGAACAGGCCTGGCCCATCCACCTTTCTCCATGCTGCAGCCCCTCCACCTGCCCCCAGAGGGGGCGGGGGAGTGGGGACGGACGACCCGAGAGCAGTCCCTGGCCTGTGTTCCCAGACCTGGGCTCCCCGCCCAGTGCAAGTGGAGGGTCCGCAGCTCCTCACAGCTGCCTGGCCGCATGACTCTTACCATGGCCGGGCTGCGGCTCTGAGGCCCTGCGCACTGGCCGGAGCCAGGTAGGGGTAAGAGCCGTGTGGGCAGCAGTGGGGAGCTGTGAACCCTCCACCTACCTTGGGTGAGGGGGCCCACAGGCCGGCTCCAGCTTCTGGCTTGGTTGGGGGCTGGGGCCTCAGGTGGAAGGGGCGGGGCTGGGGCCTCAGGTGGAAGGGGCGGGGCTGGGGCCTCAGGTGGAAGGGGCGGGGCTGGGGCCTCAGGTGGAAGGGGCGGGGCTGGGGCCTGAGGTGGAAGGGGCGGGGCTGGGGCCTGAGGTGGAAGGGGCGGGGCTGGGGCCTGAGGTGGAAGGGGCGGGGCTGGGGCCTGAGGTGGAAGGGGCGGGGCTGGGGCCTGAGGTGGAAGGGGGCGGGGCTGGGGCCTGAGGTGGAAGGGGGCGGGGCTGGGGCCTGAGGTGGAAGGGGGCGGGGCTGGGGCCTGAGGTGGAAGGGGGCGGGGCTGGGGCCTGAGGTGGAAGGGGGCGGGGCTGGGGCCTGAGGTGGAAGGGGCGGGGCTGGGGCCTCAGGTGGAAGGGGCGGGGCTGGGGCCTGAGCTGGAAGGGGCGGGGCTGGGGCCTGAGGTGGAAGGGGGCGGGGCTGGGGCCTGAGGTGGAAGGGGGCGGGGCTGGGGCCTGAGGTGGAAGGGGCGGGGCTGGGGCCACAGAGGCAACAGAGTAGCTAGGCAGGTGCAAAAACCAAGGCCCCTAGAGCAGTGCTGGTTCTTGAGAAGCACCGTGCTATGCTAGCCTTTCAGTCTGAATTTGGGATCCTGGTACAAATCCATTTGAACCGCATTAGGGACCTAGGCCAGCAGGACATGGTCCTAACACCGGCTCAGTCCGCATCAGCTGGTGAACCCACGTGAGAGCTGGCGCTGTGTTCAAGGCTCAGCTGGAACTGTGCTTAAACATCGTTCTTCGCCATGACTGGAGCTTCAGTACGGATGGGGCCAAAGGAAGGTCATGTCCTGCGATGCTCCAGCAGTTCCTTTCATGCACATCTACCCATAATGAACTCCTTTCCAGCGCTGACATGGGCTGCGGATCCACTCCTGACATGCGTGGTGAGAAATTCCCTAGTTTTTCTGTACCCTGTGTCCTAGGTAGACTTCCTTAATAAGGGCTCTGGCTTGGATCTTTAACTTACCTGAGGAGATGGCGAGGGAGCAGCTCAAGTGGATTAGAGTGGGGTGTGGGCGATTGAATCTAAATACATGGAGCATTAGGAGACTGGAGCCTCTGTTCTCTCATACCTGGTGGTTGAGTCACTCCAAACATTTCAACCTTTGGTTAAGGGTTTTCGTAACCGACAGGGTGGATTTAATTTAAATCATGATTTAAATCACTAGTCAGGAAGACTCAATTTAATCCTGGATTTCTACATAAAAGTGCATTCTTGTTGGTTGTTATAACATTAATACATATTCTTCCCAACTCAGAGACAGATGTAGGTTTCATTTTTAGAAGGTACACACGATACATTTTTAAGCAGTGATTTATTTTGAAAACTTTTCAGATTAGTTTTACAGCTATATCAGAAAATGAATGATTGGTTATTTCGTTTACCAAAGGTAATTGAAGCAGATAGTTCACCTCCCAGTGACTTCATAAATATCTCCAATTCAATGGGTTAATCATTAATATTTGGAGGATTTTCTTGCCATGCTGTGTTAGGAGGAGAACATCACCAGACAGACATTTAAATTGTTTTATTTAACTAAACTGACAACGTTATGTATTCTGGCTTTTTTTTCTTCAACAGCAAACATATAATAATTTTACACAACAAGCATCTGAATTTTTGAATTTAGTAAAACATGCAAGTGTTTTAAAATCAGGTTTGTTTTTGTTAAAATGGTTTTTAACTAAAATTGTTAAATGAAATACTTTTTTAAAAAAACAAAAATTAAATAGACTAGGTCAGTCAGGTCAACGTGAGAAACTTAAAATACTGGCTTCTGCCGCTAACTCAGTCGTCTTCACCTTCGTTTTCCTGTTTGTTCATAATCTGGAAAAGAAAAACCAGCTTTCCTGTTTTTTTTAGGTCCCAAACCATTTCTCAATTTGGAATGAATTAGTCCAAAGGAAGAAAATTATTCTTTCTACACCGGCAGAAGAAGCTACTGCTGTTAAAAGTGAGATTATCACTTCAGCAGTCTCTGAATCCAAGTGCTTAAGTGACTTCCACTGGTTCACCGGTGTGACTTTCTTTAAATAATCATCAGCAAACATATATTTCTTGAATGGTTCTTTTCCCAAATTGGGTCTCTTTTACAGCCTGCTGCTATATTATAGGTTTTCCCTTCTAGTGAGAGAATGGTATGGTAGATCTCAAATCAATGAAGGCTACACTCAGAAAGACCTCAAGACTTCTGGAATATGCTGCTCAAACAGTTTCACTTTTGTTCTACTGCCTGTCCCTCCTTTCTCACATTTATCTCCAGACTTCTTCTCCTTGTCCAGATCAATTCCGACCCCAACAATCTTCTGTTCATTAAAAAGAACAGGAGGCTTGTGGCACCTTAGAGACTAACAAATTTATTTGAGCATAAGCTTTTGTGAGCTACAGCTCACTTCATCAGGTAGGGACTAAAGACCCACATACTGTTAAATTCCACTGACCTGAGATGGTCTGAAACATACCAGGGCTGAATCTTGCATGAGGTGCCATGAAGCATGAAAATGCCACCGCTGGCAGGCTGACTGTCTTTTGCGCGGGGAGTAGTGGGAGCTGCTGCCTGGCTGTTTGTGGTGGGAGGGGGTGACGGGGAGTGCTGGTGTGTGGTGCGGCTTGTCTGTGCACAGACAGAAATGTCAAATAACTGCACAAGAGCTGTCTGACCTGAATGAGGTTGGGAGATGTTTGAAGCAGGGACAGCATCTTCCTTTGTTTTGTCCAGTACCAAGCATGCTGTTGGCACTTAAATAACAGTGAGAGCCAGCGTGCAGTGAGTCATTCTCTGTTCTGTATAATGGGATTATTTAAGCCTCTGGTGTAAGGGATGCAGGTGACTCTTGCTGTCCAGCAAGCTGTAGCCTGAACTAGAGATGGGCTCCACACTGAAATCCCAGACCTGAATGTGCTTGACCTTTGTGGAAGTTTTGAGCCAGACTTGAATTTTGCGGCTCTTTTCGCACAAGACATCCTTGCCCTGCTTTGTGAGCAAGGTACTATATTGACGAGGCTTTAGACTTCACCCCCATATCCTTATGCTGCTCCTCCATCCACCCCTGCAGCTAACACTCTCTGTCCCACTCTTGCATGTTCAACTTATTCCATGGTGTCTCCTTTCCATGCTGCTGCAGACTTAAACTGGGCATGATAACACTGTGCCTTACCATGCTGACTCTGCATAGCGCATGAAGTCTGTGCTCTGAGCCTGGCCCAAGTCTGTCCTGAGGTAGAAGCAATTGGCCCACAGAAGTCCTCAGCTGCAGGGGTATTTTGGAGGTTGGGAGAGGTGGGAGGAGCTACTGGTACTGCAGGATGAGTAGCTGGGGCTAGTGCAATAAATCTATTTGGGGGGTGGAGGAGTCCAATCTGTAAGAGGAGTTATTGAAATGGAAGCCCTGAAGTTGGGGTGGTTTTGTTCCCTACGTTAGAGAAAAAGCTGCATCTTTCTCTGCTCGTGCCTGCATATATCTGTGCTTCCTTCTTTCCTTTCTCCACACTCAAGTTCCTATTGAATTGCCATTTTCTTCTGGGCTTGGTGACCTTTGCCCTTCCTGAGGACTTGTGCTACCTGCTAGAAGAGATCTGAGGATCCCCAAAGTCATGCATCTGGTGAGGAGGTTGAGGCACTGCACTCTCTCTAATTTATAGCTCTCTGGCAAGCTACGGTCTCCTGGGGTGTCTGCTGGAGAAGGGTGGGTGGTTATATCTGAGCAGTCTGAAAACTAAGCAACAGGCCTCCCAACTCCCACTGTTCTGCAGTGTCCTTCAGTCACGGAGTGACACATCCAACCTTCGTGGTCTCCTGAAAAGCCCCATTGACTTCCTGCCAAAATGTGTGTGTTCAGGGAAATCCAGTCTGAACTCAAGCTGGGAACTGCTGTGGAAGTTTGGCAAGGCATCCCGGCAGCCTGGAATTCCTACAGCTGCAGATCATTGTTTCCCAGAATCCAAGAGACTGACGGTGAGGGGCCTGTCACCAACTGTGCTGCTCAGAAATGGCTACAGAACCCCAGGCCCGTGGACCTCATCTATGCTGCAAAAAATCCATGTGACCTGAATCTGATTTTAGAAATACTGATTCGGCTAACACTTTTTTGGGGTAGTAATATTTCTATCGCATCCTTCATCTGAATAACTGAAAACTTAACAGCAATAATAACAAAAGAAATCTTTATTCCCCTTTGCAGGAAGATAAGGATTGCTGTTATTTGCAGAGGGAGAAATTGAGGCACAGAAAGATTGAGTGAGTTGTCCAAGGTCACCGAACGGGTCGGTGTCCAAGCTGGGAACAGAAGTCTGAACCCCTACACCCATGTCTCAGTGACAAGACCTTCCAGTAGTAGCCTAGCTGGACCAAATGGAGCTTCCTGAGAAACGGTGCCTATTATCCTATTTCTGGCAATAATCCTGGTTACATGCATTAGTGTGACTCTCCTGCCCCCTCTCATTCCATGTCACATATAAAGAGCAGACTGCTTGGACAACACTGACTGGTTTTGCAAAAGTCACTTGATCTTTGCTGCATTTGCTGGCCTCCACTAGACCTCTCTTTCTCGTGGGATGAGGATTTGCCAGTAATTTTTAAGTTGGGATGTCTCCTAGAAGTCATCAGAACTGCACTGCCAGCTTTTTGGATGAGTAATTCGTACGCTGAAGACTCTGTTGTGTGGGTTTGCGGCAGAGCCTGCCAATGTTAACATTTGTATAATTATTCAAATGACATCATCATCATAGAGAAATAGTGACTCTGCGGCATGTTGCATATCGTGGCTACACAGAACCTCATAGTGTCAGTGAGTATAGAAAGCTCCAGTTCCAAAGTACAGGTCTTCGCGGAGAATCTCCATTAGCGGCACAAGACCTGGGACACACCGCTGAGCTGCTCTGATTCCCTCCACTGGGGAGCAGTATATGTGGGGGACACAAAAGAAATGATGCTCTTCTGACCTTTATTTTAAAGGAGGCGGGGTTGGTGCTTCCCGCGGAAGAAGCTTGTCTCCTAGGTTATTCGTACAAATTCAGGCAGGGTCATGCAAGTTGCTATTCCTGATTGGAGCCAAGTTAGTGACGGCTGTGATTCCCAGTTACTGACTCCCTGGGCTGCAGCCATCTTAGAACTGTGCCTCTCTTGTCAGCACACTGCTATCTTGATATCACCCTAGGGGAGTTATTCTCCTCCTCTTTCTTCTCCTCCTTCTTCCTGGTCTGCTCTATGCCCATGCCCTTGTCCCTTCTAATGCATGGCAGCGGGAGGAGAGAAGTGCTAATGTCATCACATGAGCTTGGTTCCATTGTGCAAGAGTCTGCTTTGCTGACGGGCCCCTTGTTGGCCGCAGTTGAGTGTGACTGTACTGCGGTTCCCTTCAGTGCAAAGGGGAGAGGGTGGTTTAAGATGTGCCATGTTGCTGCACTATGAACAAGGGACTTCAGACTTGAGGACTGCTAGCTTAGCACCTTTCAAGCCAGTGAAGAAAACAACCCTCCTAACTAAGGGCTTTTGGGAGGGTTCCTGGAAGTTTCTCGGTGGAAGATGATGGATGCTTCCCTTGCCGTTTTAGCACATGTGCGCATGCATGCAGTGCTCTTTGCTAGCATTTGTGTTTATGGATTTTACCTTGAGGAGCCAAAGGGCAGAAGAGACTCTGACCTTGTAAAATCCAGCAAGTGAGACCGAGAAGGGTTTCTTGGCTGTTTTCTATGCAGCTGCAAACAATCCTCCTCCTTTCCTGACAACTAATGCCCTTGCAGTGTGTTTCAGTTCTGATGGTTGGCAAATTCTGCTAGGTCTCATTAGGGTCTTTGGTTCAGCAGGTCAGATGCCTGTAGTTCTTTCTAATACACCCTCTTCTGTATTTGTATCTCCCCACAAATTAATTGAAATGACCAGACTGGTTTCCCTGGTAAGAGAGGTCAGATGGGTTTCCAGATTTCTGGAGTAAAAGATGTGGTGTTGGCTGTGAAATGGGGTCATCATCATTGATGGTCGAGGATGGTCTCTTTCAGAGGTTTTAGTTTTCATGGGTCCTTTAGTGACTGAGGAATCCGATCCTTGAGCCACAGGCTCATTGGCACATGTTGCAGGTGGTGTTGGAAGACAGGGTTGGGCCATGATTGCTGCATGACCGTTGTCTTTCCTTTCTTTTCTGGTGTTTTTCTGCGACTAGGGCAAGGCGATTTTCTTCAAAAGTGGACGTTCCCTCTCTGACAAGTCTTTGCCAGTTATCCCTATCCTGGGCTGCTGTCTTCCAGTGTGTGGTGTCGATGCCACATCTCTTGATGTTTATCTTGGGGGTTTCTTTGAAGTGTTTCTTTTGGCCTCCCCCTTTCTTTTTCCTTTGGTGAGTTGGGCGTACAGCTGTTGTCTTGGTGTGCGTACACCAGGCATGCGTACACAATGCCCGCTCCACCTCAGCTGATGCTGGATAATCAGGACCTCAACACTGAAGCTATTAGTCTCTCTGAGGACACTGACATTAGTGTGATGATCCTCCCACTGGTGTTCCAGGTTTTTCGGGTGTTTTCTATCCGTCACCCAAGTCTCACGGCCATAGAGGAGAGTTGGGATTACCACTGCTTTATAAACTAAAAATGGGTTCTTAGCTGCTTTTACTCAGCATTCAATCATAGTGGTTGTCTTCTGCATAAACCCAGCATCTGGAGTATACCTGGGATGATGTATTTAAGTGCCTTCTGATTTGGGACACTCACTTGACTAAACTGTAAAGCTCAGTTCAGTGGTGTCCACTAGTGATACAGTAAAATCCTCAAATCATTTGAGAGAGAGAGAAAAATTGTATAATTCCAGTTCTTTGGCTTTCTTAGGGCTTTTCTACACTTGAAAGTTAATTTGGATGAAGGTAGGGTTTGCATTTAAAGTGCAGTAGCTATTTGTGAATATCTCCATATGCGGACACTCTTAATCCAGAACAAGAGTGCATTAACAGAAACAAGATATTATTGTTCCGCAGTAAGTGTCCACACATGAAGTTAATCAGGAACAGTTTTCTGTCGACAGGCCCTAAGTCTCCCCCATTTTGGTGGTGGGAGGAGAGATGCTTTGAGCAGAGGACTAGGAGCAAGGAACTCCTGAATCCTGCTTCTGACACACATGTTCTCTGTGGTGTTGGGAAAGTCACTTAAACTTCTCTCTGCCTCAGTTTACCAATGGGGAGGAAAGTGGGAGTAATACTGACCTACCTAGCTACTTGTTGGGGCTGTGACTAATTAACTAAACATTCAAAAAAACTTCTGAAGACTGAGAGCCTGATTGTTTGTTTTTTTTCCCTCTTATTGACACCTATGTAAATCTAGGGTGACTATTGAGCTCCACGGTGCTGCCATGATGTGAAGCCAGCGTAAGGGAGAGGAGAATTGGGTCCTGGAAGTGCGATAGCTGTGCTAAGTGCTTTCATAAACTAGCCTCTTCTTACTTCAGGGAGCTGGCTTTGCATTTGGATAAACCTTTAAACTTCTGGAACTGGGGAGTAGGGAGAGAGGCACAGAGGATGGATTGTCTGAACGTTGGCTGGTCTCACTGTTCCTTGAGCCCTAAGCTCTTTTCATAATGCTGCCTGTATAAGTGGGATTGAAGAAGCTTAAACTCTTGCAAAGCAAGATCTGGTATTCCTTCTGGCCTGCTTGGTGTGTGCTTTCACCTTGCTCAGCTCATGCCCTGGGGCTGGGTGAAATCCTCCTTTGCTGTCTCTGTCCCCCTGGGATGCTCTAGCGGTTAACCTCTCTTGGACAAAATTAATTGGGAGCCATAAGGAGGTCTGTCAAATGAATTTTATTTTGCAGATTGGCTATTGAAATGTCTGAGTTGAACAGTCCCCAGGGGCTGGAGGGGAGGTTGATTCCAGTCAGGCGGGTTGGGGTGGCAGAGGTAGGGAGGGGTGTGTGTGTGTGTGTGTCTTCAAAGAGCCATTGTGCGCCCAGACCCTCATTATTAATCTTATCTAGTAAAAAAGTGGGGAGCCATGTGCTGTTAACTGATTAACAGTGGGCTGCTGGGCATGCTACATAAAAGGATTAGCAAACCTTTCCTGATGTGTGTGTTTTAATTACAAAAAATGGGATTTGTGTGTTTACTAGCTGACTCCTGGCTCTAGGGCTGTTTGTGGCATGCAAGGAGCTCAGAGTTCCTCAATGAAAGCAGGTCTTAAAGTAAGGGGCTAATGTTTGTGGAGGGGGTGAAAAGCCCCCATGTTCTGGAGGGAGGGCAGGTGCTTTGTCTCTTTGTTTGCAAAGCACCTGGCAGGCTTCTCGGGTGATATATTTTGAGGCAGTATGGTGTAGTGGATAGGAATCTGGTCTGAGGCTCTGGGGATACAGATTCTGTACCTAGCTCTGTCACTGACTACTGTGTGACCTTGGGCAAGCTGCTTTGCCTCAGTTTCCCTAGCTGCACAGTGCAGATAACAGCCTCAAAGGGGTGTTGAGGCGTAACTGATTAGTGTTAGCGTGTTGCTTTAAGGGTCTGGGTGGCACCAGAGTGCGCCGTATTAACACCTATCTGAATGCCAGAGTCTGGTTTTAGCAACTGTGTCTCCTGAGTCTTATAGAGAAGTGCAAGCAGGGTGAGACGAGGTCCTTGATTCCCCTTTTAAATAGGAGCGAGGCTATTTTTTCCTGTCTGCAGGGTGGGAGGGGAAAGACGCCTGCCTGCTCTGTGAATCGGGGGATCTGTAGAAGAACATTGTCGTCCTGGGAATGGAGGGAATAGTTGACATCCAGTGCGTTCCGTGGAAATACGATGCAGATCAATTACCGAGTTTGACTGAGAATAAAATAGGGCTGCCCCAGTTTGCCAGGCTGGTATCACCTGAGCTGTGTCCGCATGTGCATACGTGGTTGAATGTGTTGGTATCATGTTATGGAAGGATCTAGTCTCCCGCTCCTGACTCCTACCTAGCAACAGACAGGGGGGTCTCGAAGCCCTCGTTCAATTTCCAAAGTCCTTTTCAGGGATGAGAGAGATCTGTGAGGTTGGAAAATCTTCCAACTGTGAGGATTTATAGCCTTTGTGAGTGTTTTTTATTGCGTCCCTTCAGAATCTAAGCTTGCATTTAAAATGTTTCTAGCCATTTCAATTCAATGGAATACACTACTGTAGATATTGGACTTGAGTCTGGAGCTGGCAGGACTGAAATATTGGCACAAAGAGGCCTGGTCTTTTGGTTGCTGTTTAACTCTTAACTCTAATAATGACGGCAGACGCACTAATTGTATTAACCACTTTGAGGCTGCTTTTACCAAACGCTTGAGGCTAACACCACCGCTGTAAACGAGGGCATTATTAGAAGCAGTCGGTGAAAAATGATCTTGCCAAAGGTAGTACAGCTCGTGGAGGGGGGGCAGCTGGGGAAAGAACCTAGGAATCCTGACTCTCCATTGACCCGTTCCACAGGCTTTGCCCTGATACGCTGCTGGTAGACAATGGATAGATCTGAGTAATAGATAGCAGTGATGAGGGGTGGGGGTGTAGTAATCTGTGTTTGAAGAGCATCCCCTTAGTCAGGAAGCAGACCCCAGAAACTTATAAGTAATGTTGAGCCTCTCCTTTCTTGCAGTGCCCTGCCCCCTCTCCCCCATTAGCGTCTGTTCTAATTGTATGTGTCTGCTGCAGATCTGCTTCTTTCACAGCCATTTGGTCAGGAGCCAGGTGATGGGCACAAAGCATAAGGTTAGTCTCTCTCCCCCAGAGAATTAGGAGCTGTGTTTCTGAAAGGGGCCCTGCTGCAGGGAAAGCCACATCAGAGCAAAATGTCTTTGGGGAAACAAAAAATGTGCTTTGATTTTTGTGCCTCCCCCCCCCACCCTTTTCCCTTGTCAGAGGTAAAGAGAACAAAGCAGAGTAGAAACTGTGATTTTTATCTGTCGAAGTGTGTTTGTTTGTGCAGCTGGGGGAGGGGAGAGATGGGTCAGCCCTGTTTGCCTGAGAGGCAGTGGAGAGAAAAGGATGTTATGAAATCTTCACATTACTCTTATCCCCTACCCCAAAAACAAAACCCTCTTTCAGTAAAGCCAGAGGAGCTCCAGGAGCGGTTTATATAGTGCAGCACTCTGAAAAACACTCAGATCCCTGCCCTGAGGTTCTGGCAATCTCAGGAGCTTTTCACAGTGGTCATCTCTTTCTGGCTTTCTTTGGGGAGCAATCCTGCACCGACAAAGGGTGGCTAGATTAGATACTGCAGTGATGGATGCTGTAGAAAATGCTCTGATAGATGGGGTGTTATAGGTCTCCTTTCCACTTTAATGTCGAGGATTCTTTAATGTCCAACACTCGCTTCCAGGCATCTGTGTAAACAATATCTAGGAGCGACTTCCCACCTTGTCTGCTGCTCCTGCCCAGCTCTTGGTGAAGCAGTAAGCCTGGAATGTGCCATTAGAGTGAAAGGATCATCTTGTGACTCAAGCTCAGGGTAGGATGTCAGATCCGGGTCCTATCCCCAACTCGACCACTGACTTGTATTGCATCCTGGGGCAAGTCATTCCCCTTTCTGGGCCTCCATTTTCCCATGTGAAAAATTGCGGGGAGATAGTTCTGTGTTGCACCAGTGCAGAGGGGAGCTCGCAAGCCCAAGCAGCTTTCAATCTAAATGAATGCAGGTTGGGTAGATGTGATCGCACAGGGTCCAGTCTCATAGTGGTATGTAAATTATTTTTATTTATAACGTCAACCTAGCTGCTTTACAGATTGCTGTAAAGGTGAGGGCTCTGCCCTGAAGAGCTTGCAATCTCCTGTCATCTGCCTGGTAGATGAATTTCAAAGGGCTTTGTGGGATAAGTGTGTGTTCGCTGTTTGCTCTTTGAAGGAGGGATGTGAATGAGTCGGGGGGGGGGGGTAGGGGCAATTTCAGACATCAGTCCATTAGCCCAGACATCAAAATCAATCTCCCTCCAGGAAGCAGTCCTCATATCACCAAGTTTA